>NW_027362763.1:524328093-524937022 GCF_046119375.1 Phyllobates terribilis | reverse complement strand
GGAGCACGATAAGATAGTGCAAGGAACCATACAGGGGGATTCCACACAGCCCAGCCTCATCTCATCCCAACATGGATTGGGTGACAATGAGGAAAAGGAGGAGGAGGAAGAACAGGAGCTAGTTTCCTGCGCTATGGACAGTACTACCTGCACAACTGTCATACCATCTGTTAAGCGTGGATGGCCTGAGGACAGGGAGGAGGATGATGATGAGGAGAGCATGGTCACTCGTCCTCTTCGTGAGGACACTGAAGTCTCGTGACCCTCGCATTGTCCAAATTTTGGGTGACAGTCATTACTGGTTGGTGACACTTCTAGACCCACACTACAAGGAGAACTTTCTGTCTCTTATTCCCGCGCAGGACAGGCCTAATAAAATGGGGCAGTACAAGAAGGCCCTTGTTGTGGAATTATTTAAAAAATTCCCATCTGAAAACGCTGGTGGCAGAGGTCACAGTTCGTTGGGCAACCAAGGAGTACAGGCGAGAGAGACACAAGTGCAATCCAGCAGAGGCAGGGGAACACTGTCAAAGTTCTGGGAGAGTTTTCTCAGACTCTCCCATCGCACAGGCCCTGAGGCACGGGGTACTGTCCCAAGGAGGGAAAAGTTTTGGAAGACGGTGAGGGAGTACCTTGCTGACTGTACCAACGTCCTCCGTGATTCCTGTGTGCCTTATAATTATTGGGTATCCAAGCTGGACACATAGCATGAACTGGCTTTCTACGCCTTGGAGGTCCTGGCCTTCCCTGCCGCTAACGTTTTGTCAGAGCGGGTTTTTAGTGCTGCCGGTGGAATTATAACCAATAGATGCATCCGCTTGTCAACTGAAAATGCTGACAGGCTGACTCTTATAAAAATGAACAAGTGCTGGATTGGGCCAGACTTCTCAACACCACTGAATGATAGCAGCGTAACATAATCTCAAATACAGTGTTTTTTTTTTCTTTTGGGAGGTCTAACTCTATTCCCATGCACCTCTGTCTTCACACCCAGACATGGGTATACGCTTCCTGATTTCGTCTATTTGCTTTTGTCCTCCTCCTTCTCCTCATCATCCATATCCTCCTCCATATCACCACCATATCTACCATTTCATCATATCTAAGTCTCTTGCAAGGGACATTGGAGTTCATCCAAATTTTTTGGCAGCCATTGCATTCACTGCATAGGCAGACAGTATTTTTATTCCCTTTTTAATGGGAACATGTCGTACTCTTTTTACTGTAGCCCAGCTCTATGTGTCTTTAAATTGTTAGTAGGGTTTTTCCTAAATTTTGGCAGCCGTTGGACTCTCTGCATACCCTATAACTGGATAGCAGACCCTCTCCTTTCTAATGGGAACATGTCATTACTGTGGCCCAGCTCTGTGTGTTTAAATTGTTACTGTTTTTTTTCCAAATTTTGGCAGCCCTTTCAGTCATCGCATACGCAATAACAGTATAGGAGACCCACTCATTAATAATGGGAACAACAAAGCATAGCCGACTGCTTTCCCTTTAAGAATAGTAAGGCTGTAAAAATAGTGTTTGTGACTTTCACAATCCCTCCTTCATAAATGAAACACGATGTGTCTGATGATATCTCACACACCACATGGCCAGATAAGGTTGTAAAATGTTAAAATGACATTTACTGGTGAATGTATTTTTCACCGTTGAAAGCAATGCAAAAGTGCAAAAACGCATCAAAAACGCTACGTGAGAACATAGCCCAAGGTGTGGAGAAGCATTTTTGTTTTTGGATATTTATTTTGCTTTATATGCAAGTCATTACCCTGAAAAGGATGTTCTTTAACATATTTCCCAGAAAATTCCAATTTGGTTTAGTTTTTGTATGTTTTATTGTGAGTCCATAAAAGTGGCGTAATACCTCTGACAACATTGCGGACAGCAGTGACCTGGGAGTCAGAAATGCTTCCAGGGGTCTTCCCTTTGCTGATCCTATGTCATTTGAGCACTGTTCCCATCTATTTGGGCAATATTTAGGCCCTCTGCAGACCACCGGGGTGAGCTGCCGGAAAAATGCTCGAGCTTCCCATAGACTTACATTGGGCTCGTTACTCGGACCGAGCACTCGAGCATTCCAATTTGCTCAACCCGTGCAACAAGTACCCAAGCATTTTAGTGCTCGCTCATCACTAGTTATGATACTTTTTAATGGCTAACAAAAATAAAATAAATGATGTTACAAGGCAAGCTTGCGAGACATCTTAGGTCTCTTCTTCAAGCATAGTATAACAAAATATATGAAGGAACACATATATGCACACAAAAAAAGCAGATGCATGGCATAATAAATGGATATTTACATTAACAAACTGAGCTTAGAGGTGTGAAAGTTTTATGGTCCCAATATCCATGTAAGATCAGAGGCCTGGTGCCCTCACTGTCTCTGGAGCAGATCCTTCAGGTATTGTAGTGAGTCATAAATCCTTCTGACAGATTTATTCCTGTGTGGAGGGTGTCAAAGACCCTAATCAGTTTGTATTCCCAAACTCTTCGATGTTTTTGTCATTTTTAAAGTTGCTTTTTCATAACTTTCATATTGATGTTGTGTCCTGGACCACAGAAATGTTTGGCACCGGTACATGTTTTTTTTTTTTTATCTGTAATGATGTGCTTGCGTACTTCTGATCATGATGTTTATTAAATTAGAAGGTTCCCTGTAGCACACCAAGGGAGGGTCTTTTGAATATTGTTTTTAGCCGGTCTTCCTTATGTAGGATGTGGTGAAGTTTTGTAGTAGTTTTTCTCAATACCTCAAGCTGTGGGTTGGAGGTCACCACCAAAGGTACACGATTATTTTCCTCTTTTTCTCTGTATCGAAGTAATTGACTTCTAGGGATCCTTGTGGCTCCTATAATCTGGTCCTCCGTGGAGGTGGGGTGGTAGAATTGGTTTAAAAATGTCTTTTTAAGAAGGGTTAAGTGTTCATCCCTGTCCATTGTGCTAGAACAGATACAATTATATCTAAAGGCCCCGTCACACTTAGCGACGCTGCAACGATCCCGACAACGATTCTACCTGTCAGGGATCATTGCTGCTTCACTATGTGGTCGCTGGTGAGCTGTCAAACAGGCAGGCTCACCAACGATCAGGGGAGCAGCGAGATCGTGGAAAGAATCTTTCCACGATGTCCTGCTCCTGGTTACCAGCCTGCTGAAGCAGGAGCAGGCTGGTAACCATGGTAAACATCGGGTTACTAGGGGCACACGCGCACCTAGTAACCCACTGTTAATTATGGTTACCACTCTGCTACGGTGAGCGGGAGGTTACCGCTCACTTTAGCAGGCTCGTAACCATGATAAACAGCTGGTTACTAGGAGCGCGTGTGCCCCTAGTAACCTGATGTTTATCATGGTTACCAGTCTGATCACTGCTCCCGCTGGTCACACACAGCGATGTGTGCTGACCAGTGGGAGGGCAACGACCAAAAAAAGGTCCAGGACATTCTGCAGCGATCAGCGACCTCACAGCAGGGGCCTGATTGCTGCAAAGTGTCACACATAGCGACATCGCTGGTGAGGTCGCTGTTGCGTCACCAAAACCGTGACACAGCAGCGATCTCGCTATGTGAGACGGGGGCTTAAATGTCTGGCTGTAAATGATGTGTTTTGGGTAAATTAATGTGTTTTGGGTGGAAGCTGTTCCATCTGAGGTATGCGACTATTCTGGGGTTAGGCGTCTGAGAGGTTTTCGATTGTTTCTTTTTTGCTGGGCGAGATGACATTTTTATTGATACCATTTGGGGATTGTGAGGCAGTGACCGGGATCGTATACGAGGGACGTTATATATCCCCCAGAATGTGTACAGAGACCTATTAAATCCATTGGAGTGCATTGCAGTCACACACACAGCTGCGGCTGCAATGCAGGAATGAAGGTGAGCAATGACCTGGTCAGACTACCTGGCTAAGGCAGATTAAGTAAAACCCGGCAGGGCCTTCATTTCTTGGAAGAGGTCACAGGAGGCAGTGGGGCGGCCTCCTCCCTCCAACCCGGGTTTTCCAGTGGCTCTTGCCACAGGTCCTTTAAAACTCCTGCACTAACTATTAGTGTTGTTCTATATTGCAACCTGCTAGGAGCACAGCAGGTTAGCTCTGCAGGACTGAGGGTGGCTGAACCACTGTTATAATCTGCTACAAGCACTAAGGAAAGACAGGAGATCTGTCCCTACAATAGAACTAAACTGGATCCCTACGATGTAACTGGGAACCTGATCCTGCGATCAGACCCGCTAAAGTCATCGGCTAGTTTGTACGAAGACCTATAGATGCAAGGGAGGGATCCCTACAAGAACTAGGGACTGGGATAAAGTTGGACACCTCCTAGCAGAAATTGTAGCAGTCAAAGACAAACACATAACAAAGAACATAGAGGTCCGAAGACCTAGCAAAACTAACAGAGAACGGTAACAGAGCACCAAGCTAGCTCAAGAGTAGTAAATACAATGAAGTACAGCAAGGCCAAGAGGGCGGAGCCGGATTAAATAGGCAAAAATGGTCATGTGACCAGCAAACTAGAAAAAACCTAACAGGAGAGTTCTAACAGTACCCTCTCTTCTAAGAGGATCCTCCGGATCCCCTAGGACTGGGCTTATCAGAAAACCTCCTGTGAAATGCTCTGACAAGTCTGGAAGCAGAAACATCATCCGCCCTCACCCATGAGTTAGCTTCGGGTCCGAAACCCTTCCAAGCGACGAGATACTGCAAACTCCCTCTATACCGTCTAGAATTTAGGATGCGGGAAATTTCATATTCCCCGTCCTCCACCACCGGAGGAACAATGGCAGAGGCATCACCAACCGACACATCAGCTTTTTTCAACAGAGAAACATGAAACACCGAATTAATCTTCCAGGAGAAAGGAACCTCCAACCTAACAGCAGATTGGTTAACTATCTGAAGCACCTTAAAGGGCCCTACAAACTTGGGACCCAATTTTTTCGAAGGAATCCTCAATCGCAGATTCTTAGAGGACAACCAAACCATGTCACCAATAGCAAACGAAACCTCTTGCCGTTTCCTATCAAAGTACCTCTTAGATTTTTTGTTAGCCTCCTGAAGATTATCACGCACATCCGTCCAAACTCTCTCCAAATCACCGGAAAAACTCTCCTCCTCCGGCACAGCCAATACCAATTTGGAGAATGACCCAAAAGACGGATGTCTCCCAGTACAACAAAAAAAAGGCGAACACCCAGCAGAAGAGGATGTATGGTTGTTAAGAGCAAATTCAGCAAGTGGCAGAAACTCAGACCACCCCTCTTGATTGTCTGCCACAAAGCAACGCAAGAACTGCTCAACATCCTGATTCTTCCTTTCTGTCTGGCCATTAGACTCAGGATGATATCCGGATGAAAATGACAAATGAACTCCCAACCTGTCACAAAAGGCACGCCAAAATCGAGCCACGAACTGAGGTCCCCTATCAGAAACAATGTCAGTAGGAACGCCATGTAGTCTGACAATTTCCTTGACAAAGGCCTTAGCGAGTGTCTTAGCGCAAGGCAGTTTGATGAAGGGAACCAAGTGACACATCTTGCTAAAATGGTCCACGACCACCCAGATGACCGTGAAACCTTTAGAGGGGGGAAGGTCAGTAATAAAGTCCATAGCCAGATGTGTCCAAGGTGCACTAGGAACCTCCAGAGGGCAAAGCAACCCCGCAGCAGGAGCATGCGAAGACTTAGATCTAGCACACACAGTACATTGACGCACCCACTTAATGACTTCCTTCTGCCATCCAGGCCACCAAAAACTGCGACCCACAAGTCTCTTGGTCTCAGAAATTCCTGGATGACCTGCCAACCGAGACTCATGACGCTCAACAAACAAATCTCTCCTAAAGGTCCTAGGCACAAACAACCTCCCATGGGCAGTGTTAGATTGGGCATTCTCCTGAGCTTTAAGAATCTCATCCTCCAAAACGGAGTCCAAAGCAGCAATCACAACACCTTCTTGTAAAATGCTCTCCTCCTCCTCCTCAGCACTGACAATGGGAGAAAAGCTGCGAGACAAAGCATCCGCTTTAACATTCTTGGTACCTGGGATGTAAGTAACGGAAAAATTAAACCGCGAGAAAAAAAGTGCCCACCTAGCCTGACGGGCATTCAAGCGCTTGGCAGCATCAAAATAGATCAGATTTTTATGATCAGTGAAAACCTGAATGGGAAATTCAGCACCTTCCAAGAGATGACGCCAGTGTTCAAATGCGAGTTTAATAGCCAGCAATTCCCGATTACCAATATCGTAATTAAGTTCAGTCTCAGAAATTTTTTTTGAAAAAAAGGCACAGGGATGTACTCCATCCTTGCTTTCCTGAGACAACACCGCACCAACCCCCACAGAAGAAGCATCAACCTCAACCAAAAACGGCTTAGTCACATCTGGCTGCATAAGGATGGGAGCAGAGGTGAACCTCTCCTTTAGAAACACAAAAGCTTCAATGGCCTCAGAAGTGCACTGAACCGCATTAGCACCTTTCCTAGTGAGATCGGTCAGCGGTTTGACAATAATAGAAATTTTTTTTATGAATTTTCTGTAATAATTGGCGAAACCCAAAAACCTCTGTATCGATTTCAAACCAATAGGCCTAGGCCATTCCTGAACCGCCTGAACCTTCACAGGGTCCATCTCAAAGCCCTCGCTGGAGATAATGTAGCCCAAAAAACTAATTCTCTGTACAGCGAACTCACATTTCTCTAGCTTAGCAAAAAGCGAATTGTCCATTAATAACTGTAAAACCTCACGTACGCTCCGCCAATGAGACTCCAGATCAGGCGAATAAATCAGAATGTCATCCAAATACACAACCACATTTTTGCCGATCAAAGGTCTAAGGATGTCATTAATAAGATTCTGAAAAAATGCTGGAGCATTGGTAAGACCAAAAGGCATAACCAGATTCTCAAAATGACCCAAAGGAGTGTTAAAAGCAGTCTTCCATTCATCACCCTCCTTCATGCGCAACAAATTGTATGCCCCCCGGAGATCAATTTTAGAGAACCACTTGGCCCCCACTAACTGGTTAAACAAATCAGGAATCAATGGCAGTGGGTAAGGATTGCGTACAGTAATTTTATTAATCTCACGAAAGTCCAGACAAGGACGTAAACCGCCATCTTTTTTTTTTAACAAAAAAAAATCCAACAGCCACAGGAGACTTGGAAGGCCTAATGTGACCGGCGACCAAGCTTGTCTGTATGTATTCCTCCAAAGCCTTTCTCTCAGGAATAGTAAGATTAAAAAAACGACTTTTAGGAAGAGTCGCTCCAGGTACAAATTCAATGGTACAATCATAGTCTCTATGGGGAGGCAAAATTTGTGACTCCTCCTCAGAAAAAACTCTCCAAAAATCCTGAATAGGTACAGGTAATTCCCCTTTTACCACCGCAGCAATACGTCCGTTACAACACTTGTCATAACATTTAGGGCTCCAGGACTTAATTTCATTGGTAGACCAATCCAGTACAGGATTATGCAATTTTAACCAGGGCAACCCCAATATTACTGGAGAAGGCAAATTATTCAATACTACCAAATCCAAATTCTCTTGATGAACACCATTAATAGTGAGGGGAAACTCACAGACCTTGTGAGTAACACTCTTCAAGGGAGAGCCATCGACAGAAACCACAGCAATAGGGGATGACAAAGGTTTAGGTTTTAATGTAAGTTTTTCCAAGAATCCCCCATCAATCACATTCAGAGTAGAACCACAATCCACAAATACCCGAAATTCAATTAATTCATCCTGAGCAGCAGTAGTAGCAGATAGGAATATTCCCTTTGTATTTAAACAGGCAATACGGGCGTAACTGACCATTTTTTTTTCTTTGTTCATACGAAGCACACAGTTCTTAATAAAATGACCAGAATTTCTGCAATAGAAGCACAAACCTTCAGAAAGCCTGCGGTCTTTTTCCTGAGAGCGGGGTGTCATCACCCCAATCTCCATCGGCTCTCCTTTATCAGCACAGACCCTCTCAAGACTCGGAGCTGACATAGCAGAGGATTTGCTCTCATTAACCCTTGCACGCAGTCTCCTGTCCACCTGTATAGCTAATTGCATTGCCTCCTGCAAGTTTCCAGGTGTGGGATAAGCAATCAGCAAATCTTTAACCCTTTCACCTAGCCCCGCAAGAAACAAACTTTTCAAAGCTGAATCGTTCCACCCCACCTGGGCAGACCACCGACGGAAGTGATAACAATACTTTTCCACATTACCTGATCCCTGCCTCAAACGTCTCAATTCAGACTCAGCAGATGAGACACGATCAGGATCATCGTACAACAAACCCAAAGCAGAAAAAAAACTACCCACTGATCTAAAGCACGGATCACTAGGTTGGAGAGAAAAAGCCCATTCCTGAGGATCCTTGCGCAAAAGTGACATTATGAACCCTATGCGCTGTGATTCATCACCAGAGGATCCGGGTCTTAAACGAAAATACAATAAACAAGCAGTTTTAAAAGAAAAAAAATCTTGTTGTTCACCAAAAAATAGATCAGGCAGATGTACCTTTGGCTCTACCAAATGTGCTCCAGAACAGCTACTCACGTGTTGTTGGAGCTCGGCCACCTCCAGAGAGAGTCCCTGCAAGCGTTGAGCCAAATCTTGAACCGAGACCATGATGGAAACTGGAGGTCTTTCCTTAGAGAATTTTTTTAGGCTGGACTTACTGTTATAATCTGCTACAAGCACTAAGGAAAGACAGGAGATCTGTCCCTACAATAGAACTAAACTGGATCCCTACGATGTAACGGGGATCCTGATCCTGCGATCAGACCCGCTAAAGTCCTCGGCTAGTCTGTACGAAGACCTATAGATGCAAGGGAGGGATCCCTACAAGAACTAGGGACTGGGATAAAGTTGGACACCTCCTAGCAGAAATTGTAGCAGTCAAAGACAAACACACAACAAAGAACATAGAGGTCTGAAGACCTAGCTAAACTAACAGAGAACGGTAACAGAGCACCAAGCTAGCTCAAGAGTAGTAAATACAATGAAGTCCAGCAAGGCCAGGAGGGCGGAGCCGGATTAAATAGGCAAAAATGGTCATGTGACCAGCAATCTAGAAAAAACCTAACAGGAGAGTTCTAACAACCACTGCCTGGGAAGGCTCTGCACCTGTCAGGCTCTGAGCGGCCCGGTGTGGCCGCCTTACAGCTTGGTGGAGAATGCGGGCATAATGACTGAAGCATACCCCACCGGCCGCTGCATGACCACAATTTGGCCTGCCACCTTTCAGTTCCACCCCATGGACAAAATGGAGGAGCTGTTTAAGCAGCTGGTACTCACCCAGCAACAGCAGATGCAGTCTCCAACGGCAACAGCAGGAGCTGCACCAGGATCTCCAACGGCAGCAGCAAAAAACTAATGAACTGATGATGCAACAGATTGCTGCCCTGCGGGAGACGTCGACGGCATCAGCCCCGGAACGTCGAGACGCCCGGGACAAGGTTCACTCAGCGTTGAGGAAGATGGGACCGGAGGACGACGTGGAAGCCTTCCTTACCATCTACGAACGCACAGCAGAGTGGGAAAGCCTGCCAGCCGACCAGTGGGCGGAAGTGGTGGCTCCGTTTTTGTTTGGCGATGCCCAGAAGGCCTGTTTCGACCTCAGTCAGGAGGACGCCCGGGACTACCAGAGGCTCAAAGGTGAGATCCTTGCCCGGCTGGGGGTCAATACATACGTGAGGGCTCAGCGTGTGTTTTCGTGGGCCTATGTGGAGACCCGACCTGCCCGGTCTCAGGCTTATGACCTCCTGCAGCTGGTAAAGAGGTGGCTCCAACCTGAGACTTTGTCCCCAGCCCAGATAGTGGAGAGGGTGGTGGTTAACCGGCTGGTGAGGACTCTGCCAGTCGCTATCCAACGTTGGGTGGGGCAAGGGGACCCCGGCACCCTCGACCAGGTGGTCAGTTTGGTCGAGCGCTACTCGGCTACTCAGGACTTCATTCGAGACTCCGCCCCCTCTCGGCTGTCACGCCGATCCCTGCCAAACCAGGAGTCGGGAAAGGGGTCGCGTTCCTCTGCTGGGGACAGTCAGCACCGTACCCGTGCTGAAGGGGAACCCCGGAGTGAGAGTGGCAGGAGACCGGTTCCCTCCCAAACTGTCATAAGACCTAATAGTACCACCACCCTTAGGTGCTGGCGGTGTCAGGGGCTGGGACATGTGATTGCTAATTGTCCCCTGACTACGGAACCCATGGACTGCGGATATAACCGCCGGGTCTCAATGTACGCCCAGACCGTCTGCACAGCGAGCGCCGAATCCCGGGACAGTGAACTCCAACTATGCCAGGTACTGGTTAATGGGTACCCCACGGAGGCCCTCCTGGACTCAGGGAGCCTTGTGACTTTGGTACATGGGTCATTGGTGGCAGGAGACAACCCCGGTGAACGGCCCGTTGGGGTTGTGTGTATCCATGGGGACCTCCGAGAGTACCCAACTGAGGAGGTAGTCCTGTCCACGCCGTGTGGAGAAATAAAACATGTGGTAGGGGTGGTAAAAACTCTTCCCTATGGGACTGTGTTGGGAAGAGACTTGCCCCTGTTCTGGGCTCTGTGGAAAATCAAAATCCACTCTCACCCAGTAAAATGTATTACAGGCATTGTACCCGACGAAACAGAGTCAGGGGAACCTGCCGTAGGGGTGTCCAACCTATGGAGAGAGTGTGACCCCGATAGGTTTCCCTTAGAGGTGCTGGCAGGAGAGATCGAGGAGATCCCATCGATCCCCGAGCTGGAAGTGTCCCGGGCCACGTTTGGGACGGCTCAGCTACAGGATCCCACCCTGGCTCAGGCGCGGGAAAGGGTGTTAGAGGTAAATGGCGTAGCTCAACAGCCCGATGCCGATACTGTATTTCCACGCATGATAATCAACAGTGAGTTGCTCTATAGGATAGATAAGATCAGGGACGAGGTTGAGGATCAGTTAGTGGCACCTCAGTCGTACCGTCGGGTGATTCTCGAGATGGCACACTCACACCTGCTGGGTGGACACTTAGGGGTAAAAAAGACGCTAGAACGTATCTTGCAGCGGTTCTTTTGGCCTGGGGTTTACGCGGAGGTCAAAAGGTACTGCGAATCCTGCCCCGAATGTCAGTTGACCACTGCAAGTTTCCGTAGCCCATTGGTACCTCTGCCAGTGATAGAGGTGCCTTTTGAACGGATTGCAATGGATTTGGTTGGACCCATTGTAAAATCCGCCCGTGGACACCAACATATACTGGTAGTCGTCGACTATGCCACTCGGTACCCGGAAGCTATACCACTACGCCACACCTCGGCAAAACTAATTGCACGGGAGCTGTTTGCCATGTTCTGTCGCCTTGGACTCCCCAAGGAGATCCTGATGGATCAGAGGACCCCCTTTATGTCCAAAGTGACAAGGGAACTATGCAAATTGCTAAAAATTAAACAATTGCGCACCTCGGTGTACCACCCTCAAACCGACGGGCTAGTAGAACGGTTCAATAAAACCCTCAAGTCCATGTTAAAAAAGGTGGTTTCTAAGGATGAAAGGGATTGGGACATGTTGTTACCCTATTTGATGTTCGCCGTCCGTGAGGTACCCCAGGCTTCCACAGGGTTCCCTCCCTTTGAGTTATTGTACGGCAGACACCCTAGGGGTCTGTTGGACGTAGCCAAAGAGACATGGGAACAAGAGCCAACTCCGCATAGAAGTATAATTGAACACGTGGCTAGTATGCAGGACCGGATCGCGGCGGTCATGCCCATCGTGAAAGAGCATCTGTTAGATGCCCAGGCAGCTCAGAGGCGCACATATAATAAAAGAGCCAGAGTCAGAACTTTTAACAAGGGTGATCGGGTGTTAGTACTGGTACCCACAGCCGAGAGTAAGTTCATGGCCAAGTGGCAAGGACCATATGAGATTCGAGAAAAAGAGGGGGAGGTAAATTACCCGGTGTATCAGCCTGGAAGGAGGAAACCTGAGCAGCTTTACCATGTAAACCTGCTAAAGCCTTGGAAACATCGAGAGTGTTTAGTTACAGACGTCACCCCGGGCATAACACCAGAGAATTCTCCACCTTCAGCCAGGGAAGCATCCGTGGGGGAGGTCAGGATAAGTGATGCCCTCACTAAACAGCAGCGACGGGAGGCTCGCTTGCTGGTGCAGCACAATACCGACGTTTTCTCAGAGCTACCAGGTAGGACTGCGGTTATCCAACATGACATTGTCACCGAACCTGGGGTACGGGTACGAATAAAACCGTACCGGGTACCCGAGGCCCGGAGGCAAGCCATCACGGCTGAGGTAAAACAAATGCTTCAGTTAGGCGTCATAGAGGAATCACGGAGTGAGTGGGCTAGCCCCATCGTACTGATTCCAAAACCAGATGGATCATTACGCTTCTGTAACGATTTCCGGAAATTGAATGAAGTGTCAAAGTTCGACCTTTATCCAATGCCCCGGGTGGATGAGCCGATTGAGAGACTGGGGCAGGCCCAGTACTTTACCACGCTCGATCTCACCAAGGGTTACTGGCAGGTACCTCTCACAGATTCGGCGAAGGAAAAGACCGCCTTCGTAACTCCAGAGGGTCTATACCACTATGTGGTCTTACCTTTTGGGTTACATGGGGCCCCGGTTACATTTCAGAGGTTGATGGACATAGTGCTCAAGCCTCATCAGGAGTACGCGTCCGCGTATCTAGATGATATTATCATCTTTAGCACCAACTGGCATACGCACTTATCACAGGTACAGGCAGTGCTGGATTCTCTCAGAGCCGCAGGGTTAACGGCAAACCCAAAAAAATGTGCGATAGGGCTAGAGGAAGCCCGATATTTGTGGTATGTGATAGGCCGAGGAGCTATCAAGCCCCAAATCAATAAAGTTGAGGCTATAAAAAACTGGCCTAAACCGTTAAGTACAAAACAGGTGAGGGCGTTCCTTGGCATCCTTGGGTATTACCGCCGGTTTATACCTAATTTTGCTGGGCGAACGGAGGCCCTGACCGATCTGTAATGTTTCGGTGGAACCCTCAGGCAGAAGAAGCTTTTCAGTCCATGAAGTTGGCCCTGTGTGGACAGCCGGTCCTCATCAGCCCCAACTTCAGTGAAACCTTCATTGTACAGACAGATGCCTCGGAGGTAGGCCTAGGGGCGGTATTGTCACAAAAAGTGAATGGTGAAGAGCACCCTGTCACCTACTTGAGTAGAAAACTTGTCTCGGCAGAGAAAAACTATAGCGTGGTAGAGAAGGAGTGTTTGGCTATTAAGTGGGCCTTGGAATCACTACGTTATTATTTACTCGGGCGTCAGTTCCGCTTGGTGACAGACCACTCACCCTTGGTATGGATGAGGAATGCCAAGGAGAGGAGTGCGCGAGTCACCAGGTGGTTCCTGTCTCTGCAAAATTTCAGTTTCTCTGTAGAACATCGCCCTGGGAAGTTGCAAGCAAACGCGGATACCCTGTCCCGGGCACCCTGTATGGTGGCAAATGTTCAACCCCACAAGTTTGAACAGAGGGGGGGATATGTGAGGCAGTGACCGTGATTGTATACGAGGGACGTTATATGTCCCCTGGAATGTGTACAGAGACCTATTAAATCCATTGGAGTGCATTGCAGTCACACACACAGCTGCGGCTGCAATGCAGGAATGAAGGTGAGCAATGACCTGGTCAGACTACCTGGCTAAGGCAGATTAAGTAAAACCCGGCAGGGCATTCATTTCTTGGAGGAGGTCACAGGAGGCAGTGGGGCGGCCTCCTCCCTCCAACCCGGGTTTTCCAGTGGCTCTTGCCACAGGTCCTTTAAAACTCCTGCACTAACTATTAGTGTTGTTCTATGTTGCAACCTGCTAGGAGCACAGCAGGTTAGCTCTGCAGGACTGAGGGTGGCTGAACCACTGCCTGGGAAGGCCCTGCACCTGTCAGGCTCTGAGCGGCCCGGTGTGGCCGTTGTCCCCGGCAACCATTGTGTATGGACTTTCTGGTAACCCGGCTGCGAACTGGAGGACTTTCTGTTAACCCGTGAGTTGCTGAAATAAAAGCTGTTTATGTTGGACTTGCTTGGGTCACTGCCTGAGTTACTGCATGGTGTGAACACCGCCGCCTTACAGAATACATATGACATTTTGATCGCTTCTTACAGCATTTTTTACAGTATTGCAGTGACCAAACAAACGCAGTTTTGGTAATTTACATTTTTTTCTGTTTACAGTGTTTACCGATTGGGTTAATTATTTTTATATTTTGATCAAACTTTTATGTTCGTGGCAATACCACGTGTACTTTTTAATTTTTATATTATCTTTATTTTTAATCGGGGTAGGGGGGGGGAGTGATTTTAACCTTTTAGATTTTTTTAACCTTTTTTTCACTGTATTTATTAGTCCTTTTAGGAGGCTTGAACCTGCAATCGTCTGATCAATGGTACTACATACAGCAATACCACAGTATTTCTGCATATAGTAAAAATCGTGGGTAGCGTTTTCAAGGGAGCTCTGTAATGACAGTCACGGAGGTCTTCAACAGACCCCTGGCTGTCATACCAACCTATTAGCGCTCCTTGATCGCATCACTGTAGTACCGATGAGCACACAGAATGATGCGTTCCCCCCATGCTAGCATGCTATTAATGCTGTCAGAGTTTGACAGTTGCATTTAACAGGTTAACAGATGTGGTTGAAGCTTTGCTGCTCCCATGGCTATTAGTCAGGTCTTGGCTGTAACAAACAGCCATTACTTGCAAGATATAAGGCGAGCTCACCCCATGAGCCTGCTCCATACCTCTGCTACTGACTCAAGCTGTACATGCACAGCGGATGTCGGTAAGGGGTTAAAGATCTCTGGAAAACATTAGTATCTAACTTAAAAATAACTTGATAGATTCCCTTTAACGTTGGCAGCATATACAGTATCATGCACTTGCAGTGTGACTTCAGAAAGTGTATGTTTAACTCTGAAACACTACATACTTTAAAAGCAGAGAGGGAAGATGGCGGCGCTCAGCTGAGGGTGCCGAGTGCTGGTGTGTGCGATCCTGCTTGTCCTCGGAGTGAGCACTCAGTATGCAGAGAATAAGACGGAACATTTCTTCAGAAGCGGACACAGAAATAACTGGGCAGTTTTGGTTTGTACATCTCAATTTTGGTTCAATTATCACCATGTGGCAAATACTCTTTCCATGTACAGGAGTGTAAACAGACTTGGAATCCCCGACAGCCACATCATCAAGAGACTTGGAATCCCCGACAGCCACGTCATCCTGATGCTCGCTGACAACATGGCGTGTAACCGAAACCAGCGATCGTGTTCAGCCACAAAAACATGGAGCTGGATGTTTACGGGATAACGTGGAGGTTGACTATAGGGGATACGAGGTGACTGTAGAGAATTTTCTGAGAGTCTTGACTGACAGATTACCACCCAGCACACCTCGACTAAAGCGCCTGCTCTCTGATGACCGGAGTAATATTCTCATCTACATGACTGGACACGCAGGAAACGGTTTTCTGAAATTCCAGGATTCTGAAGAGATAACCAACGTGGAGCTGGCAGATGCTTTCGAACAAATGTGGCAAAAAAGAAGGTACAATGAGCTGCTGTTTACAATGGATGCGTGTCAGGGAGCCTCCATGTACGAGAGGTTCTACTCTCCCAATATCATCGCCCTCACCAGCAGTCAGGTTGGAGAAGACTGTCTCACAAGCCAGATATGGCCATCAGTGTTCACCTCATGGACCAGTACACCTTCTATGTCTTGGAATTTTTGGAGGAAATCCACCTGGCCAGTCAGAACAACATGAATGACCTGTTCCATGTCTGCCCAAAGAGCCAGTATACTTTAAAAGCTGCATGTTTGAACAGGCTATACTGCTGAATTAGGTCTTTTATAATGCTGTTTTTTTGGAACATATCCTAAAAAGAGAAAAAGGCAAGTTTCCAACTTTGGGTGTGCTGTGTATTCATTGCAGCTAGTCTCCACCCACTAGATCATAGGAAACTAAAAATTTGAGATAAAGCCTGCAGAGGAAAACTAACTGTAAAATGCAGGATAAAAGTCATAATGGCTAAAAGTAGTGTTATTCTGAAAATATAGTTGAATGACAGGACACGTTAACTATTCCATTTATTGATATTTAAATTTTTTTGTAAATTTGCTTTATATCTTTTTTCAGATCATTTGTAGGCCCAACTCTTGGTGGATTTCTGAATGAAAAGTTCAACTTCAAGTGGGCAGCTGCCTTTCAAGGACTTTTCCCTCTACTAGCTGTAAGTTACACAAAGTTTTGTATCAAAGTTATATGATAGAAATGTTGGTTTTAATACTTACCATTTTATACTTTTGCAGTTCATACTGAATTTAATATTTTACACCTGGGAAGCACATAACACCAGAAGAAGGTAAGATTTTCATAGTATAATTAAAGCATCTATTTGAAGAGCAGTTTTCATTGTTTCATCATGAGTTTATTATGCGTGCAGAAAGTGTGGTACATTATTAGTTTTTAATAGCTCAATTTACATAAGGATAGAAAAATACCTGTGTGTGTTGGCCCTGGGTCGGGGTTGGGGAGAGGGGGGTATAAGTGGGGAAGGGCTCTTTTCCATGCCATTAAGAATGTGTGTGGCTGTTAAGGTGGAAATAGAGCTCCTGTATGGTGGGTGTGTGTTTGTCACATTAGGTGTTCAATCTTGTATCCTGTGTATGCTGAAATGACATGCAGTATGGGCGACACCAGACTTGGGTGTAGCCATGCACTATTCACACTCTTTATTACTTTTTACTGTCAGTTCGTTAATTGTTCTCACACCTCTAGCCAATTGGCCTATAAGGCGGGCCTAGCCCGTTGGTTAATCAGTGTTGCCGAAGTGTGTTCTCCTTACTATCACAAGTTGGTTTTCTTAGTAGTTCCTGTGCTCTCTCTGGCCCTTATAAGGTTGGAAACCTGAGAAGACCGTGCACACTCGGCTATCCAGCCTTCCCTAGTATGCTTGCATCTCGTGCAGGGTCGGATTTCCTTCAGACCGAGCTTCTGGTACCTTTTTTCTCCCCTGCCGATTGCTCTTCAGTGGACCCCCGCTAACCTGGGTATGTGGAGGGGTGCCTTTCCCCCTCATGGGTCCTGCCTTAGCTTTTCTGTATCCTACACCCGGCTGGCAGTTGTTACCACCCTTAGTACTATGGCCACGGCCCAGTATCCTATCCACTAGCGGGATAGCATCAACACGGCCGGTGGCGGAGATCATGGTTCTGGTTTGTGGTTATAAAGCAGCTAATTGTTTCCTCCCGGTCCTTGGTATGCTGACTACCTTCCTGAGTCAGACCTGCTAACTGAGGCCGTACAGTCGAATCAACTTAGCAGAGAACGCTGCAACTGAGATCTCTGTCTACTGTCCTGAGAAGGACAGACCTGTTAGCGGAGACCTCCTAATTAGGCGAATCCTGCAGGTGACCCTGCAATTCATAGGTTATTCTGACCACCTTTTATGGAGTGAATCAGACTTACCAGCCAACTCTTTACAGCTGAGCAAATTAGACAGAGGACCCTGTAAACCCAGAGGTTATTCAGACCGCCTGTCTGAGGGAGTCAAACCCTCCAGATAAATCCTCACAGCTGTGCAGATTGCACAGGTGAACCTACAACTCGGACACTAGGTGGACCACCTTTCACAGCAGGTAAGGGTGCACATCGCAAGGGTGATTCTAATAGCACTCCACCTCTTTCCTGGGCGAGTCAGACCCATGGGGGAGTCTCTCTATAGAGTGCACCTCATATATAGCAATATACAGGCGCCCCAACCATCTTCTTTAAAGGTTCTGAACCCCCATCAGAGACTTCTTCAAGGAAGAAGGTCGCACAGATAATCCAGAGCGTGCAAGTGGTACCTTACTGTGGTCTTACTACTTTCCAGGGTTGGTCAGACCTACAAGCAGATGGTGCTTAGAGGGATGTACTGTTCATGTGTGTCACCATATCCTGCCTAGGCCCCCATGTGGAGGGCAGTTATGCTGTACTCTCCCTTAGTAAGAGTTTTGAGTTCCATGCCAGATGATAGTTGTGACACCTAACTAGGTGTTGGACATTAGGTCAGCTTTGGCCCTGTTAGATCACTTACGGTACTCTATCCACCCTCTCCCAGAGGAATCAGATTATCAGGCAGAGCTGTGTAAGAGAACCTAACTATTCAGAGTGACACTGACCAGGGGGTACTTTGACCACTTCTTAGGTGACTCTGTCCAACTAATTCAGACCCATCGATAAGGGGCTACTTTGAATGAAAAACAGGTCTCTGATCCTATCCTAGGTGACTCAGACCAATCAACAAGGATCTTTTAGTTTGGTGGAGTAGCAGGACTTCCGTACACTTCTTCAACTTTCAGCTAGTTTTTTGTCTCAGGAAGAGACCTCTCAGCTTAGTGCATCCCTTAAGCAGTCCAAGTAGCTCTGATCCAGCCTTTC
The DNA here is from genome assembly GCF_046119375.1 of Phyllobates terribilis. Classification (NCBI taxonomy): domain Eukaryota; kingdom Metazoa; phylum Chordata; class Amphibia; order Anura; family Dendrobatidae; genus Phyllobates; species Phyllobates terribilis. The sequence continues at coordinate 524,918,580 of NW_027362763.1, read as the reverse complement.
TGCTGAAGGACGAGGTCTTCCTTTTGATTGATGATTACAGCCTTTGGTAGGAACATTTTCTCTAATTCTAGAGGCAGTGTGGGATGCAGGTAGCTTACATTCATTTTTAGCCGGTAAGAGACCATTGGTTAGGATACAATAGGATAGAAGCTTCCTGGGTCGGGCAGTACTTTTTGAATACATTGAGTGTCTTTTGAGGCCTCTTTTTGAGGTGTCTAGTTCATTACTTGGTTTAATCCTTTATGCTATCTTGGGGGGGGGGGTGTTAAGACAGGTTGTTGAGACAATCTACTTCTGATACGTTGCCTGGATCTCTAAGACATCTCAGGCCTCTAAGCGTCTCCCAAGTAACCTACTGCCTACAATAGAGCTTCCCCGGTAGGTGACAGGTCAGGGCAGATGTCTTCCACATTCCAAAGGAATTTTGATCCTTCCTTATTGTAGTAGGATTCTTTTTTCCCAGCTCGTACTGAATATTTTGAATGCCAATTTCCTTAGGATTCTCTAGTTTGAGTCCAGAACTCCCGTTCATTGTGGTAGATGCAATGAAAACTCCCATATTATCCAGACAGACCTTTCCCAAGGTTTTCATATTCTACCAAATTTCTTTTGGTCATTTAGTTTAATCAGAAGGACTGTAGGGTTCGCAATTCGAAAGGCTCTTGTCCTTTCGGAATACGTTTGTCTGACTAGGATGAAGTAACAAAGGCCCTGAAGGTCAATTTTCTGCCTTTTATTTTTGCACCTGTTTCATAGGTGAGACCCTATGGGTAGCGCTCGTATGGAAATATCCTTCTTTTTACTTCTTGCAGGTCTATATTGAACTAGGGAAGACTCTTAGAAGTCAAGTTATTGCCTTGGCTATCCTGGTCTAGCAGAAATTATTTTATAGGCCCGGGTAGGGAAAACTTGTGGCCACCATATTATTCCCAGGAATTCGGGAGACCTCTAGGGGTCCGCATCAGAGAGATCACTCAAGTTTGTTTGTTCTTTTGTGATTTTTCTCTCTTTCTCCTGGACAGAGCGTTCGGTTGTTTGGCTCCCTCCTTTCGGCTTGGTGGAACTCTCTGCCTTTTCACTTTAATTATGAGATTGCTCTCCCTTTAGGTACTTCGCCTCTTCTTTAGGTACTTTGCCCCTGAGTAGTGGATGTAGTCAGAAGATGTGCAGCTCTGCCTGTCTCTCAAGGCTCAGTTCGGATGTCTTATGATCATCCCGGTATGCACTGGCAGGGGTCCGACCTCCTCTAGAGTGATCATTACTCACTGGATTAGATCAAACATTAGCAAGACTTATAGGGCAGGTGCCAGTGCTGCCCCCTTCAGGGTTAGAGAACACTCTGTGTTGACTGCAGGAACTTTCCAGGCAGTTCTTCACCAGGTATCAACCTTGCTCTGAAAGGCTGCCACTTGCTTATCATACTTTTGCTTCAGCAGATGCAAATTTGGGGAGAAAGATACTGTAGGCAACAGTTGCTCAGACGACCTCTTGCGCAACAGTGGAAAACGTTCTCTGGTAACTGTAAAATGTTTGTTATTCCCACGCCTTGGACAGCTTTGGGAAGTCCCACTATTACTGTGTCCCCCAATGAGACAAACTAGAAATGAGGATTTTTTTACTCTTCGTAGAATTTCTTTCTCGTAGTCTTCATTGGGTGACTCTGCACATCCCCTTGATTGCCCAATCGGATGTGCATTATTTTCATTTTTGTGTTTAATTCCTTTGACTTTCTCTCACTGCTTTTTAACTAAACTGAAGAGCCTGGGGCTGGCAGGCAAGGTATAGTCTGCCAGGGAGGAGACAATTTTCAATTAGTTGCATTAATAGCGTCAGCCTTCAGGTGGCAGCAGACTATCCCACGGTAACTGTGTCCCTCAATGAAGACTACAAGAAAGATTTTATGGTGAGTAAAAAAAATCCTCATTCTGTATTCTTCCTTTTTTGCAATAGTTCACCTGTACATGCCACTCAGATACACCCGTTACCATCTGTTTTCCCCTTGCCAGAGAGGTTGAGGTCACTTGGACATTAATGAGGCTGTTTTTGCATTAAAGGGCTCAAAAGGAGTTCAGTACAGTCCAAGGAGACCTCAGAGTGTTATACACATATTTTGGGGATTAGAGTCTTTGCAGTATTGGGATTTGTGACAAATCTATTTGCTGTAAAGCCGGTAAATTCGAATTGCAAAAGTTTTGCTCATATCTAGTGACTATATATTTCTATGTAGCCCATATATCTTTCTTCAGATGCCATTAAAGCACCACTTCAGTGTTTTTTTTGTTTTTTTTAGTGCTTTAAATCTAAGCCCCCTGCCCCCGGTCATATACTCATCTTCCAATGTCTTCATAGTTTTTTCGGTGCTGCTCCAGTCACGCAGCGCCATTTTGTGACAGCTACTGACTGGCCGGAAGTCAGAAGCTACGTCACACACTCTCAATACAAGTCTGCGAGAGCCAGAACAAGGCTCTCATAGACTTGTATTGAAAAGTGAGCTTTGCATAGTTCCATGGAACACTGGAGCTGCAGGCAGGTCACTTTTCTCCGGAGAATGACAGGAGCGACGCTGGAAACCAATGAAGGTGGCAGCAGGTGAGTATTAGACTGTGGGAAGGGGACTTGCATTTAAAGCACCACTCCAGCGGTGCAATAAAAAAAAACCCGCTGGAGTGGTGCTTTAAATAAATGGTGTAAACCTTTTTGAAGATGGTCATAAATAACAGCGGATTCCACTGATTAGTTTATATGTCTATGGTCAACTCAACTGTTCCCTGACATCTGCTGTTTTAATTATCTGCTTCCCTGGCTATCTGCTCTAAATTTGTAGGCAGGCTGGAAGATAAGTGCAGCTGGATATGTGGAATTCATGTATTCTCCTTCCTCTTTGACCGGAAACATACAAATTTAGAGCAAATTGCCATTGGACAAATTCACATTCAGTATATGAGTATTGTCAGCTTAATAACTGGTAATAAATGTAAACAATATTATTTTCTTTTGATAGGTCAAACTCATTGGAAACTAACAATGCAGTCCAAGAAAGAGAGCCTTTACTGAATGAGGAAGCAAACTGAAAATTCTATTTTTTTTCTACAATTTTAGATATCTTTTTTTTTTTTTGTCCCAAAGACACTTAAAGTGATAGCATTTTTGTTAATATAGGTCCTTCAACCTGTAAAACTTTTTCTCTTGAAATTTGTTTTACATTGAAATTATAACTCTAGTTAAGTCTTCCGGTTAAGCAGAACTGTGGCACATTTCTGGACAGGGAGTTCAGTACGACACTTAACATGTTTACCAGTTACTTCATGGTAATGCACCTACACCACAACCTGATATTTCATCTCATAAAGCTAATAATTTATTTTCCTAATTAAAGTCAGTAATAACTCCAGCACTCAATAGGTTTTAAATTTGCAAAGTTTTCAAATAACAAAAATCAGTATATTCCAAGAAATTAAGAATATTGCAAGAAAATATAATGACGTATACACACCCCTTTTTTTAAAAAAAATATTAAACCATTTTACATACAGTACAGGCCAAAAGTTTGGACACACCTTTTCATATAAAGATTTTTCTGTATTTTCATGAATATGAAAATTGTACATTCACACTGAAGGCATCAAAACTATGAATTAACACATGTGGAATTATATACTTAACAAAAAAGTGTGAAACAACTGAAAATATGTCTTATATTCTAGGTTCTTCAAAGTAGCCACCTTTTTCTTTGATGACTGCTTTGCACACTCTTGACATTCTCTTGATAAGCTTCAAGAGGTAGTCACCGGAAATGGTCTTCCAACAATCTTGAAGGAGTTCCCAGAGATGCTTAGCACTTGTTGGACCTTTTGCCTTCACTCTGCGGTCCAGCTCACCCCAAACCATCTCGATTGGGTTCAGGTCTGGTGACTGTGGAGGCCAGGACATCTGGCGTAGCACCCCATCACTCTCCTCCTTGGTCAAATAGCCCTTACACAGCCTGGAGGTGTTTTTGGGGTCATTGTCCTGTTGAAAAATAAATGATGTTCCAACTAAACGCAAACCGGATGGAATAGCATGCCGCTGCAAGATGCTGTGGTAGCCATTCTGGCTCAGTATGCCTTCAATTTTGAATAAATCCCCAACAGTGTCACCAGCAAAGCACCCCCACACCATCACACCTCCTCCTCCATGCTTCACGGTGAGAACCAGGCATGTAGAGTCCATCCGTTCACCTTTTCTGCATCGCACAAAGACACGGTGGTTGGAACCAAAGCTCTCAAATTTGGACTCATCAGACCAAAGCACAGATTTCCACTGGTCTAATGTCCATTCCTTGTGTTCTTTAGCCCAAACAAGTCTCTTCTGCTTGTTGCCTGTCCTTAGCAGTGGTTTCCTAGCAACTATTTTACCATGAAGGCCAGCTGCACAAAGTCTCCTCTTAACAGTTGTTGAAGAGATGTGTCTGCTGCTAGAACTCTGTGTGGCATTGACCGGGTCTCTAATCTGAGCTGCTGTTAACCTGCGATTTCTGAGGCTGGTGACTCAGATAAACTTATTCTCAGAAGCATAGGTGACTCTTGGTCTTCCTTTCCTGGGGTGGTCCTCATGTGAGCCAGTTTCTTTGTAGCGCTTGATGGTTTTTGCAACTGCACTTGGGCACACTTTCAAAGTTTGCCCAATTTTTCGCACTGACTGACCTTCATTTCTTAAAGTAATGATGGCCACTCGTTTTTCTTTACTTAGCTGCTTTTTTCTTGCCATAATACAAATTCTAACTGTATATTCAGTAGGACTATCAGCTGTGTATCCACCAGACTTCTGCACAACACAACTGATGGTCCCAACCCCATTTATAAGGCAAGAAATCCCACCTATTAAACCTGACAGGGCACACCTGTGAAGTGAAAACCATTTCCGGTGACTACCTCTTGAAGCTCATCAAGAGAATGCCAAGAGTGTGCAAAGCAGTCATCAAAGCAAAAGGTGGCTACTTTGAAGAACCTAGAATATAAGAGATATTTTCAGTTTTTGTTAAGTATATAATTCCCCATGTGTTAATTCATAGTTATGATGCCTTCAGTGTGAATGTACAATTTTCATAGTCATGAAAATACAGAAAAATCTTTAAATGAGAAGGTGTGTCCAAACTTTTGGTCTGTACTGTATATCAAAACATCAACTTAAAATATGTAAATGTAACAAAAGAAATGTATAAGCAAATTTTTACATATAATATTATATATAGTTCATATATCATATTTATCATCTAACCTCATATTGTATAGCAACAAAAGGGGTTGAGGTCAAAATTCCATCAAAGATAACCATCAAAAATTCATTAAAAATTCATCAATAATTCATCAAAAGAAGATTCCTCTAAAGACTACAGAAGAAATTTTCGAAAGAGTTTATAAGAGAATCATAGAGTTAAAGGTCAAAAAGTATCCATAAGGAAATCATGAAAAGCAGTTCCACTGGATAATATCGGTGTCTCAATATTAAAGGCCTATGTATGCAAAAGGTAAAAAAATAATAAGTAAAAACTATCCCAGTAGTAAATGGTATCTATAGGCTATGAATATAAATGATGTCCCAAATGTACCCGATAGTAGGTTAATAAAGTAACACTAGAAATAAAGATGTTACCTGGTGGTTATGGGGTCCCGTAGTCCGAACGTGCGGTCTGAATGGTAGCCGCTGTGAAAAGCCATGTCCTCACCGCTTTAAGTGTGTGCCACAAAAAGGGCCTGTGAGCTTATTTCCGGTGCGTGGATAAACATAGTAGAGGTTAGTGCGCAGGCGCGAGCCGACTCGTGACGGAAAAGAACGAGGAAAGCCGATGTGAAGAGGCGTATGTGCAGTAAAAAATATAGCGCATATAAGAAATACCGCTGTCGCCGGTGTCAAAGATAACAGCGATGTTAGGGGACGATAAAGGGGAGAAAAATTAAACTATTATTTTCCTAATTACCATAATTTAAGACTTACTGTAATATCTAAATTACTATTATTTCTAACATTTTCTTAATTTAATATCTCAAAGATCTATGAAGTAGAGATATACTGGGAAATTTACTTTCTATGATATTGTTAGTGCACATTTCACTTCCACACAGCATAGGTAGCTTTGTACTGAGGTGATTTGCCCATACAATGGATCTTTATAACGAATTTTACAAAATCTTGTATTAATAATACTTAAAGGGGTTTTCCCATGAACCAAAGTTGATTTTAATCAGTAGATCTTGGAATAATAATAACTTCAACAATTGAATGTGTTTCAATAAAATGTTCCTGTTCCATGCACATTTGAGGCCTGCTGGAGGTATTTTGCAGGGCTCTGGCAGTGCTCCTCCTGTTCCTCCTTGCACAAAGGCGGAGGTAGCGGTCCTGCTGCTGGGTTGTTGCCCTCCTATGGCCCCCTCCACATCTCCTGGTGTACTGGCCTGTCTCCTGGTAGCGCCTCCAGCCTCTAGACACTACGCTGACAGACACAGCAAACCTTCTTGCCACAGCTCGCATTGATGTGCTATCCTGGATGAGCTGCACTACCTGAGCAACTTCTGTGGGTTGTAGAGTCCGTCTCATGCTACCACGAGTGTGAAAGCACAACCAACATTCAAAAGTGACCAAAACATCAGCCAGAAAGCATTGGTACTGAGATGTGGTCTGTGGTCCCCACCTGCAGAACCACTCCTTTATTGAGTGTGTCTTGATAATTGCCAATAATTTCCATCTATTGTCTATTCCATTTGCACAACAGCATGTGAAATTGATTGTCAATCAGTGTTGCTTCCTAAGTGGACAGTTTGATTTCACAGAAGTTTGATTTACTTGGAGTTATATTCCGTTGTTTTAGTGCTCCCTTTATTTTTTTGTGCAGTGTAGTTTGTACTGTAGTAAGTTAATAGAGTAATTGGCAATGCGAATGCCTATTGTTAAATCCAGCGATCAGATGATCACCAGGTGTCTCCCTGTCATTGCTGAGCTCCAAGATACAAGGAGATCCAGATCAGTTCTCCCAGTGATTATCATGGTATGGGGCTGTTTTCTTTTGTAAATGGGACTTCCATGGATACCCCACTTAGTGTATTTGCTCAATAACACTAAAAATTGTAATATTATGTAGCAAATATATGTTCTACAGAAAAATGTAATAAAAATAAGCAGTATTTCTCAAAAAATTTGAAAAAAATTTAATTTAGTATAGAATACATGTATTTTATATAAACATTACATTAAACCATTATGGCTTGTAGGTCTTTTTGTTTTTTAAGAATTAATTGAATAGGTTATTATATAACATGAATGACTTCCAAAAATCTCTTTCTATTTATGCATAGCAATACATTTTTTTTATACATTACACAGTAAGTTATATATACCTCGAAACAATGGTGAAAAATTATGCACTGTTTACAGCATCAGCAAATTCTCATACAATGTTATTTTAAAAAAGTAACCAATTTGGCTGCTAAATGCCGAAGTAAAGTAAATAAAATCTAGTAATTGACCACTTCTATCTCAGCCAGTTTTTGCGTTCCTGACCAAGCCATACTATTCAAATCGAACATGTGTCTTCTACTTATTCCAGTGATTTTAAAATGTTTTCTCATGACACATACTTAGGTTGGTATGTTAAGAGTTTATTTCTGAGAAAATATAAAACTTACAGAAAATTTGGAATTTTCAAACTTTTTATTTTTATGCCGTCAAAACAGATTATCATACGAATATCATACTACATAAAATGGTAAATAACTTTTACCATATGTCTACTTTTTGGTGTAATTTTTTAAATGTCTTTTTTATTTTTATTTCTTTTATAATTTTGGAAGACTTAGTTAGCAGTAGGGATAGGCAAATTGATTCACATGACTCTGGTCCATTGGCCAGATCAGTAGTCTCTGTTCACTGGACAGGAGGATCAGGAATTTCTTACCTTTTGGGATCTCCTGCACGACTTTTGATCAGCCAGCGTTCTCTGTGCATCAAACCAAAATTATGAGGTTGAACCAGCCATGGCTAATCCAAAGCCGTGTCGGGGATCTCGGTCACTCTTTCATATATCTATTCAGCAGATATTTTGATATTATCCCAGGAAAAGTTTGAAAATCTAAGGAGTAGCCATTGTTGTAATTTTTATGTCCTATAACAATAGTACATGTGAACATATGATAGTTTGTAATATAAATTACACTGGTCTACAAAATTTTACTTTTGGGGGTTAAATGGTAATTTGTCCCCTGATTCCAAATCTGCTTTCAAAATTTTTCTATGAGGCAGGGATTTTGAGTAGCACGCATTTCAATTTTTGAAAATTTATATTTTTAACAGAATTACTTAATACAATTTTTTTTTTTTAAATTATTTAAAAAAAATTGATCAATTTTCTGGAATGTTTAGCTGCAGGCGTGTCCTTTCTTAGTCCCCAACAGTAGCCTGCAAGCATTTTGGGCTCCATTTCCCTTTTATAATGGCCTCCAAGTAGCGCGATGTCCAGATGAAACCGCTCCCCGTGCTCGTCGCTGACATCTCCAAGGTTATTGAGGAAAAAATATAATGGGAGTCAAGGAAATGTATCTTGAGACATATTGCATATCAATTTTTTGTATCGTTGTAACTCAGTCACAAGATCTCTATAGTTTGGTGCTTTAAGGTTAGGTCCAAAATTAAACCAAAATTATGGTAAATTGGTGCCGATAGAAAAATTCTGAATTGGCACAGAGAAATGCTTTAAGAACGCCCAACAGTACTCATTTAACAAAATCTTTGTTGATCAGTGTTATCAGAGAAATCCTCTTTTTTCAGATCATTTTCAAAAATCTAAATTCTGAGGTAAAATCTCTATTTAGTGAAGACTGAGCTTCCCATTACTGAGATAGGAGAACAATAAGATTGGTGCTTATAAGATTCTATGAAGCGGGCAGACACGATGGTAGGGGAGGGGATAGAGGCAGAGGTCCTCTCTACTGACCTTTTACACAAAATCTTATCAGTAGCAACTGTCATCTCCTTTCTCAGTAATGGGAAAGTCAGTCTTTACTAAATACAGATTTTACCCATAAATTGCCAATTTTGAAAATCATCAATCAATCCAGGAAAAAGAAGGAGATTTCCAATAAGATACAGATGCTTCTCACTAAATTAGAATATCATCAAAAAGTTAATTTATTTCAGTTCTTCAATACAAAGAGTGAAACTCACATATTATATAGAGTCATTACAAACAGAGTGATCTAGTTCAAGTGTTTATTTCTGTTAATGTTGATGATTATGGCTTACAGCCAATGAAAACACAAAAGTCATTATCTCAGTAAAATAGAATAATTAACAAAAAACACCTGCAAAGGCTTCCAAAGAGTTTATAAAGGTCCATTAGTTTGTTTCAGTAGGCTCCACAATCATGTGGAAGACTGCTGACTTGACAGATGTCCAGAAGGCAGTTATTGAGACACTCCACCAGGAGGGTAAGTCACAAAAGGTCATTGCTAATGAAGCTGTCTGTTCAGAGTGCTGTATCCAAGCATATTAATGGAAAGTTGAGTGGAAGGATAAAGTGTGGTAGAAAAAGGTGCACAAGCAACCGGGATAACTGCGGCCTTGAAATGATTGTTAAGAAAATGCCATTCAGGAATTTGGGGGAAATTCACAAGGAGTGGAATGCTGCTGGAGTCATTGCTTTAAGAGCCCCCACACACAGACGTATCCAGGACATGGGCTAGAAGTGTCAAGCAACTCATGACCAATAGACGCCAGAAGCGTTTTACCTGGGCCAAGGAGAAAAAAACCTGGACTGTTGATCAGTGGTCCAAGGTGTTGTTTTCAGATGAAAGTAAATTTTGCATTTAATTTGGAAACCGAGGTCCCAGAGTCTGGAGGAAGAGTGGAGAGGCACACAATCCAAGCTGCTTGAGGTTGAGTGTGAAGTTTCCACAATCAGTGATGGTTTGGGGAGCCATGTCATTTGCTGGTGTAGGTCCACTGTGTTTTATCAAGACCAAAGTCAGTGCAGCCATCTACCAGGGAATTTTAGAGCACTTCATGCTTCCCTCTGTCGACAAGCTTTTTGGAGATGGAAATTTCATTCTCCAACAGGACTTGGCACCTGTCCACACTGCCAAAAGTACCAATACCTGGTTTAAAAACAACAGTATCACTGTGCTTGATTGGCCAGCAAACTCGCCTGACCTTAACCCCATAGATAATCTATGGGGTATTGTCAAGAGGAAGATGAGAGACACCAGACCCAACAATGTAGATGAGCTGAAGGCTGCTATCAAAGCAACCTGGGCTTCCATAACACCTCAGCAGTGCCACAGCCTGATCGCCTCCATGCCACGCCGCATTGATGCAGTAATTGATGCAAAAGGAGCCCCGACCAAGTACTGAGTGCATTTACTGAACATACATTTCAGTAGGCCAACATTTTGGATATTAAAAACATTTTTCAAGCTAGTGTTATAAATTATTCTAATTTACTGAGATAATTACTTCTGTGTTTTCATTGGCTGTAAGCCTTAATCATCAACATGAACAGAAATAAACACTTGAAATAGATCACTCTGTTTGTAATGACTATATAGTATATGAGTTTCACTTTTTGTATTGAAGAACTGAAATTAACTGGTTGATGATATTCTAATTTTGTGAGAAGCATCAGTATATTACTACCTTTCTTATTGTCACGTGTACTATTGATTTATGAAATAAAATTTAAAATGACGGTTACTCTTTAAGCTCAAATTATGTCATTTTCACAAGAGGTAATAGGAGAAAAAGCAGTACAGAGTGTGATACCTTAGCGCAATATCACATACAGCTCTGGCAAAAATTAAGAGACCACTGCAAAATTTTCATTTTCTCTGATTATTCATTTTATAGGTATATTTTTAAGTAAAATGTACATTGTTGTTTTATTCTATAAACTACTGACAACATGTCTCTGAAATTCAAAGCTAAGAATTTTGTATTTATTTGCAGCAAATGAGAAATCGTCAAAATAATAAAAAAGAAACAGTGCTTTCAGACCTCAAATAATGCAAAGAAAACAAGTTCTTATTCATTTAGAAACAACAATATTCATGTTTTAACTCAGGAAGAGTTCAGAAATCAATATTTGGTGGAATAACCATGATTTTTAATCACAGCTTTCATGCGTCTTGGCATGCTTTCCACCAGTCTTTCACGCTGCTTTTGGGTGACCTTATGCCACTCCTGGCACAAAAATTTAAGCAGTTCTTCTTTGTTTGATGGTTTGTGACTATCCACCTTCCTCTTGATTACATTCCAGAGGTTTTCAATGGGGTTCAGGTCTGGAGATTGGGCTGGCCATGACAGGGTCTTGATGTGGTGCTCCTTCATCCACACATTGATTGACCTAGCTGTGTGGCATGGGGCATTGTCCTGCTGGAAAAAAACAGTCCTCAGAGTTGGGGAACATTGCCTGAGCAGAAGGAAGCAAGTGTTTTTCAAGGATAACCTTGTATGCGGCTTGATTCATTCGTCCTTCGCAAAAATTAACCTGCCCAATTCCAGTCTTGCTGAAGCATCCCCAGATTATCACCAATCCTCCACCAAATTTCACAGTGGGTGCAAGACACTGTGGCTTGTATGCCTCTCCAGGTCTCCGTCTAACCATTAGACGACCAGGTGTTCGGCAAAACTGAAAATTATACTCATCAAAGAAGATTACCTTACTCCAGTCCGCTATGGTCCAATCCTTATGGTCTTTGGCAAACTTCAACCTGGCTCTCCTTTGCTTCTCATTGATGAAAGGCTTTTTTCTAGCTTTACATGACTTGAGCCCTGACTCTAGGAGCCTGTTGCAAACTGTTCTTGCCGTGCACTTCACCCCAGCTGCCATTTGCCATTCCTTTTGTAGGTCACTTGATGTCAAGAGGGCAATGAAAAACAAAAAAAGGGCTTTCGGTAAACTTAAACAAGAAGGCAGCGAGGAAGCGCTAATAACTTATAGGGAAATAAACAAAATCTGTAAGAAACAAATAAGAATAGCAAAAGAGGAGACAGAGAGACTAATTGCCAAAGAAAGTAAAACGAATCCCAAACTGTTCTTTAACTATATAAACAGTAAAAGGATTAAAACTGATGGAGTTGGCCCATTGAAAAATAACCTGGGTAAAATCATAGAGGGCGATGAGGGTAAAGCAAACCTACTCAATAGCTTCTTCTCCACTGTTTTCACAAAAGAAAACAATTTATTGGAGGAAATGCAAAGTGATAAAGTAAACCCTCCGCTAAATATCACCCACCTAACCCAGGAGGAAGTTCAGAAACGCCTAAATAATATCAAAATAGACAAGTCACCAGGCCCAGATGGCATACACCCCCGGATACTAAAAGAATTAAGTAATGTGATAGACAGACCGCTGTATCTTATATTCAAGCACTCTTTATGGACAGGGACTGCCCCACTAGACTGGCGCCAAGCAAATGTGGTACCAATATTCAAAAAGGGGTCTAAAAGTGACCCTGGGAACTATAGACCAGTCAGCTTAACGTCTGTTGTGGGTAAATTGTTTGAAGGATTTCTTAGAGATGCTATTGTAGAATATCTTAATGATAATAACTGTCTAACTCCATATCAACATGGATTCATGAGAGATCGCTCCTGCCAAACAAACCTGATTGCCTTCTACGAGGAGGTGAGCTCACAGCTGGACCGGGGAGAGTCAGTGGATGTTGTATACCTTGACTTCTCCAAAGCGTTTGATACCGTGCCACACAAAAGGTTGGTATATAAAATGAGAATGCTTGGTCTGGGGGATAATGTGTGCAAGTGGGTAAATAGCTGGCTGAGTGATAGAAAGCAGAGGGTGGTTATCAATGGAGTAAGCTCAGGGTGTGTCAGGGTTACTAGCGGGGTGCCTCAAGGGTCTGTCTTGGGCCCTATATTATTTAATATATTTATTAATGATTTAGTGGAAGGGTTGCATAGTAAAATAGCAATATTTGCAGATGATACTAAACTTTGTAAAGTAGTTAACACAGATGAGGATAGGGCACAGCTACAGGAGGATTTAGATAAATTGGGGAGTTGGGCCAAAAAATGGCAAATGGGGTTCAATGCCGATAAATGTAAGGTCATGCACATGGGAAAGAAAAACAGCAGTCACCCATACATATTAAATGGGAAAACGTTGGGGAAATCTGACATGGAGAAGGACCTGGGCGTCTTGGTTAATAGCAAATTAAATTGGAGTGCCCAGTGTCAGGCAGCAGCTGCGAAGGCAAATAGAGTCATGGCATGCATCAGAAGAGGAATAGGGGCATATGATGAGAACATTGTTCTTCCTCTGTATAAAGCGCTGGTAAGGCCGCACTTAGAATATTGTGCACAGTTCTGGGCTCCGGTGCTCAGGAAAGATATTGGAGCTAGAGAGGGTACAAAGGAGGGCGACTAAGGTAATAAAGGGAATGGAGGGACTAGAATACCCAGAGAGGTTGTCAAAATTAGGCCTATTTACGTTGGAAAAGAGAAGGCTTAGGGGAGACCTCATAAACATGTATAAATACATCAGGGGGCAGTACAGAGATCTCTCCCATGACCTGTTTATACCAAGGATGGTGACAAAGACGAGGGGGCACACTATGCATCTGGAGGAAAGGAGGTTCCTGCAACAGCATAGAAGGGGATTCTTTACGGTCAGAGCCGTGAGACTCTGGAACTCTCTGGGAGAGGAAGTGGTGATGTCCAACTCACTTAATGAGTTCAAGAGAGGCCTGGACGCCTTTCTTGAGAACAATAAAATTACATCTTATGCTTAGTGATAGTTAATTAATCCAGATTGGTGTCGGGAAGTGAATTTTTTCCTCAATGATGTCAATTGGCCTATACCGCATGGTTTTTTGTTGCCTTCCCCTGGATCAACGCTGCGGAATAGCTGCAGTGCACAAGAAATAGGCTGAACTGGATGGACGCTTGTCTTTTTTCGGCCTTATAAACTATGTAACTATGTAACTATGTAATCCTGCGGTTGCCTGGTGACATTAGAATAAGATGATGGTCATCCCGGTCAGTGGAGAGTCGCCTTCGCCCTCTGCCGGTCTGTAGCTTTGTTGTCCCCAATGTCCGCTGCTTGACCTTGTTGTAATGGACTGCCATCTTCGAAATTTTAAGGATGGAGGCAACATGACTCTCACTATATCCCTCTGCTAGTAAAGTCAGAATTGAGCCCTTCTTTTCCTCACTCAAGACTTTTCTTTTCAACTCCTTTGGCTTGGTTAAAGTTATTTTTTCATTCAAATTACTTTTGGGCAATTCCTATCTCTTGTTTTGCCATCCAGCTTGTCCTATTGCAAGAGGATTGTGAAGACCACAGCAGTGTTTTTTATACTTTCTCTCGTTACATAAGATTTGGTTCAGATGAACACCTAATCAGAAGCACATTAAGTAGAATGAGGTGTACTTTGGTTGGAATTCAACTGACACTAGAATAGAATTGGTGTGTAGGGTGTGACAGACAGTTGTTCTGGATCCAACTGTAGAAGGTCATTGCACTTGGCTCTGCAGGCACCTTCTTGATCTTTTCATCTCTGTAGTGTAGTGATGTCCTTCTCCCTCTAGGACCTAGCAGTGACCTCCACCTTCTTCTGCTAATTGACACACCCTTCCTGGATGTTTAAATACCTTCAGTCTCTCCAGAGAGTCGCAGGTGATAGCTCTATTTTCCTCTGTCCAGGCTTGAAGTACTAGTAGTTGGCTAGTGTCTTCTTGGAGTTCCCTTGGAGGATAGTTGTCATGATCATTGTCTTTATTTGCAGTGGGGGCTGACTAGTGCTCTCCCTGTTCCCTTCCTATCTAGGGCCTATCACTAGGGGTTGTCAGGGCTTAGGTTTCCTGCTCGGCGATAGGTGCGGAACCTATTAAGGGACATTAGGGGAGCCAGGGTGTTGTCAGATCTGCCTAGGGGCCTCCATTTCCCCTTTCTAAGTGTTTGGGCTTCCTCCCCCTCTTCCCGTTGTTGTGTACTTAGTCTTTCCCTCACCTTATGTGACACATGTATGTGATTGGAGGGATGATCTTGATATTAAATAGCTGTCTCTTAACAGCTCAGTTTCAGTTGCGGTTTTAACCATTGTGATCTCTGACAGTGGTGTTTAAAAGGAAAACATACCTGTGATCATGTGCAACTGATGTGCACCAGTTCCCAATAACATCCCGTGATGGAATTTCGGGATGCTGATGAGTTACCATAGCAGTCGAGGGCCAGCTGAAGGCCCTTGTTGCTGCCATCTTGGTGCGCCTCTGAAGCTCAGCCATATGCTGTATATTTTTGCTATATACTGTGGTATTGCAGTATATGGTATAAGCTATCGGATGATTGCAGTTTTAAGAGCCCATGAGAATACTAAAAGACTAAGTAAAAAATCTATTTAAAAATATGAAAAAATTGAATCTCTCCTCTTTCACCCATTAAAAATAAAGACATTTTAAAAACAAAATTTACATATTTAGTATTGCTGTCCTTTCTATCAAAATATAAAATTAAATAACCTGATTGGTAAATGCTTTTATGAGAAGAACTTTAGAAAACTCCAGAATTGTGGATTTTTGGTCCACATTCCTCCCTCAAAAAAAAAACCAAACCTGATCAAAACATCAGATGTACCCCAATAAAACTGTCATCTCGTTATGCAAAATCAAGCCCTCACACAGCTCAAGTGTGGTCTAAACCTAATCGTACTGACCTAGAGAATAATAATTCACAGTAATTTTTACCTCAGAATGTACACTGTAAAAACAAAACCCCAAAAATGTCAAAATTGCATTTATTAAACACTTCCACTGCACTTGGAATCTTTGTAGCCCGTTCCCAATACATTTAATTTCAAAACAAATGGTGCAACATGTCATGTAAAAAGCAAGCCCTCATATGGCTAAGTCGAGAGAAGAATAAAAAAGTTATGGTTTTTGGAAGGTGAGGTAAGAATGAAAGCCCAAAAATGAGAATTAGCTGCAGAGAAAAGGGGTAAAACATACATCTTTTGCTTACGGTAGTATCCCGTCTGTGTTCATAAAAGTCTGTTTACGCACATGGCAGGGCTTAGAAGCAATTTTTGGCTTTTGAAGAATGGATTTTGCTGGATTTTTTGGGGATTCATATGGTGTTTGCAATGTCTTTTAATGTCCACCGAGGGTAAAGATGTATGAATTTAGTGAGCTTTAGTAGTTTTGCGGGTATTTCATGTGTAGGCATATGTAAGCTGTGAAGTACATCATGGTATATTATTTTATTGAGGACTTAAGCAGCAATTTAGATATTAATGTTTGGACCTTTTATTATTATTATTATTATTCTTATTATTATTATTATTATTATGCCAAACAGCGTGCATTATTCATAACATTTTCATTTTAATCTGTAGATCAATAAAATTCTTATACCAAATTTATATAATTTTTTTATATTTTACTATTTTTACACAATTAACTTTTTGTAATTAACTTGATTGATTGGCCTTATGTCTTTTAGAACCATTTCATTTTTATTTTTCCTTTTTAATAAAGCTTTTTTTTCTCCAGATTACTAATGTTTTTATTAATACTAGAGATGAGCCAATCGATTCGCAGGGTGAATTCAGAGTTTATAGTTTGTGGCCACCAGACTGGAGCCTTGACAACCTTCTCTTACCTGTCAGCATACCTGGCACTTCTTCAAATTAGTAGGCAAAATCATGATGTAGCATCAGGCCTCCAAATCAGAAGAAATTCTGGCAGGTATGATGTGGTTTGGAAGGATAGTGTCCAGAGGTTGTCAGTCAATTGATCATCTTTAATTAACCTCTTCATCTGTAGCCTATTTTCACCTTTTTGACGAGGCCAAATTTTATAATTCTTATCATTGTCACTATATGTGGTAATAACTCTGGAATGCTTCAACATATCCCAATGATTCTGAGATAGTTTTTTCATAAAACATTATACTTTATGGTATTGGTAAATTTAGGTCGATATTTTTCGCGTTTATTTGTGAAAAGATTGAAAATTTGGTAAAAATTTTCAAATTTAAATTTTTATGCGCTTAAACCAGATAGTTATATCACACAAGATTGATAATAAAAAAACATTTACCACATGACTACTTTACATCAGCATCATTTTTGAAACACAATTTTTTTTTGTTAGGAACTTAGAAGGGTTAAAAGTATATCAGCAATTTCGCATTTTTCCAACAACATTTAGAAACCCAAATTTTTTTAGGGACCACATCATATTTGAAGTGACATTGAGGAGCCTATGTGACAGAAAATGCTCAAAAATTACACCATTTTAAAAACTGCACCCTCAAAGTGCTCAAAACAACTTTCAAAAAATGTATTCACAAGACTTAAAGCAGTGTGGAAGAAAGAAGTGAAAATTTTACTCCACCTTCCCCCCATCCATTTCCCCCCAACCCCTCCCCCAAAATATTGTTTTATTAATTATTTAATTTATTATTATTGTGAAATTTCTCCGAAATACACCAATACCCCATATGTGGTAGAAAACTACTTTTTCGGTGCACAGCAGGGCTCTGAAGGCAAGGAGCACCACTTGACTTTTGGAGTGCAAAATTGACTGGAGTAGATGGCGGACACCATGTCACATTTGCAGAGCCCCTGAAGTGCCTAAACAGTGATAAAAAACACATTTTGAAAACCACACCCCTCAAGGAACTTATCTGCAGGTGTGGTGAGCACCTTGAACCCACATGTGCTTCACAGAATTTTATAACATTGAGCCATGAAAATAACAAAATACATTTTTCCTGCAACAGAAAATGGAACATACAATTTGTGCCATTTCTCCTGCATAAACAGATAGCCCATATGTGGTGGAAAACTACCATTTGGGCACACGGCAGGGCTCAGAAAGTTAGGAACGCCAATTGAATTATGAAGTTCAGTGTTTCCTGGAATAGATTGCGGATGCAATGTCACATTTGAAGAGTACCTGACATTACAAAACAGCAGAAACCCACACAAGCGTCACCATTTTGTAAACTACACATTTGTAAGAATTTATCTAGGGGTAAGGGGTATACTGAGCATTTTTAACACTGAGGCGCATCCCAGAATTATATAACATTGGGTTGAGTAAATGGAAATTACAATTTTTTCCATTAAAATGTTGCTATGGTTCCAAGTTTTTAATTTTCAAAATGGAGAATAGGAGAAAATGAATGGTACAATTTGTTACGCAATTTCTCCTGAGCACACCAATACCCTGTATGTGGTTGAAAACTACTTTTGAGGCACAGTGCATAGATCAGAAGGGAAATAGTGCCATATTGGAGTTCAGATTTTCTTGAAAAGGTTTGAGGGTGCCATGTTCCATAGGCAGAGCCCCTGATGTGCCAGAACAGAGGAACCCTCCATAAGTGACCCGATTTTACAAACTGCACACCCCATTGAGTTAATCTAAGGATGCAATGAGCATGTTGACACCACATGTGCCTCACATAATTTTATACAATTGGGTGGTGAAGAATTACATTTTTACCACTAAAATGTTGTTTTGCACCAAATTTTTAATATTTGTAAGGTCTGGTAGGAAAAAATGGACCTCACAGCTGGTTGAAAAATTTTTCCTGAGTGCGCCAATACCTTACATGTAATCCCCTTAAGTGATCACATTTTACAAACTACACCTCCCAATGTATTCATCTAAAGGTGCAGTGATCATATTGACACCATGGGTGTGTCACAGAATTTTATACCACTGGGAAATGATGAAAAAATAATTACATTTTTACCACAAAAATGTTTTAGCCCAGATTTTTACATTTTCACATAGGTAAATGGGTAACAATGGCACCAAAATTTGTCACACAATTTCTGCTGAACGTGGAAATACCCCATATGTATGGACAGATACTCCAGTCTCTGCTTGGGAACTCTGCAGCTCCTTCAGGATTACCTTTGGTTTCTGAATAATGCCCTCCTTGCCTGGGCTGAGGCCCTCTCTTGGCAGGTTTGTTGTGGTACCCTGCCTGCCCTTTCCATTTGATGATAATGGATTTCTTGGTGCTCCAGGGATTATCAAAGATTGGGATATATTTTTTTTATAACCCAACCTTGACTTGTTCTTCTCAACATCTTTGTCCCTAACTTGTTTGGAGATCTCCTTAGTCTTCATGATGTTGTTTGGTTAGTGGTGCCTCTTGCTTAATGATGTTGTAGCCTTTATGGTCTTTTGGAAAAGGTGTGTATATACTTCACAGACCATGTGACACTTAGATTGCACACAGGGGGATTGGACTTACCTTTATAAGTCATATCCTTGGTGAAAGGAATTGCTTGCACCAGACATTTTTAGGGGCTTCATTGCAAAAGAGGTGAATACATATGCACATGCCAATTTTTAGTTATTTGATCCCATAAATGTAATTTATGTCTATTTTCTCACTTCACTTCACCAACTTAGACTTTTTAGTGTTGATGCATCACACATAAATCGGATTACAAAAATATTTAAACACAGGTTGTAATGTTGCTGTGACCCTGCCTACTCCACCGATTATTTTTTTTTGGGCAGAGAGGAGGCTCAATATGGACTTTTGCTATGGGATCCATGATTTCTTTGTCAGTAGTTACAGTGTATTCATAGGGGTAATTTAGGTAAACTTTGCAACTAGTCTTAATACAAAATTTTCCACAAAACAGCTTGTACGCTGTGTGTATATAGACCTACAAAATTCAGCAGCACCACCTATTCAGGTAGACACAAATATCTTTATTGATTTTGAAAGCAAATACACGATGAAGTAATTACCCTTTGCATAAAGGTTTGGCAGATGATCTGGGCATGTTAGTTTTAGAGTGATAATCTTGGCTGGTATTACTTTATACTGGTTCACTTATGACTGGTTACCTTCTCTTTACATTTACGCTTTATCCTTGGTGCTTGCCAACAGATTTATGTATTCTTATCTATGTATTAGTACCTCTCTTATTGCATTAGGTGTCACTGTGTCATATTAGTTCACTACTGCACATTAATTATGAGTTCACCTTTTAGCTAATACCTTCCCAGAGTTGTTATTGTATGTTTCTACACACCGATTATTTTTTTTTAATTATTGAATATCAATATTTGTTATTGATGAGTAAAGTGCAATACTTTGTACATGATTTTGTTCTATTGATGATTTTTGCAGGTTGATATTAAGGTGCTGGTAAACCAGACACTCACCAATAAAGAAAAAAGAAGTGCTAGGACAAATGTAAATACAAATTATATAAATCTTTATTACAAGATATAATTAAAAACAAGGGATAGGGAAATATGTATCCATAGCAAATGCAGATAGGGGTATTACCCGAAGATGTACAATTATGTAAAATAGTGCATTGGCAGGAGATGTATGTGTCTGATTTACCTGTTAAAACAAATATGTATAAGTAAGTCCAAGAAATAACAAGTAGGTATCAGAGCTCATAAAATAGATTATAAAGAATTATTATGGTGCAAATAGTCCCATAATTAATAATTTGATACAAAAGTGTATATAAATACCAGGACAGATAATCAAAAGAATATATACATATAGGCTCACCCACCGACCTCTGACGAAGCATCAGTGAAACGCGTCACGAGTCATTGGTGAGTGAGCCTGTATGTTTATATTCTTTTATTTGTCCTGTTATTTATATGAATTTTTGTATTATATGTATCAGATTATATATGGGACTATTTGCTGTTTTACAGTGTTGGCACCATAATAATTCTTTATTATCTATTTTATGAGCTCTGATACCTACCTGTTATTTTTACCTTGCAGGTGTAAAGGAGCCAAAGAAGGCATGCATCACCTTATGAAGAGATTTTCTTTGTCATAATGTTTTATTTCTTATGTTATTGTATGATATCCTGTTGTTAAATAACACTGTTGCAAACTATGGTGATTTTATGGTTAATGGTCTGGTGAAAATACAAGTTATATTATGGCCAAATATAGTGTTATGCTTTATGTGCACACACTACTTAATCAGAAAAGTTACTTGAAAGTTCAGTTACCCATTGAAACCAAAAATTGGCTTAATCATTAAAGGGTCCTGCAGATATAATGGAAATCTGCAGGTAATCTGCAAGCATGCCTGCGCTTCTCAATGTCTGCGGCATGGCAAGCTGGATGGCAGCTTTTGGCTGCCATCCAGCCTGTCATGTGAATGTACCAGAGCTGAAGCTGTCCTGGGAGCCATGGAAAGGTAAGGATGAGGTTGCTTTATTATTTTACTTTTATTGCAGAAGACATTGGCTTCAGCTGGAATGGGCGTGATGGTAAGTATGGTTTAATTTAGAACAATAAAGAATTGTGTGTTTATTTCAATTAAAGGACTTTATTCTGGGTGTTTGGTTTTTTTTTAACTTTCACTATGGGGTTAGTAATGGGGGTGTCTTATAGACGCCTCTCCATTACTAACCTGGGCTTGATGTCAGCTGGCATTATAAGCTGACATCAACCCCAGCCCTATTACCCCACTGCCACTGCTACAGGGCAGTGGGAAGAGCGAGGCTAAGTGCCAGAATTGGCGCATCCTATGGATGTGCCATTTCTGGGGCGGCTGACAGCTGGTGTTTCTAGCCTGGGAGGGGGCCAATATTCATGGCACCCTTCCTGGGCTATTAATATCAGCCCCCAGCTGTCTGCCTAGCCTTTGCTAGCTATTAAAATAGGGGGGACCCCACGTCATTTTTTGGGGGGTCCCCCATTTTAATAGCTAGTAAAGGCTAGGTATTCAGCTGGGGGCTGATATTAGTAGCCAGGGAGCTCCGTGGGTATTACCCCCTTCCCAGGCTTCAAACATCTGCCCCAGCCGTCTCCTTAACCTCCGCTAGAGACTAAAATTACGGGGAACCCCACGCCAATTTTTTTTTTAATAAATCCTTTATTTTAACACTAATTGACAAGTACAGTAATCAACACTATCATTGTACTTATATATGTGACTGACATGTTTCTATGTATCTAATCTAAGTGTGATGCTCTATTCCTTCTATTCTAAATTGTCGGGTACCGATGCTGAATTGCCCGCCGGCTTTTTAAAAGAGACGGTGCATGAAAACACTATTATTTTTTTTAATAAATCCTTTAACACTAAATGACAAGTACAGTAAGCAACACTGTCACTGTACTTCTTATATATGTGACTGACATGTTTCTATCTATCTAATCTATGTGTGATGCTCTATTCTTTCTGTTCTAAATTGTCAGGTACCGGCGTATGCCGCTGCTGAATTGCTGGCTTTTCATGTAATACATTCTACATTATTCTTAGTTGTTTTCCTTCATGTAGAATTAACCTACAAGGAAAGAAAGGGTTTATTTTCATTCTTATATTTGTGTCCCATTGACTTGCATTGGTTTCCGGTATCAGAATCGGCGATATCCGATATTTTTTGGGTATCGGTCCGATCCAAACCGATCCGATATTTCCCGATATCGGAAGGTATCACTCAACACTGTTTATGATGCTTATTAAACTAACCCGAAAATTTAAAGGGACAGTATTCTGTGTCTACCTCCGTGTACAGCCAAGCAAGCCGCTTTACAACAGGTGGTGTTAGAATTGCAGCCAACACTCCCAACGAACACGTGTGACTGTTATACAAGGTGCTGCATGTCCTGGGTAAAGTCTGCCATATGCCAGCAAGTGACACCGGACAAGAGGGAGGACTTTCTCAAACATCTATTCCAGGCATAGCAGGCGCAGCAAATGCAGCACCAGCAGCAGCTACAGCAACAGTGGGCACAGCAGGCACAGAGCCAGCAGCACATGTAGCAGCAGCATCAGGTACAGCAGGAGAAAACTAAACTCCAGATTCAGCATATCCAACAGCAGCAATGCCAGATGGAACTCCTAGCAGGGGAAGTCCGCAGCAGAGAAACCGCCCCTCCCCCAAGCCTAGGTGATGACTCACACATCAGAAAGACGGTAAGAAGAGCTTTTAAAAAGATGACCCTGGGTGATGACGTTGAGGCGTTCCTGACTGTTTTTGAGAGGGTGGCAGAGCGGGAGAAATTGCTGCCAGAGCAATGGGCAGAGGTGTTGGAACCACACTTGACGGGGGAGCCCCAGAAGGCTTATTATGACTTGACCTTGTAAGGTGCCAAGGAATATGGGAGGCTAAAAACAGAAATTTTGGCATGCCTGGGGGTGACCATGACTGTCAGGGCACAGCGGGTTCATCGCTGGGCGTATCAACATGAAAAACCCCCTCGCTTGCAAATGTTTGACTCACTGCACCTGGTCCAAAAATGGTTGCAGCCTGAGTCCTCTACTCCTGCGCAGATGGTAGAGCAGGTGGTTATGGACTGGTTCCTACGTTCCCTGCCAAGGCCAATGCAGACTTGGGTTGCCCAGGAAAAGTTCAAACATGAAAAAAATACAATTGTATCCAGCTCACTCATGATTAAGTAGTTATCCCAAAACGATGTACGGGCTGAAAGCTTGTATCGGCCACAAGAAATGAAGCAAATGGTGGAGAAAAAAGTCCAGCATCCAATATGGGAAAAAAAAAATTGTAAAAACAAACCTTTTATGAAAAATCTTTTTCAAAAAACATGAGAGGTTAAAAACTGGTCGGGGATGCAACCGCTTGCATGTGTGCAACGACGCGTTTCAAACTGAAACTAGTTCTTTATCATAGTCTAAGCATGAGCATATAGTACCTCATGGTTGCTTAAATAGAGAAAGGAAATAGAGGGAGGAGAAAAATGGGAGGGGCAAAGAACGCGGAAATAGGGTTAATTATAAACCTTTGCACGATAATGTATACAAAATAATACAAACGCAGTGTATATACTTTAAATCATAGTGAATGTTCATTCCATTGGGGATTTTACTATTGAGTTTTAAAATCCATGCTGCTTCCTTAAATTTTAACAAGCGTGTTCTATCCCCAACTCTTTTCAGGGGAAGAACCCTCTCTATAGCAGTTACTGACAAGCTGCTGATATCGCCTTTATGCATATATAAAAAATGTTTAGACGCTCCTGACAAGCTGCGAGTAGTATTGTGTTGCGCATCATATATGTGCTCAGCTATACGTTTCTTCAGAGCACGTGTGGTGCACCCCAGATATTGTTCAAGACATTTTCTACACGTGATAACATATACAACAAATGTGCTATTACAATTCATAAAGTCATAAATACAAAATTCATTATTATCCTTAGCAGAAAAACATTTTTTTGCATTATCCATGTAGGGACACAAACCGCATGCTCTCTGTCCGCATTTATATGAGCCTTTAACGGAGAGCCAGCAGCTAGTCCTAAGTGTTGCAGCATTGGTATGATCACTGGGAGATACAATGTTAGAAATGGTGGTACCACGTTTAGCCATGAAATGGCAACCTGTCTCCAAAATTTCTTTCAATACTTTATCAGTGTGTAGAATAGGAATATTCTTTTTAATGATATTAATAACTTGGTAATAATTAGAGCTAAAGGTAGTGGAAAAAACTATACCATTCTGTTCACAATCATTATCTGGTTTTCGTGACAAATGTCCTTTTCTGTTTTTGGAATTAGCCTTCTGTTTGGCCTTATCTAATATTTGTGGGGAATAGTCTCTTTTAAGAAAGCGTGTATCAATCTTATTGCACTCAGCCCCATAATAATGATCTAAAGTACAACTTCTTTTCGCTCTAATGTACTCACCCACTGGTAAATTATTAATAATGTGTCCCGGGTGATTGCTGGTAGCATAGAGCAGCGTATTACCAGCAGTGGGCTTTCTATACAGGCTGCAGACCACCAACTCCTTTTTATAATCTCCTCGGAAATTAATGTCAAGGAAAGAAATGTTTTCACGATCCATATTGTGGGAAAAAGAGATGTTACAATTATTAACATTAATGTAAGTTATGAAATTACATATTTCTATTTCATCACCACACCACACTATGATGACATCATCGATATATCTTGCATACCAATAAATCTTAGATATAAATGTATTTGAATTATTATATATGAATTTCTCTTCCCACCAATTAATATATATATTGGCCAAAGAAGGTGAAAATTTGGCACCCATTGCACATCCCCGGCATTGTAGATAATGCTTACCAATGAATGAAAAATAATTATGGGATAATTAAAAATTCATAACTTGCAAGATATATTCAATCAGATTGTCAGAATTTTCAGAATATTTTTTAAGTTGATCAAATACCGTTGCATTTGTTAAATCATGTGGTATGCAGGTGTATAGAGAATTGACATCACAGGTCAACAAAATATAATCTCTTCTCCATTTCATCTCATCCATAATATTTAAAATGTGTTTACTATCTTTAATATAGCTTGGTGCTATAGTCACAATAGGTTGTAGTTTTTCATCCAGCCAACTCCCCAAATGTTCCAGGAGCAATCCCACACCTGAAACGATTGGCCTGAAGGGAGGTGGAAATCTGCCTTTGTGTGTTTTAGGAAGAGCATGGAACAGGGGTGTGAGTGGAAAATCAGAATTGAAATATTCAGCCTGTTTTTCATCAATTAAACCTGAATCCATATTTTTCATTTCTTGGTAAGCATTATATACAATTCCGGGGATGTGCAGTCGGTGCCAAATTTTCACCTTCTTTGGCCAATATTTATATGAATTGGTAGGAAGAGAAATTCATATATAATAATTCAAATCCATTTATATCTAAGATTTATTGGTATGCAAGATATATCGATGATGTCATCATAGTGTGGTGATGAAATAGAAATATGTAATTTCATAACTTACATTAATTATAATAATTGTAACATCTCTTTTTCCCACAATATGGATCGTGACAAAATTTATTTCCTTGACATTAATTTACGAGGAGATTATAAAAAGGAGATGGTGGTCTGCAGCCTGTATAGAAAGCCCACTGCTGGTAATACGCTGTTCTATGCTACCAGCAATCACCCGGGACACATTATTAATAATTTACCAGTGGGTGAGTACATTAGAGCGAAAAGAAGTTGCACTTTAGATCATGATTATGAGTGCAATAAGAGTGATACACGCTTTCTTAAGAGACTATTCCCCACAAATATTAGATAAGGCCAAACAGAAGGCTAATTCCAAAACCAGAAAAGGACATTTGTCACGAAAACCAGATAATGATTGTGAACTGAATGGTATAGTTTTTTCCACTAACTTTAGCTCTAATTATTACCAAGTTATTAATATCATTAAAAAGAATCTTCCTATTCTACACACTGATAAAGTATTGAAAGAAATTTTGGAGACAGGTTGCCATTTCATGGCTAAACGTGGTACCACCATTTCTAACATTCTATCTCCCAGTGATCATACCAATGCTGCAACACTTAGGACTAGCTGCTGGCTCTTCGTTAAAGGCTCATATAAATGCGGACAGAGAGCATGCGGTTTGTGTCCCTACATGGATAATGCAAAAAAATGTTTTTCTGCTAAGGATAATAATGAATTTTGCATTTATAACTTTATGAATTTTAATAGCACATTTGTTGTATATGTTATCACGTGTAGAAAATATCTTGAACAATATGTGGGGTGCACCACACGTGCTCTGAAGAAACGTATAGCTGAGCACATATATGATGCGCAAAACAATACTACTCGCAGCTTGTCAGGAGCGTCTAATCATTTTTATATATGCATAAAGGCAATGTCAGCAGCTTGTCAGTAACTGCTATAGAGGGTTCTTCCCCCGAAAAGAGTTGGGGATAGAACACGCTTGTTAAAATTTAAGGAAGCAGCATGGATTTTAAAACTCAATAGTAAAATCCCCAATGGAATGAACATTCACTCTGATTTAATGTATATACACTGAGTTTGTATTATTTTGTATACATTATCGTGCAAAGGTTTATAATTAACCCTATTTCCGTGTTCTTTGCCCCTCCCATTTTTCTCCTCCCTCTATTTCCTTTCTCTATTTAAGCAACCATGGGGTACTATGTGCTCATGCTTAGACTATGATAAAGAACTAGTTTCAGTTCGAAACGTGTCATCGTTTAACCCCTCATGTTTTTTTAAAAAGATTTTTCATTAAAGGTTTGTTTTTACAAAAAAATTTTTTTCCCCATATTGGATGCTGGACTTTTTTTCACCACCATTGGGTTGCCCAGGGCGATCCCCGGAACGCTGATGAACTGGTTGGTCTGGTCGAGAGGTATCAGGGGGCCAAGAGTTCCTTGGGAAAGCAGCCCACTCTTATTGGGGGTTCCTATCGAGGGCGGAGGCCCAAAAGGGGGTGCGGCGTCCAAAGGGGCAGGGGAGGTGATGCCCAAGGTCCCTGCGGGAGATATTGTTTGTTGGATGTGTCCCGACCCAGGCCATATAGCTGCCCCCTCACCTCTGAACAAATTGACTGTAGCCTGGGATGTCGCTTTTCCAATTAGTCCACACTGCAGGCAAGGTAGGCATATCAGCCCGGTGAGGGACCGCAGGCATGTGCCGTAACAAATGGTATACTGGTGACGGGACTCTTGGACTCGGTGAGTTTGGTGATTCTGATAAGGGCCACATTCCCCACCAGTTGATCCCCGGGAAAAACGTGGGCGTCTATTGTATCCATGGGGACGCCAAAGACTACCCTGTTGCTAGAGTGTCTATAAAGACAAACTGCAGCGCTGAGTCCCATGAAGTTGGAGTAGTTAAAGACCTGCTACACCCAGTAATAATAGGGAGGGACTTTAGAATGTTCTGGGACTTAAGGCATAAAACAGACGTACCACGTGACTCAGGAAGGAGCAATGAGTACCATGTGGAATGTCCAATGGAGTCAGTCGGATGAATTCCCCCTATGTGTCCTTGCTGGTGACGAGGATGAGACGGGGACCCAAGAAGCTGAGGTTCCAGACATGGAGTTTCTGGGGGGAATTTTGGTACTGCAGTTGCAGGATCCTAAATTGAAATGTTAGGGTGAATACTTTGATATGTTCACTAGTTGCCTGCTCCTGGTCTAATGGATATGATCAAGTGCATGCAAGAAAGATTAACATCAGCCACACACAGTCGGATGTAAGCTCTCCTTGATCAGTTATGGCACAGCTCCAAGTGTCTTTATTCAACCCAAACATAGACTTATATAAACTCTGTAAAGGGGCTCGGTTAGCCCTAGAATGGGAGTAACCAGATCTATTCATTGATTAATGGATTGGGCAATGGGCAAGTCCATGGGCGGATCCATGAGGTCATCAGGGTGGGTTGGTCCATGAGGTCATCTGGGGGCGTGATCCATGAGGTCATCAGGGTGGGTTGGTCCATGAGATCATCAGGGGGCGTGGTCTTGATTGGGTGTCTCCAAGCGACGTGTCACTCTGTGATTGGTTAGTCCTTCTATAGAATTCAGCTTCCTCCCAGAACTTTCTTGTAGGACAGGCTGTAGTAATAAAGTCTCCACCTTTGCCACATGTACAACAGGATGTAGTCATAGGTAGTGTTGAGCCACCCCCATAGTGTTCGAGTTCGGTTCGGTTCGGTTCGTCGAACACCCGTGTGTTCGCCGAACTGTTCGTCGAACTGTTAGTCGAACTGTTAGTCGAACACCTTTAAAACCAATGGCAGGCAAACAAAAACACACAGAAACACATAGAAAACACCTTCAAAGGTGTCCAAAAGCTGACAAACTGCTCAGAAGACACAACTAACACATGGAAAAGTGACAAGTACATATAGTCATGCGAAAAGAAAAGAGGTGGAGGAGTAAAAGGAGGGGGAGACACAGATATAGGCATGTCATGCCCTTCTAAAATCCAAAAAGTGAGAAGCCGACACGGCCAGTCCGCTCCTGCCCGTGCCACCTCCGTGTCGCCGGGTTTGTGCCAGAGCCGCGGTGAACCCTGATGGCCAGCCCCCCTCCCCAATACTGGTGCCTGTCCGCTGGTGGGTCGAGCGAGCCCCCCTGTGGTGGAGGCAGCTCTAAGCTTTTTAATTTAAATTGTCTCTCTAATTTGAATGAATACACTTTAAATCCATTTACAAGGATCTATTGGAGGGCAAGTCTCATGCCAGCAGCCGCGTAATTCCAGCTCCAGTAGCGCCCACTAAAGCTGCTGCAGTTAAAAAGCTTTTATAAGGATCGAGCTCGGCTGTCCACCGCAAGGCATCCTACTGCCAGTCCCAGCCCCTATGCCTTGGGGTGCCTCCTGATGCTCTTCACTGAGTATCCCGTGGTCCTGAAGCATTTCCTTTGAAAAAATTAAGTGTCCAAACTACAGGTGGTGTAGCTTGCTTAACAGCCGGGATAATCCGCTGACTAGCAGACACTGCTACTAGGCACAAAGTATTTCCTGGGCTAGATGCAGTTAAAAATTTGTAATTAGATACTCTCGTTGGATGCTGAGAAAGCATTCCATAGAGTCTCCTGGCACGCCATATATGATTCTCTTAAAAAGCTTGGGGTAGGGGTCTAGGGGACCCTTTTATAGCCAAAATCACGGCCCTGTATCGCAATACGTCACCTAGGCTGAAGATAAATGGAACTGTAGCACCCTGAGGGCTCGGTTGCTACAGAGGTATTGCACCTCACCCAGAGGTGTGATATCTCACTCTCAGGTAAGGTTGGAGTGTGGATCAGGACCCGACACCTGCATGCATTACACCACATTGCCGTGGGGCAGGGCGACCAATATGTCCCTGAGATGGGCACGACAGTCCCTTTCCCTGGCTGGAGTGGGGGGAGGGAACACTGAGGAAGGGGAACCCTGTAGTGCAGGAGCAGGGAGGAAGCAGTTCCTGGGTGCATTGAGAAGGGAGTATAAAAGGTGGGCACCATCTTAGTTCAGTGCAGAGAAGTCTGAGCAGAAGTGACCGGGAGCAGGGGCTCTGCATGAGCTCTGCTCCGGAAGCGGGCCTAGTAACAGAGGCCCAGGCCTGGAAGAGGGAGAAGGAAGGAAGAGGAGCGGAGAAGGCTCCAGGAACGAGGAACGAAGGGATCCTAGGGGTGCGGACGGGCGAGTCGCCACCGCACGCCCGAATCCACCTGCGTGGAGGGGTCAGGCCAAAGGGGGAGACCTGTCCCCGAAACTAGTGGAGGCAGGAAACGACCCTCAGCTAGAAACCGGAGGCTGTGACATTTTATGTGGCGCAGCCCCTCGCTACACCCGCTAGGAAGGCACCACATAGGGTCAGGGAAACTGGCGCCAAGTTTACCAAGAGGAGGCCCGAGGCAGCCGGACAGAAGGGTTGGTAAGAAAGGCCAGACAAAGGACACACAAAGGGGGTCCTGTGAAGCACTCCAAAGTTATCTGGGAGTTGTCTGAGCCCCTCACCTGGTGAGCACAGTACGACGTGGGCAGCCGTTACCTGCAGACGTGGTCTGGATAATAAGAACTGTGAGTAAAGGCCCTGGACTGCATCGCTGACTCCGTGTCGTTACTGCTGCTGCCCTGCACCATCACCCCCATCCTCTGCATTCACTGCCCTGAGGCTATACTCCTCCCATGGGGAGTTATGCTATGCTCTGCTGCACCCACAACACCAGCCTCAGCGGTCTGCCCTGCAGCGGCGGTTCATTCTGACCGCAATCCACGGGTGGCGTAGTCGGACATTTAAACATCAAAACCACATAAATAGTTCCGCCACTGGTTTGACCGCCCTGAGCCATGGAACCGGGTCGCCGCCACGGAGACTACAACCACCAGCATCCACCAAAAAGAGTCCGGCTCTGGGTGTCCCAAGGCCCAGGGGGTGCATCAGAAGGTTTTCATCACCTTTCACAATCACCAATGGGACAAGGCTGGGATGTTCTCTGTCCCCTCTCTTACACATCCTAGTGACGGAGCACCTGCTCTCATCAATTTGCCATAACCCCAATATTAGGTGGATTGAGGTGGGAGGCACCGAGTACAAGTGCTCTCTATTTGCTGATGATGTCCTAGTATATATCACTCAATCACATATATCCATCCATGCTGTTATGGCTGAAATAGATCACTTTGTTACATGGTCAAATTTTAAAATCAATGCAGCGAAGTCTGAGGCCCTCGATGTCTCCCTCCCCAAATCCATACAGGATTCCATCCAGTCCAACTTTCCCTTTGCCTGGCCCTCACAGGGTATCAAATACTTAGGAATTCCTATTCATAGAGACCTCTCCCATCTATGTTATCTTAATTTTGGGCCCTTTATTGAACAACTCCATACAGACCACGGTTGGCAAGTTAGAACTGTAAGATTCACTACGTGAACCACTGGTGTTTTGTGGAAAAGCACATGTACACTGTGTTCCAAATTATTATGCAAAAAGTGTTTAGGAGTGATAAGGGAAGAATTTGTTTTTTGTCAGTTAAACTCATTGATGGTGATGTGTGTCAGGGCTCTTTATATCACTGTAAGCAATTGCAGACACCTGTGCTAATTAGTTTGGCAGATGTGTCCAATGAAAGGCAAGACTACTTAAGAAGGCTGTCCCACATTATTAAGCAGCCTACATTTTCTGCCAAAATGGGAAAGAAAAAGGATGTGTCGGCTGCTGAGAAGCAACAAATTGTGGAGTGTTTAGGTCAAGGCATGACTACAATCAACATTGTGCGATGATCAGGATGAAGTGTCTTGGCAATCAAGAAGTATGTAGCTGATTCACAGTACACACGTGTGCGTGCTGATAAGGGCAAATTGAGGTCTCTTTCCTACAGGCAATTACGTCAGGTTAAAAGAGCAGCAGCAAAAAAGCCTTGTCATAGCAGCAGACAAGTTTTTGAAGCTGCTGGTGCCTCCAACGTCCCGCGAACAACAAGATGCAGGGTCCTTCAGAGGTTTTTTTCACAAGAAGTGTCCAGATTAAGTTAATAGTACTTCCGAACATTCAATTATTACCACAAAAGTTTTTTACCAGGATATATAAAGATTACCCAGTAAAACATGAAGTACCAAAATAATTTTAAAATAAATATTTTATTTAGACATATTAAAATCCAGAATTAGACCATAAAAAGAGAAAGGTACCAAACATGAGGAGGCAGGAGAAACAACACTGAAATCTTAGGAAAGTTTGAGCAGTCTTATAATAATTTGATTATGCTATGAATGAAGCACTAATCACAAATGAAAAGAGTGTAGTGGTGTAATATATAGCAGCATAGGATGTCAAAAAGAAATTAATTCATCATGCCACACATTGGATCAAATCAACAGGGCAGCAGTGCTGTGGCATACTAGTGCTCTCGTGCATACAGATGTATAGACCCGCATTATTCATTAATTGCATGGACAGCACCTGCGGCCGAAGTGATCGATTCAGTGCATATAAATAAATAAAAGATCTCCTGCTGTCACTAACACCTAATACTAGATGGATACATTCAATACATAAGTATATCTAAACAATGAAGTGTAAGAAACTTATTCCATACCAGTGTGGATGCTCCTGCTTCCTGCCCCGACGCGCACGTTTCGCATTAGCTTCTTCGGGAGGCGTGTCACACTAAAGGGTGTGCTCGTTTTTTATATGGCAATCAGCCAATGGGGGGATAGTGGGCGGAGATAAAGCCAATGCTGCTAACAGCGTGGACCCAATGGCGCATGCGAAGACTGAGGCGGCATCCTTGAAAAGAGTCCCGTGACCAGCGGTCACATGCTGGATGACGCTCACGCCCCCACCAACCAGTGAAAGCGAGGCGTGATCCGCATTAAAAGACCACGGTATTCAAGACTCGGGGCCGCAACAGTCCGCGCATGCGCACTGACCACAAAGAGAGCAGATCATGGATTGAGACGATGAGGAATGAAATGAATGAAGTAAAAGTAAGGACAAATGAAAGAAAAGATGATAAATGAATAAAAGGGAAATAACATGAGGCTGAATGGATGTATGTGTAGAAATGAAAGATGATAGAAAGAAAGAAATAAGGAATAAGATGAAAAGAAAAAAATATAAAAATAAAATATATGAACTCAAACAGAATACAGGTAAATACTAATATCGCAGATGAAAGTGCAATGATTAGCAGATAATAACCTAGCTAATAAATTAATAACACAGTCAGTGGTATGAAGTGACAATACCCACTAAAAAAGTGTAAATAAGTGATAATGTCATAAAGTGCATGTATATAAATGTATACTTAAAAGTCAAATGTTATGATGACATAAAGTGACTGTGCATTACTGACATGGAATCACCATTATGAAGTGGCAATGTGTTACTCATAATACCTAGACATTATAAGGTGACAATGCGAAATAAATTAATTAAAAATGGATAATATAAAGTGGCAGTGCAAGCACAAACAGATAAATAAATACTGGCATTGTGATATGCCTATGTATACTTTTACACTTAAAAATAAGGTGCAATAACAATATAAAGTGACTGTGCCATAATTACATCACATAGACATTATAAGATGACGATGCCGAGAACGTCAGTAAAGAATATAGAAGATAGTCCAAAAAAGGATTATAATAATTATTCCATCCAGATTCTTCATCATTTCGTACACCAACCATGATTGGCATCTATCCATCACGGTCTCATCTCCATCCATATGTACTAGACCCCGGGTACCAAATACTAAAAATTAAAAGAATAAAAATTAAAATCAAAACAAAACGGCACACATCAAATATACAGTTTCAAATCTCATATGTCTCGAATAACTCATATAACTCACAGAAAGACCCCAAACCCAAAACTCTCATTTAAGCCTTGAGGGGCCAGAGACCCCAACCGATATATCCATCTACTCTCGGTTTTTGCTAATCTTTTGTGTAAATCGCCCCCTCTAATGCCCATAGTGACTACATCAATGCCCCTAATTTTTAATAAATGAGGGTTACAGTTGTGATATCTCTTAAAATGTTTGGGGATCGTTTTAAGAAGAGAGTCATTGGTATTAGTTTTGGCTTTCTCAATGTCTAGGCAGTGCTCACGAGTCCTTACCTTGAGTTCTCTACTGGTCAATCCAACATAGATTTTATTGCAGGGACATTCGGCCAGATAGATGACACCCTTGGATGCACAAGTGATGTGATGGCGAATTTCAAATGTCCGAGATCCATCATGGTTTCTGAAGTTTGTTGTTTTGGTTAAATTGCCACAAGCTTTGCATAGACCGCAAGGAAAAAAGCCATTTTTGTATTTAGATGTCTTCTGGGTCTTTGGTTCATAATGGCTGTGGACCAAAATATCATTTAGATTACGAGAGCGTTTAGCAATAATCTGAGGTGAATCAGGTAGGATTTGTTTGAGAATTGGGTCGGTGGAGAGGACATCCCAATGTTTCAAAATTATATTTTTAAATTCCGTCCATTGAGAGTGGTAATTGGTAATCAGGCGTACTTGATTGTCAGCCCCAGATGCTTTTTTACTGAGTTGATTATTGTAGAGCAAAGAATTCCTAGGAGTGATTTTGGCCCGTTGATAGCCTCTCCTAATAGCTCGATGGCTATATCCTCTGGCCCTGAACCGTTCCGATAGTTCATGTGATTGAATTTTCAAATTGTTCCTCATTTGAACAAATCCTTTTAATACGTAAGAATTGTCCAATTGGAATGCCATTGATGGTGGATTGTAAATGTGATGACGATGCATGAAGCAAGGAATTTGTTGCTGTGGATTTCCGGAACAAAGTGGTGGATAGCTGGCCATCTGGGTTAGTAGAAATTAGAATATCTAAGAATTCAGCAGTTCGGCCAAATTTATATGTGAGCTTGATATTGTATTCATTACAATTCAGGCTATCCATAAATATTTTCAGTTCCTCACCGGAGCCCTCCCAAATAAACATAAGGTCGTCAATATAACGAAGCCAGTTGTGGATTTTGTCGATACCAGGCCTTGTCTTTTCAAGGATGCCGCCTCAGTCTTCGCATGCGCCATTGGGTCCACGCTGTTAGCAGCATTGGCTTTATCTCCGCCCACTATCCCCCCATTGGCTGATTGCCATATAAAAAACGAGCACACCCTTTAGTGTGACACGCCTCCCGAAGAAGCTAATGCGAAACGTGCGCGTCGGGGCAGAAAGCAGGAGCATCCACACTGGTATGGAATAAGTTTCTTACACTTCATTGTTTAGATATACTTATGTATTGAATGTATCCATCTAGTATTAGGTGTTAGTGACAGCAGGAGATCTTTTATTTATTTATATGCACTGAATCGATCACTTCGGCCGCAGGTGCTGTCCATGCAATTAATGAATAATGCGGGTCTATACATCTGTATGCACGAGAGCACTAGTATGCCACAGCACTGCTGCCCTGTTGATTTGATCCAATGTGTGGCATGATGAATTAATTTCTTTTTGACATCCTATGCTGCTATATATTACACCACTACACTCTTTTCATTTGTGATTAGTGCTTCATTCATAGCATAATCAAATTATTATAAGACTGCTCAAACTTTCCTAAGATTTCAGTGTTGTTTCTCCTGCCTCCTCATGTTTGGTACCTTTCTCTTTTTATGGTCTAATTCTGGATTTTAATATGTCTAAATAAAATATTTATTTTAAAATTATTTTGGTACTTCATGTTTTACTGGGTAATCTTTATATATCCTGGTAAAAAACTTTTGTGGTAATAATCCTTCAGAGGTTTGCAGCTGTGCATACGCCATCCTGTCGACCTCCTCTATCCACTTCACACAAGCAGAAACGGCTCCAGTGGGCCAAACATTACATGAAGACTGATTTCAAAACTGTTTTGTTCACGGATGTGTGCCGTGCAACGCTCGATGGTCCAGATGGATGGAGTGGAGGATGGCTGGTTGATGGACACCCCACGCAAACACGGCTACAGCGCCAACAAGGAGGAGGTGGAGTAATGTTTTGGGCTGGAATCATAGGGAGAGAGATTGTTGGCCCCTTTAGGATCCCTGAAGGGGTAAAGATGAACTCCATAATGTATGTGGAGTTTCTCAAACAGCACTTCCTGCCATGGTTCAAGAAGAACTGTGTATTCCACAGCAAGATCATTTTTATGCATGATAATGCACCATCTCATGCTGCACATAAAACATCTGCATCTCTGGCTGATATGGGCATAAAAGGGGACAAACTTATGGTGTGACCCCTATGCTCCCCTGACCTCTACCCCATTCAGAACCTCTGGAGCATCATCAAAAGGAGTGTCTATGATGGCGGGAGGCAGTTCACATCTAAGCAACAGCTCTGGGAGGGTATTCTGTCCTCATGCAAAACGATTGAAGCAGAAACCATCCAAAACCTGACAAATTCAATGGACGAGAGAGTTCAGAAGCTCCTTTCGAACAAGGGGTCCTATGTGAAAATGTAACATCACCTAGAATAAAGTTTTGAGTTGAAAACTGTTTGATTTCAGTTTCTAATAACCTGCTAATGCTTATAATTTCAAAAATGACCATTTTTTTGGTCTTTATTAAAATGAAAAGGTTGATCGAAAAGTTTGGGGGATCTAAGAGTGTGGCAACCCAGTAGTCAGGATTACTTCGAATTCTGACAATATGAGGGTCATGTTGCAGGTAGTGCAGCAAGAAGGCACTTATGTGTCTTGCGCATCTCGGAGCCCCAAAATTATTTTCCGGGCTAGATGCAGCTAAAAATTATTATTAATTTTAAATCTGGTGAAGCTTAGTATAGATGGCCTAATAGAATCAGTACTGCACACTGCTACAAAGCCCAAATTATTTTCCAGCCAAGATACAGATAAACATGATTAGTAATTTTAAATCTGGTGGAGCTTATTATAGATGGCCTAATAGAATCAGTGCTGCACACTGCTACAAAGCCCAAATTATTTTCCAGCCAAGATACAGATAAACATGATTAGTAATTTGAAAGCTTAAACGGTTGGTGAGGTGATTTTAACCAATCATCAAGCTTTTACTCTCCCCAGGATGACACAGGGGTAGAAAAGTCGTTTCGGATCCATGATTTGTTCATCTTTATGAATGTGAGTCTGTCTACATTATCAGTGGAGAGCCGCGTGCGCTTATCTGTCAGCACACCACCAGCAGCGCTGAACACACGTTCAGACAGAACGCTGGCTGCGGGGCATGACAAGATCTCCAAGGCGTAAGTGGCTAGCTCCGGCCATTTATCCAGATTGGAAGCCCAAAAAGAGCAAGGGTCCAGTGACACAGTCATGGCTTCAATGTTTACGTGGAGATACTCCTGTACCATCGTCTCTAGGCGTTGACTATGTGTCAGACTTCTTGTCTCCTGTGGTCTTGCAAAGGATGGGCTAAAAAAGTGGTGAAATGATTCCGCAAAATTGATGTTACCAGCAGATACTGTGGTTCTGTTACGGTTTGAGTGCTGAACACTCGACGGTTCCACGGTTGGCAAGTTGGAACTGTGAGATTCACTACGTGCACCACTGGTGTTTTGTGGAAAAGCACATGTAAGATTCTGCAACAGTCTCTGCTGATACTCCTGCATGCGTGCATCCCTTTCTATGGCAGGAATAATTTTTGCAAATTTACTTTTGTACCGGGGATCTAACAGTGTGGCAACCCAGTAGTCAGGATTATTTCTAATTTTCACAATTCGAGGGTCATGTTGCAGGTAGTGCAGCAAGAAGGCACTCATGTGTGTTGCGCATCCAGGAGCACCAAGTCCCTGTTGTGTTGGTGGCGAGGTAACAATCATGCTTCCTTCCTCTGTCCTCTCCCCCCAACCTCGCAGAACAGAAATGTAATCAAGGTCTCCCTCATCTGATGAGTCTTCCATCACTTCGTCCTCCACTTCTTCCTGGGCTCCTGCACCTTCCTCACTAGTTTGGCTGCTACCATGCGCCCTGGTAAAACCATCTCCCCCACCCTCACATGCCTGCCCCCTTGGTGCTGCCGACCGTCTGGACCTTGCAGATGTTAGCCCTTCCGCATACAACTCCTCCTCCTCTACTTCCTCCACCTCCTCTTGTGCCACCACCTGACTCCGAATTCTGTTTAACATGTGCTCCAGCATGTAAATCACCGGAATAGTCATGCTGATAATGGCATCGTCAGCACTAAACATCTTCGTCGCCATTTCAAAACTGTGCAGAAGGGTGCATAGGTCTCTGATCTGAGACCACTCCTCCAGCGTGATTTGCCCCACCTCTGGATCTCGTTGGCCCAGGCTATACGTCAGAGCGTATTGCACCAGGGCTTGTTGGTGCTGCCACAGTCGCTGCAACATGTGCAGAGTTGAATTCCACCGGGTAGGCACATCGCATTTTAGCCGGTGAAGTGGCAGGCCCAACGACTTCTGTAGAGATGTAAGTCGCTGAGCTGCGGGATGCGAACGGCGGAAGTGAGCACACAGCGACCGTGCCCTCTGCAGAAGGCCATCTAGTCCGGGATAGTGGGCTAAAAATTGCTGGACAACCAGGTTCAACACGTGAGCCATACAAGGCACGTGTGTGACATTGCCCCAGCGAAGGGCCGCACCCAGGTTTGCAGCATTGTCGCACACGGCCTTCCCTGGTTTCAGGTCCAGTGGAGACAACCATTCATGAAATTGGTTCTCCAGAGCTGACCACAACTCCTCAGCTGTGTGACTCACATTTCCCAGACATTTCAAAGTAAAAACCGCCTGATGACGTTGAGCCCTACTGCCAGCATAGTAAGGAGGTGTGCAGGATCCCTTCTGCGCAGTTAGAAAGCTTGTGGCATGACCAGACAGGCTTTGGGTGCAGGTTGAGGAGGCAGAAGCAGTGGAGGAACTTTGACATAAAGAGGATTGACGCACAACTCGTGGGGATGGCAAGACTTGGACAGCAGCCCCTTATCCTGCTGTCACCATAGTTACCCAGTGCCCAGTCAGCGACATGTAACTCCCCTGTGCATGCCTACTCGTCCAAGTGTCTGTGGTGAAATGCACCCTGTCACACACAGTTTCTCAAAGAAGCGGTGATGTTGTGTGCGACATGCTGGTGGAGCGCAGGCACACCTTTCTTTGAGAAGTAGTGCCGACTGGGCATCTGGTACTGGGGCACTGCGACGGACATAAGGTCTCGAAAATCCTCTGTGTCCACCAGGCGGAAAGGCAGCATTTCTGTAGCCAAGAGCTTGCAGATGTTGAAATTCAACCTCTTAGCTTTCTCATGGCTAGGAGGAAATGGTCTTTTACTTGTCCACATCTGAGGGACCGAGGGCTGGCTATTGTGCTTAGACGGGGTTGATAAGGGTGTCCCCGGCAAACTGCCGGTCTGTGAGGAAGATGCAGGCGGACATGTTAGGTTGCCTTGATCCAAAGGTGGTGCTATCGATGTCGGACAGCGCTCAACACCAGCTGGTGTTACCACCTCCAAAGAAAATGATGACCTGCCAATCACGCTGGCTGTTGCGGGTAAAGAGGTGGCAGGTCTGCGCCCCAAAACAGGTGTGACTGCTGTCCCCCCAGTCACAGAGGATGAAGAGGCCGCGGATGCACAAGATATGGCAGACGACGGTTGGCCCGGCCGGCTAGACCGCATTGTAGCACAGTGAGCTTCCCACTGCAACTTATGCTTCATGTCCATGTGCCGGTTCGCATGAAGTACTCAAACTATGTATTTTTTGGCCTCTACTTAGCTTTTGCTGACAAATGTTACAGATAACATGAGTTGGGTCATCTTTATCGATCTGAAAAAATGCCCAGGCTATGCAAGGCTTAGCACCCATGCGACCTGAAGAGCCACCGCGACTTGTGGTGAGAGGCAGAGTTGTGTTTGAGGATGCAGTTGTTGACGTGCTTCCAGTACTACGTCTCTGTCCAGGAAGGCGCAACCTGACCTCGTCGTCACTAGCATCCTCCTCCACCTACTCTGCTGACCTCATCTCTTGGCTGACTGTGGGTTGACAGTAAGTGGGATCTCCAACCTCATCATCATCACCCTGTGCGTTATCACACCCGTCGTCCTCAGAGTCAACCTGTTCCTGCCCTGACAAAA
The DNA here is from genome assembly GCF_046119375.1 of Phyllobates terribilis. Classification (NCBI taxonomy): domain Eukaryota; kingdom Metazoa; phylum Chordata; class Amphibia; order Anura; family Dendrobatidae; genus Phyllobates; species Phyllobates terribilis. Next base: position 524,878,776 of record NW_027362763.1, on the reverse strand, counting down.
AACTAAAGTTGTCGCTCCAATCAGGTATTTGAGTCTCATCATCGTCTTCCTCATTGTCTCCACCAACAGGAGTTACAGTTTGGGAATGAGGGTCTTCATTATGGTCAGAACCTTCTGCGTCTGGTCCTGGATCCGACTCATAAAGATTCTGGGCATCAGTGCAGATCATTTCCTCGTCTGGATTCACAGAAGCGCTGGAGTCGACCTCTGATTCCTAGGCGATAGTATGAGTAAACAGCTCTGCAGACTCAACCATCTGTTCTACCTCATACTCAGACGGGCAGCTGGAGATTTGGGAGCTGTGAGGAAGCATGTGCGATTGGGGTGACACCTTTGAGGACTGGAGTATTTGTGATGTTGAAGTTGATGTGGAGGAGAGCCCACTTAAAGGAACACTTGATATCCGTTGAAGCACCTGCTGTTTTTGTGCCTCATCTGGAATTTGTAGCGATTGGCGTGGCCGTAAGAAAGGGATCTTATCACATTGTCCGCTAAAAGTAGTAGACATTTTAGTTTGGCTGGAAGATGGTCTTTCTTCTGCAGATGTTACTGTTGCTTTAACACCTACCCCACGGACACAACCTTTTTTCCCCTTCCCAACACGCCTATTCCCCTTTCCAGCAGCAGCAGGCCTTTTTCCACTCATTTTGGTGGTTAACTAATTCACAACTCTGGAGTTGTTTGCACAAAAAAACAATGGATGGGAACCGAGCAGAGCTGAGTGGCCAAACTGTGGTATTAGGTCAAAACTATTGGCTGGGTTAGATGCAGAAAAAAATTATATTCAATTTGCAACCTGATGGAGGTCAGTATAGATGGACTAATAGAACAAGTCCCACACACAGATAGAAGCCCAAATATTTTTTCAGAGGTAGATGCAGAAAAAAATTGTATTCAGTTTGCAACCTGATGGAGGTCAGTATAGATGGACTAATAGAACAAGTCCCACACAGTGCTAGAAGGCCAAATATTTTTTCAGAGCTAGATGCAGAAAAAAATTATATTCAGTTTGCAACCTGATGGAGGTCAGTATAGATGGACTAATAGAACAAGTCCCACACACTGCTAGAAGGCCAAATATTTTTTCAGAGCTAGATGCAGAAAAAAATTATTTTTAATTTGCAACCTGATGGAGGTCAGTATAGATGGACTAATAGAGAAAGTCCCACACACTGCTAGAAGGCCAAATATTTTTTCAGAGCTAGATGCAGAAAAAAATTAATTTTAATTTGCAACCTGATGGAGGTCAGTATAGATGGACTAATAGAGAAAGTCCCACACACTGCTAGAAGGCCAAATATTTTTTCAGAGCTAGATGCAGAAAAAAATTATTTTTAATTTGCAACCTGATGGAGGTCAGTATAGATGGACTAATAGAGAAAGTCCCACACACTGCTAGAAGGCCAAATATTTTTTCAGAGCTAGATGCAGAAAAAAAATATTTTTAATTTGCAACCTGATGGAGGTCAGTATAGATGGACTAATAGAGAAAGTCCCACACACTGCTAGTGACGCGCCCCCTGGGCCAGTGCTGTACTGCTGTGCAAGGGGAATACCCGGAGCCGGATCGCTGGGGGTTGTAGTTCTCCGTGGCGGTGACCCGGTCCGTGCCCAGGGTGGTCAAACCAGTGGCAGTCTATTTGTATTGTAATAAGTGTCCGACTACGCCACCCGTGGATTGCGGTCAGTGGGGACCGCCGCTGCGCTGCCGACCGCTGAGGCTGATGTTGGTTGCGCAGCCGAGTATGGGATAACTCCCCACGGGAGGAGTATTGCCTCAGGGCAGCTAATGTGGATGATGGTGGTAGTGATGGTGTGAGTTTCCCAGTATTGATGGTGCTGGTGCGGCGATGAAACACAGAGACTTGTAATTGCAGTTTCCAAAGCTTTACTCACGGTTGTTATTCAGGTCAATGCTGCAGGCGATGACTGCCCAAGCCGTGCTGCGTCCACCAGGTGAGGAACTCTGTCAACTCCCAGGCAATTCCAGAGCGTGGTTCAGAGCTCCCCTCTCTTCCTTTCTACTGGCCGTCCCCATTAGTGACCCACCTTTGTCCAGCTTCCTCGGGCCTTCTGCTGGCGAAACCTCTCCCGGTTTCCCTGACCCTATGCGGTATGCCTTTCTGGTGGATGTAGTGAGGGGTCGCACCAAGATGTGGTCACAACCTCCGGTTTTGACTGAGGATTAGTCGCCTCCACCAATTTGGGTTCCGGTACCCTATTCTGCCAACCCTTCACCCAGTATCTCCTCTGGGCATATGGGGTTCCTTCTGCCTTCGTGTCTCTGGGCCTTTCTCTGTGTTCTTTGCTTCATTTCTCCTCTGTTCCAGTTCCTTTCTTACTTTCCTTTCTGTTCCTCCTCCTCTCTCTCTCTGCTGCTTCTGGCCTCCACTCCAGGCCTGCCTCTGGAGCTGGGCCCAGACTGAGCCACAGCTCCCTGTCAGCCCTCTCTGGCTGAGCTCCTCTCCTCTTCTCCTCCTGCCTGAACTGAACACTGATCTAAGATGGTGCCCACCTTATATACCTCCCTCTATGTGTGAGCCCAGGTGACTAGCAACCAATGGGCTCCTATCTATGCCCAGAAACCCACCCCTATCTGCTCCTACATCACTGGATGTACTTTCCCCTCCCCACTCCAGCCAGGAACAGAAGCTGTCGTGCCTGCACTGTGTCTAGTGGGAGCACCGTTGGTCTGTTCCTCGGAAATGGGGTGTGTGTGGTGCATGCAGCCTACCGAGCCCTGGTCCACACTCCATCCTTACCCGGCAGTGGAATATCACACCTCTGATTCGAGGTGCAATACCCCTGTAGCAGCCGAGTCCTCGGGGTGCTACACTAGAAGGCCAAATATTTTTTCAGAGCTAGATGCAGACAAAAAATTATATTCAGTTTGCAACCTGATGGAGGTCAGTATAGATGGACTAATAGAATGATGCTATGCCCAAAAGATTTTACTTCACTAGGTGCAGTAAAAAAATTGGTATTCTATACACAGGTGGTATATCTTGCAACACAGATAGGCTACTCCACTGACTAACACACTCTGCAATAGGCCAAAAAGGATTAGCTTTGCTAGATTCAGCCAAATGCTGTGAAAAAAACTTGCACAGCACTGGCACAGACCTGCCTGGCAAAAACTGATAGGAACTGATGTAACCTAGTCCTGAAAAGGACTGCAATTACAATTAGTCTTTACTCCCACAACCTATCTATTTAAGAGCACAGACCTGCCTGATAAAAGTCGTAGGAAATGCTGTAACCTAGTCCTTAAAAGGACTGCAATCACAACTATTCCCTACTCCCAAGCTATCTGTATATTTGTGCGAAAATTGGCTTGAAATTAACAAGGTATAGCGCACACAGCAACAGCGGTGCCGTCTAACACGCACCTGCAGCAGTGAGAAAATGGTGGCGATGGGGAAAATGGCTTGGTCTTATAGGGCAAGGACATGTGACAGACACTGCCAATGACACATGCCCTTGCTTGTGTGAAAAAAAGCACTTCGCTCCGTGTGTGCGCTGCTGATAGGCTGACAGATTGCACCTCCCCACTGTAAATGCGGGAAAGAGAAAAAAAAATGGAGATCTTCATTATTCCTGCAGAGATCCATCCCCTGCCCCTCCCCCCACCCCGCTGTACACTCAAACTGCGTATTAACATTAATTTTCATCATTACCGAGAAAAAATGCAGTTATGATTTTGGTGCACGAACAGTTATCGAACATAACCTCGAACAGCCGAATTTTTCTCAAATCGTTCGTGTTCGCCGAACGGCTCGAACACCGCCCAAAACAGCTCGAATTTGAGATTGGCGAACAGTTCGAGTCGAACAACGCTCATCTCTAGTCATAGGTCCAGTCGCCATATTGCATAACAGAGCATGGTGTGATGAAGCAGGAAATGGCAGTCATCTTTTGATCTAAACAAGTTTATGTAAGGTGAAATAATACACTTTATGGGTCTTTTCTCCCAATCTCCTATGTCTTGAGGTTAATTAAGTATTTGATCCTATGGCTCTCCTCAACAGAAACATGCTTATGAAAATGTGTCTGTAATAAATGGGGTTGCTCAAGAGTCAGGGACTGACACTAGGTACCCATATTTTACAGTAATTGAGGAACTCCTATACCAGGTCACTAAGCCGAGAGAGGAAGTGGTAGAGCAGTTGGTGGTACCGGGTCCTTATAGGCGTAAGGTATTAGACCTAGCCCATTCTCATGTCTTAGGGGGGCATCTGAGTGTAGACAAAACTCGGAAGTGGGTTCTACTGGCCTGGGTGTCACAGAGAGATTATTAATTACTGTCGGTTCTGTCCAATCTGCCAACTAACTGCTTCAGTGTCCCACTTCCGGAGCCCTCTAGTGCCACTACCTATTATAGAGGTCCCATTTGACCGGATTACCATGGACCTTGTCGGGCCCTTGGTTATGTCGGCCCGAGGGCACCAGTACATCCTGGTAATGCTAGACTATGCGACTCAGTATCTGGAGGCGGTACCATTCAGAAACTCCTCTGCCAGATGTATTGCTAGAGAGCTTGTCCATATCTTCTCCCTGACATGCTTGCCAAAGGAGATCCTGATGGACCAGGCAACCCCGTTTATGTCAAAAGTGATGAGGGAGTTGTGTAAGGCTCTTCAAATTACACAGCTCAGAACCTCAGTGTACCATCCACAGACGGATGGCCTCGTGGAAAGATTTAACAAGACTATGAAGTCCACTTTGAAGAAGGTGGTGGAAAAGGATGGCTGAGACTGGGATTGTTTACTCCCCTACCTGCTGTTCTCAGGGAAGTTCCCCAGGCCTCTACAGGATTTTTCCCCTTCAAGCTGCTATATGGCCAGCATCCTTGCGGACTGCTGGATATTGCAAAGGAAACATGGGAAGCTGAGGTGACACCCCACAGGGGGGTCATCAAGCATGTGGCCCGAGTGCAGGACCGTATAGAGAAGAAGATGCCAATTGGAAGGGAAAGCTTCCTTCAATCCCAAGAGGCCCAAGCCCGGGTCTACAATCGGGCAGTGAGGCTGAGACAGTTTAGCCAAGGAGACCGGGTATTGGTGTTAATCCCCACGGTGAAAAGTAATTTCCTGGCAAAGTGGCAAGGGCCATTCGAGGTGGTCAAACAGTTGAGTGACATCAACTACAAGGTACACCAACCAGGAATGAGGAAGCCATACCAGGTATACCACATTAACCTGCTCAAACCCTGGCGAGACAGGGAGCCATTGGAACTAGTGTTGAGCCACCCCCGTAGTGTTCGAGTTCGGTTCGGTTCGTCGAACACCCGTGTGTTCGCCGAACTGTTCGTCGAACTGTTCGACGAACACCTTCGAACACCGTTAAAACCAATGGCAGGCAAACAAAAACACATAGAATCACATAGAAAACACCTTCAAAGGTGTCCAAAAGCTGACAAACTGCTCAGAAGACATAACTAACACATGGAAAAGTGACAAGTACATATAGTCATGCGAAAATAAAAGAGGTGGAGGAGTAAAAGGAGGGGGAGACACAGATATAGGCATGTCATGCCCTTCTAAAATCCAAAAAGTGAGAAGCCGACACGGCCAGTCCGCTCCTGCCCGTGCCACCTCAGTGTCGCCGGGTTTGTGCCAGAGCCGCGGTGAACCCTGATGGCCAGCCCCCCTCTCCCAATACTGGTGCCTGTCCGCTGGTGGGTCGAGCGAGCCCCCCTGTGGTGGAGGCAGCTCTAAGCTTTTTAATTTAAATTGTCTCTCTAATTTGAATGAATACACTTTAAATCCATTTACAAGGATCTATTGGAGGGCAAGTCTCATGCCAGCAGCCGCGTAATTCCAGCTCCAGTAGCGTCCACTAAAGCTGCTGCAGTTAAAAAGCTTTTATAAGGATCGAGCTCGGCTGTCCACCGCAAGGCATCCTACTGCCAGTCCCAGCCCCTATGCCTTGGGGTGCCTCCTGATGCTCTTCACTGAGTATCCCGTGGTCCCGAAGCATTTCCTTTGAAAAAATGAAGTGTCCAAACTACAGGTGGTGTAGCTTGCTTAACAGCCGGGATAATCCACTGACTAGCAGACACTGCTACTAGGCACAAAGTATTTCCTGGGCTAGATGCAGTTAAAAATTTGTAATTAGATACTCTCGTTGGATGCTGAGAAAGCATTCCATAGAGTCTCCTGGCACGCCATATATGATTCTCTTAAAAAGCTTGGGGTAGGGGTCTAGGGGACCCTTTTATAGCCAAAATCACGGCCCTGTATCGCAATACGTCACCTAGGCTGAAGATAAATGGAACTGTAGCACCCTGAGGGCTCGGTTGCTACAGAGGTATTGCACCTCACCCAGAGGTGTGATATCTCACTCTCAGGTAAGGATGTAGTGTGGATCAGGACCCGACACCTGCATGCATTACACCACATTGCCGTGGGGCAGGGAGACCAATATGCCCCTGAGATGGGCACGACAGTCCCTGTCCCTGGCTGGAGTGGGGGGAGGGAACACTAAGGAAGGGGAACCCTGTAGTGCAGGAGCAGGGAGGAAGCAGTTCCTGGGTGCATTGAGAAGGGAGTATAAAAGGTGGGCACCATCTTAGTTCAGTGCAGAGAAGTCTGAGCAGAAGTGGCAGGGAGCAGGGGCTCTGCATGAACTCTGCTCCGGAGGCGGGCCTAGTAACAGAGGCCCAGGCCTGGAAGAGGGAGAAGGAAGGAAGAGGAGCGGAGAAGGCTCCAGGAACGAAGGGATCTCAGGGGTGCGGACGGGCGAGTCGCCACCGCACGCCAGAATCCACCTGCGTGGAGGGGTCAGGCCAAAGGGGGAGACCGGTCCCCGAAACCAGTGGAGGCAGGAAACGACCCTCAGCTAGAAACAGGAGGCTGTGACATTTAATGTGGCACAGCCCCTCGCTACACCCGCTAGGAAGACACCACATAGGGTCAGGGAAACTGGCGCCAAGTTTACCAAGAGGAGGCCCGAGGCAGCCGGACAGAAGGGTTGGTAAGAAAGGCCAGACAAAGGACACACAAAGGGGGTCCTGTGAAGCGCTCCAAAGTTATCTGGGAGTTGTCTGAGCCCCTCACCTGGTGAGCACAGTACGACGTGGGCAGCCGTTACCTGCAGACGTGGTCTGGATAATAAGAACTGTGAGTAAAGGCCCTGAACTGCATCACTGACTCCGTGTCGTTACTGCTGCTGCCCTGCACCATCACCCCCATCCTCCGCATACACTGCCCTGAGGCTATACTCCTCCCGTGGGGAGTTATGCTACGCTCTGCTGCACCCACAACCCCAGCCTCAGCGGTCTGCCCTGGAGCGGCGGTTCACTCTGACCGCAATCCACGGGTGGCGTAGTTGGACATTTAAACATCAAAACCACATAAATAGTTCCGCCACTGGTTTGACCGCCCTGAGCCACGGAACCGGGTTGCCGCCACGGAGACTACAACCACCAGCATCCACCAAAAAGGGTCCGGCTCCGGGTGTCCCAAGGCCCAGGGGGCGCGTCAGAACATTTTCATCACCTTTCACAATCACCAATGGGACAAGGCAGGGATGTTCTCTGTCCCCTCTCTTATACATCCTAGTGACGGAGCACCTGCTCTCATCAATTCGCCATAACCCCAATATTAGGTGGATTGAGGTGGGAGGCACCGAGTACAAGTGCTCTCTATTTGCTGATGATGTCCTAGTATATATCACTCAATCACATATATCCATCCATGCTGTTATGGCTGAAATAGATCACTTTGTTACATGGTCAAATTTTAAAATCAATGCAGCGAAGTCTGAGGCCCTCGATGTCTCCCTCCCCAAATCCATATAGGATTCCATCCAGTCCAACTTTCCCTTTGCCTGGCCCTCACAGGGTATCAAATACTTAGGAATTCCTATTCATAGAGACCTCTCCCATCTATGTTATCTTAATTTTGGGCCCTTTATTGAACAACTCCATACAGACCACGGTTGGCAAGTTAGAACTGTAAGATTCACTACGTGAACCACTGGTGTTTTGTGGAAAAGCACATGTACACTGTGTTCCAAATTATTATGCAAAAAGTGTTTAGGAGTGATAAGGGAAGAATTTGTTTGTTTGTCAGTTAAACTCATTGATGGTGATGTGTGTCAGGGCTCTTTATATCACTGTAAGCAATTGCAGACACCAGTGCTAATTATTTTGTCAGGTGTGTCCAATGAAAGGCAAGACTACTTAAGAAGGCTCTCTCACATTATTCAGCAGCCTACATTTTCTGCCAAAATGGGAAAGAAAAAGGATGTGTCGGCTGCTGAGAAGCAACAAATTGTGGAGTGTTTAGGTCAAGGCATGACTACAATCAACATTGTGCGATGATCAGGATGAAGTGTCTTGGCAATCAAGAAGTATGTAGCTGATTCACAGTACACACGTGTGCGTGCTGATAAGGGCAAATTGAGGACTCTTTCCTACAGGCAATTACGTCAGGTTGAAAGAGCAGCGGCAAAAAAGCCTTGTCATAGCAGCAGACAAGTTTTTGAAGCTGCTTGTGCCTCCAACGTCCCCCGAACAACAAGATGCAGGGTCCTTCAGAGGTTTGCAGCTGTGCATACGCCATCCTGTCGACCTCCTCTATCCACTTCACACAAGCAGAAACGGCTCCAGTGGGCCAAACATTACATGAAGACTGATTTCAAAACTGTTTTGTTCACGGATGAGTGCAGCGCTCGATGGTCCAGATGGATGGAGTGGAGGATGGCTGGTTGATGGACACCCCACGCAAACACGGCTACAGCGCCAACAAGGAGGAGGTGGAGTAATGTTTTGGGCTGGAATCATGGGGAGAGAGATTGTCGGCCCCTTTAGGATCCCTGAAGGCGCTAAAGATGAACTCCATAATGTATGTGGATTTTCTCAAACAGCACTTCCTGCCATGGTTCAAGAAGAAGAACCGTGTATTTCACAGCAAGATCATTTTTCTGCATGATAATGCACCATCTCATGCTGCACATAAAACATCTGCATCTCTGGCTGATATGGGCATAAAAGGGGACAAACTTATGGTGTGACCCCCATGCTCCCCTGACCTCTACCCCATTCAGAACCTTTGGAGCATCATTAAAAGGAGTGTCTATGATGGCGGGAGGCAGTTCACATCTAAGCAACAGCTCTGGGAGGGTATTCTGTCCTCATGCAAAACAATTGAAGCAGAAACCATCCAAAACCTGACAAATTCAATGGACGAGAGAGTTCAGAAGCTCCTTTCGAACAAGGGGTCCTATGTGAAAATGTAACATCACCTAGAATAAAGTTTTGAGTTGAAAACTGTTTGATTTCAGTTTCTAACAACCTGCTAATGCTTATAATTTCAAAAATGACCATTTTTTTGGTCTTTATTAAAATGAAAAGGTTGATCGAAAAGTTTGGGGGATCTAAGAGTGTGGCAACCCAGTAGTCATGATTACTTCGAATTCTGACAATATGAGGGTAATGCTGCAGGTAGTGCAGCAAGAAGGCACTTATGTGTCTTGCGCATCTCGGAGCCCCAAAATTATTTTCCGGGCTAGATGCAGCTAAAAATTATTTTTAATTTTAAATCTGGTGGAGCTTATTATAGATGGCCTAATAGGATCAGTGCTGCACACTGCTACAAAGCCCAAATTATTTTCCAGTCAAGATACAGATAAACATGATAAGTAATTTGAAAGCTTAAAACGGTTGGTAGGGTGATTTTAAACAATCATCAAGCTTTTACTCTCCCCAGGATGACACAGGGGTAGAAAAGTCGTTTCGGATCCATGATTTGTTCATCTTTATGAACGTGAGTCTGTCTACATTGTCAGTGGAGAGCCGCGTGCGCTTATCTGTCAGCACACCACCAGCAGCGCTGAACACACGTTCAGACAGAACGCTGGCTGCGGGGCATGACAAGATCTCCAAGGCGTAAGTGGCTAGCTCCGGCCATTTATCCAGATTGGAAGCCCAAAAAGAGCAAGGGTCCAGTGACACAGTCGTGGCTTCAATGTTTACTTGGAGATACTCCTGTACCATCGTCTCTAGGCGTTGACTATGTGTCAGACTTCTTGTCTCCTGTGGCCTTGCAAAGGATGGGCTAAAAAAGTGGTGAAATGATTCCGCAAAATTGATGTTACCAGCAGATACTGTGGTTCTGTTACGGTTTGAGTGCTGAACACTTGACGGTCCCACGGTTGGCAAGTTGGAACTGTGAGATTCACTACGTGCACCACTGGTGTTTTGTGGAAAAGCACATGTAAGATTCTGCAACAGTCTCTGCTGATACTCCTGCATGCGTGCATCCCTTTCTATGGCAGGAATAATTTCGGCAAATTTACTTTTGTACCGGGGATCTAACAGTGTGGCAACCCAGTAGTCAGGATTATTTCTAATTCTCACAATTCGAGGGTCATGTTGCAGGTAGTGCAGCAAGAAGGCACTCATGTGTGTTGCGCATCCAGGAGCACCAAGTCCCTGTTGTGTTGGTGGTGAGGTAACAATCATGCTTCCTTCCTCTGTCCTCTCCCCCCAACCTCGCACAACAGAAATGTGATCAAGGTCTCCCTCATCTGATGAGTCTTCCATCAGTTCGTCCTCCACTTCTTCCAGGGCTCCTGCACCTTCCTCACTAGTTTGGCTGCTACCATGCGCCCTGGTAAAACCATCTCCCCCACCCTCACATGCCTGCCGCCTTGGTGCTGCCGACCGTCTGGACCTTGCAGATGTTAGCCCTTCCGCATACAACTCCTCCTCCTCTACTTCCTCCACCTCCTCTTGTGCCACCACCTGACTCCGAATTCTGTTTAACATGTGCTCCAGCATGTAAATCACCGGAATAGTCATGCTGATAATGGCATCGTCAGCACTAAACATCTTCGTCGCCATTTCAAAACTGTGCAGAAGGGTGCATAGGTCCCTGATCTGAGACCACTCCTCCAGCGTGATTTGCCCCACCTCTGAATCTCGTTGGCCCAGGCTATACGTCAGAACGTATTGCACCAGGGCTTGTCGGTGTTGCCACAGTCGCTGCAACATGTGCAGAGTTGAATTCCACCGGGTAGGCACATCGCATTTTAGCCGGTGAAGTGGCAGGCCCAACGACTTCTGTAGAGATGTAAGTTGCTGAGCTGCGGGATGCGAACGGCGGAAGTGAGCACACAGCGACCGTGCCCTCTGCAGAAGGCCATCTAGTCTGGGATAGTGGGCTAAAAATTGCTGGACAACCAGGTTCAACACGTGAGCCATACAAGGCATGTGTGTGACATTGCCCCGGCGAAGGGCCGCACCCAGGTTTGCAGCATTGTCGCACACGGCCTTCCCTGGTTTCAGGTCCAGTGGAGACAACCATTCATGAAATTGGTTCTCCAGAGCTGACCACAACTCCTCAGCTGTGTGACTCACATTTCCCAGACATTTCAATGTAAAAACCGCCTGATGAAGTTGAGCCCTACTGCCAGCATAGTAAGGAGGTGTGCAGGATCCCTTCTGCGCAGTTAGAAAGCTTGTGGCATGACCAGACAGGCTTTGGGTGCAGGTGGAAGACCGAGAGGAGGTTGAGGAGGCAGAAGCAGTGGAGGAACTTTGACATAAAGAGGATTGACGCACAACTCGTGGGGACGGCAAGACTTGGACAGCAGCCCCTTGTCCTGCTGTCACCATAGTTACCCAGTGCCCAGTCAGCGACATGTAACGCCCCTGTCCATGCCTACTCGTCCAAGTGTCTGTGGTGAAATGCACCCTGTCACACACAGAGTTTCTCAAAGAAGCGGTGATGTTGTGTGCGACATGCTGGTGGAGCGCAGGCACACCTTTCTTTGAGAAGTAGTGCCGACTGGGCATCTGGTACTGGGGCACTGCGACGGACATAAGGTCTCGAAAATCCTCTGTGTCCACCAGGCGGAAAGGCAGCATTTCTGTAGCCAAGAGCTTGCAGATGGTGAAATTCAACCTCTTAGCTTTCTCATGGCTAGGAGGAAATGGTCTTTTACTTGTCCACATCTGAGGGACCGAGGGCTGGCTATTGTGCTTAGACGGGGTTGATAAGGGTGTCCCCGGCAAACTGCCGGTCTGTGAGGAAGATGCAGGCGGACATGTTAAGTTGCCTTGATCCAAAGGTGGTGCTATCGATGTCGGACAGCGCTCAACACCAGCTGCTGTTACCACCTCCAAAGAAAATGATGACCTGCCAATCACGCTGGCTGTTGCGGGTAAAGAGGTGGCAGGTCTGCGCCCCAAAACAGGTGTGACTGCTGTCCCCCCAGTCACAGAGGATGAAGAGGCCGCGGATGCACAAGATATGGCAGACGGTGGTTGGCCCGGCCGGCTAGGCCGCATTGTAGCACACTGAGCTTCCCACTGCAACTTATGCTTCATGTCCATGTGCCGGTTCATGCATGAAGTACTCAAACTATGTATTTTTTGGCCTCTACTTAGCTTTTGCTGACAAATGTTACAGATAACACGAGTTGGGTCATCTTTATCGATCTGAAAAAATGCCCAGGCTATGCAAGGCTTAGCACCCATGCGACCTGAAGAGCCACCACGACTTGTGGTGAGAGGCAGAGTTGTGTTTGAGGATGCAGTTGTTGACGTGCTTCCAGTACTACGTCTCTGTCCAGGAAGGCGCAACCTGACCTCGTCATCACTAGCATCTTCCTCCACCTCCTCTGCTGACCTCATCTCTTGGCTGACTGTGGGTTGACAGTAAGTGGGATCTCCAACCTCATCATCATCACCCTGTGTGTTATCACACCCGTCGTCCTCAGAGCCAACCTGTTCCTGCCCTGACAAAAAACTAAAGTTATCGCTCCAATCAGGTATTTGAGTCTTATCATCGTCTTCCTCATTGTCTCCACCAACAGGAGTTACAGTTTGGGAATGAGGGTCTACATTATGGTCAGAACCTTCTGCGTCTGGTAATGGATCCGACTCATAAAGATTCTGGGCATCAGTGCAGATCATTTCCTCGTCTGGATTCACAGAAGCGCTGGAGTCGACCTCTGATTCCCAGGCTATAGTATGAGTAAACAGCTCTGCAGACTCAACCATCTGTTCTACCTCATACTCAGATGGGCAGCTGGAGATTTGGGAGCTGTGAGGAAGCAAGTGCGATTTGGGTGACACCTTTGAGGACTGGAGTATTTGTGATGTTGAAGTTGATGTGGAGGAGAGCCCACTTAAAGGAGCACTTGATATCCGTTGAAGCACCTGCTGTTTTTGTGCCTCATCTGGAATTTGTAGCGATTGGCGTGGCCGTAAGAAAGGGATCTTATCACATTGTCCGCTAAAAGAAGTAGACATTTTAGTTTGGCTGGAAGATGGTCTTTCTTCTGCAGATGTTACTGTTGCTTTAACACCTACCCCACGGACACAACCTTTTTTCCCCTTCCCAACATGCCTATTCCCCTTTCCACCAGCAGCAGGCCTTTTTCCACTCATTTTGGTGGTTAACTAATTCACAACTCTGGAGTTGTTTGCACAAAAAAACAATGGATGGTAACCGAGCAGAGCTGAGTGGCCAAACTGTGGTATTAGGCCAAAACTATTGGCTGGGTTAGATGCAGAAAAAAATATATTCAGTTTGCAACCTGATGGAGGTCAGTATAGATGGACTAATAGAGAAAGTCCGACACACTGCTACAAGGCCAAATATTTTTTCAGAGGTAGATGCAGAAAAAAATTATATTCAGTTTGCAACCTGATGGAGGTCTGTATAGATGGATTAATAGAACAAGACCCACACACAGCTAGAAGCCCAATATTTTTTCAGAGGTAGATGCAGAAAAAAATATATTCAGTTTGCAACCTGATGGAGGTCAGTATAGATGGACTAATACAACAAGTCCCACACACAGCTAGAAGCCCAAATATTTTTTCAGAGGTACTGTAGATGCAGATAAAAATTAGTTTTAATTTGCAACCTGATGGAGGTCAGTATAAATGGACTAATACAACAAGTCCCACACACAGCTAGAAGCCCAAATATGTTTTCAGAGGTACTGTAGATGCAGATACAAATTATTTTTAATTTGCAACCTGATGGAGGTCAGTATAGATGGACTAATACAACAAGTCCCACACACAGCTAGAAGCCCAAATATTTTTTCAGAGGTAGATGCAGAAAAAAATATATTCAGTTTGCAACCTGATGGAGGTCAGTATAGATGGACTAATACAACAAGTCCCACACACAGCTAGAAGCCCAAATATTTTTTCAGAGGTACTGTAGATGCAGATAAAAATTATTTTTAATTTGCAACCTGATGGAGGTCAGTATAGATGGACTAATACAACAAGTCCCACACACAGCTAGAAGCCCAAATATTTTTTCAGAGGTACTGTAGATGCAGATACAAATTATTTTTAATTTGCAACTTGATGGAGGTCAGTATAGATGGACTAATAGAGAAAGTCCGACACACTGCTAGAAGGCCAAATATTTTTTCAGAGCTAGATGCAGAAAAAAATTATATTCAGTTTGCAACCTGATGGAGGTCAGTATAGATGGATTAATAGAACAAGACCCACACACAGCTAGAAGCCCAAATATTTTTTCAGAGGTAGAAGCAGAAAAAAATATATTCAGTTTGCAACCTGATGGAGGTCAGTATAGATGGACTAATACAACAAGTCCCACACACAGCTAGAAGCCCAAATATTTTTTCAGAGGTACTGTAGATGCAGATAAAAATTATTTTTAATTTGCAACCTGATGGAGGTCAGTATAGATGGAGTCATAGAATGATGCTATGCCCAAAAGATTTTACTTCACTAGGTGCAGTAAAAAAATTGGTATTCTATACACAGGTGGTATATCTTGCAGCACAGATAGGCTACTCCACTGACTAACACACTCTGCAATAGGCCAAAAAGGATTAGCTTTGCTAGATTCAGCCAAATGCTGTGAAAAAAACTTGCACAGCACTGGCACAGACCTGCCTGGCAAAAACTGATAGGAACTGATGTAACCTAGTCCTGAAAAGGACTCCAATTACAATTAGTCTTTACTCCCACAACCTATCTATTTAAGAGCACAGACCTCCCTGATAAAAGTCGTAGGAAATGCTGTAACCTAGTCCTTAAAAGGACTGCAATCACAACTATTCCCTACTCCCAAGCTATCTGTATATTTGTGCGAAAATTGGCTTGAAATTAACAAGGTATAGCGCACACAGCAACAGTGGTGCCGTCTAACACGCAGCTGCAGCAGTGAGAAAATGGTGGCGACGGGGAAAATGGCTTGGTCTTATAATGCAAGGACATGTGACATACACTGCCAATGACACATGCCCTTGCTTGTGTGAAAAAAAGCACTTCGCTCCGTGTGTGCGCTGCTGATAGGCTGACAGATTGCACCTCCCCACTGCAAATGCGGGAAAGAGAAAAAAAAATGGAGATCTTCATTGTTCCTGCAGAGATCCATCCCCTGCCCCTCCCCCCACCCCGCTGTACACTCAAACTGCGTATTAACATTAATTTTCATCATTACTGAGAAAAAATCCAGTTATGATTTTGGTGCACGAACAGTTATCGAACATAACCTCGAACAGCCGAATTTTTATCAAATTGTTCGTGTTCGCCGAACGGCTCGAACACCGCCCAAAACAGCTCGAATTTGAGATTGGCGAACAGTTCGAGTAGAACAACGCTCATCTCTAATTGGAACCTATGTGCCTGGAGGCCCATCTTGAAGCCAAGGCCAAGGATGTCACAATAGCAGAGACGCTGACCCACAAGCAACAGTGCCGAGAGTTGCTTCAGTGAAACCGAGACCTGTTTTCGGAGTTGCCAGGGTGCATGCAGGTTGAACCTGGGCGTCATTGAGGAGTCAAACAGCGGCTGGTCCAGCCCCCAATGTGCTTGTGCCAAAGCCGGATGGAGAGTGGCGGTTCTGTAATGATTAGAGAAGGTAAATGAAGTGTCTGAATTTGACGCGTACCTGATGACCTGGGTAGACAAACTTATTGAAAGGCTAGGGCCAGCCAGGTACATCACCATCCTGGTCCTAAAAAAATGTTACTGGCAAATCCTCCTGTCTCCAAGTGCCAAGGAGAAGACTGCCTTATCTACACCCGACAGGTGTTTTCAGTACACCCAGATGCCGTTCGGTTTGCAGGGAGCCCCAGCTATCTTTCGGAGGGCCATGGACTGGATCCTAGCCTTGCACAGGAAGTACGCCGCTGCTTATCTAGACGACATCTTGATCTTCAGTCCAGATTGGGAAAGTCACCTACAGAAGGTCCAGGTGGTTCTGGATGCGCTGAGGAAGGCCAGCTTTACCATTAACCCGAAGAAGTTCGCTACGGGGAAAGAAGAGGCAAAGTACTTGGACTATATTGTCGGAAGGGGCGAAATAAAGTCGCAAGTAATGAAGATGGAAGCAATCCAGAATTGCCCACAACCGGCCTCCAAAAAAACAACAGGTTTGAGCGTTTCTAGGGGTACTATCGGCAGTTTATCCCAATTTTTTTCATCATAGCCGCACCACTGACTGACCTACTGAAAGGTACAAAGACGGCAAAGGCCAGTAGGTCTTCTGAGGCAGAGATGGCATTTGTCACAGGTGTGTCAGAGGTGACAGACAGTCGCCCTGCAGTTGGTATTACGTTTGGCATTACAAACATCTTCCTAGAGGGTGACTGTCTCTAGGACCCAGCGGCTACCTCCCTCTGGCTAATTAGCTCCCTGGCCTGGTTGTATAAATACCTGCTGTGTCTGAGAGGGAGGTGCCGGCGATATTCATAACTATTTGTGCGGCTTAGCAAGAGCAGTACTTCATCCTCTCTGGAGCTTGAGGCCGTGTGCGCATTTATTTGGAGTTGTCTAAAGGTAACCAATTCCCCCCTGTTTGTCTAACCTTGTTGTCTATAGAGTTTAGTGAAGATCGACTAGTGCTCATCTTCTTTCTTCCCTAGCCTTTGCCATACGCCAGGGAAAGTCAGGGCGAGGCACGCGTGCGGCAATTGTTGACACCCTGAGGTACTGCCTGTTAGGTTGGAGGTTCAGGTTAGTGTCAGACCATGCACCCCTGAGATGGATGAGGGAAAGGATGGGGAAGAATGCCCAGGTGACTAGGTGGTTTTTAGCACTCCAGGACTTTAGTTTCTCGCTGGAGCATAGGTCCAGGAAGCTACATGGGAACGCTTATGCCCTGTCCAGACTTCCATGTTAAGTAAGTGAAGGTGCCATAACCCCCAGCTTTGGGTGGGGGGGGATATGTGACAAAGTCACTGGTAGAATACTGGAGGGGAGATATGTTTCACTGAGACTATTGGCTTCAGTGATGTGAAACATGGAAGTTTCTCCTGCAGATTAGGTACAGAGAGGTTTATAATTCTTAATAAACTAACCCGAAAATTTAAAGAGACAGTGTTCCATGTCTACCTCCGTGTACAGCCAAGCAAGCCGCGTTACCACAACATACACGCATTCAGGGAGAGACCTATCACTCCACTAGAAGGACAAAAGCTGCCGAGGACCCATCTGTCCAATTAGTATTCCATGCGGTTCAGTCCCGGTGGCTATTAAACTATGTCTTTCTCTGAAACAACGCAGCATTTCAGAGTTAAACATATATAGCTGTAATCATGCAGTCAGTCTGACATAGGCAACCCTTGGATTTGGCAGCATGTATCAGCTATCAGGTTCCCTTTAAATCATGTCTGGCAGGCATACTGGAAGCAGGGCTATGAGGAGAAAATAAAGTTATATTCTCCCTGAAGCTACTTGCCTCTAGTTTTTGGGTGGTTCAGTGTGCTGTGACATTTGCTACACTACACAGTGGTCTTGATGAGGTAGCATGCTGGAGTCAGACTCTGCTGATTCATAAAGAGGTGCATGCCTCTTCATGAATTTGGAGCATCTGATGAGTGACAGTGCCTACATGCGCTACGCCAGAAACCTCAATCCAGTCAGAGTGAGATTTTTTGTTGTAGGAAATGTATCTCGCTCCTGTAGCCCCCTTTCCTGTCTGAAACCAAAGTCACAAAATGCACGCATACACTCCTGAGCAGGCTGTTAATCAGAGTGCTGAGAAGTGATGACAGCCGAGCATGCTGTATAGTCAGTGCTACTTTAATAGTTCCATTCACTTCCTCAATGTCTGGAAGCGAGAGGCTGCTGGGAGAATATAACTACATCTTCTCCCTGCAAACTCTGCTCCAGTAAGCCAACTAACATGTTATTTATCTACAGATTACCACTATATCTGCATGGAAATAGCATTTTGGTGATTACAGGTTCCCTTTAAGGTGCTAATATATTTATTTTCAATACCTGAGATATTAATTAAGACACACCCTTATATTATTTTTATTACACAAAAAATTTCCTGATACCTATTCCACTTCTCTCCTGCTCTCTCTCTCACATGCACTGGGATTCTCAAATGAAGCATCATCAAAAAGGATGTATGGAAAAAAAGAAAAGCAGTTAGATAGTGAAGTGAGGGAAGCATAGGGAATTTGTAATTAAAGTATATTAGAAAATAGTTTACATTATGGCACTAGATAGATAGGGATTTAGGATGAAAATAAATTTGAGATAGAGACTCTTATTAAATGGGTGGAATAGGTATCTGTGGTACATAATAAAAGTAATATAAGGGTGAGTGGTAATTACCTCTTTAAATTCACCATTAGAATTATTGATTTTGACATGGCCTTGTCCAACACTGACGTGAGATTATGTGACAACCTCTCACCTAGTTTGTCACTTGCTCATTGGGCAATACAGATTATGTTGTGCAATAAGCTTTCTAAATATGGATGTTTGTAATTTATTTACCATGCAGATAACAGAGGTCTAAGATTAGCATGGTGAACACTTGAAGTTTTCTTGTATATGCTTCAGGTACACTAACTCTTCCACCATGGTGGCTGCATGCTTTCTTCTTTCTGTCTTACTCTCAGCTTCAAGCTGCCAAGCTTTGGAGAAATTCATTGGTGCAATCTATGAACATGCGGTAATACTCCCAGATGAGTCAACCACACCTATCTCAGCACAAGAAGCACTGGATTTAATGGATAAAAATATGGACATTCTTGAAAAAGAAGTGAAGACAGCGGCACAGCAGGTAGTCTGATTGTATTTGACAGGAAATAAGTTTTAAATAGAAGTTATAGTAATCCTGGAAATGGAAGCCTGACTACAGGTATTAGATACTGCGAGTTGTATCATCCTCTAATTATAAGACTACAGCCTATTTAGGGTTGTCTTCCAATAAAGGCATTTCATTTCTTTACTTAAATGCATGTTTTTGGGACTAAAAATTATTTTTGCAATTTGGTTTCATTCAATTTTGCACCTCTTGGCTTTTACAGACTCTTTGTTTCTATGCACATTCAACTTTTATGTGGTCAGTAGTCATCAGAGATTTAGAAATGTTCCTTTTGGACTATCAGAAGGAGCTAACTAAATCAAACTGGAAAAACTGGTGAGACAAAAAGTGCCAGAAGGATCTTATCTGATAACCAAGCGGTATAAAATGTTGTAGGTACGCTTACCTGATAGGAGTTGTGACTGTCACAACCATATAGGAGCATGTAAAGGCTGCAGAGGGACCACCAAGGAGATATGTTGCAATAAATGATCATTGTGGTTTTGTCCTGATGAAGAGGTTTGAAAAGCTTGAACGCATTGACAAAATTAAACACATTCATGCTTCACCTTCCTGTGTGATCGTATATGTGAACCATTGGGCAGCGCGGACTCTGAACCACCATATTCCTCATTTATTGCAACAGAAGGAGCTAACTGACATATTCTCCGTTAACCCATTCTGCAGTCAACAATAGACAGTGCAACACAGAGGTTAGAAAAGTCAAACTGCTAAATATTGAATGAAACCCAATTACAAAATTGATGTTTTAGCTCCAAATACATGCATTTACACAATGAAAAAGCAACTGTCACCAAAGCTGGACAAACCTTTAGTGGGTCTGTCATAATCACAATTTACCACCAACTTCCACATTTGAATGGCGTAGTAGTCAATCATGCGGGCTGCAGATGGATATAAAGTCTATGTGACAGACAAAGACAGCTGGTTATTTCCGTCAGTCACATATATTTTTAATTGAACCAACCACGATCCATTAAAATGGGGAACTCTGAGTGGTGACGCATGCACAAGAGGCTGGGCACTAGTGGCCAAGCTTCAAAGAAACAAGATGGTACACTATGTTAGATGAAAGCTCTCATTACAGAAGAATGACAGCAGATAGAAAAGCAAGCAAATTGCAAACTTGCTTATTTTCCTGCTATCTAACTAACTAAAGCAATTTAATAGCAGGAGAATACACCTATAATCCCTCAACGACTTGTGATGTATATTTTACTCGCAGGTCATGTGCTGGGTGTATCGAGTTTGTTCAGGAGCTGAGCCTACTTAATATGGGGCAGATGTTGGCTGTTTTATAGTCTACATCTGCCTCTAACAGCAGCGACCAGAGCTGAAAACAAAAAAAAATTAAAATGCGATAATTGCCCTTTTTTGATCACTGAATTTCCTGCAGAAAATTCAATGAAATGCAATTAAAGCATATGCAGCCCAAAAATTAGATCTCTAAATCTTACCATACAAAAAGCAAGCTCTCATACAGCTCTATTGATGTAAAAAGAAAAAATATATGGGTACCCGAAAATGACAACATATTCTGGTTTATTACAGTATATAAAAAACGCTTTCATCTGATCACAGGTTCAAGTAAAAAGTAAAAAAAAAGAGTTATAAAAAAATATATAAGAAAAAAAAATGGGAATCACCCGTTTTCCCTCATTAAAAATAAAATTATTAAAAATCTAAAAAAACATATTCAGTATTGCCACATCTGTAAAAGTCTAGCATATCAAAATATAAAAAATATTTAAACTGTATAGTAAACGTAGTAAAGCTAAAAAAGGTCAAAATCCCAGAAATGCCTGTTTTTTAAGCCGCATATTTGCAAAAAATGCAGTAACAGTGGTCAAAATATCAGATTTATCTCTAAATAGATAATAGGAAAACTATCGCACTCCTGAAATAGGTTGGTGCCTGGGTATGGTACCAAACCAAATATAAGTCTATTATAATAACCCGGCACTCAAAACTTAGATTAAATTTCTTGATTTGATTTTAATGAGGTTTAATACAGTGTACAAACGATTCGGTCGCTTAGGACCTTCATCAGTGTACTAAAATAACAAAACAAAAAGAAATAACAATCCATATATGGTCACAGAGGTTTGAGAAAAACGTCATTATATAACAATATATATAAAATAATATACGACATGTAGCTTTGTAGTTGTAGCAGTTGTGGACTACCTGTACTGGGAGGGTCAGGGAAGGAGGGGAAGGAGGCATGAGGTATATGTCCCAGAAATGGAAGAAAAGAAAGAGAACATACCAGTATTTGTTTAGTTTCATGTGGTGGACAGAAGCCACTAAGGAGGCTGTGGAGAGAAAGGATATTATTAGGAAAAGAAAGTAATAGCCGTTAGGTTCAGAGAGGAGTCAGTGGTGGACACATACCTTGCATTAATGTATGGACTGTATGGAGCTGTAAGAACACGGTATCCACCGCTTGTTCAGGTGATGGGTGGTGTGGATAGTATGTGGTAAGCCTTAAATAGGCTGTGGGTGGGTCTAATGTGGACGATTGAACGTTGGTGGTAGTGGGACGCCGAGGATGCACGCATTGCTGGAAGGACCTGCCGGACCGGAAGTGACGCGGCGGCCATGTCACCAGGTCCTGTAGCTGAGCAGCGGTCATGTGAGCGTAAGTGACGTGTCGCTTGCGTTCCACTCCGTGGGCTGTGCGTTCCACTGTGCAGCTGGTGAGAATGGCTGGCTATTGCAGGGAGAATGCAAAGAATGGAAAGAGGAATCCAAAGTAGGGACATCAGGAAGGATCAGGGAAGAAGGCTGGGATCAAGGAAGGATTCTAGGAAATAAGGAAAAAACATTAGAATACATACAATGATACATATACCAGAGTATAAATGCTATTTATGGAAGACAATGGCGAGTATATATAGGTTATGTAATCATACTCCTCAATGAGGTACGTATTGTACATAGAACCAAAATAAACGTAGAACCAGAGGATCCCATACATAACGCAATATGTGCTGGAAAATCTTGTGTACGGACTGAGTTAGTATGGGTTTAACGCCAAGGTTGTGTTATTTATTGGAGGAATATTGTTTAGGTGAAGGACAGAAGATCATATTCTCGGTTGAGTCCCTTAGGTGTAAGCGATTGTAGCTCATGGATCCAATAGTGCTTAAGCATACGTATACGGTCACCCCCCCGGCGTGGTAATGGTACATGGTCAATAACCTGGAATTTTAGTTGGGAAACTGTGTGGCCGGCTGATGTGAAGTGGTTGGGTAATGGTAATAGTAAGTTCTTACAACTTATAGTGGATTTATGTTTTGATATACGGTCTTTGACGGATTGTGTTGTTTCTCCAACGTAAATAAGCCCGCATGGGCATTTGATTAGATAGATCACAAAGGTTGAGTTACAAGTGTAATAGTCCTTGATTTGGTACTGTTTACCTGAGTGTGGGTGGTAAAATATGTTACCTCTGGTAACATTGTAGGCATGGAAACGTGCCGGTTTTCTGATTTGATAGAAATCTCTGTCTAGGTAGAGTTTTAGTCGTGCCAAAATCAGCTCGGATGAGTTGATCTCTGATATTGGGGGCTCTCTTAAAGCAAGGTAGGAAGGGGTTGTTAAATTCCGGTACAGAGGGATATGCTGTTTGTAGTATTTTCCAATGTTGTCGGATTTTTTTTATGGAGGATGAGTACAGCTGGATGGTTTATGGACAGAAGGAATGCGGTTAGAGGTTGTGGGTCGGCCCTAGGTTGCAAGGATTTCTTTAATAGATCGGGGGGATATCCACGTTCCTCAAATTTGCATTGCATTTCTTTGAGTCTTAGGTCACAAACAGTCGGATCACTAACTATCCGTTTCACACGGTGGAATTGTGATTTGGGGATTGAGGAAACCGTGGATTTGGGGTGTAAGCTGTCGAAACGGAGTAGCCCGTTTCGATCAGTGGGTTTAACGTAAAGATCAGTAGAGAGTATCCCCTCCTGGTTCTTTATGACCCTTGTGTCTAGGAAATTGATGGAATCAGGGTCTGAGGAAAACGTGAATTTAAGTCCCTCCCATGCTGAGTTGATAGTATTAAAGAAACGTTTAAGACACTCGACCGAGCCCCCCCCATATGCAGAATATATATTGTCTGCATATCTTTTCCATAAGATAGCATGTGTTTTGTATAGGTTATTGGGGTAAACAATATTTTCTTCAAAAGTGGCCATGTAGCAATTGGCGTATGGAGGGGCTACATTGGAGCCCATCACGGTCCCCTGTTTTTGGATGTAATAAGTGTCCATAAACAGAAAGAAGTTTTTTGTCAAAACTAGGGTGAGAAGATCTATGCAAAGATCGCGAGTTTCTGGAGATATGTCAGATTTGTCCAATAAGTTCCCCACACATTGGATGCCTTTTTTGTGTGAAATGGATATATAGAGGTTACTAACATCTAGAGTCACTAGGAGAGTGCCTGGTTGAATTTGGTGAATTGTTCGAATCATATTGAGGAAAGTTCCTGTATAAAGTATAAACAATGGGCTTTCTTTTATCAAAGGGGTCAGTATTTTTTCTAGAAAAATTGATAATGTAGACAATATAGAATCAGTGGAGGCGACTATTGGGCGTCCTGGTGGATTCTCTAGGCATTTATGTATATTAGGAAGTATATAAAATACTGGGGTTATGGGAAATTTCTTAATTAAAAAATCTCGTGTTTTGAGATCAATTGTGCCCTTACTCAGGTGTTGATCTATTAGCCCTGTGATGGATGTGCTAATGTTGTGTGAAGGGTCATTTGTAGTGTTGAGCGATACCTTCCGATATCGGGAAATATCGGATCGGATTGGATCGGACCGATACCGAAAAAGTATCGGATATCGCCGATTCCGATACCGGAAACCAATGCAAGTCAATGGGACATAAATATCGGAATTAAAATAAACCCTTTCTTTCCTTGTAGGTTATTTCTACATGAAGGAAAACAACTAAGAATAATGTAGAATGTATTGGGGGAGGTGGGGGAGACAATAAAGGCATAGAGGTTTAGCCCAGTCAAATGGAATAGCAGGAATTACTATTTTTTTATTATGTTCTGAGTTACGGAAATATTAACTATGTTAAGTATTTTTATATTTTGTCAGATATTTATGTTTCACTACTTCCATGCTCTTCACCTTCTTTTTTACTTCTCCCACACTTTCTGCTTCATCATCCTCAGCATCTTTTTCATCCACTTCTTCTTCACCTTCTTCTTCTTCACCTTCTTCGTATTATTCTTTTTTTTACATTCTTCATATTCTACTTCTTCATCTTCTTCATATTCTTCTTCTTCATCATATTCTTATTTGTGACAGGCATTCCTGTAGTTGTTATCTATAAAAGGTTGGACATTACACCTTTCGTTCTGCCCGTCACAAAAGATTTACAACAGGATTTGTCCGCGTTCAGTTTGGCCTGCAGCAGCAGGTCTTTTCCAGGGGCACCACGAGGAGGAACGGACTCACCCCCATACACTGCTTAGTCATCTTCTGCTTATAATTTAGATATTATCTTTTGCTCTGATTTTTAGTCTTATGCTTAATGTTCTTCCGCTTTTTGTTCTGCAGCTTCTTGTATTTCTGCTTCTTGGTTTTCTGTCTCTTGTTCTTCTGTATCTTGGTGCTTGTCTTCTCTTCTTTGTCTTCTTGGTCAACTTCTTCAGGGTCATCTTCTTGGTCTTCTTCGGGGTGGTCTTCGGGGGTCCTCGTCTTCGGGGTCCTCGTCTTCTTCGGGTTGGTCTTCTGGGTCCTCGTCTTCGGGGTCCTTGTCTTCTTCGGGGTGGTCTTCAGGGTCCTCGTCTTCTTCGGGGTGGTCTTCAGGGTCCTCGTCTTCTTCGGGGTGGTCTTCAGGGTCCTCGTCTTCAGGGTCATTGTCTTCGGGGTCCTCGTCTTCTTAGGGTTGGTCTTCAGGGTCCTCGTCTTCAGGGTCCTCGTCAGGGAGATCCAGAGTGATTACCAAGAACCATTTCAAAAAACTTGAACTTGGAAATGTAGCAGAAGGTACAAGAAAGCTGAGGAACTGCCGAGGACCAGCTGACGGTACTGGAACCCGGATGGGTAGCAGAAGGTACAAGAGCCAATGGAACTACCGAGGACCAGCTGATGTTACTGGAACTCGGTTACTAAGCAGGAGGTACCTGTGCCAGAAAGCACTACCAAGGACCAGCAGATGTTGGTGGAACTTGGATACCGAGAAGGAGGCACCTAATCCAAAGGCACTGCCGAGAACTAGCTGACGGTACTGGAACCCGGATGGGTAGCAGAAGGTACCCATGTAAAAAAAAGTTCAAGGCCGCGAGCCGGCCGCAGTTACCAAAACCCACAGTCCTACAGGGGGTGCTTGTCCTATTGGCACTATGGAACCAGCCTTCATTGCCAGATCCCGCAGCCCACATAGGAGTCACCTAAACTGCAGGCACCATAGAGTCGGCTAACCCGACCGCAACACGACAGGACAACGCATTGGAGGCAAAGTGACGTTGACACTACCCGGAAACAGCTGGCGTGCTGGAACCAGGCTGGGCAGGAGGGAGTACCCGTGCCAAAGACACTGCCGAGAACCAGCTGACGGTACTGGAACCCGGATGGGTAGCAGAAGATACAAGAGCAAATGGAACTACCGAGGACCAGCTGACGGTACTGGAACCCGGATGGGTAGCAGAAGGTACAAGAGCCAATGGAACTACCGAGGACCAGCTGATGTTACTGGAACTCGGTTACTAAGCAGGAGGTACCTGTGCCAGAAAGCACTACCAAGGACCAGCAGACGTTGGTGGAACTTGGATACCGAGAAGGAGGCACCTAATCCAAAGGCACTGCCGAGAACCAGCTGACGGTACTGGAACCCGGATGGGTAGCAGAAGGTACCCATGTAAAAAAAAGTTCAAGGCCGCGAGCCGGCCGCAGTTACCAAAACCCACAGTCCTACAGGGGGTGCTTGTCCTATTGGCACTATGGAACCAGCCTTCATTGCCAGATCCCGCAGCCCACATAGGAGTCACCTAAACTGCAGGCACCATAGAGTCGGCTAACCCGACCGCAACACGACAGGACAACGCATTGGAGGCAAAGTGACGTTGACACTACCCGGAAACAGCTGGCGTGCTGGAACCAGGCTGGGCAGGAGGGAGTACCCGTGCCAAAGACACTGCCGAGAACCAGCTGACGGTACTGGAACCCGGATGGGTAGCAGAAGATAGAAGAGCAAATGGAACTACCGAGGACCAGCTGACGGTACTGGAACCCGGATGGGTAGCAGAAGGTACAAGAGCCAATGGAACTGCCGAGAACCAGCTGGCGGTGCTGGAGCCCAGGGTAAATACTAAAAACAGAGGAGCCAGAGGTGTATTTGGAGGAGGTTTTAAATCCGTAGTACAGTGGATGTGGACAAAGCAGGAGAATTTGCCGGACACACAGCTGGGGATCAGCTGACGTTACTGAACCCCAATAACACTGGAGCAAGCGTTGACTGTGCAGACGGCACTTCTGAGCAGCAACTAGCGGTATTGGAGCCCAGGGTAAATACTAAAAACGGAGGAGCCAGAGGTGTAATTGGAGCAAGTTTTAAATAAGTAGCACAGTGAATATGGACAGAGCAGGAGAAATTGCCGTGAACACAGCAGGGGAACAGCTGACGTTACCGAACCCCAATAACACCGCAGCAAGTGTTGACTGTGCAGACGGCACTTCCGAGCGCCAACTGGCGGTGTTGGAGCCCAGGGATAAGAATGAAAACAGAGGAGCCAGAGGTGTAATTGGAGCAACTTTAAAATGTGTAGTACAGTGGATGTGGACAAAGCAGGAGAAATTGCCGTCCGCACAGCAGGGGAACAGCTGACGTTACTGAACCCCAATAACACGGCAGCAAGTGTTGACTGTGCAGATGGCACTTCCGTGCGCCAACTGGCGGTGTTGGAGCCCAGGGTAAATACTAAAAACAGAGGAGCCAGAGGTGTATTTGGAGGAGGTTTTAAATCCGTAGTATAGTGGATGTGGACAAAGCAGGAGAATTTGCCGGACACACAGCTGGGGATCAGCTGACGTTACTGAACCCCAATAACACTGGAGCAAGCGTTGACTGTGCAGACGGCACTTCTGAGCAGCAACTAGCGGTATTGGAGCCCAGGGTAAATACTAAAAATGGAGGAGCCAGAGGTGTAATTGGAGCAAGTTTTAAATAAGTAGCACAGTGAATATGGACAGAGCAGGAGAAATTGCCGTGAACACAGCAGGGGAACAGCTGACGTTACCGAACCCCAATAACACCGCAGCAAGTGTTGACTGTGCAGACGGCACTTCCGAGCGCCAACTGGCGGTGCTGGAGCCCAGGGATAAGAATAAATATAGAGAGGAGCCAGAGGTGTAATTGGAGCAAGTTTTAAATAAGTAGCACAGTGAATATGGACAGAGCAGGAGAAATTGCCGTGAACACAGCAGGGGAACAGCTGACGTTACCGAACCCCAATAACACCGCAGCAAGTGTTGACTGTGCAGACGGCACTTCCGAGCGCCAACTGGCGGTGCTGGAGCCCAGGGATAAGAATGAAAACAGAGGAGCCAGAGGTGTAATTGGAGCAACTTTAAAATGTGTAGTACAGTGGATGTGGACAAAGCAGGAGAAATTGCCGTCCGTACAGCAGGGGAACAGCTGACGTTACCGAACCCCAATAACACGGCAGCAAGTGTTGACTGTGCAGACAGCACTTCCGAGCGCCAACTGGCGGTGCTGGAGCCCAGGGATAAGAATAAAAATAGAGAGGAGCCAGAGGTGTAATTGGAGCAAGTTTTAAATAAGTAGCACAGTGAATATGGACAGAGCAGGAGAAATTGCCGTGAACACAGCAGGGGAACAGCTGACGTTACCGAACCCCAATAACACGGCAGCAAGTGTTGACTGTGCAGATGGCACTTCCGAGCGCCAACTGGCGGTGTTGGAGCCCAGGGATAAGAATGAAAACAGAGGAGCCAGAGGTGTAATTGGAGCAACTTTAAAATGTGTAGTACAGTGGATGTGGACAAAGCAGGAGAAATTGCCGTCCGCACAGCAGGGGAACAGCTGACGTTACTGAACCCCAATAACACGGCAGCAAGTGTTGACTGTGCAGATGGCACTTCCGTGCGCCAACTGGCGGTGTTGGAGCCCAGGGATAAGAATGAAAA
Organism: Phyllobates terribilis; assembly: GCF_046119375.1. NCBI lineage: Eukaryota > Metazoa > Chordata > Amphibia > Anura > Dendrobatidae > Phyllobates > Phyllobates terribilis. Next base: position 524,850,524 of record NW_027362763.1, on the reverse strand, counting down.
CAGAGGAGCCAGAGGTGTATTTGGAGGAGGTTTTAAATCAGTAGTACAGTGGATGTGGACAGAGCAGGAGAAATTGCCGTCCGTACAGCAGGGGAACAGCTGACGTTACCGAAACCCAATAACACGGCAGCAAGTGTTGACTGTGCAGACGGCACTTCCGAGCGCCAACTGGCGGTGTTGGAGCCCAGGGATAAGAATGAAAACAGAGGAGCCAGAGGTGTAATTGGAGCAACTTTAAAATGTGTAGTACAGTGGATGTGGACAAAGCAGGAGAAATTGCCGTCCGCACAGCAGGGGAACAGCTGACGTTACTGAACCCTAATAACACGGCAGCAAGTGTTGACTGTGCAGATGGCACTTCCGTGCGCCAACTGGCGGTGTTGGAGCTCAGGGATAATACTGAAAACAGAGGAGCCAGAGGTGTATTTGGAGGAGGTTTTAAATCAGTAGTACAGTGGATGTGGACAGAGCAGGAGAAATTGCCGTCCGCACAGCAGGGGAACAGCTGACGTTACTGAACCCCAATAACACGGCAGCAAGTGTTGACTGTGCAGACGGCACTTCCGAGCGCCAACTGGCGGTGTTGGAGCTCAGGGATAATACTGAAAACAGAGGAGCCAGAGGTGTAATTGGAGCAACTTTAAAATCTGTAGTAGTGAGAATGTGGACAGAGCAGGAGAAATTGCCATCCGCACAGCAGGGGAACAGCTGACGTTACTGAACCCCAATAACATGGTAGCAAGTGTTGACTGTGCAGACGGCACTTCCGAGCGCCAACTGGCGGTGTTGGAGCTCAGGGATAATACTGAAAACAGAGGAGCCAGAGGTGTATTTGGAGGAGGTTTTAAATCAGTAGTACAGTGGATGTGGACAGAGCAGGAGAAATTGCCGTCCGCACAGCAGGGGAACAGCTGACGTTACTGAACCCCAATAACATGGCAGCAAGTGTTGACTGTGCAGACGGCACTTCCGAGCGCCAACTGGCGGTGTTGGAGCTCAGGGATTACAGTTCAGGTGGTAGAAACATGAACAGAACAGGAGACCTGGATACTGTTGCCAACCAATTATTTATTCTGGAAGAGGACTGGCAAATTCATGAGAGATCCAGGCCTTGTTCATTTTGAGAAAAGTAAGCCGGTCAACGTTATCGGAGGATAGTCGCATGCGACGGTCTGTTAGTACACCACCTGCGGCACTAAAGACGCGTTCCGATAATACACTAGCAGCAGGGCAAGCTAGCACCTCCAGTGCATACTGACTAAGCTCTGGCCATGTATCCAGCTTACAGACCCAAAACTTGAAGGGAGAAGAGCCGTCTGGGAGTACACTAAGAGGGCAAGACATGTAGTCTGTCACCATCTGACGGAAACGTTGCCTCCTGCTGACTGGAGCCGTCTGTGATGGTGTAGACATTTGTGGCGGCGGGGACACAAAACTTTGCCACATTTCGGCCATACTGGTCTTGCCTTGTGCTGAGGCGCTGCTTCTACTCCCTCTTTGTGCAGAGCTTCCTCCACTGCCTCGACGCACTGAGCTGCTTTGTAAAGCACTAGCAGCACTGCTCTCGGTTGGAATGGAGAACATGATGGAATGCACCAGTGCGTCTTGGTACTCCCGCATTTTACGCTCCCGGTTCAACGGTGTTATGAGGCTTTGTAAGTTGTCCCGGTAGCGAGGATCTAGGAGGGTGGACACCCAATAATCAGCCGTGTTGAGAATGTGGGCGATGCGGCGGTCGTTTCTCAGGCACTGCAGCATGAAATCAACCATGTGCTGCAGACTGCCAACTGGCCAAGAAACGCTGTCCCCTGCTTGAGGCATGATCTCTGCCTGCTCTGCATCACCCCACCCTCGCTCTAGATACTGACTACTAGAGCATTGTGTACCTCCCTCCTCTGGACAGATGTCTTCCTCATCCATTGACTCCTCCTCATCCTCCTCACAAAGTGTCCCCTGCCTAGGCCTTTGTGAGGAACCACGTTGCGCAGACTGTAGAGAAGCAGATGGCATTTGTGACTCCTCATCCTCCACCTCTTCCAAAACCTCGTCCCTTAGTGCTTGCAGTGTTTTTTCAAGCAGGCAGATAAGGGGGATAGTCATGCTGACTAGTGCATCATCTGCACTCGCCATCCGCGTGGAATAATCGAAGGCACGCAAAACGTGGCAAATGTCCTTCATAGAGGCCCACTCAGTGGTGGTGAAGTGTGAACGGCGCGCACTGCGACTTGTTTGCGCCTGCTGCAGCTGGTACTCCATTACTGCTGCCTGCTGCTCACACAACCTCTCCAACATATGTAACGTTGAATTCCACCTGGTGGGTAGGTCACATATGATGCGATGTTCCGGAAGACATAATCGGCGCTGCAGAGCTGCAATGCGTGATCTTGCATTGCTGGAACGCCGCAAGTGAGCGCACTCTATGCGGACCTTGTGAAGCAGTGCATCAAGATCCGGATAGTCCCTCAAAAAACTCTGCACGACCAAGTTGAGCACATGTGCCAGACATGGGATGTGAGTGAGGTTGCCTAGGCCCAGAGCTGCCACCAGATTTCGGCCATTGTCACACACTACCATGCCTGGCTGGAGATTCGCTGGCACAAACCACACGTCACTCTGCTGCTTGATGGCATTCCAGAGCTCCTGCGCTGTGTGGCTTCGATTCCCCAAAGAAATTAATTTTAATACGGCCTGTTGACGTTTGGCCACGGCTGTGCTCATATCGGTCATCATAACAGGTAACCGTTCACGGGTCGATGTGGAGGTAGACCGTGACTGCTCCTGCAGCGCTGATTCAGAGGAACTGGAGTATGAGGAGGAGTCAATGTGTACAGACTGGATTCCTGCAATCCTTGGAGTTGGCAGAACACGTACAGCGCCACTCTCAAGATCTGTACCCGGCTCCACAACATTTACCCAATGGGCAGTGAGGGAAAGGTATCGTCCCTGTCCATGCTTACTGGTCCACGCATCAGTGGTCAGGTGGACCTTGCTACTGACGGCGTTTTGTAGCACATGTTTAATTTTTCCCTCCACATGATGTTGCAGGGCAGGGACGGCTTGCCTGCTGAAATAAAAGCGGCTGGGCACGTTGTATTGTGGGACTGCCAATGCCATAAAGTTACGGAATGTGTCAGTCTCCACCAGCCTGAATGATAGCATTTCAAGGGCCAGTAGTTTAGCAATGCCAGCATTCAGAGCCTGTGCTCGGGGGTGGTTTGCCGAGTATGGGCGCCTTTTCTCCCATGCCTGTGCTAACGATGGCTGTAGACTGGCCTGGGAGTGTGAGGATGACTGGGAAAGTGGTGCTGTGGGTGGAATTACACTGTGTCTCTGTACAACAGTGCCAGAGATTCTTCCATGGCGATCCTGTGAGGAAGCCGAACCAGCTGTGTGTGAGCTGGAGGAAGAGGCTAAACACGAGCTGAAGAGGTGGTAGGTGGCGCTGTAGGTTGGCCTAGGTCTTCAGTGTGTTTGTGTAACTCCACCACGTGCTTGGTCCGCACATGTTTCCACATATTTGTGGTATTGAGGTTGCTGACACTTTTCCCTCTTTTCACCTTCTGATTACACAGCTTGCATTTGACAAAGCAAATGTCATCTGCAACTGTGTCAAAAAAGGACCAGGCACTGCAAGTCTTGGGAGCGCCCGCTTTGGATTTTGGAAGAGCCATGCTCCTAATGGGTGCCGAAGTGGAGGCTACAGGCAACCAAGTCTGCCCCCTCCCTCTCCCTCCTTTTTGGGCCGTTCGGGGAATCTCTTCCTCAGAGCTGCTCCCACCACCTTCCTGTCCCTCACGCCATGATGGGTCAAGGACCTCATCATCTACACCACCCTCTTCAAACAACTGCTTCTCCTGGGTAGTCTCGACAGCACAGTACGCACCAGAAAGTGGCACCTGAGTCTCATCATCAGATGCGTACTGAGGTGTGCTGCTGACCATAGGCACTGGCCCACCCGCCTCTTCAGATTCAGAGAGACAAAACGGTTGCGCATCACTGCATACTACCTCTTCTTCAAATTCTCGAATTCTGCTTGGCTGGCCCCCTCTTTCCAAGCCAAGAGATTCAGAGAACAGAAGTAGAGATGGCTCCTGTCCAGGGCTCTCTGACTGCCTGGGCAATTTGGCAGGTGGTGAAGAGACAGATGGGTGCTCTTCAGTGCTCAGGACCTGAGAGGATCTGGAACTAATTGAAGTCGATGCGTTAGCTGCCATCCATCCGACAACGGCTTCAATTTGGTCCTCGCGCAGCAGTGGGGTACGGCTAGCTCCTACAAAGCTGCGCATAAAGGACTGTTCCCTGGTAAAACTGGGGGATGCTGAGTCACTGGTGCCCGCAGCAGGCACAGAATCCCCACGTCCTCTCCCTGCAGGCACAGAATCCTCACGTCCTCTTCCTGCAGAAACTCCACGCCCACGCCCACGCCCACGACCACATGCCTTACTCCCTGCCTTCTTCATCTTGGTAGACTGATAAAGATAGGCAGAAAAGTACTAATGGCTTAGTGTGCTTATTCCTGAACAGCTGCTAACAGGTATAAGAAACACTAATTTTATAAAGTGTGGACTAGACTTTAATATGAGCTAATGTGGCCTACACAACTGTAAAGTGGAGTGTTTGGTGAACTTTATTTATTTTTTTTTTTGTCACAAAAAGACACTGGATGTGCCTAAAGATGTAATAACGATAGTATCACAAACTTTTTGTAGCTATTACAATGTAGGAAGGTAACCTACAATGCAATAGATGAGGCTGCAAAAAATAGGCTAATACTAATCTGGCTGGGGCTGCAGGGCCCAAGGCTGCAGAAAGGCTCCTCTATCTACTCCTATATAGTGTGTTTGGAATCAATTTAGCTGAATACGGATGGAACCACCACACTAATAGGAGATATCAGGAAAAATTATGAATTGGCAATAAAGGACAATGTATGAGGCAGTGACACACACTGAGTGCACTACAACCAGACGGGGTTGAAGCACACACTACAGGGTGAGCTGCACTCACACACCAGACCTTTCAGACAGCGGTGAACAGTACAGATGCAGAGCACTGTGCACTAGCGCTGCAAGACTAAAAAAAATTTCTCTATCTACTCCTATATAGTGTGTTTGGAACCAATTTAGCTGAATACAGATGGAACCACCACACTAATAGGAGATATCAGGAAAAATTATGAATTGGCAAAAAACGACAATGTATGAGGCAGTGACACACACTGAGTGCACTACAACCAGACGGGGTTGAAGCACACACTACAGGGTGAGCTGCACTCACACATCAGACCTTGCAGACAGCGGTGAACAGTACAGATGCAGAGCACTGTGCACTAGCGCTGCAAGACCAAAAAAATTTCTCTATCTACTCCTATATAGTGTGTTTGGAACCAATTTAGCTGAATACGGATGGAACCACCACACTAATAGGAGATATCAGGAAAGATTATGAATTGGCAAAAAAGGACAATGTATGAGGCAGTGACACACACCGAGTGCACTACAACCAGACGGGGTTGAAGCACACACTACAGGGTGAGCTGCACTCACACACCAGACCTTGCAGACAGCGGTGAACAATACAGATGCAGAGCACTGTGCACTAGTGCTGCAAGACGGAAAAAAATGTCTCTATCTACTCCTATATAGTGTGTTTGGAACCAATTTAGCTGAATACAGATGGAACCACCACACTAATAGGAGATATCAGGAAAAATTATGAATTGGCAAAAAAGGACAATGTATGAGGCAGTGACACACACTGAGTGCACTACAACCAGACTTGGCTGAAGCACACACTACAGGGTGAGCTGCACTCACACACACAGACCTTGCAGACAGCGGTGAACAGCACAGGGAACTGTGCACTAGCACTGCAAGGCACAGTGATTTAGAAAGTAGCTTGGGAAAAGCAGTATAGAGCAAATAGGTAGCTAAAACTGTCCCTCAGAACAACAGCGTCCTATCCCTAACTGAATTCACAGCAGAGTGAGCTCAAAATGGCGGCGGTGGCTTTTATAGTGCATCATGACATCATTTCAGCAGCCAATCACAGCCATGCCATTAGTTAAGATGCCTACATGCCTAACAGGATGTGCCCACACTTCTTAGGATCCTCATTGGCTGAATAAAATGAAAATGTCTCATTGCATTATGGGAACTTCCGATTCAGGTATACGATATTGCAAAAGTATCGGAATTAAGTATCGGAATTCCGATACCGCGAATATCGGCCGATACCCGATATTTCAGTATCGGAATGCTCAACACTAGTCATTTGATAATTTCAAATATACAGTGGTGTCATTGAATTGATGCTGGATCTCTGTAACGTATGTTGTTTTGTCCATTACGACTATAGCTCCGCCTTTGTCTGCAGGTTTAATTATGATTGACTGGTCAGCCTGTAGTGATTTAAGGGCTTGTTTGTCCAAACTGGACATATTATGATGGTAGTGTATATGTCCTCTATCCATGTCGGATCGTAGTGTTTGAAACTAATTATCTATAAATTCAATGAAGGTCTCTACTGCATGTTGGTTACGTGGTGGTCGGTAGGTACTTTTGGGTTTAAGGCCCAGACCAGCTGCAGTAATGTGGGGTGAACCTATGGGGGGTGAATTGGTAGTGTTGGGGGGGGGGGGATTCCTGTGAAAAGTGTGCTTTGAGTCTGATGGAGCGATAAAATCTTTGTAATTCCATATCTAATGTCAAAGTATTACACCTGTTAGAAGGACAAAAATTGAGACCTTTCTGAAGAACAGCAATTTCAGCAATGCTCAGAGAGCGTGAGGAAATGTTCACTACAAGTGGGCTATACCTGGGAGCGGGTCACTCGAACAAAGTCCGTGTTGCCTTTTCTGGGTGCCTCCTCTCCTTGTCCTCTTCTTCTGAAATTCTTCTTGCGGTTGCCTAAAAAATGAGTAGAGGTGGTGAGGTCGCGTCTGTCTGCCTCCGATCCCGAGGTAGATTGATCTGTAGTGGAGTGCCCGAAGCATGTAAAATTTCGTCTGGGAGTCTGTCTGTCTCGCCATCTGTAGACACGATTCTGTTGGTAATCTCCGGAATCTCTAGTGAACTTAGTACGTTTCCTGCTCTCGGTGTCCCATCTATGTTGTTCGATGGTGGCCTGGGTTTTTTTCTTCAGGATTTCAAATTCCTCACTCGGGATTAATGTTGATAGCTGCGTCTCAATGTTGGTAATCTGTTCTTTGGAAGAAGAAATTGCTTTCTGCAGGAATTCAATGGTAAGGGTCATTAAATCAAAAGAACATTTGTTGAGAATACGTTAAAATTTTGTACAATATTCCCCTTGGTCACTGAACAGGGTAGAACGAAGTGGTACCCTCAAGCCTTGTGGAATGCGCTGAACGCATACGTATTCAGTCAATGTGGCACAGTGAAGTTCGATATTATTTAAGTGACGTAATTCCCTTTCCCTGTCTCTTCCTCGTGTTTCCTTTGGTGGAGCTTGGAGGAAATCGCAGGATAGGTTAGATTGAAAAATAATTTGAGAAGTTTCTTCAGCATTATAGAAGAATGTGTTGGAAGACGTCATGACAAGTGTTGAGCGAACATGCTCGACACTGCTCGGTACTCGCCTGAGCATCACGCTACTCGGGATGTTCGGTGAGCACCGAGCATTTCCGGGTTACTCGGGCGGGAGCTCGGGTCTCCGCCCTGCATGTTTGGCGCTCTTTACAGAGCCAATGAACATGCAGGGATTGCCAGCCAGTCACTGTAATGCTGCAGCCATGTTGGTTGTGGGCATTACAGTGATTGGCTGGCCGCACAGCGTCACCTTGAGTATTTAAAACCAGGCGCCGCCATCTTGGACACAGTCGCTCCGGATTAGACAGTGTAGGGACAGCGCTGCTGATTTAGGGAGAGATATAAACTGCGAAATAGTTAGTGTAGGGTCTGTAATGGCTGCCAGAACAAACAAACAGTCCTTTTCAGGACTAATATCCATCCCAGATACCAGGCAGGCAGGCTGCATAGGAGACACAGTGGTTATACCAGCAAACGCTGCATTACAGTCCTGTGTGCTCCTGTTGCTGAAATTGCTGGACTTAGCACCAGGTGTCGGGGGCCAGGAAAAATCCTTTTTTTTTCATCTAAATCCTCCTTTTTTTTTCCTCCTTCACATTGTACAAATACCCGTCTTATTAACCTTTTGGTGTCCCCCCCCCCCCACCTCCCCCCAAAAAAAAGCATGTCTCTGATTTTTCAGACACAAATATAACTGTTGAAAATAGTCTGGTGTAGGCTAGAGAAACAGAAGTGTTGTTTTGCACTTCCACGGTTCAAACCTCTGTATTATCCATTTTGGGCCATTTGTATCTAAAAAAAAAAAAAAAGCAGTTTGAGTGTGTCGCTCACTGTTCAGCCGCAAATATCTCTATTTAAAAAAGTGTGGTATACCCCAGTAAACAATAACTGTGGTTTTGCCATCCCACGGTAAAAAATCTCTATTATTCAGGTTTTGGTATATTTTCCGTAAAGAAAAACAGTAGTGTCTCCTGACTGTTGTGACACAAAAATATATCTGTTGAAAATAGTCTTGTGTAGGCCCGACATCCCAGTGTGGTTTCGCAGTTCCACGGGTCAAATCGCTGTACTATTCAGTTTTGGGCCTTTGGTATCTAAAAAAAAAAGCAGTTTGAGTGTGTCGCTCACTGTTCAGCCGCAAATATCTCTATTTAAAAAAGTGTGGTATACCCCAGTAAACAACAACTGTGGATTTCCTCTTCCACGGTTCTAATCTACTCTTTATTACCCTTTTTCCATTGATAGTGCAAGTGTAAGCTATTTTACTTCATTTACTATGGGCAAGGCGCGTGGCAAGGGACGTGGAAGTGGACGTTCTGGTGATGGTTCGTGCAGAGGACGGGGCCGTGGCCAAGGTGAAAATGTGCCACAACCAACAGCCACATCTCCTCGCTCCCACTTCTTGACCGAATTACTAGGGAAGCACAGAACAACACCAGAATTGAGAACTGATCAGTGTGAACAGGTTATTAATTGGATAGCAGATAATACTTCCTGCTACCTGGGCACCACCACCTCCGGTCTGTCTTCCACACGGTCAACTCTTAGTAGCCGTGAGTCTCGACCGCATACTCTTCCTCACCCTGATGCTCCTTCCTCCCACCATGCCGAGTGTCGTCAGACAGCAAGTGATCCCACACTTGGACACTCTGAAGAGCTGTTCACTGGTCCATTTCCATATTTGGGCCCCTCGCCTGATACGCTTGAAGTGGTGGAAGAGGAGATCCCATGTTGCGATGCCCAAATATTTGAACAGCCACGGCCACAGGAAGTCGACGTTGGCAATCTGTCACAAGAGGTGGACGATGACGAGACACAATTGCCATGAAGTGAGGAGGAGGATCGTGGTGGATGATCTAGTAACTGACCCAATGTGGAAGGAGGACATGCAGAGTGAGGCCAGCAGCACACAGGGGGAGGGAGGCAGAGTACTGCAACAGGCAGGAAGAAGTAGTGTGGTGGCCGCAGACAGAAGGCAGGCAACCGTTCCCCGTAACACCAACACGAGGGACGTTGCCAGTACAAGTGGTAGGTCTTCCAGAGTCTGGAATTTTTTTAAAGACTCTGCTGATAACCCCAAAAAGGCCATATGTTCCACCTACCATACCAGCATCAGCAGGGGTGACAAAACTACCAGCCTGACCACCACCAGCATGATCAGGCACATGGCAGCAAAGCACCTGACTTTGTGGGGCGAAACCCAGGGTCCACGACCAGTGTCAGCGGGTGTCACCACTGCTTCTTCCACTGTTGTGCGTGCAATAGAACCCCCTGTTGTGTGTGCAAGGCAATCCCCTGTCCATACTGCATGTAAAGATGCCCCCTCCTCTCAGTCTTCACTTGTTATGGCAGTTTCTCAAGAAACAGCATCAACGTCCACGTCCACGTCCCACCGCAGCGTTCAATTGTCCATATCCCAGACCTTTGAACGAAAGCGGAAATTCGCAGCTAACGCCCCACAGGCCACAGTCCTAAATTCGCACATTTCACAACTGCTTGCGTTGGAAATGCTGCCTTTTAGGCTTGTGGAGACGGAATCCTTCCGCAATCTCATGGCGGTAGCCGTCCCTCGGTACTCGGTCCCCAGTCGACACTATTTTGCCCGGTGTGCCATCCCCGCACTACACAAGCACGTGTCCCAAAGCATCTGCCGTGCCCTCAACAACGCAGTTACAGGGAGAGTCCACCTGACAACGGACACGTGGACAAGTTCTTGTGGCCAGTGACGGTACATCTCTCTGACGGCACACTGGGTAAACATAGTGGAAGCCGGGACCCAGTCGAACCTTGGGATGCAACACATCCTCCCCACACCGAGGATTGCGGGCCCTATATCAGTCAGAGTTGCCCCCACAGTGTACAGCTCCTGCGCATCCTCCTCCTCATGTTCAGCCTCCATCTCAGATATCACCACATCAGTTACAAGCTGGAAGCATTGCAGTACTGCCTCCGCCAAGCGGCAACAGGCTGTGCTGAAACTCATAAGCTTAGGTGATAAACCTCACACTGCTTGTGAGTTGTGGACAGCTGTGAAAGAGCAGGCAGATCTGTGGCTGAGACAGCTGAACCTACATCCCGGCATGGTCGTGTGTGACAATGGCCGTAACCTGGTGGCGGCTCTGAGGCGAGGTGAGATCACACACGTACCATGCCTGGCTCATGTGCTTAACCTTGTGGTTCAGCGGTTTCTTAAATCGTACCCTGAGTTGCCAGATCTGCTTGTGAAAGTACGCCGCCTGTCAGCTCATTTTCGCAAGTCGGCTACAGCTTCCGCCGCCCTTGCTGTGTTGCAGCAGCGTTTGCAGCTTCCGGCACACCGACTGGTGTGTGATGTCCCCACACGTTTGAACTCTACCCTCCACATGTTGCAAAGGATTTGTGAGCAGAAGAGAGCAGTTGTGGAGTACCAGCTGCAACAAGGCCGTCGATATTCAGGTCAGACTCCACACATAAGACCTCAGGAGTGGACTTGGATGTCTGACATATGTACCATCCTGACAAACTTTGAGGAGGCCACCAAGATGGTGAGTGGCGATGACGCCATCATTAGTGTCAGCATCCCACTTGTCTATCTTTTGCAACGCTCTCTGTAGAGAATTAAAGAGGAGGCATTGCAGCCAGAGTATGATGAAATGGATCAAGAAGCCATAGCGGGCGATTACACACAGCCCAGCTTCATCTCATCCCAACGTGCATTGGGGGACAATGAGGGAGAGGAGGAGGAGGAGGAGGAGGAAGAACAGGAGCTGCTATCATGCGTTGTAGACGGTAGTACCTGTACAAGTGTCATACCGTCGGTTCAGCGTGGGTGGCCTGAGGACAGGGGGGAGGAGGAAGAGGAGGAGGAGGAGGAGGAGAGCATGGTCAGTCGTCATCTTGGTGAGGACACGGAAATCTTGCCCGTTACCAGTCTGGCACGCATGTCTGACTTTATGTTACGCTGCCTTAACCGTGACCCTCGCGTTGTCAAAATGTTGGGTGACAGTCATTTCTGGTTGGTGACACTTGTAGACCCCCGCTACAAGGAGAACTTTCACTCTCTTATTCCTGAGGTGGAGAGGTCTACAAAAATGGGGTAGTACCAGAAGGCCCTTGCTGCAGAACTCTTAAAAAAATTCCCATCTGAACACGCTAGCGGCAGAGGTCACAGTTCGTTGCCCAACCAAGGCGTACAGACGAGAGAGATGCAACTCCAATCCAGCAGAGGCAGGGGAACACTGTCAACGTTCTGGTACAGTTTTCTGACACCCGCCCAGCTTACAGGACCTGAGGCGCGGGGTACTCTCACAAGGAGTGGAAAGTTTCAAAAGATGGTGAGGGAGTACCTTGCTGACCGTACCAGCGTCCTCCGTGATTCCTCTGTGCCTTTTAATTATTGGGTATCCAAGCTGGACACTTGGAATGAACTCGCTCTGTACGCCTTGGAGGTCCTGGCCTGCCCTGCCGCTAGCGTGTTATCGGAGCGTGTTTTTAGTGCCGCTGGTGGAATTATAACTGATAAGCGCACTAGCCTGTCAACTGATAATGCAGACAAGCTGACCCTTATCAAAATGAACAAGGGCTGGATTGTGCCAGACTTCTCATCACCACCAAATGACAGCAGAATAACATAAAGTCAAATCCACTGTGTTATTTCGGGAAGTGTATTCACATGCACCGCTTCACACCCACACATGGGTATACGCTTCCTCGTTTCGGCTGTTTTATCTTCTTCTCCTTATCCTCAGCCTCCACCACCACTATACCACCAGGGTACCAGCATTACAAGTTCCTCCGTCCTTATTTTTGGCAGCTTTTGCTTGCAAGGCATAAGCAAATACTATGGGACACCCACTCCCCAATAATGGGACTTATGTTTGTAATATGCTGTACTGCATGGCTCTTGTAAGGGGCATTGCAAGTTGCTCCGTCCTTATTTTTGGCTGCTTTTGCTTGCAAGGCATAAGCAAATACTATGGGAGACCCACTCCCCAATAATGGGACTTATGTTTGTAATATGCTGTACTGCATGGCTCTTGTAAGGGGCATTGCAAGTTGCTCCGTCCTAATTTTTGGCAGCTTTTGCTTGCAAGGCATAAGCAAATACTATGGGAGACCCACTCCCCAATAATGGGACTTATGTTTGTAATATGCTGTACTGCATGTGACCCGCCCCCTGGGCCATGTATACACGTGTGTGGGATACCCGGTGCCGGGTCTCTGGGGTCTGTAGTCTCCGTGGCGGTGACCCGGTCCCGTGGCTCAGGCTGGTCAAACCAGTGGCAGTCTTTCTTAGGTTTTGAGGTTAATTGTCCGACTGCGCCACCCGTGGATTGTGGTCAGGGAGTACCACTGCTGCGAGGCAGACCGCTGAGGATGGTGTTGTGTGCGCAGCAGAGAATGGGATAACTCCCCACGGGAGGAGTATAGCCTCAGGGCAGTGAGTGTGGATGATGGGGGTGATTGTGCACGAGCGCAGCAGGAATGACTCAGAGTCTTTGCAGTGCAGTTCAGGGTCTTTACTGATGATTATAAGGTAGACCCTCCTGGGAGTACTGGCTAGCATAAGAGGCCTGGTCAGTCTGTGAGCAAGCAGGAGTTCCCCTGGCCAGGTGGAGTTGTAGGCCTCCCCGTCTGTCTGCACTCTTCCTGGCTACCTTGCTGTAAGCGGGTAGAAGTAGCCCACGTCCCTGAGTGTACCGTGTATTGCTCACCCGTATGGCTGGTGACTTGGGGCCTTCTGTTAGCCTCCGCTCCACGACGGCGGTGCTGGTCCCTTGCTTGTGACTGAGCCTCCGGGCTTCTATGGCCAGAGGACCTGAAATCCCCTGCAGGCTGGTTTCTGCTGCTGGATATATAAGTCCTCAGTCTCGGACTCCTGTGTCCGGTTCCTATTGTCTTCTGCCAGGGCGAGCTCTGCTCAGCTTCCAGCCCCTGGTCTTTAGCTCCTAGCTCCTACAGAGCTCCTTGCTGTTACTTTCCCTTGCTCTCACTCTGACTCTGACTGTTCTCTGTTCTCTGACTCACTCAACCCCGCCCCAGATCCAGTTTATAAGGGCAGAATTCTCCCCTCCCAGGACTGGGGCAGGAGGATGTTGCATGTTTAAGGGATCCTGACCAGGAAACCTCCCACTTGCTCTCCGACGTAATATCTCTATTACTGTGGTGACCAGACCCCTGGGGAGCCACACATGGCTCTTGTAAGGGGCATTGCAGTTCCTCATAATTTTTGGAAAGCCTTCCATTCACTGCTTAGGCCAACAGTGCACAGGAGACCCAGTTGCTATAAATGGAACAAAAGGTTTAGTTAATGCCCTCTGACCTCCATGTCATTTCCAAGGGGCATTGGAGTGCCTCGAAATTTTTGGTAGGCATTGCACTCACTGTATGCCCTATAACTGTGTAGCCGAACTACTCCTTTTGTTGCAGAAACATATCCTACAAGACATATCTGGTTGACTGGCCTGATATTGATGTGAATGGTCCCTGTTCCTCCTGCTCTTTCTCCTTTGCCACTACCTCATCCATCATTTATCACCTGAAGCTTTGTTTTAACGGGAGTCATAGAACTTGGATAGTAGCAGGAAAACATCCAGCAATCCTCGGAGGAGGTAGGATTAGCGCCAAAACGCTGACCACCTCAGGCCTAGCTACTACATACATGCGCTTGCATTATAACAAAACAAAGCAGATGCTAACTTCTATCATCCTCATCATGCTCCTCACCTTGGCACTCTCAACTCCACTGATGGAGAAGCCAGGGCCCACTGGAGGATTCTGATAGTCCGGTGGGCTCGGCCAATGCTGCCCTAAAGCTGGCCAGGCTAAGAAAAGTGTGGGAAAGGTTACCGGGACAAATAGGGGTGGCTGGGGACCAAGTATGGACACCCGACCACCCCCTGGAGGCTGGGGAGCAAGCGGGGACACCCGGCCACCAGGCAGCTGGGGACTGAGTATGGATACCAGGCCGCCTACACAGCCATGGCGTGGTGGCCAGATTCCACCTCCACATGCCTAAAAGGCCCAATTTAAAGTGCAAGCAAACAAACAGTATGGTATTGCAGCCTGGGGGTGGGTGGGTGGCAGGCTGCATACTTGCGCTTGCATTGCAAGGAATGGGAGAAGTACAATTGAACACTGCCCTGGGACAAGGACTTGAATGGGGATAGTTGCAAGTCTGCAATGACAGGTGCAAGGTGGGAGGCATCTTCGCATGTACCATGAACAGGGGTTTGGCATGCACACACTACAGCGGAATAGGCTCTCCTTCCCACTAAATGCACTGGGGAGTGCACAGGTAATGTTTTGGTATACGCACTTAATCTTATGTATAAGGCACACCAGGACAAATAGGGGCGGCTGGGGACTGAGTATGGATACCTCGCTGCCGAAGCAGCCATGAGGTAGTGGCCAGCTTCGGCCTCCTCCAAACTAAAAGGCCCCATTTCAAGTGCAAGCTAGCAGTATGGAATTGCAGTCTGGGGGTGGGTGGGTGGCAGGCTGGACACTTACACTTGCATTAAAAGAAAACATAGCAGATGCTAACTTCTGTCATCATCATCATGCTCCTCACCTTGGCACTCTCAACTCCACCGATGGAGAAGTCAGGGCCCACCGGAGGAGTCTGGTTCTCTGGTGGGCTCGTCCAATGCTGCCTAAAGCAGGCCGGGCTAAGAAAAGTGTGTGGGGGATGTTCAGAGGAGAAATAGGGGCAGCTGGGGACCGTTTATGGACACCCGGCTACCACCAGGCGGCTGGGGACAGTGTGTGGACACCCGGCCGCGGGGCGGCTGGGGACCGAGTATGGACACCCGGCCGCATGGCGGCTGGGGACCGAGTATGGATTCCAGGCCGCCAACACAGCCTTGACGTAGTGGCCAGATTCCGCCTCCACATGCCTAAAAGGCCCAATTTCAAGTTCAAGCTAGCAAGCAGTATGGTATTGCAGCCTGGGGGTGGGTGGGTGGCAGGCTGCATACTTGCGCTTGTGTTGCAAGGAATGGGGGAGGTACAATTGAACACTGCCCTGGGACTAGAACTTGCATGGGGATAGTTGCAAGTCTGCATCTTCTGATGTGGCAAGGATCACTTATGATGGGTACACTTTTAGACAGTGACCTGGGCGTCAGAGATGCTTCCAGGGGTCTTCCCCATGCTGTTCCCATGTCTTTTCAGCACTTTATGCATGTGTCACACAGCACATGGCCAGATAAGGTTGTGAAATGTTAAAATGACATTTCCCGGTGAATGCATTTGTCATAGTTGAAAGCAATACAAAAGTGCAAAAATGCATAAAAAATGCTACTTGTGAACATAGCCAAAGGTGTGGGGGAGTATTTTTGTTTTTGGTGATTTATTTTAACTTATACACAAGTCTTTTCCCTGGAAAGGAACTTCCTTAATATATTTCACAGGAAAAAAGTTTCACTTTCGTTTTTGAACGTTTTATTGTGAGCCTGTAAAAGTGGCTTAATACCTCTGACCATGTTGTTGACAGCAGTGACCTGGGGGTCAGAAATGCTTCCAGGGGCGATCCCCATGCTGTCCCCATGTCATTTGAGCACTGTCCCTATCGTTTTGGGCACTTGTTAGGCTTTTAAAAGACTGCCGGGGGTGCCACCGCAAAAATGCTCGAGTCTCCCATAGACTAACATTGGGCTCGTTGCTCGGGTCGAGCACCCGAGTTTCACGGCGAGCTCGGCCCGAACTTCGAGCACCCGAGCATTTTAGTGCTCGCTCAACACTAGTCATGACCTATCAGGGTGCTAATATATAGGAACTAATAGATAATAGGAAAACTATTGCACTCCTGATATAGGTTTGTGCCCGGGTATGTTACCAAATCAAATATAAGTCTATTATAATAACCCGGCACTCAAAACTTAGATTAAATTTCTTGATTTGATTTTAATGAAGTTTAATACAGTGTACAAACGTTTCGGTCGACCGAAACGTTTGTACACTGTATTAAACCTCATTAAAATCAAATCAAGAAATTTAATCTAAGTTTTGAGTGCCGGGTTATTATAATAGACTTATATTTATCTCTAAGTCTGTGTTCACACGTTCAGTATTTGGTCAGTATTTTACATCAGTATCTATAAGCCAAAATCAGGAGTGGAACGATCAGAGGAAAAGTATCATAGAAACTCGTCACCACGTCTGTATTTTTTACCCACTCCGAGTTTTGGCTTACAAAATACTGATATATATACCAATTAATCTGTATGCGGCATATAAACCGCCAGATAAGAAGGGATTCTGACAGATATTAAAATCATAAAGATACGTACAGATTAATTGGTATATATTGTTCTGAAGTGTCTGACTTTGTATTTTTGGACCTTTTTTGAGTATATGTACAAATACTGATGTAAAATACTGAATGTGTAAATGTGGCCTTAAAGGTATGAATAAAAATATCAGCTCACCATGCAGAAAACCTTCTTGAAAGAAAAGTAAAAAGGGTTTCAGAAAATGGTGACATAAACCAATTTTTCTAAATACATTTCTGAAATAAAAAGATTGTTCCTCATATATACAGGTGCGTCTCACTAAATTAGAATATCATCAAAAATTAATTTTACATTTCTTCAATACAAAAAGTGAAAATCATATATCATATAGAGTCATTACAAACAGAGTGATCTATTTCAAGTGTTTATTTCTGTTAATGTTGATGATTATGGCTTACAGCCAATGAAAGCACAAAAGTCATTATCTCAGTAAATTAGAATACTTTATAACACCAGCTTGAAAAATGTTTTTAAAATCCGAAATGTTGGCCTACTGAAATGTATGTTCACTAAATGCACTCAATACTTGGCTGGGGCTCCTTTGGCATCAATTACCAGATCAATGCGGCATGGCATGGAGGTGATCAGCCTGTGGCCCTGCTGAGATGTTATGGAAGCCCAGGTTGCTTTGATAGCAGCCTTCAGCTCATCTGCATTGTTGGGTCTGGTGTCTCTCATCTTCCTCTTGACAATACCAGGTCAGGCGAGTTTTCTGGCCAATCAAGCACAGTGATACTGTTATTTTTAAACCAGGTATTGGTACTTTTGGCAGTGTGGACAGGTGCCAAGTCCTGCTGGAGAATGAAATTTCCATCTCCAAAAAGCTTGTCGGCAGAGGGAAGCATGAAGTGCTCTAAAATTTCCTGGTAGACGGCTGCGCTGACTTTGGTCTTGATAAAACACATTGGACCTACACCAGCAGATGACATGGTTCCCCAAACCATCACTGATTGTGGAAACTTCACACTAGACCTCAAGCAGCTTGGATTATGTGCCTCTCCACTCTTCCTCCAGACTCTGGGACCTTGATTTCCAAATGTAAATTGGAACTCTGGGACCTTGTGGAGTGTGTCAATGACTGCCTTCTGGGCATCTGTCAAGTCAGCAGTCTTCCCCATGATTGTGGAGCCTACTGAAACAGACTAAAGGGCCTTTTTAAACGCTTAGGAAGCCTTTGCAGGTGTTTTTTGTTAATTATTTTAATTTACTGAGATAACGACTTTTGTGTTTTCATTGGCTGTAAGACATAATCATCAACATTAACAGAAATAAACACTCTATTTGTAATGACTATATAATATATGAGTTTCACTTTTTGGATTGAAGAACTGAAATAAATTAACTTTTTGATGATATTCTAATTTAGTGAGATGCACCTGTATTTGGTATTACTGTAATCGCACTGACCCGGAGAATCATGCAGCCAGGTTTTGTTTTTACCACAGAATGAATGCTGTAAAAACAAAATCTCCAAAACAATAGCAGAATTGCAGTTAATTTTACAATTTAAATACATTTGGTATTTTGTTCTGGTTCTCCAGTACATAGATAGTATGGTTAAAAAAAAAGTGTCTTCAAAACTACAACTTTTCCACAAGAAAACAAGCCCTATATGATTATGCATACAGAAAGCTAAAAAGAGAATGGCTCTTGGAGTAAGGGGAGGAAAAATGAAATCACCAGCGAAAATTGACTGAAGCAGGAAGGGGATAATCTGTGACTATAAACAAATATTTGTACATATTTTTGCTTTGTCTTTTTTTCTGTTTTTCATTTTAGTTTTATTTTATATTATTTATATAGTTTTCTTTGGATACTCTGCTCTAGACTTCAATTTCACATAAACACTTTACACTGAAATGTTTTTTTCTAGGGTGCTCATTTAATTGTTACCCCAGAAGATGGTATATATGGTTGGAGATTTACAAGACAAACAATTTACCCTTTCCTGGAAGATATTCCTGATCCCAGTGTCAACTGGATACCATGTTCTCACCCTGAAAGGTACGCTAATAGTCTATCTAAACATGTTCTTTCCAAACATAAAAACAAATTTGTTAGCAAATGTCTTTTTAGAGTTGAAAAAGTAGAACTGAATTTGAAAAAAAATGGTTGCTTCCTTACAGACCAGTTTGATACCCAAGGCCACCATCAGGGCATTACTGCCCTTACTGGTGTATGGGGCCTAATGAGCAAAAGCAGGGAGGGGGGCACATTAAGTTGAAATTTATTGCCCTGCAGGAAGCCAGCTGCCGGCCTCTGATTGGCTTGCACGTCACCGGCGTATGACGTCACTGCCATGCATCGGCACATTTGTGCCTCAAATGGATGAGGAAGAGAACGCAGCTGGACCCCGGGGCCAGGTAAGGAGAAAGTTGTTTTTTTTACTGAAAGCCGCAATATGAAGACAGGGATGGAGCACATGGGGACAGGATGGAGACACATGGGGCTAGGATGGGAGATCATATGGGCCAGGATGGAAGATCATATGGAGCCAGGATGGAGACAGTTGGGGTCAGGATGGGAGAACATGTGGGACCAGGATGGGATAACATTGAGGCAGGAATGAGACATATGGGTCCAGGATAGGAGAACATATGGGGGCGGCATGGAGACATATGGGACCAGGATGGGAGAACATATTGGGGCCAGGATGGGAGAACATATTGGAGCAGTATGGAGACATATGGGGCCAGGAATAAGACTTGTGGGGTCCAGAATGGAGTACATATGGGACCAGGATGGGGGACGGTATTACAGGAAGTAGACAGGATGTGTGACATTATTACTGTTGGGGGCTAATTAAGGGATATTATTTCTGCTGTCAGCTTATTTTTGAGGATACTATTTTCAGTGGGGGGGGTCCTGTTACTGTGCAGGGTGACACTATGTTGCTTTTTTTCTTCATCTGGCGTAGTGTAGAACTTGGGGGAAAAATTGGGGAATGTGCTCTGGAAGCGGTGGACTAGATAACTGTGTGTTATTTTCAGCAGAGACATGTCCTGGCTAAAAAAAATGATGGTGGTCTGCACTGGATGAAGAAGAAAAGCGAAGATTAATATCTTCAACTACAGACGTCACTGGTGAGTCAGTGTGTTACCTGTACACTTATAATATAAACTATATGGTATATACAGAGCTCCTGTGTATATTGTAACTGGTAATTACTGTATTACCTGTACACTGACACTATATACAGAGCACCTGTGTGTAATGTTACTGGTGATCACTGTATTTCCTGTACGCTGACACTATACAATGTGTACTATGTACAGAGCTCCTGTGTATTCTGGCACTTATGGAAATATTAGTATGAAGGTTATTTATTAATGATCAGTATTGTAGTATTGGGTCACTATGTGGGGGTAATATGTGACCTGGTCATGGTGTGGGGGTATTGTGCCTTTTATGTGGTATTATTCGGTCACTACGTGGTGGTAATATATGATCTGGTTATGGTGTGGTGGTATTTGTCCCTTTTATGTGTTATTATTCATCACTATGTGGTGATAATATGTGGTCCTGCCATGGTGTGACGGTATTTGTCCTTTGTTTGTGGTATTATTGGTCATTTTAAAAAATGCATGTGACACATTCCCTTAAACAAAGATAAATAAAAATATACCTAAAAAGAATATTGTATATTTTAAGAAAATTTTAAAAGGTTAGAGTAAAGTAGGGCCCTGCCAAAAAAGTCTACCTTGTCAAGGTGGCAGGCTTAAAAAATATTTTGGCCAAAACAAAAGCTGATGGCTATGTATGTGATATGGTGTTCAATGAGAACTGTTAGTGTGTAATTGGTGAGGACGTTGTGCAGAAATGGAGTTTTTCTAAGATTGGGCAGTGGAACTGTGGAAGGTTCGACCAGTGGAGCCTGAGTGGAGTTTCAAGGGGGCCGGAAAATGTTGCTAGTATGGGGCCCTGAAATTACTGGTGGCAGCCCTATTGATACCATTCCACATTTTCTGTTGTTTTGTAGTGAAGAAGCATTCATTGTATCAAAGCTGAGCTTCAAAACCATCCAAAGCTCTTGCACAGGATTGGTGCTGTTTCTGGAAGAAAGCAATCATGTTTTTGTAATGCTCTAAGCCTCTTCAAGACTTATTCATAGTTTCATAGTTTTATAGTTGAAAGAAGACACAAATCCATCGATTTCAACCTAAACTCTAATATATTTATCCAAAGTAAAGGAAAAACCCCATGAGGCAGAAGTTAGTTGTCACATATTAGGGGAAAAATTCCTTCCCAACTCAACATACGGCAATCAGATTAGTTCCCTGGATCAACGTCTCATTACAGAATCTTGTACACCTAAACTGTAATATTATTTTTTTCAAGAAAGTCATCCAGGTCTTCCATTACCTTTTGTCGTGAATTAACCATTACAACATCATGTGGCAGAGGTTCCATAGTCTCACTGCTCTAACAGTAAAAAATCTGCTGCTGTGATTATGATTAAACCTTGTTCCTCTAAACATAGAGGATGCCTCCTTATTATCGTCATAGGAATATGTGTAAAAAGATAATTAAGAAGATCTCTGTCCTGTCTCTTCATATATTTGTACATTGTAACAATACCACCTACTCTAATGCTTACTTTGTACATAATAAAGGAGCCATTTTTAACCCCTTTAAAGCCCAAGACGTATTAATAGGTATCTGCGCCCTGGGCTTTAAGAGCCTGATATGTATTAATGGCTGTGCGGCTGTGCGGGCGCGATCGCCGCCGGGTGGCAGCTGATTGTCACAGCTGACACCCGGTGCTATGTGCTGGGAGCGGTCCCGCACAGCTCCCGGCACATTAACCCCCGCAATGCTGCTATCGAAGTCGATCACAGCATTGCGGTGGCAAGGGGAGGTGATCGGGATATTCACCTCTCCTGACGGCCTTCATCGCTGTCTGCCGCGGCTTTCTGGATGTTGCCATGACGACCCGATGTCGTCATGAAAACATCCAGGTCACCAGACAGCAGGAAGATATTTTGGTCATGCGCAGTGCATGACCAAAATATCTTCTGCATCAGCAGCGCTGACAGCCTGTATAGCACAGGGATGGTGCTCCATCCCTGTGCTATACAGGCGATTAGAATAAAAAAAAGTGAAAGTCCCATAGTGGGACAAAGAATAAAAGTTAAAAAAGTGTCGCAAAGTGAAAAAAAAAATTGTAAAAATCTAAAAAAAAATAATAATTCACCAAAAATAAAAATATAATGTACCCATCAATAAATATTATAATAATAAAAAAAAAATAAAAGTACACATATTTGGTATCGCCGCATCCGAAGCGGCATGACCTATAAAACTGTCCCACTAGTTAACCCCTTTAGTGAACATGGTAAAAAAAATAAATAAAAAACGAAGCAAAAAACAATGCTTTATCATCATAATGCCAAACAAAAAATGGAATAACACGCGATCAAAAAAGCAAATATAAATAAAAATGGTACCACAGGAAGCATCATCTTGTCCTGCAAAAAACAAGCCGCTATACAGCTCCATCGGCCAAAAAGTAAAAAAGTTATAGCTCTCAGAATAAAGCGATGCAAAAAAATATTTTTTTCTATAAAATAGCTTTTATTGTGTAAAAGCGCCAAAACATAGAAAAACGATATACATGTGGTACCGCTGTAAATGTACTGACCCAAAAAATAAAGCAACCTTATAAATTTTACCAAACGCGGAACAGCATAAAAAAAACAAACAAAAAAAACAATTCCTGAATTGTTGGTTTTTGTTTATTCTGCCTCCCAAAAATCGGAATAGAAAGCGATCAAAAAATGTCTGAAAATGGCACCAATAAAAACGTCAACTCATCCCGCAAAAAAACAAGCCGTCACATGACTCTGTCGGCCAAAATATGGAAAAATTATAGCTCTCAAAATATGGCGATGCAAAAACTAGATTTTCCAAAAAAATGCGTCTTTTAGTGTGTGACAGCTGTCAATCATAAAAACCCGATATGATTCTGGTATCGCTGTAATTGCACCGACCCGAAGAATAAAGTCATCTAATCACTTATACCGCATGAGGAGCGGCGTAAATAATAAACTCTCAGGTTAGGGTTAGGGTTTGGTTAGGGTTGGGCTATGGTTAGTGTTGGGGTTAGGGTTAGAGTTGGGGTTAGTGTTGGGCTAGGGTTGGGTTAAGGTTGGGGTTGGGTTTATGGTTGGGCTAGGGTTGGGGTTAGGGTAGGGGTAGGGTGGGATTTTTTTCAAAAGTAAAAAAAAAAAAAAATGGCAATATGGCGACTAGTGTTGAGCGCAAGTGCTCGCTACTTGAGTTTGCATCGGGTGCTCGGGTATGCACTGAGTATCGCGGGTGCTCGAGTGACATGCTCGAGTCTCCACCCCATATGCTTCGCGGCCAAAAAAAACTCGCGGGGATTGCCTGCCATGCAGGAGCGATCCCCCACATGTTTTTTTTTGGGTGTCAAGTAACCGTAAACCATGCGGGCGGGGACTCGAGCATGTCACTCGAGCACCCACGATAAATGGTGCATATCTGAGTACCCGATGCAAACTCAAGTAGCGAGCACTTGCGCTCAAGACTAATGACAACTTATTCAATATGATGACCTAATGTTATCAAATTCTGTGTCGTACCTCTGGGTTCAAAATGTTCACTGTACCCCTTGATAAAATCCTTGAGGGGTGTAGTTTCCAAATTGGGGTCACTTGTGGGGGGTTTCCACTATTTAGGCACATCAGTGGCTCTCCAAGCGCGACATGGCGTCCGCTATCGATTCCAGCCAATTTTGCGTTCAGAAAGTCACACAGTGGTCCTTCCCTTCTGAACTCTGCCGTGTGCCCAAACACTGTATTTTCCCCACATATGGGGTATTGGCGTACTCAGGAGAAATTGCACAAAAGTTTTTGGGGTCCATTTTCTCCTCTTACCTTTGTGAAAATTAAAAAAAGGGGCTAAAACATAATTTTTGTGGAAAAGGTTAGATTTTTTTTTATTTTCACGGCTCAATGTTATAAACTTCTGTAAAACATTTGGGGGTTCAGGGTGCTCACCACACATCTAGATAAGTTCCCTGATGGGTCTAGTTTCCAAGATGTTGTCACTTGTGGGGGGTTTCCACTGTTTAGGCACATCAGGGGCTCCCCAAACGCAACATGGCGTCCGCTAATTATTCAAGCAAATTTTACATTCAAAAAGTCAAATGGAGCTCCTTCATTTCCGAACCCTGCCCTGTGCCCAAACAGTGTTTTTTCGCCACATATGGGGTATCTGTGTGCCCAGGGGAAATTGCACAACAAGTTTTGGAGTCCATTTTTTTCCTGTTACCCCTGCGAAAATAAAAAAAATTGGGTCTAAAATAACATTTTTGTGAAAAAAGTTAAATGTTAATTTTTTTCTTCCACATTCCAAAAATTCCTGTGAAGCACCTGAATGGTTAATAAAGTTCTTGAATGTGGTTTTCAGCACCTTGAGAATGGTGTCACTTATGGGTATTTTCTGTCATAAAGACCCCTCAAAGTGACTTCAAATGTGATGTGGTCCTTAAAAAAATGATTTTGAAAATTTTGTTGGAAAAATGAGAAATCGCTGGTCAATTTTTAACCCTTATAGCTCCCTAATAAAAAAAAAAATGTTGGTCCCAAAATTGTGCTGATGTAAAGTAGACATGTGGGAAATGATATTTATTAACTATTTTGTGTGACATATCTCTCTGATTTAAGGGCATAAAAATTCAAATTTAGAAAATTGCAAAATTTTCACCAAATTTCCATTTTTTTCACAAATAAATGCAAGTGATATCGAAGAAATTTTACCACAAACATGAAATACAATTTGTCACAAAAAAACACTCTCAGAATCAGGGGGATCCGTTGAAGCATTCCAGAGTAATTACCTCATGATGTGACAGTGGTCAGAATTGTAAAAATTAGCCTGGTCATTAACGTGATGGAGAGGAATTGTTCCTACTGAGGGTATTTGGATAACCTCTTTCACAATTATGATTTCTAAACCTAAAAAGAAAAACCATGCATACCATAAATAGTTTAGAAACATATAATTTTATTATTAACATATCGCAACATTTAAAACATATGGGTATGGAGACACAATCTTACAAATATCATCCAAGAAATGAATGGTTATATTTATTTTAAGCCTATGAATCAAAATATATCTAAAATGGCTTCAAAATACAGCAATTTTATTACAGCTATATTGTACAATGCAGGGTCTTTGTGGCCTTTTTGTTTTTTTATTTTTTTGTGAGAGAGCTTCTATTCTGACAATTTATTGGCTTTGAATTGTGCAGGTTTGGTCCAGCTCCTGTTCAGACAAGACTGAGTTGTATGGCAAAGGATAATTCCATTTATGTGGTTGCAAATATTGGTGATAAAAAATTGTGTACCATCTCTGATGTTGAATGTCCAGATGATGGCCAATATAACTATAACACTGCTGTAGTATATGACTCTAATGGGCAGTTAGTGGCACGTTATCACAAGGTATGTCTTTATGGTTTCGATTTGTATGTCATGCAAGTATTTTCTTAAAAAGAACTTGTTCTCAGATTTTGCTGCCAAAACTATGGGTTGTATGGTATCATGACAATATCCCTCGCAATGCTATGTTTTAGGGTATGTGCACATGACGTCATTTTCAGGAGGGTACACTGCGTAACCCGCCTAAAAAAGCACTCAATAAATGTAGAAAGGTTGAACATATGGACTGTACTATAAAAACTACGGTATTTGCTATTCCATATGTTCGGTCATTTTAACTTCTTTTAACTGGTTCATCTTTCCAAAGATGTGAAGCAGGTAAAAGAAGTGACCTGACAATTCGTCAGGTGGCTTTTTATTAAAAGAAAGATGCCGGTGACAAAGCTTCTGCAAAAATGACTGCTGAAATTTTTTCAACTTTTGCTGTTCTCACGCCATTTTTACCAGCTCAGACAAAGTGGGTGGAGCTCGGGTGGGATGAGGTTGTGGTGACCACCGCTCATCAAATTCATAATAAGCGGTGACATTTGCTGTTCCATAAATCTTACATCAGCAAGGACTGACATAAGATTTGTGGAGAGGTGTGTGCCTCTTTATGAGTCAGGAGCGTCTCCTCATCAAGACCGGTGTGAACAATTTCCGTTCTTGATGAATCGGTTCCTGGTGTAGGGGACAAACGTGCGGCTCCCTTCTGGTATTGCCTCCCTGGTTCATCTTAATTGTTAGGCCTCTCCTTATGTGCTTAATTAGCTAATCTATATTTATCAAAGGAGAAGCTTTTTCATGCCAGTTCTAAATGGGATCAAATTGATTCTAAAGTGGATAGATTCAACATCTTTCTGTTATGAGGCGGCCTATCCATTTCTAGATTTCTGTATGATTAATAACTATTATTTTTTTTAAGATCATTTTGTTGTTCTCTCTTTTTTCTAGTTGTAATATCTATATTATAACATGTATTGCAATATTTCCATTTTCTTAATTTCTGTTAACGGAGAGTTATACAACTTACTGTGTATCTACATAATTGCATGTTTTGTCTAATGTTACATCTGTCTTACAGTATAACTTGTTTCTTGGAGAGGTCCAATTTAATGTACCCAAACAACCTGAGATTGTGACCTTTGACACTCCATTTGGAAAATTTGGAATTTTTATTTGCTTTGACATCCTTTTTTATGACCCAGCTGTTGCACTGGTAGTAGAGCACAATGTGGACACTATTATTTTTCCTACTGCATGGATGAATCTTCTCCCTCATCTGACTGCTATAGAATTCCACTCAGCATGGGCAATGGGAATGGGTGTAAATTTGCTTTCAGCCAACACCCATAATACGAACAATAGGATGACAGGTAATTCTAAATGCAATCTCTGAGATATATAGTTTTAAGTTTTTTTTTTCACTTTTAGAGAAGTGGTCCCTCCCTAAATGATCTGATCCCTAGTAAAAATACAAACACCGATAGTACTTATCGTCCACATGTCAAGTGCCGGCTTTCCACTGCTGATGTTATCTCTGTTTTGGTTGCAACAGTGCCGTCACGTCGACAATGCACATCACCACTTCAGCTGTCTAGATCAGCAGAGCTGCAGTGCTAAGTGATTTGCTGCAGTGGTTTTGTGCACTGTTGACATGACGGTACCTCTGCATCTGATCCTTTTCTATTCAGAGTACACTTTTTCTCTTACCGAATAGCTGCAGCTTGTTAGCGGAAGCTGATTAACTGCAGTATAATTAAAAAAGTATGAAACTTGGAGCATATTGCACACTGCAGGTCAGGGGTATGAAAATGAATAAAGACTGAAACTTAGTGCAACATTTTAAACTGTAGATATCTACTAACTTATCTAAAAAATCTTTTTTCACATGTCAAAGGAAGGTGTCCATATTGTTAAAGTTGTAGTGATAAGCACAACTCTGTTTTCGTACTGCTTGCTTTGCTTGTTGCATGCAATATAACATGGCCAAGTATAAGGATAGACAAAATCAGAAAAACATTGCTTTCTCCAGAAACCTCTCCAGTCTATAGAATGTGTCTAGTATTGCAGATTAATTCTGTTGAAGTGAATGGTTTGCAGTACCAGGCTCAATCCACGGATAGGTGTGGCATTGTACACTGCTCAAAAAAAATAAAGGGAACACTCAAATAACACATCCTAGATCTGAATGAATGAAATATTCTCATTGAATACTTTGTTCTGTACAAAGTTGAATGTGCTGACAACAAAATCACACAAAAATCATCAATGGAAATCAAATTTATTAACCAATGGAGGCCTGGATTTGGAGTCACCCCAAAAATTAAAGTGGAAAAACACACTACAGGCTGATCCAACTTTGATGTAATGTCCTTAAAACAAGTCAAAATGAGGCTCCGTATTGTGTGTGGCCTCCACGTGCCTGTATGACCTCCCTACATTGCCTGGGCATGCTCCTGATAAGGTTACGGATGGTCTCCTGTGGGATCTCCTCCCAGACTAGGACTAAAGCATCCGCCAACTCCTGGACAGTTTGTGGTGCAACGTGATGTTGGTGGATAGAGCGAGACATGATGTCCCAGATGTGCTCAATCGGATTCAGGTCTGGGGAATGGGCAGGCCAGTCCATAGCTTCAATGCCTTCATCTTGCAGGAACTGCTGACACATGAGGTCTGGCATTGTTCTGCATTAGGAGGAACCCAGGGCCAACCGCACCAGCATATGGTCTCACAAGGGGTCTGAGGATCTCATCTTGGTACCTAATGGCAGTCAGGCTACCTCTGGCGAGCACATGGAGGGCTGTGCGGCCCTCAAAATAAATGCCACCCCACACCATTACTGACCCACTGCCAAACCGGTCATGCTGAAAGATGTTGCAAGCAGCAGATCGCTCTCCACAGCGTCTCCAGACTCTGTCACGTCTGTCACGTCTGTCACATGTGCTCAGTGTGACCCTGCTTTCATCTGTGAAGAGCACAGGGCGCCAGTGGTGACTTTGCCAATCCTGGTGTTCTGTGGCAAAAGCCAAGCGTCCTGCACGGTGTTGGGCTGTGAGCACAACCCCCATCTGTGGACGTCGGGCTCTCATACCACCCTCATGGAGTCGGTTTCTAACCGTTTGTGCAGACACATGCACATTTGTGGCCTGCTGGAGGTCATTTTGCAGGGCTCTGGCAGTGCTCCTCCTGTTCCTCCTTGCACAAAGGCAGAGGTAGCGGTCCTGCTGCTGGGTTGTTACCCTCCTACGGCCCCCTCCACATCTCCTGGTGTACTGGCCTGTCTCCTGGTAGCACCTCCAGCCTCTGGACACTACGCTGACAGACACAGCAAACCTTCTTGACACAGCTCGCATTGAAGTGCCATCCTGGATGAGCTGCACTACCTGAGCAACTTCTGTGGGTTGTAGAGTCCGTCTCATGCTACCACGAGTGCGAAAGCACAATGAACATTCAAAAGTGACCAAAACATCAGCCAGTAAGCATTGGTACTGAGATGTGGTCTGTGGTCCCCACCTGCAGAACCACTCCTTTATTGAGTGGGTCTTGATAATTGCCAATAATTTCCATCTATTGTCTATTCCATTTGCACAATAGCATGTGAAATTGATTGTCAATCAGTGTTGCTTCCTAAGTGGACAGTTTGATTTCACAGAAGTTTGATTTATTTGGAGTTATATTCTGTTATTTAAGTGTTCCCTTTATTTTTTTGAGCAGTGTATTTAGAAGATAGCATCTACTGTATGTTTTTTCTTATTCTGGTAAACCTCTTTAATGAGTTAGTAAACAAATGTGAAAGTTGTGGGTTATTATAAGGATAAAATGAAATGTGCAAGTAAGCTTCAACTTCTGAAATATTTAAATTTAATTATTATTATTATTACATTTAAAACAATCATTTTGGACTGTTTTTCTACTAATAGGCAGTGGAATCTTTTCCCCAAATAAAGTTTTACCGTATTACTATAACATGATGAACGAGTCCGGACACCTCCTGATCTCAGAGCTCAATTCCCATCCCCGGAATTCCTCATCATACTATCCTATTACTTGGAACCTATATGCTTCTCAAGTTAAGATGTCTCCTTCAGGAAGAAATGTATTTCATGGGTACCTTTTTGCTGATGAATACACTTTTACTGAACTTGAAGAGCTACATGGAGAGTATTCCATATGTCAAAATGACTTTTGTTGTCACCTAAATTACACAATGGCTGAGAAGTACAGTGATGAAGTATATGTATTTGGCGTTTTCAATGGTCTGCACATCGTTGAAGGAGAATACTATCTACAGGTATTTAACCGTTTTTCTTTGAAACCAGTTAAAAATCATACAGTTATGGCTGCAAGATGATATACAGTAGATTAACAGTGCAGACAATCCAAGTAGCAAGTTTTGCATGTCACTGAAGGAAAATCCTTTACATGGGTGAGAGAACTAATTTAAAGCAAATGAGTCCTTAGAAAATGACATATTGTTTAAATCATGTTTTAGTATTATATATATTTTTTTTTAAATGTTTCCAATTTCTTTTTTATTGCATAGCTTCTGATGACACATTCCTTTTAAATTATGAAATGGTAAAATGCAAAGATAGGTTATAGATAACGCTATGTTATTTCTAGGTTCTCTGTTTTATCCTACGGCAGAACTCAAAGGTCCAGATTCATCAAGACCGGTGTTGTTCACACTAGTCTTGATTAGGGGGCCTGCTGGAGTGAGAGGCACCTGATACATTAGTGGCCAAATCGAAACCATAAAGACATACCTTGTGATAACGTGCCACTAACTGCCCATTAGAGTCATATACTACAGCAGTGTTATAGTTATATTGGCCATCATCTGGACATTCAACATCAGAGATGGTACACAATTTTTTATCACCAATATTTGCAACCACATAAATGGAATTATCCTCTGCCATACAACTCAGTCTTGTCTGAACAGGAGCTGGACCAAACCTACACAATTCAAAGGCAATAAATTGTCAGAATAGAAGCTCTCGCACAAAAAAAAATAAAAGGCCACAAAGACCCTGCATTGTACAATATAGCTGTAATAAAATTGCTGTATTTTGAAGGCACCTGATACATTAGAGCCCACATGCTTCTTAATGAATCAGATGCATCTTAAAAGTGGTATGCATCAAAACTGGCATGAACATGTCAAAAGTTGCAATTTTTTTGTGCAACCTCGCATCATACAAGAAAAAAAATAGTGACTTTTCAAAATGTATTAAGCCAGATTTCTTACATAAACACTTTGATGAATCAGGGTCTACAGTGCTGGCCAAAAGTATTGGCACCCCTGCAATTCTGTCAGATAATACTCAGTTTCTTCCTGAAAATGATTGCAATCACAAATTCTTTGGTATTATTCTCTTCATTTAATTTGTCTTCAATGAAAAAAACACAAAAAGAATTGTCCTAAAGCCAAATTCGATATAATTCCACACCAAACCTAAAAAAGGGGGTGGACAAAAGTATTGGCACCCTTTGAAAAATCATGTGATGCTTCTCTAATTCGTGTAATTAACAGCACCTGTAACTTACCTGTGGCACCTAACAGGTGTTGGCAATAACTAAATCACACTTGCAGCCAGTTAACATGGGTTAAAGTTGACTCAACCTCTGTCCTGTGTCCTTGTGTGTACCACATTGAGCATGGAGAAAAGAAAGAAGACCAAAGAACTGTCTGAGGACTTGAGAAACCAAATTGTGAGGAAGCATGAGCAATCTCAAGGCTACAAGTCCATCTCCAAAGACCTGAATGTTCCTGTGTCTTCCGTGCGGTGTCATCAAGAAGTTTAAAGCCCATGGCACTGTGGCTAACCTCCCTAGATGTGGACGGAAAAGAAAAATTTATGAGAAATTTCAACGCAAGATTGTGCGGATGGTGGATAAAGAACCTCGACTAACATCCAAACAAGTTCAAGCTGCCCTGCAGTCCGAGGGTACAACAGTGTCAACCCGTACTATCCGTCGACGTCTGAATGAAAAGGGACTGTATGGTAGGATACCCAGGAAGACCCCACTTCTTACCCCAAGACATAAAAAAGCCAGGCGGGAGTTTGCCAAAACTTACCTGAGAAAGCCTAAAACATTTTGGAAGAATGTTCTCGGGTCAGATGAGACAAAAGTAGAGCTTTTTGGGAAAAAGCATCAACATAGAGTGTACAGGGGAAAAAAAGAGGCATTCAAAGAAAAGAACACGGTCCCTACAGTCAAACATGGCGGAGGTTCCCTAATGTTTTGGGGTTGCTTTGCTGCCTCTGGCACTGGACTGCTTGACCGTGTGCATGGCATTATGAAGTCTGAAGACTACCAACAAATTTTGCAGCATAAGGTAGGGCCCAGTGTGAGAAAGCTGGGTCTCCCTCAGAGGTCATGGGTCTTCCAGCAGGACAATGACCCAAAACACACTTCCAAAAGCACTATAAAATGGTTTTAGAGAAAGCACTGGAGACTTCTAAGGTGGCCAGCAATGAGTCCAGACCTAAATCCCATAGAACACCTGTGGAGAGATCTCAAAATGGCAGTTTGGAGAAGGCACCCTTCAAATATCAGGGACCTGGAGCAGTTTGCCAAAGAAGAATCGTCTACAATTCCAGCAGAGCATTGTAAGAAACTCATTGATGGTTACCGGAAGCGGTTGTTCGCAGTTATTTTGGCTAAAGGTTGTGCAACCAAGTATTAGGCTGAGGGTGTCAATACTTTTGTCCGGCACTTTTTTGGAGTTTTGTGTGAAATGATCAATGATTTGATTTTTGCTTCATTCTCTTTTGTGTTTTTTCCTTGCAAGCAAATTAAATGAAGATAATAATACCAAAGAATTTGTGATTGCAATCATTTTCAGGAAGAAACTGAGTATTATCTGACAGAATGGCAGGGGTGCCAATACTTTTGGCCAGCACTGTAAGTCTTTTACATAGTCATAGAGTTAAAGGGGTTGTCCAGGATTTCTTTAACCCCTTCACAACATGCACCGTACATGTATGGTGCTGTGGGAAGTGCGCTCCCACAAACCACAGTACATGTACGGCGCTGCAAGTTCCGGTCACCAGGTTGTATGGCTCGGTGGCTGAGTGAAAATGGCAGCTGTTTCTGACAGCAGACTATCCCTGCACATTACCATGGGGGGCTGTATTACCCCTCTGCATCGGCGATCACTGTGATTGGTTGGTCAGAATTTGTCTGGCCAATCACAGCTTGCTAGCAATAAAGTAGGAAAAAATCATATATGGCAAGTCTGAGACAGCACCAATCATAGCAGCAGGGAAAAGCGATGGGATGGTCACAGAGTAATCTCTGTTTATCAACCCTTTTGGCACCGATTGGTTGATCATTAGTTACTGACCAATTGGTGCCAAGGGTTAATTTAATAATACCACTCTGCATACCATATTTCCCTCAGTTCTGGTGTACAGAATGGTTGTATAGCTCCTCTACGTACCTGCGAGAGAGATAGTTGGTGGCCAGTGGCTGCAATCCTCTACCGATCCGGGGTATCCGATCTTCTATTCTTTCTTCCTGTGCTGTGCTGTCTGCTATGCTCTGCTTTATGTGACTGATCAGTGATCACAGCAGCAGCAATTCCGGGTCCCTGTTTCAGCTCCCTCCATCCTACAACCTACATGTCCCCACTCCCAATTGCAAAAAAATCATTTGTACCTAGCAACTTTATTGGTAGGGCATTAGTGTCGTGAACATCACTGTAATTTTTTTGTACAAAGTTTTCTTTACTTCTACTAATATTTTTTTTTCCAATTTTATTCTAATTTTTTTCTAAGTGTTTCTTCTAAAATTTTCCTTTCTACATTTTTTTTCTCTATTTTTTTCTTTACTTTTTTTCTCTTTATTTTTTATAGTAAATGTAATAATAAATAGTACCCTTTATACACTTTCCACACAATACACGGGTAAAAGCACCACTTACACACAAATCCCCACTGTTTAGAAGAATAAGCCCCGGAGCATTTTCCGTTTTTGCATTTTCGTTTTTGCTCCCCTTGTTCCCAGAGCCATAGCGTTTTTAGTTTTTGGTCAATATGGCCATGTGAGGGCTTATTTTTTGCGGGACGAGTTGTACTTTTCAACGCCATTACTAGTTTTACGATATCCTGTACGGGAAAACGGGAAAAAAATTCCAAGTGCGGTAAAATTGCAAAAAAAGTGCAATACCACAGTTGTTTTTTATTTATTTTTTTTACCACGTTCACTGAATGCTAAAACTGACCTGCCCTTCTTATTCTACAGGTCATTACGAGTTCATAGACACCAAACATGTATAGGTTCTTTTATATTTAAGTGGTGAAAAAAAATTCCAAAATTTGGTAAAAAAAAAAATAAAAAAATAGCGCCATTTTCTAAGACCCGTAGCGTCTCCATTTTTCGTGATCTGGGGCTGGTTGATGGCTTATTTTTTGCGCAACGGGCAAATGTTTTTATTGATAACATTTGGGGTAGATCCGATGTTTTGATCGCCCGTTATTGCATTTTATTGCAATTTTGCGGCGACTAAAAAACGTAATTCTGGTGTTTAGAATTTTTTTCTCGTTACGCCATTTACCGATCGGATTAATTTTTTTTTTTATTGATAGATCGGGCGATTCTGAACGCGGTGATACCAAATATGTGTATGTGGGTTTTTTTTTTTATATATTTTATTTTGAATGGGGCGAAAGGTGGGTGATTTAAACTTTTTATATTTTTTTATTTTTTTTTATATTTTTAAAAACTTTTTTGTTTTACTTTTTGCATGCTTCTATAGTCTCCATAGGAGACTAGAAGCAGCAACTATCCGATTGCCTCTGCTACATACAGGGGACGAGCAGGTCCCCTGCATGCAGCAGAAATGGTCTTGTGCTATGAGCGCCGACCACTAGGTGGCGCTCATAGCGACAAGATCATGACAACCGCAGGCGTCTGCTGCAGACCCTGGGTTGTCATGGACGCCCATCGGCGACCCGCGATCATGTGACGGGGTCGCCGGTGGGCGGGGCTTATGACGCGCTACCCGGAAGCGCGCGTTAAATGCTGCTGTCGGAGATTGACAGCGGCATTTAACATGTTAACAGCCGCGGGTGGATCGCGATTCCACCCGCGGCTGTTGCGGGCACATGTCAGCTGTAAGAATCAGCTGACATGTGCTCCGTTCAGTGAGGGCTCAGCGCAGCAGCCCTCACTGAACGGAGGGTACGCAAATATGCGTACTAATACGTCCCCGGTAAGTAAGGGGTTAAAAATGGCCCTTTCGTCAAGAAGACACTATTCAGCAGAAGAGGCATACTCTCTCCTTGCCTCCGATACAGATTCAGGCAATGAGGGAGATCTCATATTCCTCATGTTTTCTTCATCTTCATCTAGTGAGGAAGGACCCCTTCAGCAATTGATCCCTTATGGACTCCACCCTCCGAAAATTAGCCTGTTTTCCCAGATTTTCCAGACAGTTCACGAATCCAATTTCACGTTACAGGCCTCAAGAAATTGACATTTTCAAATTCTTCAGTGAGGATATAATAGATCTTATGGTGGTCCAGACAAATTTATATGGCCACTAATTTTTCACCCAAAATCCCACGTCATCACTTGCCAGACAGATCCCTTTAAATGCAACAGAAATTATGACATTTTGGGGCATTGTGCTGAATATGGGCATAGTAAAAAAGCAGAACTTTGGCAATACTGGAGTACTGATATGCTTTACAGCACACCAGTATCCTGTATCCATGACAACTCAATTTGAAGCAATTCAAAAACTTTTGCATTATAATGATAATGCACAGTGTCCTCCCCAAGATGAAAACAACTTTGGTCATCTATACAAAATTCAGCAAGTGGTTGAACACTTCAGCAGAAAATTTGTTGAGGCGTACATCCAGTGTCGGACTGGGGTGCCAAGGGCCCACCATTTACCAACTCCAGGACCCCAATTTTCAGCTGCATGCAAATGTGACAGTATCCTCAATCACAAATTTATTTAACAATGAACTGGGTAGATCTTTAAATGAATAAGATGCTGCCTTTGTCTGTACATAGTGATTCAAGTATATTGTGCCAAGTACTACTCATATAAGAGGGTGGTGGCCCACTCTAGTACAGGGGCCCACCAGAGGATTCTCTTGTTCTCCTGTGGGCCAGTCCAAGCCTGTGTACATCCTCCAAAGGGACATCTCTATAGATGAATCTCTGGTTTATTTCAAAGGGAGGCTAAAATTCCAAAAATATTTGCCCAGTAAGAGGGCAAGATACGGAATTAAACTGTACAAGCTATGCGAGAGTATTTCAGGATACACCCACAGATTTTAGGTCTACAAAGAGAGGGACACCCGGATTGACCACCCTGAATGCCTCCCTGTCCTGAGAGTGAGTGGGAACATTGTGTCAATTGGTGCACCCACTGCTAGATAAGGGTTATCATCTCTATGTAGATAACTTCTATACCAGCATCCTATGCTTTAAGCCCCTCACTGCTAATTGGGCAACTGCCAAGAAAGGGCGACAGCAAAGCCCAATGTAGTGACAACATGCTGGTGGTTAATTATAAGGACAAGAGGGATGTCGACAATGTACTGTGACAACAGCTCCCCTGTCATTGTCCGAGGTAGCACAACAGAAGTCCCGATGGCAGATTGTATCCTGGATTACAATAAGTTCATGGGAGGTATGAATCTCTCAGATCAGGTCCTCAAACCATACAGTGCCATGCGAAAAGCAAGTATGGTACAAAAAACTGGCTGTTCACATTGAAAAGATGGCACTATGCATTGCTTTTCTGCTGTTTCGATATGTAGGCAATATGGTGACCTTCCTTCAGTTTCAGGAATTAGTTGTCATGGTCCTAATGTTTTGCAGTCGGGAAGCTGAGGGTCCCAGTACAGTACTTCTGAAACTGATGGTGCCCATATTGTAATAGGACAACATTTTCCTGGTGAAGTTCCCTAAATTGTGAGGAAGGGAAGAACACAGAAAAGGTGTAGAATATGCTCCAAGGGGGAAATACGATAGGACACAATTTACCATTGTGAAATCTGCCATGAAAAAACTGGCCTTTGGATTAAGGATTGCTTCAAAGCGTACAACACGTCCACGAATTGATGATATTTGGTTTTACCCTGTTAACAAACACCCTTTTATAGTCTGATGTACTTAAACATACCACCCCATTATTAATTTGTGCACCTGTATAACCAAAGCATTATTATTATCATTCTAGCTATGCCTCTAGATAATTCCTTGAGGGGTTTAGTTTCCGAAATGTGGTAACTTGTGCTGGGATTCCACTATTTAGGCACATCAGGGGCATCAAAATGTGTGCTCAATAATGTTGCTCCTTTTTTTCAGAGCTCGGCAGTGTACCTAAATAGTAGTTTCCCACCACACATTGGGTGTCTGGCGTACTCAGAAGAAGTTTTATAACAGAATTTGGAGTCCATTTTATTCTGTTGTTATTGTGAAAATGAAAAATTTGGGGCTAAAGCAGCATTTTTGTGGGAAAAATCTTAATTTTAATTTTCTCGGCTCAACATTATCAAATTCTGTAAAGCACCTGTGGGTTTAAGGAGCTCACCACAAATCTAGATATATTTCTTGAGGAATGTATTTTTCAAAATATGGTTCCCTTGTGGGGGGTTTTACTGTTTAGGCACATCAGGGGATCTGCAAAGCAACATGGTGTCCGCTATGTATTCCAGCCAATTTTGCTCTCCAAAAGTCAAATGGTGTTCCTTTCCTTCTGCCCTGCCATGTGCCCAAAAAGTAGTTTTCCACCACAAATGGGGTAACAGCATACTCAGCAAAATTGTGCAACAAATTCTGGGGTCCATGTTACCCTTGTGAAAAAGAAAAATTTGGGGTTAAAGCAACATTTTTGTGGGAAAAATCTTAATTTTAATTTTTTCCTTCCACATTTCTTTCATTCTTGTGAAGGGTTAATAAACTTCTTTAATGTGGTTTTGAGCGCTTTGAGGGGTTCAGTTTTTAAAATGGTGACAATTTGGGGTATTTTCTGTCACATAGGCCCCTCAAAGTCACTAAAATAATTAATTCTCTACATTTTTTGGGAAAAACGAGAAATTGCTGATAAACTTTTACCCCTTCTAACTTTGTAAAACCCTTTAACCCTTCTAACTTTGCAAAAAAAAATTAAAAAAAATTATTCTAATGTAAAGTAGACATGTTATTTATTAAATATTTTGTGCATTATAACTATTTTGTTTAAGGGAATTAAATGCCAAAGTTTGAAAATTGTGAAATTTTCATTTTTTTTTGTCAAATTTTCATAAATGAATGCAAATCATATTGACCTAAATTTGCCACTAATATGAAGTACAACATGTCATGAAAAAACAATCTCAGAATCAGGATACGTTAAAGGGTTCATGAGTTATTACCTCACTTGACGCTGGTCAGAATGGAAAAAATTGGTGAGTCAGGAAGGTGAAAACAGACTCCGGGGTGAAGGAGTTAAATAATGCTCAAAGCAGAGTATGCGATAATGTAACCAAATAACTTTATACTCATCTCGTGAACCACCCCACTAGTTCTAAAAATGACAGAGAAAAATTAAAAACAAACAAAAAAATGATTTCAGTGCTGGTTCCGTCTTTTCCAGGTATGCACAATGCTGAAATGTCAAAGTTTGGATTTTAAGTCGTGTGGAGAATCTGTAGAGACAGCCTCAACCAAATTTGACTCATTTTCGATAAGTGGGAATTTTTCAACTACCTTTGTATTTCCAGAAGTTTTGCTGACTAATATTCATTTGGCACCTGATATGTTCCAGGTAAGTAACACTTTTAATTTATATTATAAATTCGTAGATACAGTCACATAGTAGGGGATAAAACTAAGTATTGTTAACCTGAAGGACCCTATTTCTTCATAGTCCGTGAACAGAATGCTATTTTGGTACCGGCCATGGATCTTCAGATCCAAACTAACAGCCTTGCTTTTTGCTTACACGCCTGTTTGTTTGGGTCATGTGACACGTAGTTGGTGGAGAAATTTCAGTTTGTATGCAGACCATGAAATGTGGATATGTAAAGCTGGCCTAACATTAGCGAATCCCTTCGTCATCATCCCAAAATAATCTCTAAAACCAACAGCTGACAGATAACACAAATGAAGTTACAGAACGAGAAGATAATCTAATGGTTGCTTGAAATTGCAGGTCAGGATGTGCAAAGTCCAGTTAGGATATTGGGCAACATAATGTCATGAGGCATCACAGGACTCAAGAAGAAATACATAACAAAGCACATTATTATTATTATTTATTTTTAGAGGACCATTAATTCCATGGTGCTGTACGCGGTACAAGATACAAATATAAAATAAGGTGAACAAACTAACAATGTGAAAAGAAAAGAAAGGGCGCATGTGTAGACTCACAGGGCTATTTGCTGAATTTAAAAAGTGCCAGTACACTCACCTGTGAAGGTTGTGTACGTCTACACAACCAAGATTAAGCGTGTAATTAATGAGGCTCCGGGTCACCTCTATTTGTAGTACCGTCCTGTCGGTGTTTGCCTCGCAACTCCGTGCTCCTCAAGTGGTCACACGATCCTGCTGGACCAGATACCACGTCACCGCAGGTCCTCAGTAGTTTAACCCGGTGGTTGGATACCGCAGGTCCTCAAACATCCAAATAGACCAGGCCGCTCCTGCCGCTTTAGCTCCGCATGGAGATATCTCACAAGTAAACAATGGTGCAGCGGTCTCAGGGAGCGCCAAAGGAATACTGGACAATTTAGTAGATGTCAACCGACTTTTATTCTTCCTCCAATACCACTGCCACAACGCGTTTCAACGGTCTAAGCCGTCTTCATCAGGTGGGGTAACGGGGAATGTTACAATGACAGCTTTATAAAGGGGTGGTATTTTACAAAATTTAGACCACGTGTTGTAATCAATTAACCCTTTCATTGAAAAACTCCATATAATACATTCTTAACCAATTAACCTCTTATTTCCCCTGGAAACAGCATTGTGCACTAAAAAATCCCTACATGGATTCTTAAAATCACAATTCTTAGTAAAAACTTCCTATTTGTAAAAAAAATAAATAAGTTTTTTTTTTTTTTTTTTTTTTTTAAATATATTTATTACCAACTATTAAAAATTATTAAAATCATCCTGGGGACCTTCTTGGGGTGTCTTGACAGTGTTATACTGCAGTTTCCAGCCCCCAATTCAAAAGTTGAATTTCTTAAAGAGACAGTGCACTTTCATATAAAATGGCCGAAAATAACCCTGTACAATTACCCACTACGATTATAAACCCCATAAATATTTAAAAACACCCTGGGAACCTTACCAGAGTGTCCTGACAATGCTATACTGCAGTTTCCAGCCCCCAATTCAAAAGTTGGATTTCTTAAAGAGACAGTACACTTTCATATAAAATAGCCGAAAATAACCTTGTACAATTGCCCACTGCTATAATAAAACTCATAAAACCCAATGCTATCCATTATCATGATCGGAACCTATGCTTCCAGTAAACTAAGTAACTGACGACAACATGAAAAAAGAACTAAATACCAGCCCGAAAGGGCAAGCAAATCTCCTGCTATGCTACGTCATACCATACCTTTAATCCTGTGCAGGTAGCCCCGCAAGCCATCATTAAACGGCTGATGACAACCCGAGAAAGATATGAGAGGGACAACATTAAACCTTCTCAGATTTAATGGTTTGATGTGTTTTCAATCGTAAGGTTCAAACCCTCAGGGTACAAAGTGCCCATTTTGTATATCCAAAAACTTTCTTTCTTTATAAGTGTACTCAATCGTTCTGGTCCATTATCCACAATGTGGTCAATAATGGTTATTTTCATCACCGAGTAAGATGAAAATAACCATTATTGACCACATTGTGGATAATGGACCAGAACGATTGAGTACACTTATAAAGAAAGAAAGTTTTTGGATATACAAAATGGGCACTTTGTACCCTGAGGGTTTGAACCTTACGATTGAAAACACATCAAACCATTAAATCTGAGAAGGTTTAATGTTGTCCCTCTCATATCTTTCTCGGGTTGTCATCAGCCGTTTAATGATGGCTTGCGGGGCTACCTGCACAGGATTAAAGGTATGGTATGACGTAGTATAGCAGGAGATTTGCTTGCCCTTTCGGGCTGGTATTTAGTTCTTTTTTCATGTTGTCGTCAGTTACTTAGTTTACTGGAAGCATAGGTTCCGATCATGATAATGGATAGCATTGGGTTTTATGAGTTTTATTATAGCAGTGGGCAATTGTACAAGGTTATTTTCGGCTATTTTATATGAAAGTGTACTGTCTCTTTAAGAAACTTAACTTTAGAATTGGGGGTTGACAATCGTAGTATAGCATTGTCAGGACACTCTGGTAAGGTTCCCAGGGTGTTTTTAAACATTTATGGGGTTTATAATCGCAGTGGGCAAGGGTACAAGGTTATTTTCGGCCATTTTATATGAAAGTGTACTGTCTCTTTAAGAAATCCAACTTTTGAATTGGGGGCTGGAAACTGCAGTATAGCATTGTCAGGACACTCTGGTAAGGTTCCCAGGGTGTTTTTAAATATTTATGGGGTTTATAATCGTAGTGGGTAATTGTACAGGGTTATTTTCGGCCATTTTATATGAAAGTGCACTGTCTCTTTAAGAAATTCAACTTTTGAATTGGGGGCTGGAAACTGCAGTATAACACTGTCAAGACACCCCAAGAAGGTCCCCAGGATGATTTTAATAATTTTTAATAGTTGGTAATAAATATATTTAAAAAAAAAAAAAAAAAAAAAAACTTATTTATTTTTTTACAAATAGGAAGTTTTTACTAAGAATTGTGATTTTAAGAATCCATGTAGGGATTTTTTAGTGCACAATGCTGTTTCCAGGGGAAATAAGAGGTTAATTGGTTAAGAATGTATTATATGGAGTTTTTCAATGAAAGGGTTAATTGATTACAACACGTGGTCTAAATTTTGTAAAATACCACCCCTTTATAAAGCTGTCATTGTAACATTCCCCGTTACCCCACCTGATGAAGACGGCTTAGACCGTTGAAACGCGTTGTGGCAGTGGTATTGGAGGAAGAATAAAAGTCGGTTGACATCTACTAAATTGTCCAGTATTCCTTTGGCGCTCCCTGAGACCGCTGCACCATTGTTTACTTAACAAACTAACAATGACAGACTGGCTTAGAAAGGAGAGTTACTTGCTCTTGCGGGCTTGCAGTCTAAAACCCCTGGCAAAAATTATGGAATCATCGGGCTCGGAGGATGTTCATTCAGTTGTTTAATGTTGTTGAAAAAAAGCAGATCACAGACATGGCACAAAACGAAAGCCATTTCAAATGGAAACTTTAGGGCTTTAAGAAACACTAAAAGAAATCAAGATTAAAAATGTGGTACTCAGTAAAGGTAATTTTTTTCAGACCAAGCAGAGGTAAAAAATTATGGAATCACTCAATTCTGAGGAAAAAATTATGGAATCAACCTGTAAATTTTCATTTCCAAAACTAACACCTGCATCAAATTAGATCTGCTCGTTAGTCTGCATCTAAAAAGGAGTGATCACACCTTGGAGAGCTGTTGCACCAAGTGGACTGACATAAAACATGGCTCCAACACGAGAGATGTCAATTGAAGCTAAGGTGAGGATTATCAAACTCTTAAAAGAAGGTAAATCATCACACAATTTGCAAAAGATGTTGGTTGTTCACAGTCAGCTGTATCTAAAATCTGGAGCAAATACAAACAACATGGGAAGGTTGTTAAAGGCAAACATACTGGTAGACCAAGTAAGACATCAAAGCGTCACGACCGGAAACTTAAAGCAATATGTCTCCAAACCAGGAAATGCACAACAAAACAAATGAGAGACGAATGGGAGGAAACTGGAGTCAATGTCTGTGACTGAACTGTAAGAAACTGCCTAAAGGAAATGGGATTTACATACAGAAAAGCTAAACATAAGTCATCATTAATAGAGATGAGCGTTGTTCTACTCGAACTGTTCGCCAATCTCAAATTCGAGCTGTTTTGGGCGGTGTTCGAGCCGTTCGGCGAACACGAACAATTTGAGAAAAATTCGGCTGTTCGAGGTTATGTTCGATAACTGTTCGTGCACCAAAATCATAACTGGATTTTTTCTCAGTAATGATGAAAATTAATGTTAATACGCAGTTTGAGTGTACAGCGGGGTGGGGGGAGGGGCAGGGGATGGATCTCTGCAGGAACAATGAAGATCTCCATTTTTTTTTTCTCTTTCCCGCATTTACAGTGGGGAGGTGCAATCTGTCAGCCTATCAGCAGCGCACACACGGAGCGAAGTGCTTTTTTTCACACAAGCAAGGGCATGTGTCATTGGCAGTGTATGTCACATGTCCTTGCCCTATAAGACCAAGCCATTTTCCCCGTCGCCACCATTTTCTCACTGCTGCAGCTGCGTGTTAGACGGCACCGCTGTTGCTGTGTGCGCTATACCTTGTTAATTTCAAGCCAATTTTCGCACAAATCTACAGATAGCTTGGGAGTAGGGAATAGTTGTGATTGCAGTCATTTTAAGGACTAGGTTACAGCATTTCCTATGACTTTTATCAGGCAGGTCTGTGCTCTTAAATAGATAGATTGTGGGAGTAAAGACTAATTGTAATTGGAGTCCTTTTCAGGACTAGGTTACATCAGTTCCTATCAGTTTTTGCCAGGCAGGTCTGTGCCAGTGCTGTGCAAGTTTTTTTCACAGCATTTGGCTGAATCTAGCAAAGCTAATCCTTTTTGGCCTATTGCAGAGTGTGTTAGTCAGTGGAGTAGCCTATCTGTGTTGCAAGATATACCACCTGTGTGTAGAATACCAATTTTTTTACTGCACCTAGTGAAGTAAAATCTTTTGGGCATAGCATCATTCTATTAGTCCATCTATACTGACCTCCATCAGGTTGCAAATTGAATATAATTTTTTTCTGCATCTAGCTCTGAAAAAATATTGGGCTTCTAGCAGTGTGTGGGACTTGTTGTATTAGTCCATCTATACTGACCTCCATCAGGTTTCAAACTGAATATATTTTTTTCTGCATCTACCTCTGAAAAAATATTGGGCTTCTAGCTGTGTGTGGGACTTGTTCTATTAATCCATCTATACAGACCTCCATCAGGTTGCAAACTGAATATACTTTTTTCTGCATCTACCTCTGAAAAAATATTGGGCTTCTAGCTGTGTGTGGGACTTGTTGTATTAGTCCATCTATACTGACCTCCATCAGGTTGCAAACTGAATATATTTTTTTCTGCATCTACCTCTGAAAAAATATTGGGCTTCTAGCTGTGTGTGGGACTTGTTCTATTAATCCATCTATACAGACCTCCATCAGGTTGCAAACTGAATATATTTTTTTCTGCATCTACCTCTGAAAAAATATTGGGCTTCTAGCTTTGTGTGGGACTTGTTGTACTAGTCCATCTATACTGACCTCCATCAGGTTGCAAACTGAATATATTTTTTTCTGCATCTACCTCTGAAAAAATATTGGGCTTTTAGCTGTGTGTGGGACTTGTTCTATTAATCCATCTATACAGACCTCCATCAGGTTGCAAACTGAATATATTTTTTTCTGCATCTACCTCTGAAAAAAAATTGG
This sequence comes from Phyllobates terribilis, assembly GCF_046119375.1. Lineage (NCBI taxonomy): Eukaryota > Metazoa > Chordata > Amphibia > Anura > Dendrobatidae > Phyllobates > Phyllobates terribilis. The sequence goes on along the minus strand of NW_027362763.1, from coordinate 524,806,634 downwards.
GCTTCTAGCTGTGTGTGGGACTTGTTGTATTAATCCATCTATACTGACCTCCATCAGGTTGCAAATTACAAATAATTTTTATCTGCATCTACAGTACCTCTGAAAAAATATTTGGGCTTCTAGCTGTGTGTGGGACTTGTTCTATTAGTCCATCTATACTGACCTCCATCAGGTTGCAAATTGAATATAATTTTTATCTGCATCTAGCTCTGAAAAAATATTTGGCCTTCTAGCAGTGTGTGGGACTTTCTCTATTAGTCCATCTATACTGACCTCCATCAGGTTGCAAATTAAAAATAATTTTTATCTGCATCTAGCTCTGAAAAAATATTTGGCCTTCTAGCAGTGTGTGGGACTTTCTCTATTAGTCCATCTATACTGACCTCCATCAGGTTGCAAATTAAAAATAATTTTTATCTGCATCTACAGTACCTCTGAAAAAATATTTGGGCTTCTAGCTGTGTGTGGGACTTGTTCTATTAGTCCATCTATACTGACCTCCATCAGGTTGCAAATTGAATATAATTTTTATCTGCATCTAGCTCTGAAAAAATATTTGGCCTTCTAGCAGTGTGTGGGACTTTCTCTATTAGTCCATCTATACTGACCTCCATCAGGTTGCAAATTAAAAATAATTTTTATCTGCATCTAGCTCTGAAAAAATATTTGGCCTTCTAGCAGTGTGTGGGACTTTCTCTATTAGTCCATCTATACTGACCTCCATCAGGTTGCAAATTAAAAATAATTTTTATCTGCATCTACCTCTGAAAAAATATTTGGGCTTCTAGCTGTGTGTGGGACTTGTTGTATTAATCCATCTATACAGACCTCCATCAGGTTGCAAACTGAATATAATTTTTTTCTGCATCTAGCTCTAAAAAAATATTTGGCCTTCTAGCAGTGTGTGGGACTTCTTCTATTAGTCCACCTATACTGACCTCCATCAGGTTGCAAATTCAAAATAATTTTTTGTCTGCATCTAGCTCTGAAAAAATATTTGGCCTTCTAGCAGTGTGTGGGACTTTCTCTATTAGTCCATCTATACAGACCTCCATCAGGTTGCAAACTGAATAAAATTTTTTTCTGCATCTACCTCTGAAAAAATATTTGGGCTTCTAGCTGTGTGTGGGACTTGTTCTATTACTCCATCTATACTGACCTCCATCAGGTTGCAAATTGAATATAATTTTTTTCTGCATCTAACCCAGCCAATAGTTTTGGCCTAATACCACAGTTTGGCCACTCAGCTCTGCTCGGTTCCCATCCATTGTTTTTTTGTGCAAACAACTCCAGAGTTGTGAATTAGTTAACCACCAAAATGAGTGGAAAAAGGCCTGCTGCTGGTGGAAAGGGGAATAGGCGTGTTGGGAAGGGGAAAAAAGGTTGTGTCCGTGGGGTAGGTGTTAAAGCAACAGTAACATCTGCAGAAGAAAGACCATCTTCCAGCCAAACTAAAATGTCTACTTCTTTTAGCGGACAATGTGATAAGATCCCTTTCTTGCGGCCACGCCAATCGCTACAAATTCCAGATGAGGCACAAAAACAGCAGGTGCTTCAACGGATATCAAGTGCTCCTTTAAGTGGGCTCTCCTCCACATCAACTTCAACATCACAAATACTCCAGTTCTCAAAGGTGTCACCCCAATCGCACTTGCTTCCTCACAGCTCCCAAATCTCCAGCTGCCCGTCTGAGTATGAGGTAGAACAGATGGTTGAGTCTGCAGAGCTGTTTACTCATACTATAGCCTGGGAATCAGAGGTCGACTCCAGCGCTTCTGTGATCCAGACGAGGAAATGATCTGCACTGATGCCCAGAATCTTTATGAGTCGGATCCAGGACCAGACGCAGAAGGTTCTGACCATAATGTAGACCCTCATTCCCAAACTGTAACTCCTGTTGGTGGAGACAATGAGGAAGACGATGATGAGACTCAAAAACCTGATTGGAGCGACAACTTTAGTTTTTTGTCAGGGCAGGAACAGGTTGGCTCTGAGGACGACGGGTGTGATAACGCACAGGGTGATGATGATGAGGTTGGAGATCCCACTTACTGTCAAACCACAGTCAGCCAAGAGATGAGGTCAGCAGAGGAGGTGGAGGAAGATGCTAGTGACGACGAGGTCAGGTTGCGCCTTCCTGGACAGAGACGTAGTACTGGAAGCACGTCAACAACTGCATCCTCAAACACAACTCTGCCTCTCACCACAAGTCGTGGTGGCTCTTCAGGTCGCATGGGTGCTAAGCCTTGCATAGCCTGGGCATTTTTTCAGATCGATAAAGATGACCCAACTCGTGTTATCTGTAACATTTATCAGCAAAAGCTAAGTAGAGGCCAAAAAATACATAGTTTGAGTACTTCATGCATGAACCGGCACATGGACATGAAGCATAAGTTGCAGTGGAAAGCTCAGTGTGCTACAATGCGGCCTAGCCGGCCGGGCCAACCACCGTCTGCCATATCTTGTGCATCCGCGGCCTCTTCATCCTCTGTGACTGGGGGGACAGCAGTCACACCTGTTTTGGGGCGCAGACATGCCACCTCTTTACCCGCAACAGCCAGCGTGATTGGCAGGTCATCATTTTCTTTGGAGGTGGTAACACCAGCTGGTGTTGAGCGCTGTCCGACATCGATAGCACCACCTTTGGATCAAGGCAACCTAACATGTCCGCCTGCATCTTCCTCACAGACCGGCAGTTTGCCGGGGACACCCTTATCAACCCCGTCTAAGCACAATAGCCAGCCCTCGGTCCCTCAGATGTGGACAAGTAAAAGACCATTTCCTCCTAGCCATGAGAAAGCTAAGAGGTTGAATTTCACCATCTGCAAGCTCTTGGCTACAGAAATGCTGCCTTTCCGCCTGGTGGACACAGAGGATTTTCGAGACCTTATGTCCGTCGCAGTGCCCCAGTACCAGATGCCCAGTCGGCACTACTTCTCAAAGAAAGGTGTGCCTGCGTTCCACCAGCATGTCGCACACAACATCACCGCGTCTTTGAGAAACTCTGTGTGTGACAGGGTGCATTTCACCACAGACACTTGGACGAGTAGGCATGGACAGGGGCGTTACATGTCGCTGACTGGGCACTGGGTAACTATGGTGACAGCAGGACAAGGGGCTGCTGTCCAAGTCTTGCCGTCCCCACGAGTTTTGCGTCAATCCTCTTTATGTCAAAGTTCCTCCACTGCTTCTGCCTCCTCAACCTCCTCTCGGTCTTCCACCTGCACCCAAAGCCTGTCTGGTCATGCCACAAGCTTTCTAACTGCGCAGAAGGGATCCTGCACACCTCCTTACTATGCTGGCAGTAGGGCTCAACGTCATCAGGCGGTTTTTACATTGAAATGTCTGGGAAATGTGAGTCACACAGCTGAGGAGTTGTGGTCAGCTCTGGAGAACCAATTTCATGAATGGTTGTCTCCACTGGACCTGAAACCAGGGAAGGCCGTGTGCGACAATGCTGCAAACCTGGGTGCGGCCCTTCGCCGGGGCAATGTCACACACGTGCCTTGTATGGCTCACGTGTTGAACCTGGTTGTCCAGCAATTTTTAGCCCACTATCCCAGACTAGATGGCCTTCTGCAGAGGGCACGGTCGCTGTGTGCTCACTTCCGCCGTTCGCATCCCGCAGCTCAGCGACTTACATCTCTACAGAAGTCATTGGGCTTGCCACTTCACCGGCTAAAATGCGATGTGCCTACCCGGTGGAATTCAACTCTGCACATGTTGCTGCAACTGTGGCAGCACCGACAAGCCCTGGTGCAATACGTTCTGACGTATAGCCTGGGCCAACGAGATCCAGAGGTGGGGCAAATCACGCTGGAGGAGTGGTCTCAGATCAGGGACCTATGCACCCTTCTGCACAGTTTTGAAATGGCGACGAAGATGTTTAGTGCTGACGATGCCATTATCAGCATGACTATTCCGGTGATTTACATGCTGGAGCACATGTTAAACAGAATTCGGAGTCAGGTGGTGGCACAAGAGGAGGTGGAGGAAGTAGAGGAGGAGGAGTTGTATGCGGAAGGACTAACATCTGCAAGGTCCAGACGGTCGGCAGCACCAAGGCGGCAGGCATGTGAGGGTGGGGGAGATGGTTTTACCAGGGCGCATGGTAGCAGCCAAACTAGTGAGGAAGGTGCAGGAGCCCCGGAAGAAGTGGAGGACGAACTGATGGAAGACTCATCAGATGAGGGAGACCTTGATCACATTTCTGTTGTGCGAGGTTGGGGGGAGAGAACAGAGGAAGGAAGCATGATTGTTACCTCGCCACCAACACAACAGGGACTTGGTGCTCCTGGATGCGCAACACACATGAGTGCCTTCTTGCTGCACTACCTGCAACATGAACCTCGAATTGTGAGAATTAGAAATAATCCTGACTACTGGGTTGCCACACTGTTAGATCCCCGGTACAAAAGTAAATTTGCAGAAATTATTCCTGCCATAGAAAGGGATGCACGCATGCAGGAGTATCAGCAGAGACTGTTGCAGAATCTTACATGTGCTTTTCCACAAAATACCAGTGGTGCACGTAGTGAATCTCACAGTTCCAACTTGCCAACCGTGGGACCGTCAAGTGTTCAGCACTCAAACCGTAACAGAACCACAGTATCTGCTGGTAACATCAATTTTGCGGAATCATTTCACCACTTTTTTAGCCCATCCTTTGCAAGGCCACAGGAGACAAGAAGTCTGACACATAGTCAACGCCTAGAGACGATGGTACAGGAGTATCTCCAAGTAAACATTGAAGCCATGACTGTGTCACTGGACCCTTGCTCTTTTTGGGCTTCCAATATGGATAAATGGCCGGAGCTAGCCACTTACGCCTTGGAGATCTTGTCATGCCCCGCAGCCAGCGTTCTGTCTGAACGTGTGTTCAGCGCTGCTGGTGGTGTGCTGACAAATAAGCGCACGCGGCTCTCCACTGATAATGTAGACAGACTCACGTTAATAAAGATGAACAAATCATGGATCCGAAACGACTTTTCTACCCCTGTGTCATCCTGGGGAGAGTAAAAGCTTGATGATTGGTTAAAATCACCCTACCAATCGTTTTAAGCTTTCAAATTACTAATCATGTTTATCTGTATCTTGGCTGGAAAATAATTTGGGCTTTGTAGCAGTGTGCAGCACTGATTCTATTAGGCCATCTATAATAATCTCCACCAGATTTAAAATTACTAATCATGTTTATCTGTATCTTGACTGGAAAATAATTTGGGCTTTGTAGCAGTGTGCAGCACTGATCCTATTAGGCCATCTATACTAAAGCTTCACCAGATTTAAAATTAATAATAATTTTTAGCTGCATCTAGCCCGGAAAATAATTTTGGGGCTCCGAGATGCGCAAGACACATAAGTGCCTTCTTGCTGCACTACCTGCAGCATGACCCTCATATTGTCAGAATTCGAAGTAATCATGACTACTGGGTTGCCACACTCTTAGATCCCCCAAACTTTTCGATCAACCTTTTCATTTTAATAAAGACCAAAAAAATGGTCATTTTTGAAATTATAAGCATTAGCAGGTTGTTAGAAACTGAAATCAAACAGTTTTCAACTCAAAACTTTATTCTAGGTGATGTTACATTTTCACATAGGACCCCTTGTTCGAAAGGAGCTTCTGAACTCTCTCGTCCATTGAATTTGTCAGGTTTTGGATGGTTTCTGCTTCAATTGTTTTGCATGAGGACAGAATACCCTCCCAGAGCTGTTGCTTAGATGTGAACTGCCTCCCGCCATCATAGACACTCCTTTTAATGATGCTCCAAAGGTTCTGAATGGGGTAGAGGTCAGGGGAGCATGGGGGTCACACCATAAGTTTGTCCCCTTTTATGCCCATATCAGCCAGAGATGCAGATGTTTTATGTGCAGCATGAGATGGTGCATTATCATGCAAAAAAATGATCTTGCTGTGAAATACACGGTTCTTCTTCTTGAACCATGGCAGGAAGTGCTGTTTGAGAAAATTCACATACGTTATGGAGTTCATCTTTAGCGCCTTCAGGGATCCTAAAGGGGCCGACAATCTCTCTCCCCATGATTCCAGCCCAAAACATTACTCCACCTCCTCCTTGTTGGTGCTGTAGCCGTGTTTGCGTGGGGTGTCCATCAACCAGCCATCCTCCACTCCATCCATCTGGACCATCGAGCGCTGCACGGCACTCATCCGTGAACAAAACAGTTTTGAAATCAGTCTTCATGTAATGTTTGGCCCACTGGAGCCATTTCTGCTTGTGTGAAGTGGATAGAGGAGGTCGACAGGATGGCGTATGCACAGCTGCAAACCTCTGAAGGACCCTGCATCTTGTTGTTCGCGGGACGTTGGAGGCACCAGCAGCTTCAAAAACTTGTCTGCTGCTATGACAAGGCTTTTTGCCGCTGCTCTTTCAACCTGACGTAATTGCCTGTAGGAAAGAGTCCTCAATTTGCCCTTATCAGCACACACACGTGTGTACTGTGAATCAGCTACATACTTCTTGATTGCCAAGACACTTCATCCTGATCATCGCACAATGTTGATTGTAGTCATGCCTTGACCTAAACACTCCACAATTTGTTGCTTCTCAGCAGCCGACACATCCTTTTTCTTTCCCATTTTGGCAGAAAATGTAGGCTGCTTAATAATGTGAGACAGCCTTCTTAAGTAGTCTTGCCTTTCATTGGACACACCTGCCAAACTAATTAGCACAGGTGTCTGCAATTGCTTACAGTGATATAAAGAGCCCTGACACACATCACCATCAATGAGTTTAACTGACAAACAAACAAATTCTTCCCTTATCACTCCTAAACACTTTTTGCATAATAATTTGGAACACAGTGTACATGTGCTTTTCCACAAAACACCAGTGGTTCACGCAGTGAATCTTACAGTTCTAACTTGCCAACCGTGGTCTGTATGGAGTTGTTCAATAAAGGGCCCAAAATTAAGATAACATAGATGGGAGAGGTCTCTATGAATAGGAATTCCTAAGTATTTGATACCCTGTGAGGGCCAGGCAAAGGGAAAGTTGGACTGGATGGAATCCTATATGGATTTGGGGAGGGAGACATCGAGGGCCTCAGACTTCGCTGCATTGATTTTAAAATTTGACCATGTAACAAAGTGATCTATTTCAGCCATAACAGCATGGATGGATATATGTGATTGAGTGATATATACTAGGACATCATCAGCAAATAGAGAGCACTTGTACTCGGTGCCTCCCACCTCAATCCACCTAATATTGGGGTTATGGCGAATTGATGAGAGCAGGTGCTCCGTCACTAGGATGTATAAGAGAGGGGACAGAGAACATCCCTGCCTTGTCCCATTGGTGATTGTGAAAGGTGATGAAAATGTTCTGACGCGCCCCCTGGGCCTTGGGACACCCGGAACCGGACCCTTTTTGGTGGATGCTGGTGGTTGTAGTCTCCGTGGCGGCGACCCGGTTCCGTGGCTCAGGGCAGTCAAACCACTGGCGGAACTATTTATGTGGTTTTGATGTTTAAATGTCCGACTACGCCACTCGTGGATTGCGGTCAGAGTGAACCGCCGCTCCAGGGCAGACCGCTGAGGCTGGTGTTGTGGGTGCAGCAGAGCGTAGCATAACTCCCCACGGGAGGAGTATAGCCTCAGGGCAGTGTATGCGGAGGATGGGGGTGATGGTGCAGGGCAGCAGCAGTAATGACACGGAGTCAGTGATGCAGTCCAGGGCCTTTACTCACAGTTCTTATTATCCAGACCACGTCTGCAGGTAACGGCTGCCCACGTCGTTCTGTGCTCACCAGGTGAGGGGCTCAGACAACTCCCAGATAACTTTGGAGCGCTTCACAGGACCCCCTTTGTGTGTCCTTTGTCTGGCCTTTCTTACCAACCCTTCTGTCCGGCTGCCTCGGGCCTCCTCTTGGTAAACTTGGCGCCAGTTTCCCTGACCCTATGTGGTGCCTTCCTAGCGGGTGTAGCGAGGGGCTGCGCCACATAAAATGTCACAGCCTCCTGTTTCTAGCTGAGGGTCGTTTCCTGCCTCCACTAGTTTCGGGGACCGGTCTCCCCCTTTGGCCTGACCCCTCCACGCAGGTGGATTCGGGCGTGCGGTGGCGACTCGCCCGTCCGCACCCCTGGGTTCCCTTCGTTCCTCGTTCCTGGAGCCTTCTCTGCTCCTCTTCCTTCCTTCTCCCTCTTCCAGGCCTGGGCCTCTGTTACTAGGCCCGCCTCCGGAGCAGAGCTCATGCAGAGCCCCTGCTCCCTGCCACTTCTGCTCAGACTTCTCTGCACTGAACCAAGATGGTGCCCACCTTTTATACTCCCTTCTCAATGCACCCAGGAACTGCTTCCTCCCTGCTCCTGCACTACAGGGTTCCCCTTCCTCAGTGTTCCCTCCCCCCACTCCAGCCAGGGACAGGGACTGTCGTGCCCATCTCAGGGGCATTTTGGTCGCCCTGCCCCACGGCAATGTGGTGTAATGCATGCAGGTGTCGGGTCCTGATCCACACTACATCCTTACCTGAGAGTGAGATATCACACCTCTGGGTGAGGTGCAATACCTCTGTAGCAACCGAGCCCTCAGGGTGCTACAGTTCCATTTATCTTCAGCCTAGGTGACGTATTGCGATACAGGGCCGTGATTTTGGCTATAAAAGGGTCCCCTAGACCCCTACCCCAAGCTTTTTAAGAGAATCATATATGGCGTGCCAGGAGACTCTATGGAATGCTTTCTCAGCATCCAACGAGAGTATCTAATTACAAATTTTTAACTGCATCTAGCCCAGGAAATACTTTGTGCCTAGTAGCAGTGTCTGCTAGTCAGCGGATTATCCCGGCTGTTAAGCAAGCTACACCACCTGTAGTTTGGACACTTAATTTTTTCAAAGGAAATGCTTCGGGACCACGGGATACTCAGTGAAGAGCATCAGGAGGCACCCCAAGGCATAGGGGCTGGGACTGGCAGTAGGATGCCTTGCGGTGGACAGCCGAGCTCGATCCTTATAAAAGCTTTTTAACTGCAGCAGCTTTAGTGGACGCTACTGGAGCTGGAATTATGCGGCTGCTGGCATGAGACTTGCCCTCCAATAGATCCTTGTAAATGGATTTAAAGTGTATTCATTCAAATTAGAGAGACAATTTAAATTAAAAAGCTTAGAGCTGCCTCCACCACGGGGGGCTCGCTCGACCCACCAGCGGACAGGCACCAGTATTGGGAGAGGGGGGCTGGCCGTCAGGGTTCACCACGGCTCTGGCACAAACCCGGCGACGCGGAGGTGGCACGGGCAGGAGCGGACTGAACGTGTCGGCTTCTCACTTTTTGGATTTTAGAAGGGCATGACATGCCTATATCTGTGTCTCCCCCTCCTTTTACTCCTCCACCTCTTTTCTTTTCGCATGACTATATGTACTTGTCACTTTTCCATGTGTTAGTTGTGTCTTCTGAGCAGTTTGTCAGCTTTTGGACACCTTTGAAGGTGTTTTCTATGTGTTTCTATGTGTTTTTGTTTGCCTGCCATTGGTTTTAACGGTGTTCGAAGGTGTTCGACGAACAGTTCGACGAACAGTTCGGCGAACACACGGGTGTTCGACGAACCGAACCGAACTCGAACACTACGGGGTTGGCTCAACACTAATCATTAACACCTAAACAGAAAAAAACAAGGTTACAATGGGCCAAGGAAAAGCAATCGGGGACTGTGGATGACTGGATGAAAGTCATATTCAGTGATGAATCGCGAATCTGCATTGGGCAAGGTGATGATGCTAGAACTTTTGTTTGGTGTCGTTCCAATGAGATTTATAAAGATGACTGCATGAAGAGAAAATGCAAATTTCCACAGTCATTGATGATATGGGGCTGCATGTTAGGTAAAGGCACTGGAGAGATGGCTGTCATTACATCTTCAATAAATGCCCAAGTTTACATTAATATTTTGGACAGTTTTCTTATCCCATCAATTGAAAGGATGTTTGGGGATGATGACATCATTTTTCAAGATGATAATGCATCCTACCATAGAGCAAAAACTGTGAAAACATTCCTTGAAAGAAGACACATAAGGTCAATGTCATGGCCTGCAAATAGTTCGGATCTCAATCCAATTGAAAATCTTTGGTGGAAGTTGAAGAAAATGGTCCATGACAAGGGTCCAACCTGCAAAGCTGATCTGGCAACAGCAATCAGAGAAAGTTGGAGCCAGATTGATGAAGAGTACTGTTTGTCACTCATTAAGTCCTTGCCTCAGAGACTGCAAGCTGTTATTAAAGCCAGAGGTGGTGCAACAAAATACTAGTGATGTATTAGAGTGTTCTTTTGTGTGTTTGTTTTTCATGATTCCATAATTTTTTTTTTCAGAATTGAGTAATTCCATAATTTTTTCCCTCTGCTCGGTCTGAAAAAAATTACCCTTACTGAGTACCACATTTTTAATCTTGATTTCTTTTAGTGTTTCTTAAAGCCCTAAAGTTGCCATTTGAAATGACTTTAGTTTTGTGCCATGTCGGTGATCTGCTTTTTTTCAACAACATTAAACAACTGAATGAACATCCTCCGAGCCCGGTGATTCCATAATTTTTGCCAGGGGTTGTGCAAGATAATGGGAAAGGAGACAGTATGATAGGCGGTTGTCGCAGCTCAGGTGGTGGTGGTGAGATGGCAGGGGGTCAATGCAGGATGTAAGCTTTCTTGAAGAGATAGGTTTTCAAGTTTCATTTGAAAGTTCTGAGTGTGGTGGATAGTCGGACATGTTGAGGCACAGAATTCCAGAGGATGGGGGAAACTCAAGAGAAGTCGTAGAGGTGATTGGTGAGGAATGTATGTGGAGGAGGAGAAAGGAGGTTTTGGGGAGGACTGGAGGTTGCGTGTTGGAAGATATCGGGAGATTAGTTCGGGGATATATGGGGGAGACAGGTTATGGATGGCTTTGAAGGTCAGCATTAGTAGTATGAACTAGATACGTTGAGAAAGTGGGAGCCAATGAAAGGAGTTGCAAAGAAGAGAAGCAGAGTAGTAGCATGGAGAGAGGTGGATTAGTCAGACAGCAGAGTTAATGACGGGCTGGAGGGGTGCGAGAGAGTTAGCAGGGAGGCAACAGAGGAGGATATTGCATTACTTGAGTTGGGAAATGATGAGGGAACATTTTAGTAGATTCAGGGTTGAGGAAAGGACAGATTCTGTAAATATTTTTGAGATGGAGGCGGCAGGAGGGGGCAACACCTTGAATGTGTGGTTTAAAGGACAGGGCAGAGTCGATGGTTACTCCGAGGCAGCGGACTTCCGGTACTGCGGAAAGCATGATGTTGTTAATTATGATAGATAAATCGGTTAGGGGGGTTAGGTCAGATGAAGGAAAGATGATGAATAGAGATGAGCGGTGTTCGACTAGAACTGTTCGCCAATCTCAAATTCGAGCTGTTTTGGGCGGTGTTCGAGTTGTTCGACGAACCCGAACGATTTGCAAAAAATTTGGCTGTTCGAGGTTATGTTCGATAACTGTTCGTGCACCAAAAGCGTGTCCTGCATGTCTGGCGCTATTTAGAGCACCAATCATGCAGGGATTGTCTGCCACTCACTGTAATGCCACAGCCATGGTGGTTGTGGCATTACAGTGATTGCCGAAATCGATGGGAACAGTGCCAACAGTGAAACATGAAAAGCCGGCAATTCAGCAGCGGCATACACCTGTACCCGACAATTTAGAACCGAAAGAATAGAGCTTCACACATAGATTAGATAGATATATACATGTCAGCCACATATATACGAAGTACAGTGAAAGTGCTGCTTACTGTACTTGTCATTTAGCGTAAAGGATTTATCAAAAAAAATAATAGTGTTTTCATGCACCGTCTCTTTAAAAAAAGCCGGCCGGCAATTCAGCAGCGGTACCCGACAATTTATAACAGACAGAATAGAGCTTCACACATAGATTAGATAGATAGAAACATGTCAGTCACATATATATGAAGTACAGTGATAGTGTTGGTTACTGTACTTGTCATTTAGTATTAAAATAAAGGATTTATTATTAAAAAAATTGGCGTGGGGTTCCCCTTAATTTTAGGCTCTAGCGGAGGTTAAGCAGACGGCTGGGGCAGATGTTTGAAGCCTGGGAAGGGGGTAATACCCACAGAGCTTCCCAGGCTACTAATATCAGCCCCCAGCTGAATACATAGCCTTTACTAGCTATTAAAATGGGGGACCCCCCCCAAAAAATGACGTGGGGTCCCCCCTAATTTAATAGCTAGCAAAGGCTAGGCAGACAGCTGGGGGCTGATATTAATAGCCCAGGAAGGGAGCCATGAATATTGGCCCCCTCCCAGGCTAGAAACACCAGCCGTCAGCCGCCCCAGAAATGGCGCATTCATAGGATGCGCCAATTCTGGCACTTAGCCTCGCTCTTCCACGCTGCCCTGGTGCGGTGGCAGGGGGTAATAGGGTTGGGGTTGATGTCAGCTTATAATGCCAGCTGACATCAAGCCCAGGTTAGTAATGGAGAGGCGTCTATAAGACACCCCCATTACTAACCCCATAGTCAAAGTTAAAAAAAACACAAACACCCAGAATAAAGTCCTTTAATTGAAATAAAGACACAATCCTTTATTGTTCTAAATTAAACCATACTTACCGTCACGCCCATTCCAGCTGAAGCCAACGATCTCCTGCAATAAAAGAAAACTAATAAAGCAACCTCATCCTTACCTTTCCATGGTTCCCACGACAGCTTCAGCTCTGCTACATCGAGATGACAGGCTGGACCGCAGCAGAACGCTGCCATCCAGCCTCTCATCCCGCAGACACTGAGAAGCGCAGGCTTGCTTGCGCTGCTCAGCGTCTCTCTGTGACGACATCCAGATGAGCCGAGTTCATGTCCAATGAACTCGGCTCACCTCATGCACGTCACTGACAACGTGGGAAAATTCTCACGCTGAAGCGGTGAGTGGAGGAGAATTCTCCCACGCTGTCAGTGACGTGCATAAGGTGAGCTCATGTCCAATGAACTCAGCTCACCTCCTGCACGTCACTGACAGCGTGGGAGAATTCTCCTGCACTCAGCGCTTCAGCGTGAGAATTCTCCCACGCTGAAGCGCTGAGTGCAGGAGAATTTTCCCACGCTGTCAGTGACGTGCATAAGGTGAGCTCATGTCCAATGAACTCAGCTCACCTCCTGCACGTCACTGACAGCGTGGGAGAATTCTACTGCACTCAGCGCTTCAGTGTGAGAATTCTCCCACGCTGAAGCGCTGAGTGCAGGAGAATTTTCCCACGCTGTCAGTGACGTGCATGAGGTGAGCCGAGTTCATTGGACATTAACTCGGCTCATCTGGATGCCCTCACAGAGAGACACTGTGGAGCGCAAGCAAGCCTGCGCTTCTCAGTGTCTGCGGGATGACAGGCTGGATGGCAGCGTTCTGCTGCGGTCCAGCCTGTCATCTCGATGTAGCAGAGCTGAAGCTGTCATGGGAACCATGGAAAGGTAAGGATGATGTTGCTTTATTATTTTTCTTTTATTTCAGGAGATCGTTGGCTTCAGCTGGAATGGGCGTGATGGTAAGTATGGTAATTTAGAACAATAAAGAATTGTGTGTTTATTTCAATTAAAGGACTTTATTCTGGGTGTTGTGTTTTTTTTAAATACTTTACTAGAAATTCATGGTGGTCATGTCTAATATTGGCGTGACCCCATGAATTTCGGGCTTAGGGCCAGCTGATAATGCCAAGCTGGCCCTAACCCCTTTATTACCCAGTGAGCCACCGCATCAGGGCCCTGGATGAGTTGGGTACAGCGCCAGAAGATGGCGCTTCTATGAACGCGCCATTTTCCGGGGTGGCTGCGGACTGCAATTTGCAGCGGGGGTGGCCCAGAGAGCTTGGGCCTCCCTGCGCTGCGGATTCCAGCCCCCAGCTGCCTAGTTGTACCTGGCTGGACACAAAAACAGGGCGAAGCCCCACGTCAATTTTCTTTAAATTATTTCATGAAATAATTAAGAAAAAAAGGGCTTCCCTATATTGTTGTGTCCGGCCAGGTACAAATAGGCAGCTGGTGGTTGGGGGCAGCCCGTTCCTGCCTGCTGTACCTTTCTGGACACAAATATAGTGCGAAGCCCCACGTCAATTTTTTTTAAATTATTTCATGAATTTCCTGAAATAATTTAAAAAAATTGAAGTGGGGCTTCGCACTATATTTGTGTCCAGCCAGGTACAGCAGGCAGGAACGGGCTGCCCCCATCCACCAGCTGCCTATTTGTACCTGGCCGGACACAACAATATAGGGAAGCCCTTTTTTTCTTAATTATTTCATGAATTTCATGAAATAATTAAAAAAAATTGAAGTGGGGCTTCGCACTATATTTGTGTCCAGCCAGGTACAGCAGGCAGGAACGGGCTGCCCCCATCCACCAGCTGCCTATTTGTACCTGGCCGGACACAACAATATAGGGAAACCCTTTTTTTCTTAATTATTTCATGAATTTCATGAAATAATTAAAAAAAACTGAAGTGGGGCTTCGCACTATATTTGTGTCCAGCCAGGTACAGCAGGCAGGAACGGGCTGCCCCCAACCACCAGCTGCCTATTTGTACCTGGCCGGACACAACAATATAGGGAAGGCCTTTTTTTCTTAATTATTTCATGAATTTCATGAAATAATTAAAAAAAAAGTACGTGGGGCTTCGCCCTATTTTTGTGTCCAGCCAGGTACAACTAGGCAGCTGGGGGCTGGAATCTGCAGCGCAGGGAGGCCCAAGCTTTCTGGGCCCCCCCCCGCTACAAATTGCAGTCCGCAGCCACCCCGGAAAATGGCGCGTTCATAGAAGCGCCATCTTCTGGCGCTGTACCCAACTCATCCAGGGCCCTGGTGCGGTGGCTCACTGGGTAATAAAGGGGTTAGGGCCAGCTTGGTATTATCAGCTGGCCCCAAGCCCAAAATTCATGGGGTCACGCCAGTATTAGACATGACCGCCATGAATTTCTAGTAAAGTATTTAAAAAAAACACAACACCCAGAATAAAGTCCTTTAATTGAAATAAAGACACAATTCTTTATTGTTCTAAATTAAACCATACTTACCATCACACCCATTCCAGCTGAAGCCAACGATCTCCTGCAATAAAAGAAAAATAAAAAACCAACCTCATCCTTACCTTTCCATGGTTCCCACGACAGCTTCAGCTCTGCTACATCGAGATGACTGGCTGGACCGCAGCAGAACGCTGCCATCCAGTCTGTCATCCCGCAGACACTGAGAAGCGCAGGCATGCTTGCGCTCCTCACTGTCTCGCTGTGACGGCATCCAGATGAGCCGAGGTCATGTCCAATGAACTCGGCTCACCTCATGCACGTCACTGACAGCGTGGGAAAATTCTCACGCTGAAGTGCTGAGTGCAGGAGAATTCTCCCACGCTGTCAGTGATGTGCATGAGGTGAGCTCATGCCCAATGAACCCAGCTCACCTCCTGCACGTCACTGACAGCGTGGGAAAATTCTCCTGCAATCAGCGCTTCAGCGTGAGAATTTTCCCACGCTGTCAGTGACGTGCATGAGGTGA
The DNA here is from genome assembly GCF_046119375.1 of Phyllobates terribilis. Classification (NCBI taxonomy): domain Eukaryota; kingdom Metazoa; phylum Chordata; class Amphibia; order Anura; family Dendrobatidae; genus Phyllobates; species Phyllobates terribilis. The sequence goes on along the minus strand of NW_027362763.1, from coordinate 524,791,114 downwards.
GCCGAGTTCATTGGACATGAACTCGGCTCATCTGGATGTCGTCACAGAGAGACGCTGAGCAGCGCAAGCAAGCCTGCGCTTCTCAGTGTCTGCGGGATGACAGGCTGGATGGCAGCGTTCTGCTGCGGTCCAGCCTGTCATCTCGATGTAGCAGAGCTGAAGCTGTCGTGGGAACCATGGAAAGGTAAGGATGAGGTTGCTTTATTATTTTTCTTTTAATGCAGGAGATCGTTGGCTTCAGCTGGAATGGGCGTGATGGTAAGTATGGTTTAATTTAGAACAATAAAGGATTGTGTCTTTATTTCAATTAAAGGACTTTATTCTGGGTGTTTGTGTTTTTTTTAACTTTGACTATGGGGTTAGTAATGGGGGTGTCTTATAGACGCCTCTCCATTACTAACCTGGGCTTGATGTCAGCTGGCATTATAAGCTGACATCAACCCCAACCCTATTACCCCCTGCCACCGCACCAGGGCAGCGTGGAAGAGCGAGGCTAAGTGCCAGAATTGGCGCATCCTATGAATGCGCCATTTCTGGGGCGGCTGACGGCTGGTGTTTCTAGCCTGGGAGGGGGCCAATATTCATGGCTCCCTTCCTGGGCTATTAATATCAGCCCCCAGCTGTCTGCCTAGCCTTTGCTAGCTATTAAATTAGGGGGACCCCACGTCATTTTTTTTGGGGGGTCCCCCATTTTAATAGCTAGTAAAGGCTATGTATTCAGCTGGGGGCTGATATTAGTAGCCTGGGAAGCTCCGTGGGTATTACCCCCTTCCCAGGCTTCAAACATCTGCCCCAGCCGTCTGCTTAACCTCCGCTAGAGCCTAAAATTAAGGGGAACCCCACGCCAATTTTTTTAATAATAAATCCTTTATTTTAATACTAAATGACAAGTACAGTAACCAACACTATCACTGTACTTCATATATATGTGACTGACATGTTTCTATCTATCTAATCTATGTGTGATGCTCTATCTTTCTGTTCTAAATTGTCGGGTACCGCTGCTGAATTGCCGGCCGGCTTTTTTAAAGAGACAGTGCATGAAAACACTATTATTTTTTTAAATAAATCCTTTACACTAAATGACAAGTAAAGTAAGCAACACTATCACTGTACTTATTATATATGTGACTGACATGTTTCTATCTATCTAATCTATGTGTGAAGCTCTATTCTTTCTGTTCTAAATTGTCGGGTACAGATGCTGAATTGCCGGCCGGCTTTTTTAAAGAGACGGTGCATGAAAACACTAATATTTTTTTTAATAAATCCTTTACACTAAATGACAAGTGCAGTAACCAACACTGTCACTGTGCTTCTTATATGTGTGACTGACATGTTTCTATCTATCTAATCTATGTGTGATGCTCTATTCCTTCTTGTCTAAATTGTCGGGTACCGGTGTATGCCGCTGCTGAATTTGCCGGCCGGCTTTTTTAAAGAGAGTGTCTTCTGAGCAGTTTGTCAGCTTTTGGACACCTTTGCAGGTGTTTTCTATGTGTTTCTATGTGTTTTTGTTTGCCTGCCATTGGTTTTAACGGTGTTCGACGGTGTTCTAAGGTGTTCGACGAACAGTTCGACGAACAGTTCCTCGAACATCCCGGTGTTCGACGAACCGAACCGAACCCGAACACTACGGGGGTGGCTCAACACTAATGATGAATTCAGTTTTGTCCACATTGAGTTTTAGGAAGCGAGAGAAAAAGAAGGACATTATGGTTGATGGGTCTATCAGCTGGGATTCTGGACGTCAGAGAGGTAGATCTGAGTGTCATCAGTGTATAGGTGGTAAAGCAATCCAAGGAATTTTGAGTTGTCCCAGGCACATCTTTAGACCTGACAAGGAATGACAGAACCTACATATTATACTAGTGTTTAGTTACTGGTATAGTGCCTAATAGAATTTCCAGAGAAGCCTAACATTTAGTATTAGAATCAATCAACAATTAAAGTTGTTAGGAGAAATAATTTAAAGGAAGTGTGTAATCCGAAAATATCTTATTGTTTAAATCAATTTTTTATATTACATTTATTTTTTAAAAAATGTTATCAATTTTTTTTTCATACAGGTGCTTCTCACAAAATTAGAATATCATCAAAAAGTTAATTTCAGTTCTTCAATACAAAAAGTGAAACTCCTATATTATATAGAGTCATTACAGAGTGATCTATTTCAAGTGTTTATTTCTGTTAACCACTTCGCACCAGAGCCTGTTTTTGCCTTCGTGACCGGGCCAATTTTTTCAATTCTGACCACTGTCACTTTATGAAGCAATTACTCTGGAACGCTTCAACGGATCCCCCTGATTCTGAGATTGTTTTTTCGTGACATATTGTACTTCATGATAGTTGTAAAATTTCTTTGATATCACATGCGTTTATTTGTGAAAAAATCGGAAATTTGGCGAAAATTTTGAAAATTTTGCAATTTTCAAACTTTGAATTTTTAAGCCCTTAAATCAGAGAAATATCTCACACAAAATACTTAATAAATAACATTTCCCACATGTCTACTTTACATCAGCACAATTTTGGAACCAAAATTTTTTTTTGTTAGGGAGCTATAAGGGTTAAAAGTTGACCAGCGATTTCTCATTTTTCCAACAAAATTTACAAAAACATTTTTTTAGGGACCACATCATATTTGAAGTCACTTTGAGGGGTCTTTATGACAGAAAATACCCAAAAGTGACACCCTTCTAAAAACTGCACCCCTCAAGGTGCTCAAAACCACATTCAAGAACTTTATTAACCCTTCAGGTGCTTCACAGAAATTTTTGGAATGTGGAAGAAAAAAATTAACATTTAACTTTTTTCACAAAAATGTTACTTTAGACCCAATTTTTTTTATTTTCACAGGGGTAACAGGAAAAAATGGACCCCAAAATTTTTTGTGCAATTTCTCTTGAGCGTGCTGATACCCCATATGTGAGGGAAAACCACTGTTTGGGCGCACGGCAGGGCTCGGAAAGGAAGGAGCGCCATTAGACTTTTTGAATGTAAAATTTGTCTGAATAATTAGCAGACACCATGTTGCGTTTGGAGAGCTCCTGATGTGACTAAACAGTGGAAACCCCCCACAAGTGACACCATTTTGGAAACTAGACCCCTTAGGGAACATATCTAGATGTGTGGTGAGCACCTTGAACCCCAAGGTGCTTCACAGAAGTTTATAATATTGAGCTGTAAAAATAAAATTTTCACATTTTTCCCACAAAAACGTTTTTCATCCCTTAATTTTCCATTATCATAATGGTAATAGGATAAATTGCACCATTAAATTTGTTGTGCAATTTCTCCTGAACACGCCGATACCCCATATGTGGGGGAAAACCACTGTTTGGGCGCACGGCAGGGTTTGGAAGGGAAGGAGCGCCATTTGACTTTCTGAATGTAAAATTTGTCTGAATAATTAGCAGACGCCATGTTGCGTTTGGAGAGCCCCTGATGTTCCTAAACAGTGGAAACCCCCCACAAGTGACACCATTTTGGAAACTAGACCCCTTAGGGAACTTATCTAGATGTGTGGTGAGCACCTTGAACCCCAACGTGCTTCACAGAAGTTTATAATAATCAGCTGTAAAAATAAAATTTTCACATTTTTCCCGCAAAAACGTTTTCATCCCTTAATTTTGCATTATCATAAGGGTAATAGGATAAATTGCACCATGAAATTTGTTGTGCAATTTCTCCTGAACACGCCGATACCCCATATGTGGAGGCAAACCACTGTTTGGGTGCACGGCAGGGCTCGGAAGGAAAGGAGCGCCATTTGACTTTTTGAATGCAAAATTTGTTTGAATAATTAGCGGACGCCATGTTGCATTTGGGGAGCCCCTGATGTGCCTAAACAGTGGAAACCCCCCACAAGTGACACCATTTTGGAAACTAGACCCCTTAGGGAACTTATCTAGATGTGTGGTGAGCACCTTGAACCCCAAGGTGCTTCACAGAAGTTTATAATAATCAGCTGTAAAAATAAAATTTTCACATTTTTCCCGCAAAAACGTTTTTCATCCCTTAATTTTGCATTATCATAAGGGTAATAGGATAAATTGCACCATGAAATTTGTTGTGCAATTTCTCCTGAACACGCCGATACCCCATATGTGGGGGAAAACCACTGCTTTGGTGTACGGCAGGGTTCGGAAGAGAAAGGAGCGCTATGTTGGCTGGGAAAGGCAGCAGACACCATGTCACATTTGAAGAGTCGCTGACATGCAGAAACAGCAGAAACCCCCACAAGTGACCCCATTTTGTAAACTACACCTCTTAAGGAATTCATCTAGGGAAGTAGTGAGTATTTTTTAATTTTTAAATTTATACCATTGGGCAGTGAAAAAAGCATAATTATATTTTTACCACAAAAAAATGTTTTACCCTCAGATTTTACATTTTCACACAGGGCAATGGGTAAAAATGGTGCCGAAATGTGTCACACAATTTCTTCTAAAAGTGCCAATACCCCATATGTGGCTGTATCGTACCGCTCAGCCATATGGCGAGATCTGGGGGGGACGGAGTGCTATTTGACAATTGGAGAACAAATTATTGTAGAATAGGCATTTGGATTTGGGAGCACAACATTTTTTGAATTTCTTTTGGGGGGCAAGGGCCATTTCGCTTTTCCAGAGCCTTTCTGCTACCAGTAACTTGGAAGTCTCTTATATTTTTAACAGATGACGGACCTGAGTGGGGACTAGCTTTTTTTGAGGACTGAGTTGAAGCTTTTATTGGGAACATTTTACGTAACATTTATCCGGCGCTCTAGGCTGAGCACTTACATCGGGGTTTCCATCTAAATTTCCAAGTGATGTAATTCAGATGAAACCCCTGCGGGATCCATTCACTGTAATGAGGCAGCAGAGTTACTCTGGACTCCGTCTGGCCTCTGTTTAGCGGTGTCCTTTTTTTCAGAAGTGCACAAAACTGTGGCCAACCGCACTTTTATGCACGCCTAAAACAAATGACACCGTGGGATCACAGGCCAGACGGCATCCACAGAGGCCTATATCTGCCTCATTACAGGGAATCTTCCGTCATGGGTTCCGGCTGAATCACATATTTCAGAGATTTACATGGAAACTCTGGCGTAAGTGCTCAGCGCAGAGCGCAGGATAAATGTGTGCCGAGCCATACTGCGATCTTTGGGAGACATAATAAACAAATCAGTAGCAGGTGAAGAATTGGTTTTATTTATTTTTTTACGCCGTTCCTAGTGTGATATAACTGATTAGATTACTTTATTCTTCGGGTCGGTGCGATTACAGAGATACCAGATTTATATCGGGTTTTTATGACTGACAGCTGTCACACACTAAGAGACGCTTTTTTTTTGCAAAATCTAGTTTTTGCATCGCCATATTTTGAGAGCTATAATTTTTCCATATTTCGGCCGACAGAGTCGTGTGATGGCTTGTTTTTTGCGGGACGAGTTGACATTTTTATTGGTACCATTAGTGGGTACGTGACATTTTTTGATCGCTTTCTATTCCGTTTTTTTGGGAGGTAAAATTAACAAAAACCAACAATTCAGGAATTGTTTTTTGAGGTTTTTTTTTATGCCGTTCTGCGTGTGGTAAAAGTGATCAGGCAGCGTTATTCTTCGGGTCAGTACATTTACAGCGATACTACACTTACTGTACATTTTTTTATGTTTTGGCGCTTTTACACAATAAAACAATTTTAAAGAAAAAATATTTTTTTTGCATTGCTTTATTCTGAGAGGTATAACTTTTTTATTTTTTGGCTGATGGAGCTGTATAGTGGCTTGATTTTTGCAGAACAAGATGACGTTTTCAGCGGTACCATTTCTATTTCCATTTTGCTTTTTGATCGCATTCTTTTCCACTTTTTGTTTGGCAATATGAGGAAAAAGCATAGTTTTTTGCTCCGTTTTTTATTTATTTTTATTACGGTGTACACATAAGGAGTTAATTAGTGTGACAGTTTTATAGCTCGGGTTGTTTCGAACGCGGCAATACCAAATATGTGTACTTTTTTTATTTTTGCATAACTATATGGATTTATCGGTTTAATATTTTATTTATTTATTTTTATTTATTTTGTATTTTTTTTTTTAACAGTTTCAAAACATTTTTTTTTACTTTTTTTACATTTTTACTTAGTCCCTGTATGGGACATTAATTTTTATTTTTCTGATCCCTGATCTCATGTAATGTAATAGACATATATTACATTACATGAGATCTTCACTGACTCTTTCAGTCAGTTTCCTGTCTGGCATCAGCTACATACAGGCTGAAGTCAGACAGGAAGGACACCATATATGGCAGAGCTGGAGGCGGTCATGTGACCTCCAGCTGCCATAGCAACGCCAGGTCCTGAAAGCAATCAAGGGGTCGTCAGAGAGGTAAGTGGACGACCCCCTCTCCTCCTGCTGTCTCCTATATGCCGCGATCACTATAGATCACAGCATATAGAAGACAGCAAAGGGTTAACATCACTGGGACCTGATCTAATCAGGTCCCGATGATGTTCCCTGTCAGAGCTAACGCTCTGCACCGCTCTCACAGCGCTTGCAGGACCCAGGGGGTCCTGAGCACTGCGAGACCACCCACCGTTTTTAAACGTCCGCGCTGCACAGAGCCCAGGCAGCGCGGACGTTTATCTACAGTGGGCGGTCGGGAAGCGGTTAATGTTGATGATTATGGCTTACAGCCAATGAAAACACAAAAGTCATTATCTCAGTAAATTAGAATACTTTATAACACCAGCTTGATTTTAAAATCTGAAATGTTGGCCTACTGAAATGCATGTTCAGTAAATGTACTCAATACTTGGTCGTGCCTCCTTTTGCATCAATTACTGCATCAATGTTGTGTGGCATGGAGGTGATTAGCCTGTGGCACTGCTGAGGTGTTGTGGAAGCCCAGGTTGCTTTGATAGCAGCCTTCAGCTCGTCTGCATTGTTGGGTCTGGTGTCTCTCATCTTCCTCTTGACAATACCCCATAGATTCTCTATGGCGTTAAGGTCAGGTGAGTTTGCTGGCCAATCAAGCACAGTGATACTGTTGTTTTTAAACCAGGTATTGGTACTTTTGGCAGTGTGGACAGGTGTCAAGTCCTGCTGGAGAATGAAATTTCCATCTCCAAAAAGCTTGTCGGCAGAGGGAAGCATGAAGTGCTCTAAAATTTCCTGGTTAGACGGCTGCGCAGACTTTGATCTTGATAAAACACAGTGGACCTACACCAGCAGATGACATGGTTCCCCAAACCATCACTGATTGTGGAAACTTCACACTGGAGCTTAATTCTAAAAAAGCTTTAGTGGCCAGTGGGAAAATTTCCAAAATTTCTAATTTTTAGTATTAAAAAATATTGACAACAATTTTTAAAATTACATTTAAAACGAAAACCTTAAACAATAAACATGATTTCAACATATTCTGATGGCACATTTCCTTTTAGGAAGGTACCATTTGTGATTTAAAATGGAACTGTCCGTCCAACAAACTTTACATAAATCAATAGTATAGACAATTATAAGAAACTTTTTAATGTATCTTAACAAAGAAATCAGCATCCTTTCTGACTTATCAGACACTTTTACAATTCTTCTCATCCCCCTACCTTCTCATCTCCCCATCTATAGTGAATAAACTGCTCACGTCCACCCAAAGGAGACGGACTGCAAGTGTTATGTCTCACAGACCATTTTCCTCTATGGAGGGTGGAGGAGGGAGGAGCAAGCAGCAGGGAAGGGAACTGACAAAGGCAGACAGAAAAAACATGGTGCAGAGCTATGTAACAAGTACTTTAACTCACATCAGAGCTTGAAGCAGATGAAAAATCTCAGCTCTGTTGTATAATAGACTAACATATATCTTCAGATTTTCTCTGAGAGAGAAAAAGTGAATGAGGAGCAGACATTCCCCTCTCTGTGCTGTGCGGTCTATAGGAGAAATCACTGCAGCTCGTCTCCTCTCCACAGCAAACAGTGAATTGCAAATTACAGATAGAGCCTGCAGAATATGCAGGCTACAAGTCATATGATATCCAGAAATTGCTTATTTCTTGTGTACCCAAAGACACCTAATTCTGAAAAGTTACATAAAAGCACAGCTACCACTTAAAATTTTGAGTTAGTGACTCGCCCCCTGGGCCGTGGGGCACTCGGATCCGGGCAATAGGGAAACGGTGGGAGTAGTAGTGGCAACCCGGTTCCGAGGCTCAGGGTGGTCTGGCCAGTGGTAGTCCGTTAAGTGCTATTGATTATGTCCGACTACGCCAACCGTGGATTTGCGGTCATTAGGAACCGCCGCTGCAGGGCAGACCGCTGGGGCTGATGATATATGCAGCTGGGATGGTGTGACTCCCCACGGGAAGAGTGCGGCCCCAGGGCAGTGTGGTGGATGGTGGAAGTGATGGTAGTGAGAGTCCCGGTGCCGATAGTGCTGGAGGAGCAAGGAGCACACAGACAAGTTGCAGTCCAGGGTCTTTGCTAAAATTGGTAAACTGACCCATAAACAGTCCCAGCTAGGAGGGGACCTGGATGTCTGAGAGCAACGGGGAAATTGACCCTGGTCAGGGTGAGGATGTAGGCCTACCGTGCTTTCTGCGCTCCTTCTGGCTATCTCCTCGTTATAGGGTAACAGCCCACGCTTCCGAGCTTTCCGTGTATTCTCGCCTGTATGGCCTGCGACGTGGGTTCCTTTCTGCTCCCAGCCTTGTACGGCTTTACTGGTCCCTTCGGTTGTGGCAGGGCCTCCAGGCTTCTTAGGCCAAGGAATATACAGTCCCTTGCGGACTGGTTATCTGCTGGAGGATGTAGAATCCTCTCAGCCTCAGACACCAAAGTCTGGTAAAGTCAGTCTCTTATCTGCCAAGACAGGCTTGCTTCGCCTCTTGTCTCTGGCTTGTGGCTCTCCTCCTGCCACACTTCCTCTTAGGTGCAGTGCAACTGTCTGTCCCTGCTCTGCTCTGGGACAAGTCTCCGTGCTGAGACAGGCCATCAAGTTCTCTCTAACCCTGCCCCCAGCTCCAGCTTTTATAGGGGCAGCCTGCTCCCCCTACTGGCCTGAGACAGGAGGTACTGCATGCTAATGTTCCCCTGACTAGAGAACCTCCCCCTTGCTCTTAGACACAGCTTTAATTACACTTGTGGCATCCAGGCCAGGGTGACACATTAGGATGAGCTGCAATGTCAGACACAGCTAACAAACAGGCATAATTCGAAACTGTAGAAACAGAAGACATTTTTTCAAGCTGTACAACCCTTTTAAATGAAGTGAACAGGGATCCTATCTGAATGCAAAGTGCAGACTACTGGAGAGCATGGGCATTTTCACCATTAAAGGGATTTTTCACATTTAGAAAAGTGGTCCCCAAACATATGCTGTCATGTAAAGTATTAAAGCTAGATAGTACTCAATCTCCTCTGCTCCAGCACTGTCCCCCTTCTTCAGCTCTGGTCTTCATATTTCAGCTGTGGCAGTGATGTGATGACTATAGTACATGTCACTACTGCAGTAAGCTCAGCAGCTCTTCAGATACAAACATCACGAGCTGCTAAGCTCAGTGATTTGCTGCAGCGACAATGCACGCTGTATTTGTGATGTCAACTCTGCAATCAAAAACAGTGACCGGAGAGTCAGCGCTAGAGTGTACTATTAGGCCTTCTGGATTTAGAATGCATGAGCATGACCAACATTATGGGGTTTTGCAGAGCGATGTTACTGTGTCTTAAGCATGAGACTCTTCTTGCTTCATTGCTATTTAAAAATCTTACGCTTATAGGTGGCGCATGTGGTTCGTGGACCCACTGTGCCACGAACTGAACTTACCCTGGAGGGGCATGACTAAGCAGCTGCCTTGGTGTTCAATGGAGCCTCTAGTGGTGAGGTCAGGCTTGTGCGGCAGGTAGCTGCCAGGTGCCACCCCAGGGCGGCTTCCAGCAGTAGCAGCTGACCCCAGAGGTCAATAACGTTTATTCAGATTCTTAAACAGGGCAGGACGGCCACTTGGGACAAGTTCAAATTGTGCAGACAGGACGGTCACGGGAACAGGTTCAGAATTCAGGCCTGGGCATTCAGCCCCTAGGGTAGCAGACAGGTACCGCCGATGTGGTTTCAGGATATAGACACCAACGAAGCAGTCACAGGAAGACGGACTAACTATACTGGACTAACAGGACACAGGATGCGGGAAAACATTAACAAACTAGGGACAGGGACTTGGCAACATACAGTTGTACACACCATCCACCAAACACTGAACTATATTGGCTGCTCAGGCACCTCCCAATTGGGGAGGGTGCCTTTTATAAAAGATACCTTCCAGCTATTGGCTTGGGAGACACCTTGCACATTACTAAATGCTACCCAGCTGTTAGCTGAGGGCATTTACCATGTGTGTATGCTAACCCCTTTAAGATCAGGGGAGCGCACGTGCGCGTGTACTTGGCACGCCGCCGGGACACAGTGCGGCATGCACAGCAGGAAGCAGGAGGCAGGAGCACTCTGAGGACCGGGGCAGTGAGTAAGCTGGCATCCCTGCATGGAGGGAAAAGGGGACACCATGCAGGGGCACTGGCAGTAGAGCCACAACAAGCCATATATATTTTGGGGAGATGCATCAGGGTGGGCATATCATTGGCGCAACCAGTTCAGTTGCACCCAAGAAGTAAGGGGGTGAACTTACACATTCATTGCAGTTAGAATTTTGCATTATAATGGGCTATTGAACTGCAAAGGGCACATATAATGTTCTTGCACATGTTCCCTTTCCTGTCTGTGTCTGCCAGTGGAATGCATGGTTTATAGAACAGGACTAGGCATGAACCACAAAGCTCAGCCTGTAGCTCAAAGTGTCCTAAAGAACAAAAATAGATGAAAAGCACCTCCCACACATAAAACTCTGCAATGACTGTTAGATAGCCAAGATAGTTTTATGGATGAGAACAAATGAGAGAATTTAGCTGGTTCCTCTTTCTGCAACAATTGAGAGGAAGTTGCTGAGCCATGTAGTTGAATAAAACTGCAAAAGATAAAAATATTTATACTCAGTACTAACTTAGATGTTACCCCCCTCTAAGATGAGATGTCGGGAATGACGGCAGGTAGGAAGAGGCTTGAAGAGCTCTGGACTGGTGGTCACAGATTAATAACATGGCTGCTGGACTAGGTTTCTGTGAATCATTTTTTCTTTTAGCCCTATCATCTTATGCTTACAGTGCTTAAGTCAACTTTTCATTATGATTGTGTTTTTTCCAGGTGCTAAAAGATGGACGGCTTATAAGTAAATCTGCAATTTCTTCACATCCATTGTTAAGTGCAACTCTGTTTGGAAGATGGTATCAAAAAGACCCAACTTCAAACTGATGTATATATTCATCTGATGCTGGGAAAAATGTTTGGTGGCATATTTTTTTGTATTATTCCATATTTTTTGTTATTTTTGCCAATTTTACATCAATAAATTATTTTTGCTACCACAAAATAATAAATATCTTCAGAATTTATGATCAATAAACTTCATTACACTGTCTATAAGATGTAATTTCAGACGTGTTTCAATTACTGTTACTGTCATTTGCATATCTTTTTTCACATCACATACCTTATTTTTTACACTTTAAGACGCACCTTACCATAAGACGCACCCCAGGTTTTGATAGCAACAAATAGGAAAACATTTTTCTTATTAATTAAAACTTCCTTGGTGGTGTAAAGTGGAGTGGTCATCATTATCACTAATTTTAATGCACTAGGGTAGAATAATTAGGTAATAAATCTATTGTTAGTGTCTCTTTGCAGTGAGTAATATACACACAGCTCTGCCACATGCGTATGCATATATAGACATACAGCTCTGCTACATATGCACATGCAGACTCACACAGCACTGCTACATGCACTTGTAGACACACATCTTTGCTACAACATATTACATGCACACATAGACACACACAGCACTTCTACATGCACAATTAGACACACACTTTCACGGGGTTATCGCGACAGGTTGGAGCCAGGAGACCTCAGCACCAGATGGCTCCTGCTCCAACTCCCACAAGAAGCTCTTCTCCGTCATTTTAAATATATTTATTTCTTCTAGCAGAACAGGGGTTAAGCGGCCGTGTTGGATTTCCCTGTGCTCACAGCTGAGCTCGGTTAGCCATTCCCTTTCCCTCTATAACCTGGGCTCTGACAATAAGTCCTTCCCAGAGCTAGCATTTGCTGCATGGCTAAGGAGAGTGAGAAGATCTATGAGAAGGAGTTTGAGAGGAATAACTTCTGACTGTTGCCTGGTTTGTATGCGTGGTTATTCCTTATCCTTCTCCATTTTGATTTATTCCCCCTATTTACACACACTGGTGCTTCCCTCTGTTATAGGTGAGAGAATATTAACAGTTTTCTGTTTATCCCTGTCTGTGTTGCCTTGTTTGTTGGGTGGGTGTACTTCAGTGCACAGTAGCGCCCCTCTTCCCAGGGTGGGGGAGGAGAACAAGCGGAGGGCTAACTCAAGAGTTAGGGCGAGGGCGGAGGCCTCAGCATCCTCAACTTCAGAGGTATCCTGGAGAATAGGGCGAGAAAGGGCACCCCCTAGTGTTAGTCAGGGTAGAAGCCCCTTATCCCTGGTCACCCGACAGCTGTGTCGTGACACACATCACACATACACTATACATTACCACATCTTACAGTTCGGAGGCTGCACGAGCTGAGGAGCTGAAAGGAACTTCCATCTGTTTAACTCAGGACTTTTCAGGTGATGAACTGATGTGCAGGTCACAGTGGCTTCCTCTCCTATTCTGCAACGATCACATAGATCAGTGTGGGGCAAGAGGAGAGAGAGCAGTGATCGTGAATGACGCAGTATTAGTACTCTCTTCCATCACAGGAAGCTACCTCTAGATTATAATACGTACCCTCTTTTTAGAAAGAGTTTTTCTTAAAAAGTGTGTTTTATAGTCCAAAAATACAGTATATGTGTTTTAAGACCACAACTATAATGTCCTGCTAAATTATATCTGACAATACATAAGATTCACACAAGAGTCATGGCTTCTCTTTCTAAAGGAGCCATGACCGCAATGCCTTATCTGTTTTTAAAGGGAACATCTGTTGTTGAACATGTGCCTCCCTTACATGACTGTCTGCTGTCAGGCAGAAGCTGCAGGCACCACTGTTTCCAACACATCAGTCCTGGACTGATGGGCAGATTGTTAATAGGCTGCATCTCTTGATAACAGTGGGGCACTCTGCCCTCCTATGTCCAACTCCTAAATTACCTTCAAGCAGTTTCGGAGTTAAAGTATCTCTCAATTAGAAGTGAAAAAAAATCCTTTTTTTGTGGTATGCAATTGGTGTGCTAATCACAAAATCAATAGGCAACAATTACAAAGGCTTTTTACCAAACCATCCAAAAATTATCCCTTTTTTCTGGAGTCAAACAATTGTACTGTTTAGAAAGTGGAAAAAGTTGTGGCTTCTCAACCTGAAGTGAAAAATATTTATATTTTGGGGTTTGCAACTAGTTTGCTAATCACAAAATGATTAGACATTTACAAAAGCTTTTATCAAGCCTTCTATCAATTATCCACTTTTTTCTGGAAACAAAATATGAGTACTGTTTTGAATGTGCATGTGAAGACATTATTTCTTTTTTTTGCTAAGCTATTTCTTGTGGGTACAAAAACATGAGTGTGTTCTCAGCAGAGTACTGTTGGTCTTATGATGGATAGGGAGTAGATACCTGGGAGAGTGTGGTCCTTTGGCACTTTAAGCAGAAGAACGGTGTAGACAACAATCAATGGACATTCAGTTAGACAGACAGACGGAATGACCAATTTAATCATTGGCATCAGTCGTCGGTGCATGAAAGTCTACACTAAACCTTGTCTAATCCATTTTGACAAATGTTAGGTTTTCCACAGATAACCTGCTTTGCAATGATGTGACAAAAGCACCGGCGGCACTGTATTCCCTCTCTGACATAGTAATAACTCTTCCTCAGTATGGCTTTTCCCCCCAGGCTTTCAATATGTTTAACTGTTTGTCAGAGCTTTGCATGAGTGAATAGAATGAGGGTACTGTGTAGAATCTACAGTGTGCCCTTTTCTTGTTGGGGATGAGATCATGTCCATTGAGCAGCATCCGGAGGAGGTGTAAGAGGTGACAGAATAATGGAATCTGGCGGTGGAAAAAATACATGGCTCCTACAGTCGTGGCCAAAAGTTTTGAGAATGACACCAAAATTATATTTTCACATGATCTGCTGGCCTCTGGTTTTTATTCGTGTTTGTCTGATGTTTATATCACATACAGAAATATAATTGCAATCATATTATGAGTACCAATAGGTTAAATTGACAGTTAGAATGAGTTAATGCAGCAAGTCAATATTTGCAGTGTTGCCCCTTCTTCTTCAAGACCTCTGTAATTCTCCCTGGCATGCTCTCAATCAACTTTTGGACCAAATCCTGACTGATAGCAGTCCATTCTTGCATAATCAATGCTTGCATTTTGCCAGAATTTGTTGGTTTTTGTTTGTCCACCCGTCTCTTGATGATTGACCACAAGTTCTCAATGGGATTAAGATCTGGGGAGTTTCCAGGCCATGGACCCAAAATCTCTATATTTTGTTCCATGAGCCATTTAGTTATCACCTTTGCTTTATGGCAAGGTGCTCCATCATGCTGGAAAAGGCATTGTTGGGCGCCAAACTGCTCTTGGACGGTTGGGAGAAGTTGCTCTTGGAGGACATTCTGGTACCATTCTTTATTCATGGCTGTGTTTTTAGGCAAGACTGTGAGTTAGCCGATTCCCTTGGCTGAGAAGCAACCCCATACATGAATGGTTTCAGGATGCTTCACAGTTGGCATGAGACAAGACTGGTGGTAGCGCTCACCTCTTCTTCTCCGAATAAGCTGTTTTCCAGATGTCCCAAACAATCGAAAAGGGGATTCATCAGAGAAAATGACTTTGCCCCAGTCCTCCGCAGTCCACTCCCTGTACCTTTTGCAGAATATCAGTCGGTCCCTGATGTTTTTTCTGGAGAGAAGTGGCTTCTTTGCTGCCCTCCTTGAAACCAGCCCTTGCTCAAAGAGTCTCCCCCTCAGTGCATGCAGAAGCACTCACACCAGCCTGCTGCCATTCCTGAGCAAGCTCGGCATTGCTGGTAGTCCGATCCCGCAGCTGAAACAGTTTTAAGATACGGTCCTGGCGCTTGCTGGTCTTTCTTGGGCGCCCTGGAGCCTTTTTGACAACAATCGAAGCTCTCTCCTTGAAGTTCTTGATGATGCGATAGATTGTTGACTGAGGTGCAATCTTTGTAGCTGCGATACTCTTCCCTGTTAGGCCATTTTTGTGCAGTGCAATGATGGCTGCACGTGTTTCTTTAGAGATAACCATGGTTAACTGAAGAGAAAGAATGATACCAAGAACCAGCCTCCTTTTAAAGTGTCCAGTGATGTCATTCTTACTTAATCATGACTGATTGATAGCCAGCCCTGTCCTCATCAACACCCACACCTGTGTTAATGGATCAATCACTAAAACGATGTTAGCTGCTCCTTTTAAGGCAGGACTGCAATGATGTTGAAATGTGTTTTGGGGGTTAAAGTTCATTTTCTGGGCAAATATTGACTTTGCAAGTACAGTAATTGCTGTTAAGCTGATCACTCTTTGACATTCAGGAGTATATGCAAATTGCCATTACAAAAAATGAAGCAGTAAACTTTGGAAAAATTACTATTTGTCTCATTCTCAATACTTTTGGCCATGACTGTAGTCACAAAGGCCTTGCCACCTGTCCAAGATTCAATGCTGCATCACTGGCACTGAAAACATTCACCTAGTGAGCAGTGAAATTCATGTATTGTCCCTGGCCATTGTTGCTGATGTAAGTATCTATAATGCATTGCACTTTGGAGCTCAAAGAGAAGTCCAGAAGAAGACCTACATTCTCCTGCACCCACGAGAGTGCAATGGGTTGGTGGAACTTGGGGCAGAATATAAACAGGCGTCATTGATGGATTGGAAATTCCGCTACATACAACATTAACTGTTAAAGTGACAGGGGTGGTGAACTGACTCTAGCTGATGGTGTCACTTTCAGAGGCTACATTATCCTACTGTGATTGATGAGGAATGGGACATATACTACATTATGACCTCCACTTCATCTTTGCAAATGAGCTTGCCAGGGATAAAGAAAGCTAAATGCCTATTGCCAAAACATTTGCAGCCTGCACTATCAGTGGTGTTAGATCTGCTAATAGTTGCAATCATATTCTTACCCTTGATATTTGTTTATTTTTTTCTATCACCCTGCCACGTATATCACCTGTGCCATGTTTGGGTTTAACATAAATTTTGGACAAATATATATTGTTTAATTTGCTTATAAATTTGTGAACAAACACTTACTACACTTTTTGGTTTAAAATTTCCTGCCCCTTAACAAAAAAAAGGTACACTTAAATTCACCACTGGAAACAAACATGCTGGCAGCAACAGCAATATGATCGTAGGGTATATGTTTTCTAGACTAGACAATTAAAGCAGGTATTCCAAAAATAAAAAAAAGACCTTTTAGATTAAAGGTGTAATAAAAAAGCCAGTCTATATTCACAGACTGAGAGTATCACTCTCTTTTTTAATTTGGTACATCAGCTCTGAAGTAGTACACCAAAATCACAAAAGAGTCCAGATTCATCAACACTGTCTATATTCGCACCGGTCATGATGAGTGGGCATGGTGGAGTCAGATGCTCCTGATGCATGAAAAGTAATGCACCTCCATTTGCTATACCAGAAATCTTACTCCGGTTCCTGACTGGAGTAAGATTTCTGTTGTAGGGAATGCCAATGGTCATCATGAAATATACGAGCTGTGGAGTCACATCCCCACTTTCCCCCTGTCCCACCCAAGCTCTGACCATTTTGGCAGAGTTGAGAGAGACTGGCTTGAAAATGCCAAAAGTCACAAGATTTTTGTGTAACTCGTAGTTGCACCACAATTTTGCATAACTTTTCAAAAAAATGTACTCTAGAATTCTGGTGAAATTGCCTTGATGAATCAGAGCCTAGGTCTTTTTTTTATCCCTATCTTATATGCTCTAAGCTCCTATAATAACACAATACAGGCATAAAATGGCATTCCTTGGCTGGCCCCTGAGTTTTATACTGCCTGTTATGGCCTTCCTGATTGGCTGTGCTACATATTATGATTGTATTGCTGAAGGGCATTATGAGTAAGCTCGCACTGCTGTACCTGATGCCATTTGTCTGATAACTGAGTGTGCAGCATGTGTGAAATTGCGACGGGAATTTATTTACTTATTTCTTTTTTGCTGATCCTCGCAAATCGAATCTCATATTGTTTGAATTAGCATGGAACCGCAGATTTAAGTAAATTCAACCTGAATTCTATCCTCCACTGATCAATCCACTTACAGTGGGTAAAAAAATTATTTAGTCAACCACCAATTGTGCAAGTTTTCCCACTTAAAAAAACTAGCATTTTGATTTTTCTTCTTCATGGTATTTATGCATTGGTTAAATAATTTTATATTTTGAAAGACCTGAGTTTTAAGGGCATGACAGCAAATATCCTTATTATATATGTTCTTTTCATTTTTTACTATTTTTTTTTAAATGTTTTTACTTTTTTTTACTATTTAGCAGCCACAGGCCAACAAAGCTGCTACGTTTTTCATGCTATCTCCCATGCTCATGTCCTGTACTATGCACATAGTAAGCCATATGCTGTTTGGTGGTGGAAAAAAACTCTAACGTAATTGTCTCAGTTCAAGAATGAGTACAACCATTTAATTGAAAAGTGAATTTGATCTTTCACCCATAAAGGATAATATTTATTGAAGAAAGGCGATTCCGGCAGCTAAATAAGAAAGGGTTCTTTAGAGTTAGAGCAGTCAGAATGTAGAATTCCCTACCACAAGAGGTAGTAATGACAAACACTATAACCGCTTTTAAAAAAAGGGCTGGATGATTTCCTCGATAAACATAACATTGTGGGTTATAGTTAAATTAGTGACAAAGTGTACAATTGGGGGAACTTGATGGACCTAAGTCTTTATTCAACCTATGTAACTATGTAACTTATATGGTGAAAATTATTATTCTAAATTGGATTTATATCTTACTTTACAATTCAGATTTGCCTAATATAACCAGTTAGCAATATGATTAAGTGCTCTTCAAAATATTACCATAAATATAAAAGTGAATTGTGAATACATAATTGTTTTGTGTGTTATCATGGAAAGACGCCTTATCATTTGTATTTTCCCTTAACCATGAGTGATTTGTGCATTATTTCACGTCCATAGAAGCAATGTCCTGTTATAAATGAAGAATAGTACTGTAATTTGCAGAGCCTGAGGTGTGATTAATAAGGTGTTTAGCTTCATTTGTCCCTACTGGTAGACGTATGTTTTTCTAGAGTTAATGTAGAAGTACAGAAAGCCCCAAGGTGTGTCAACAAACAGACTAATTGAGGAAGTACCTACTCTGTCCTAATACAAAAACTGCCACATGTTACTGTTTACCAAATTCATGCTATTTTGTAATCTTTATGTGTTTTCAGGATAGCACTAGGTGTACCAGAAGTGTTTTATGTCATGCTTTGTTTAATTCACAAATTACAATATCTGATATGAAGATTCTATTATTTCTTTATCATGTCTATTTTTATGGACACATAATATTAATCTCCAAACTAATGCAACAAAAAGATGGAGACAGTCTTGGATTGAGATCCAAAAGATAGGTATAGTGAACTGTCAAACCATGTTTAATTATTTATTTTTAAATTAAATAGTAACAATCATTT
Organism: Phyllobates terribilis; assembly: GCF_046119375.1. Lineage (NCBI taxonomy): Eukaryota > Metazoa > Chordata > Amphibia > Anura > Dendrobatidae > Phyllobates > Phyllobates terribilis. The sequence goes on along the minus strand of NW_027362763.1, from coordinate 524,772,295 downwards.
TTTTCACAAATCAATAATACATTTGAAAATAAGAAATTTTGTGCTGTATTATATTAGAGAAATCTGCAACTTTTTCCTCTTCAGTTGACCATTTATTCTCAAAATTCTCAACTCACGATTAAAATCTGTCTTCATTGAATACAGACTTTGAAATTGATGTTATAAGATATAGTAGTTGGTTCACATAACGTTCAATGGAGAACTGTGACTGTTATTTCAGATGAGATTGCAGTAGAATGTCTGTTTCTACCTCTAGCTCCTCCACTCTTCATAGAATTTTAAAAGCACCAACTATCATCTATCTGTCATGGGGATACTGAGACAGAGTGGGGTCAGACAATCACAGTGTCTGCTGACACATACACCTGCGGTAGTTAGAACAGCTTCACCATCCTATTAGCAGTTCTGGCTTTCTTTGCTCTGGTGCTGCAAGGGTGAAACTGCTTAGTTGGACTCCTGGAGTTCTCTGTCTTGGGTTGTATCAGCTGTTCTGAGTTCGTTACTCCCAGCAAGTATAAGAACCCTCCTCGCTTCTAACTTTGCCAGTGATAGTTACCACTACCTGGTTTGGAGTTGAAGGAGAGAGTTCAGTGTTTGGAGTAGGCGGTTAAGAGAGATTTCCAGAGATTGCTGCTTAGAGTTGGTTTGCATGTTAACCCTTACCCTCTCCCATTTGATTTCTTCCTTCCTATTCCTTCTGTTTTCCCACTTAGTGTTTGCCTATACACTTTGGCCTCACACCTCCCTGGTTGGGGGAGGGAACAGATAAGGGTAAGATAGGAGCATAGCAAGATACGAGATCCCGGCATCTTCACCATCCTGGGATTGGGTAGGTGTCTACAATCCCTTGTCACTACATGACATTATCACTGTATGTACCTTTTTGGATCCATTATTGATCCTGTGGCTGCTCTGGCAGGGCAGCTACAACAACTCAGCCTTGAGGTGGCAGACTTGTGCTCAATTGTTTTGCAGCACCCATTGACTCCAGGCTTAGGGCTCGCAGCTCCCGGGCAACCTCTGGTGGAGCCCAAGATTGCTTTGCTGAATAGGTTCTCTGGGGGTCGGGATAAGTTTGTGGTTTTAAGGAGGCCTGCAAACTTCGTTATAGATTATATCCTTACTCCTCAGGTACCAAGGAGCAATGGGTGAGGATCTTAATATCTTTTCTCCAGGGTGACCCTCAAGCCTGGACATTTTCTCTCCTAAACTATGTCAGCTTCAGCAGGGAGACTGGCCAGTGGAGGAGTATTGCTACGAGTTCCGTATGTGGTCTGCGGATACAAGGTGGAATGACCTCACACTCCGTAGTCAGTTTTGTCAGGGGCTTTCTGAGAGGGTAAAGGATGCCTTTGCTCTGTATGAGACTCCAGTTTCCCTAGAGGCGGCCATGTCTCCAACTATCCGTGTAGACCACCATCTCAGAGACAGGCAAAAGGTGACACCTCAATTTTCAGAGAAACCCATGCAGTTGGGGGATATGACTTGTTTTACTGATCCTTCAGTGGTTCGGCACAGAAGGGGAGTGTGTGTTTTTTTGTGGGGGGGTGGGTTATTTTGTGGGCACTTGCCCATCCATATGTAATTGCAAACAGCCACCAGAACACTAAGAAGCCCAGGTTGCATGGAGGTTAGCAACCTTGGTGTACATATTTCCTCCATTGGTAGGGCGCAATTCTTTCTACCCTCCAAAGTCCTGTTGGGGAGAAGAAAAGTGTATATTTCTGCCTTTTTGGACAGTGGGGCAGGGTTTAATCTGGTTGACACCCTTTTTGTCCAGATCCAGGGCCTTGTTCCTCATGAATTGTCAAAACCTATTCCACTAATTGCAATAGATTTTGCACCCTTGAGTCGGGGGCATTTCAATCAGGTCGTTCAGGATTGACGTCTTCAGGTAGAGGCCATGCACACTGAGTCCATAAAATGTTATGTGTTGAAGAGCTTGCCTTCCACAGTAGTTCTTGGCTGACATAACACAATCCTGTAGTGGACTGGCAGGCATGGGAGAGAGTGAGATGGAGCAATTACTGTCAAAACAAATACATGAGCACTCGTTTATCCATGGTAACTACCAGGTCTCTACTGGCATATTAGTCTGATTATGAGGATGTGTTTTTGGAACAAGGGTGTCAAGAACTACCACCTCATCGCCCTTGTGATTGCTCAGTCAATTTGATTCCAGGGGCTAAGTAGCCTAAGAAAAGGCTATATAATATTTTAGGTCCTGAGAGGCAGACCATGTAAGATTATATTACAGAGAACCTTGTCCTAAGGGACATATGAGACCCTCCTCATCTCCAGAGGGAGCTGGATTTTTCTTTGTTAAGAAAAATAATGGGGGGCTGAGTCCCTGCTTGGATTACGGCAAATAAACCGTATCACTGTTTGGGATCCATACCCTCACCCTCTCATTCTTCTCATTGTGGATCTCTTTAATCGGAATATCGGGGCAAAGTGGTTTTCCAAACTGGACCTTAGGAGAAGCCTATAATCTCATCCATATAAGGAGGGGATGAGTGGAAGACTGCTTTTAATGCACCAGAGGGACACTGCGAAAACCTAGTCATGCCATTTGGATTGAACAATGCTCCCGCCATTTTTCAGTACCTTATAAAGATATTTTCCATCAACTGGCAGGTAGATTTGTGGCAGTCTATCTGAATGACATATTAATTTATTCACTGGACCTTGAGTCACATCAGGTACATGTCAGGTAGGTCCTACAAATACTCAGGGAAAATAAACTTTATGTCAAGTCTGAAAAATGTATGTTTACTGTTCAGGAGATTCCTTTTCTGGGATATCTATTATCTTCCACTCGCTTTTGCATGGATCCTGCGAAAGTCCGAGCAGTACTGGATCATCCTGAAAATGTAAAAGCTTTGCAGCAGTTTCTGGCTTTCACCAACTCTTACCGCAAGTTCATCAAGGACTTTTTGGTAGTGGCCAAACCGCTTACGGATATGACCAGGAAAGGACTTTTCAAAATGGTCTAAACTGGCCTGTGAAGAGTTTGCTACCTTGAAAAATCATTTTGCTTTGATACTTATACAGCCTGATGTTCATTGTGGAGGTAGATGAGTCGGAGGTAGGGGTTGGGGCTGTATTGTCACAGGGTTCGTCTCCAAGAAAATGGCGTCTATGTGCATATTTTCTCAAAAAAATGTCGTCTGCCGAAAAGAATTATGACATTGGTAATAGGGAGCTCTTGGCAATAAAGTTAACCTTCAAGGAATGGCATCATTGTTTGGAGGGGCAGTTCATCCGGTCATGGTCATCACTGATGGCAAAAATCTATTGTATCTGGAATCAGCTAAACATCTGACACCTAGACCGGCAAGGTTGTTATTGTTTTTTACCAGATTCAACTTTTTTGTGACTTATAGGCTGGGGGATAAGAACATTAAGGCGGATGCATTGTCTCATTGTTTTCAAGGGGGGAGGTCGTAATCGTGAGCTTGTTCCCATATTACAGAAAGGAGTAGTTATTGCTGCAATATGTTCTGATCTGGAGAAGGAGGTCGTAGAGGCTCAGGGGGTTGCCCTGCTGCCTTTCCTTCAGGTAATCTGTTTGTCCCTGCGAACCTCCATCTTGCAATTGAGAGTGAACATCACAATTCGGTCTTGGCTGGACATCCTGGTAGTAAAGCCACCTCAGATCTTCTTACCTGTTGTTTTTGGATGTTTGGGATTATGTAGCTGCCTGCAATACTTGTGCGCGTTCTAAGACCCCACATACTCGTCTGTCCAGGGCTGTTCAACCTTTAGCGATTAACTGTAGACAATGGACTCATTTGTCTGTAGATTTCATCATTGATCTATCCGTGTCAGCAGGTAACACAGTAATATTAGTGGTGGTGGATAGATTCAGTAAGATGGCTCATTTCGTTGCGTTACCTGCATTACCGAATGCCAAGACTTTGGCATAAATTTTAATTAAGGAGATCATGAAATTGCATGGGATTCCCTCTGATATTGTTTCTGACTAAGGGGCTCAATTTACAGTTATATGAAAAAGTTTGGGCACCCCTATTAATCTTAAGCTTAATGTTTTATAAAAATTGTTTTTTTTGCAACAGCTATTTCAGTTTGATATATGTAATAACTGTTGGACACAGTAATGTTTCTGCCTTGAAATGAGGTTTATTGTACTAACAGAAAATGTGCAATCTGCATTCAAACAAAATTTGACAGGTGCATACGTATGGGAACCCTTATCATTTTCTTGTTTTAAATACTCCTACCTCTTTTTACTGACTTACTAAAGCACTTTTTTTGGTTTTGTAACCTCATTGAGCTTTGAACTTCATAGCCAGGTGTATGCAATCATGAGAAAAGCTACTTAAAGTGGCCACTTGCAAGTTGTTCTCCTGTTTGAATCTCCTCTGAAGAGTGGCATCATGGGCTCCTCAAAACAACTGTCAAATGATCTGAAAACAAAGATTATTCAACATAGTTGTTCAGGGGAAGGATACAAAAAGCTGTCTCAGAGATTTAACCTGTCAGTTTCCACTGTGAGGAACATAGTAAGGAAATGGAAGAACACAGGGACAGTTCTTGTTAAGGCCAGAAGTGGCAGGCCAAGAAAAACATCAGAAAGGCAGAGAAGAAGAATGGTGAGATCAGTCAAGGACAATCCTCAGACCACCTCCAGAGAGCTGCAGCATCAACTTGCTGCAGATGGTGTCACTGTGCATCGGTCAACTATACAACGCACTTTGCACAAGGAGAAGCTGTATGGGAGAGTGATGCGAAAGAAGCCGTTTCTGCAAGCACGCCACAAACAGAGTCGGCTGAGGTATGCAAAAGCACATTTGGAGAAGCCAATTTCTTTTTGGAAGAAGGTCCTGTGGACTGATGAAACCAAGATTGAGTTGTTTGGTCATACAAAAAGGCGTTATGCATGGTGGCAAAAAAACACAGCATTCCAAGAAAAACACTTGCTACCCACAGTAAAATTTGGTGGAGGTTCCATCATGCTTTGGGGCTGTGTGGCCAATGCCGGCACCGGGAATCTTGTTAAAGTTGAGGGACGCATGGATTCCACTCAGTATCAGCAGATTCTTGACAATAATGTTCAAGAATCAGTGATAAAGTTGAAGTTAAGCAGGGGATGGATCTTTCAGCAAGACAATGATCCAAAACACCGCTCCAAATCTACTCAGGCATTCATGCAGAGGAACAATTACAATGTTCTGGAATGGCCATCCCAGTCCCCAGACCTGAATATCATTAAACATCTGTGGGATCATTTGAAGAGGGCTGTCCATGCTCGGCGACCATCAAACTTAACTGAACTGGAATTGTTTTGTAAAGAAGAATGGTCAAAAATACCTTCATCCAGGATCTAGGAACTCATTAAAAGCTACAGGAAGCGACTAGAGGCTGTTATTTTTGCAAAAGGAGGATCTACTAATTATTGTCACTTTTCTGGTGAGGTGCCCATACTTATGCACCTGTCAAATTTTGTTTGAATGCAGATTGCACATTTTCTGTTAGTACAATAAACCTCATTTCAAGGCAGAAACATTACTGTGTCCAACAGTTATTACATATATCAAGCTGAAATAGCTGTTGCAAAAACACCAATTTTTATAAAACAATAAGCTTAAGATTAATAGGGGTGCCCAAACTTTTTCATATAACTGTATATCTAAATTTGGAAAAGCATTTTGTTCTCTTTTAGGGATTCATTTTTCATTTTCATCCTCCTTTCATCCACAATCTAATCGGCAAACTGAGTGAGTGAACCAAAATCTTGAGACATACCTTAGGTGCTTTGTGTCCAAGAATCAGGAGGAGTGGGTTTCGTATTTACCCTTTGCAGAGTTCTCTTTAAATAATCATTGTCATGAATAAACTGGCAAGTAGAGATGAGCGTTGTTCTACTCGAACTGTTCGCCAATCTCAAATTCGAGCTGTTTTGGGCGATGTTCGAGCCGTTCGGCGAACACGAACAATTTGAGAAAAATTCGGCTGTTCGAGGTTATGTTCGATAACTGTTCGTGCACCAAAATCATAACTGGATTTTTTCTCAGTAATGATGAAAATTAATGTTAATACGCAGTTTGAGTGTACAGCGGGGTGGGGGGAGGGGCAGGGGATGGATCTCTGCAGGAACAATGAAGATCTCCATTTTTTTTTCTCTTTCCCGCATTTGCAGTGGGGAGGTGCAATCTGTCAGCCTATCAGCAGCGCACACACGGAGCGAAGTGCTTTTTTTCACACAAGCAAGGGCATGTGTCATTGGCAGTGTATGTCACATGTCCTTGCCCTATAAGACCAAGCCATTTTCCCCGTCGTCACCATTTTCTCACTGCTGCAGCTGCGTGTTAGACGGCACCGCTGTTGCTGTGTGCGCTATAACTTGTTAATTTCAAGCCAATTTTCGCACAAATCTACAGATAGCTTGGGAGTAGGGAATACTTGTGATTGCAGTCCTTTTAAGGACTAGGTTACAGCATTTCCTACGACTTTTATCAGGGAGGTCTGTGCTCTTAAATAGATAGGTTGTGGGTGTAAAGACTAATTGTAATTGGAGTCCTTTTCAGGACTAGGTTACATCAGTTCCTATCAGTTTTTGCCAGGCAGGTCTGTGCCAGTGCTGTGCAAGTTTTTTTCACAGCATTTGGCTGAATCTAGCAAAGCTAATCCTTTTTGGCCTATTGCAGAGTGTGTTAGTCAGTGGAGTAGCCTATCTGTGTTGCAAGATATACCACCTGTGTATAGAATACCAATTTTTTTACTGCACCTAGTGAAGTAAAATCTTTTGGGCATAGCATCATTCTATTAGTCCATCTATACTGACCTCCATCAGGTTGCAAATTAAAACTAATTTTTATCTGCATCTACAGTACCTCTGAAAAAATATTTGGGCTTCTACCTGTGTGTGGGACTTGTTGAATTAGTCCATCTATACTGACCTCCATCAGGTTGCAAACTGAATATAATTTTTTTCTGCATCTAGCTCTGAAAAAATATTTGGCCTTCTAGTAGTGTGTCGGACTTTCTCTATTAGTCCATCTATACTGACCTCCATCAGGTTGCAAATTAAAACTAATTTTTATCTGCATCTACAGTACCTCTGAAAAAATATTTGGGCTTCTAGCTGTGTGTGGGACTTGTTGAATTAGTCCATCTATACTGACCTCCATCAGGTTGCAAACTGAATATATTTTTTTCTGCATCTACCTCTGAAAAAATATTGGGCTTCTAGCTGTGTGTGGGACTTGTTGTATTAGTCCATCTATACTGACCTCCATCAGGTTGCAAACTGAATATATTTTTTTCTGCATCTACCTCTGAAAAAATATTGGGCTTCTAGCTGTGTGTGGGTCTTGTTCTATTAATCCATCTATACTGACCTTCATCAGGTTGCAAACTGAATATAATTTTTTTCTGCATCTAGCTCTGAAAAAATATTTGGCCTTCTAGTAGTGTGTCGGACTTTCTCTATTAGTCCATCTATACTGACCTCCATCAGGTTGCAAATTAAAACTAATTTTTATCTGCATCTACAGTACCTCTGAAAAAATATTTGGGCTTCTAGCTGTGTGTGGGACTTGTTGTATTAGTCCATCTATACTGACCTCCATCAGGTTGCAAACTGAATATATTTTTTTCTGCATCTACCTCTGAAAAAATATTGGGCTTCTAGCTGTGTGTGGGACTTGTTGTATTAGTCCATCTATACTGACCTCCATCAGGTTGCAAACTGAATATATTTTTTTCTGCATCTACCTCTGAAAAAATATTGGGCTTCTAGCTGTGTGTGGGTCTTGTTCTATTAATCATCTATACTGACCTCCATCAGGTTGCAAACTGAATATAATTTTTTTCTGCATCTAGCTCTGAAAAAATATTTGGCCTTCTAGTAGTGTGTCGGACTTTCTCTGTAAGTCCATCTATACTGACCTCCATCAGGTTGCAAACTGAATATAATTTTTTTCTGCATCTAGCTCTGAAAAAATATTTGGCCTTCTAGTAGTGTGTCGGACTTTCTCTATTAGTCCATCTATACTGACCTCCATCAGGTTGCAAATTAAAACTAATTTTTATCTGCATCTACAGTACCTCTGAAAAAATATTTGGGCTTCTAGCTGTGTGTGGGATTTGTTGTATTAGTCCATCTATACTGACTTCCATCAGGTTGCAAACTGAATATATTTTTTTCTGCATCTACCTCTGAAAAAATATTGGGCTTCTAGCTGTGTGTGGGACTTGTTGTATTAGTCCATCTATACTGACCTCCATCAGGTTGCAAACTGAATATATTTTTTTCTGCATCTACCTCTGAAAAAATATTGGGCTTCTAGCTGTGTGTGGGTCTTGTTCTATTAATTCATCTATACTGACCTCCATCAGGTTGCAAACTGAATATAATTTTTTTCTGCATCTAGCTCTGAAAAAATATTTGGCCTTCTAGTAGTGTGTCGGACTTTCTCTATTAGTCCATCTATACTGACCTCCATCAGGTTGCAAATTAAAACTAATTTTTATCTGCACCTACAGTACCTCTGAAAAAATATTTGGGCTTCTAGCTGTGTGTGGGACTTGTTGTATTAGTCCATCTATACTGACCTCCATCAGGTTGCAAACTGAATATATTTTTTTCTGCATCTACCTCTGAAAAAATATTGGGCTTCTAGCTGTGTGTGGGACTTGTTGTATTAGTCCATCTATACTGACCTCCATCAGGTTGCAAACTGAATATATTTTTTTCTGCATCTACCTCTGAAAAAATATTGGGCTTCTAGCTGTGTGTGGGACTTGTTCTATTATTCCATCTATACTGACCTCCATCAGGTTGCAAATTCAAAATAATTTTTTTCTGCATCTAACCCAGCCAATAGTTTTGGCCTAATACCACAGTTTGGCCACTCAGCTCTGCTCAGTTACCATCCATTGTTTTTTTGTGCAAACAACTCCAGGGTTGTGAATTAGTTAACCACCAAAATGAGTGGAAAAAGGCCTGCTGCTGGTGGAAAGGGGAATAGGCGTGTTGGGAAGGGGAAAAAAGGTTGTGTCCGTGGGGTAGGTGTTAAAGCAACAGTAACATCTGCAGAAGAAAGACCATCTTCCAGCCAAACTAAAATGTCTACTTCTTTTAGCGGACAATGTGATAAGATCCCTTTCTTACGGCCACGCCAATCGCTACAAATTCCAGATGAGGCACAAAAACAGCAGGTGCTTCAACGGATATCAAGTGCTCCTTTAAGTGGGCTCTCCTCCACATCAACTTCAACATCACAAATACTCCAGTCCTCAAAGGTGTCACCCAAATCGCACTTGCTTCCTCACAGCTCCCAAATCTCCAGCTGCCCGTCTGAGTATGAGGTAGAACAGATGGTTGAGTCTGCAGAGCTGTTTACTCATACTATAGCCTGGGAATCAGAGGTCGACTCCAGCGCTTCTGTGAATCCAGACGAGGAAATGATCTGCACTGATGCCCAGAATCTTTATGAGTCGGATCCAGGACCAGACGCAGAAGGTTCTGACCATAATGTAGACCCTCATTCCCAAACTGTAACTCCTGTTGGTGGAGACAATGAGGAAGACGATGATAAGACTCAAATACCTGATTGGAGCGACAACTTTAGTTTTTTGTCAGGGCAGGAACAGGTTGGCTCTGAGGACGACGGGTGTGATAACGCACAGGGTGATGATGATGAGGTCGGAGATCCCACTTACTGTCAACCCACAGTCAGCCAAGAGATGAGGTCAGCAGAGGAGGTGGAGGAAGATGCTAGTGACGACGAGGTCAGGTTGCGCCTTCCTGGACAGAGACGTAGTACTGGAAGCACGTCAACAACTGCATCCTCAAACACAACTCTGCCTCTCACCACAAGTCGTGGTGGCTCTTCAGGTCGCATGGGTGCTAAGCCTTGCATAGCCTGGGCATTTTTTCAGATCGATAAAGATGACCCAACTCGTGTTATCTGTAACATTTGTCAGCAAAAGCTAAGTAGAGGCCAAAAAATACATAGTTTGAGTACTTCATGCATGAACCGGCACATGGACATGAAGCATAAGTTGCAGTGGGAAGCTCAGTGTGCTACAATGCGGCCTAGCCGGCCGGGCCAACCACCGTCTGCCATATCTTGTGCATCCGTGGCCTCTTCATCCTCTGTGACTGGGGGGACAGCAGTCACACCTGTTTTGGGGCGCAGACCTGCCACCTCTTTACCCGCAACAGCCAGCGTGATTGGCAGGTCATCATTTTCTTTGGAGGTGGTAACACCAGCTGGTGTTGAGCGCTGTCCGACATCGATAGCACCACCTTTGGATCAAGGCAACCTAACATGTCCGCCTGCATCTTCCTCACAGACCGGCAGTTTGCCGGGGACACCCTTATCAACCCCGTCTAAGCACAATAGCCAGCCCTCGGTCCCTCAGATGTGGACAAGTAAAAGACCATTTCCTCCTAGCCATGAGAAAGCTAAGAGGTTGAATTTCACCATCTGCAAGCTCTTGGCTACAGAAATGCTGCCTTTCCGCCTGGTGGACACAGAGGATTTTCGAGACCTTATGTCCGTAGCAGTGCCCCAGTACCAGATGCCCAGTCGGCACTACTTCTCAAAGAAAGGTGTGCCTGCGCTCCACCAGCATGTCGCACATAACATCACCGCTTCTTTGAGAAACTCTGTGTGTGACAGGGTGCATTTCACCACAGACACTTGGACGAGTAGGCATGGACAGGGGCGTTACATATCGCTGACTGGGCACTGGGTAACTATGGTGACAGCAGGACAAGGGGCTGCTGTCCAAGTCTTGCCGTCCCCACGAGTTGTGCGTCAATCCTCTTTATGTCAAAGTTCCTCCACTGCTTCTGCCTCCTCAACCTCCTCTCGGTCTTCCACCTGCACCCAAAGCCTGTCTGGTCATGCCACAAGCTTTCTAACTGCGCAGAAGGGATCCTGCACACCTCCTTACTATGCTGGCAGTAGGGCTCAACGTCATCAGGCGGTTTTTACATTGAAATGTCTTTGAAATGTGAGTCACACAGCTGAGGAGTTGTGGTCAGCTCTGGAGAACCAATTTCATGAATGGTTGTTTCCACTGGACCTGAAACCAGGGAAGGCCGTGTGCGACAATGCTGCAAACCTGGGTGCGGCCCTTCGCCGGGGCAATGTCACACACGTGCCTTGTATGGCTCACGTGTTGAACCTGGTTGTCCAGCAATTTTTAGCCCACTATCCCAGACTAGATGGCCTTCTGCAGAGGGCATGGTCGCTGTGTGCTCACTTCCGCCGTTCGCATCCCGCAGCTCAGCGACTTACATCTCTACAGAAGTCGTTGGGCCTGCCACTTCACCGGCTAAAATGCGATGTGCCTACCCGGTGGAATTCAACTCTGCACATGTTGCAGCGACTGTGGCAGCACCGACAAGCCCTGGTGCAATACGTTCTGACGTATAGCCTGGGCCAACGAGATTCAGAGGTGGGGCAAATCACGCTGGAGGAGTGGTCTCAGATCAGGGACCTATGCACCCTTCTGCACAGTTTTGAAATGGCGACGAAGATGTTTAGTGCTGACGATGCCATTATCAGCATGACTATTCCGGTGATTTACATGCTGGAGCACATGTTAAACAGAATTCGGAGTCAGGTGGTGGCACAAGAGGAGGAGGAGGAGTTGTATGCGGAAGGGCTAACATCTGCAAGGTCCAGACGGTCGGCAGCACCAAGGCGGCAGGCATGTGAGGGTGGGGGAGATGGTTTTACCAGGGCGCATGGTAGCAGCCAAACTAGTGAGGAAGGTGCAGGAGCCCAGGAAGAAGTGGAGGACGAACTGATGGAAGACTCATCAGATGAGGGAGACCTTGATCACATTTCTGTTGTGCGAGGTTGGGGGGAGAGGACAGAGGAAGGAAGCATGATTGTTACCTCGCCACCAACACAACAGGGACTTGGTGCTCCTGGATGCGCAACACACATGAGTGCCTTCTTGCTGCACTACCTGCAACATGACCCTCGAATTGTGAGAATTAGAAATAATCCTGACTACTGGGTTGCCACAATGTTAGATCCCCGGTACAAAAGTAAATTTGCAGAAATTATTCCTGCCATAGAAAGGGATGCACGCATGCAGGAGTATCAGCAGAGACTGTTGCAGAATCTTACATGTGCTTTTCCACAAAATACCAGTGGTGCACGTAGTGAATCTCACAGTTCCAACTTGCCAACCGTGGGACCGTCAAGTGTTCAGCACTCAAACCGTAACAGAACCACAGTATCTGCTGGTAACATCAATTTTGCGGAATCATTTCACCACTTTTTTAGCCCATCCTTTGCAAGGCCACAGGAGACAAGAAGTCTGACACATAGTCAACGCCTAGAGACGATGGTACAGGAGTATCTCCAAGTAAACATTGAAGCCACGACTGTGTCACTGGACCCTTGCTCTTTTTGGGCTTCCAATCTGGATAAATGGCCGGAGCTAGCCACTTACGCCTTGGAGATCTTGTCATGCCCCGCAGCCAGCGTTCTGTCTGAACGTGTGTTCAGCGCTGCTGGTGGTGTGCTGACAGATAAGCGCACGCGGCTCTCCACTGATAATGTAGACAGACTCACGTTCATAAAGATGAACAAATCATGGATCCGAAATGACTTTTCTACCCCTGTGTCATCCTGGGGAGAGTAAAAGCTTGATGATTGGTTAAAATCACCCTACCAACCATTTTAAGCTTTCAAATTACTAATCATGTTTATCTGTATCTTGACTGGAAAATAATTTGGGCTTTGTCATCTATACTAAAGCTTCACCAGATTTAAAATTAAAAATAATTTTTAGCTGCATCTAGCCCGGAAAATAATTTTGGGGCTCCGAGATGCGCAAGGCACATAAGTGCCTTCTTGCTGCACTACCTGCAGCATGACCCTCATATTGTCAGAATTCGAAGTAATCATGACTACTGGGTTGCCACACTCTTAGATCCCCCAAACTTTTCGATCAACCTTTTCATTTTAATAAAGACCAAAAAATGGTCATTTTTGAAATTATAAGCATTAGCAGGTTGTTAGAAACTGAAATCAAACAGTTTTCAACTCAAAACTTTATTCTAGGTAATGTTACATTTTCACATAGGACCCCTTGTTCGAAAGGAGCTTCTGAACTCTCTCGTCCATTGAATTTGTCAGGTTTTGGATGGTTTCTGCTTCAATTGTTTTGCATGAGGACAGAATACCCTCCCAGAGCTGTTGCTTAGATGTGAACTGCCTCCCGCCATCATAGACACTCCTTTTAATGATGCTCCAAAGGTTCTGAATGGGGTAGAGGTCAGGGGAGCATGGGGGTCACACCATAAGTTTGTCCCCTTTTATGCCCATATCAGCCAGAGATGCAGATGTTTTATGTGCAGCATGAGATGGTGCATTATCATGCAGAAAAATGATCTTGCTGTGAAATACACGGTTCTTCTTCTTGAACCATGGCAGGAAGTGCTGTTTGAGAAAATCCACATACATTATGGAGTTCATCTTTAGCGCCTTCAGGGATCCTAAAGGGGCCGACAATCTCTCTCCCCATGATTCCAGCCCAAAACATTACTCCACCTCCTGCTTGTTGGCGCTGTAGCCATGTTTGCGTGGGGTGTCCATCAACCAGCCATCCTCCACTCCATCCATCTGGACCATCGAGCGCTGCACGGCACTCATCCGTGAACAAAACAGTTTTGAAATCAGTCTTCATGTAATGTTTGGCCCACTGGAGCCGTTTCTGCTTGTGTGAAGTGGATAGAGGAGGTCGACAGGATGGCGCATGCACAGCTGCAAACCTCTGAAGGACCCTGCATCTTGTTGTTCGGGGGACGTTGGAGGCACAAGCAGCTTCAAAAACTTGTCTGCTGCTATGACAAGGCTTTTTTGCCGCTGCTCTTTCAACCTGACGTAATTGCCTGTAGGAAAGAGTCCTCAATTTGCCCTTATCAGCACGCACACGTGTGTACTTTGAATCAGCTACATACTTCTTGATTGCCAAGACACTTCATCCTGATCATCGCACAATGTTGATTGTAGTCATGCCTTGACCTAAACACTCCACAATTTGTTGCTTCTCAGCAGCCGACACATCCTTTTTCTTTCCCATTTTGGCAGAAAATGTAGGCTGCTTAATAATGTGAGAGAACCTTCTTAAGTAGTCTTGCCTTTCATTGGACACACCTGCCAAACTAATTAGCACAGGTGTCTGCAGTTGCTTACAGTGATATAAAGAGCCCTGACACACATCACCATCAATGAGTTTAACTGACAAACAAACAAATTCTTCCCTTATCACTCCTAAACACTTTTTGCATAATAATTTGGAACGCAGTGTACATGTGCTTTTCCACAAAACACCAGTGGTTCACGTAGTGAATCTTACAGTTCTAACTTGCCAACCGTGGTCTGTATGGAGTTGTTCAATAAAGGGCCCAAAATTAAGATAACATAGATGGGAGAGGTCTCTATGAATAGGAATTCCTAAGTATTTGATACCCTGTGAGGGCCAGGCAAAGGGAAAGTTGGACTGGATGGAATCCTATATGGATTTGGGGAGGGAGACATCGAGGGCCTCAGACTTCGCTGCATTGATTTTAAAATTTTACCATGTAACAAAGTGATCTATTTCAGCCATAACAGCATGGATGGATATATGTGATTGAGTGATATATACTAGGACATCATCAGCAAATAGAGAGCACTTGTACTCGGTGCCTCCCACCTCAATCCACCTAATATTGGGGTTATGGCGAATTGATGAGAGCAGGTGCTCCGTCACTAGGATGTATAAGAGAGGGGACAGAGGACATCACTGCCTTGTCCCATTGGTGATTGTGAAAGGTGATGAAAATGTTCTGACGCACCCCCTGGGCCTTGGGACACCCGGAGCCGGACCCTTTTTGGTGGATGCTGGTGGTTGTAGTCTTCGTGGCGGCGACCCGGTTCCGTGGCTCAGGGCGGTCAAACCAGTGGCGGAATTATTTATGTGGTTTTGATGTTTAAATGTCCGACTACGCCACCCGTGGATTGCGGTCAGAGTGAACCGCCGCTACAGGGCAGACCGCTGAGGCTGGTGTTGTGGGTGCAGCAGAGCGTAGCATAACTCCCCACGGGAGGAGTATAGCCTCAGGGCAGTGTATGCGGAGGATGGGGGTGATGGTGCAGGGCAGCAGCAGTAACGACACGGAGTCAGTGATGCAGTTCAGGGCCTTTACTCACAGTTCTTATTATCCAGACCACGTCTGCAGGTAACGGCTGCCCACGTCATACTGTGCTCACCAGGTGAGGGGCTCAGACAACTCCCAGATAACTTTGGAGCACTTCACAGGACCCCCTTTGTGTGTCCTTTGTCTGGCCTTTCTTACCAACACTTCTGTCCGGCTGCCTCGGGCCTCCTCTTGGTAAACTTGGCGCCAGTTTCCCTGAACCTATGTGGTGCCTTCCTAGCGGGTGTAGCGAGGGGCTGCGCCACATAAAATGTCAGAGCCTCCGGTTTCTAGCTGAGGGTCGTTTCCTGCCTCCACTAGTTCGGGGACCGGTCTCCCCCTTTGGCCTGACCCCTCCACGCAGGTGGATTCGGGCGTGCGGTGGCGACTCGCCCGTCCGCACCCCTGGGATCCCTTCATTCCTCGTTCCTGGAGCCTTCTCCGCTCCTCTTCCTTCCTTCTCCCTCTTCCAGGCCTGGGCCTCTGTTACTAGGCCCGCCTCCGGAGCAGAGCTCATGCAGAGCCCCTGCTCCCTGCCACTTCTGCTCAGACTTCTCTGCACTGAACTAAGATGGTGCCCACCTTTTATACTCCCTTCTCAATGCACCCAGGAACTGCTTCCTCCCTGCTCCTGCACTACAGGGTTCCCCTTCCTCAGTGTTCCCTCCCCCCACTCCAGCCAGGGACAGGGACTGTCGTGCCCATCTCAGGGGCATATTGGTCGCCCTGCCCCACGGCAATGTGGTGTAATGCATGCAGGTGTCGGGTCCTGATCCACACTCCATCCTTACCTGAGAGTGAGATATCACACCTCTGGGTGAGGTGCAATACGTCTGTAGCAACCGAGCCCTCAGGGTGCTACAGTTCCATTTATCTTCAGCCTAGGTGACGTATTGCGATACAGGGCCGTGATTTTGGCTATAAAAGGGTCCCCTAGACCCCTACCCCAAGCTTTTTAAGAAAATCATATATGGCGTGCCAGGAGACTCTATGGAATGCTTTCTCAGCATCCAACGAGAGTATCTAATTACAAATGTTTAACTGCATCTAGCCCAGGAAATACTTTGTGCCTAGTAGCAGTGTCTGCTAGTCAGCGGATTATCCCAGCTGTTAAGCAAGCTGCACCACCTGTAGTTTAGACACTTAATTTTTTCAAAGGAAATGCTTCGGGACCATGGGATACTTAGTGAAGAGCATCAGGAGGCACCCCAAGGCATAGGGGCTGGGACTGGCAGTAGGATGCCTTGCGGTGGACAGCCGAGCTCGATCCTTATAAAAGCTTTTTAACTGCAGCAGCTTTAGTGGACGCTACTGGAGCTGGAATTACCGCGGCTGCTGGCATGAGACTTGCCCTCCAATAGATCCTTGTAAATGGATTTAAAGTGTATTCATTCAAATTAGAGAGACAATTTAAATTAAAAAGCTTAGAGCTGCCTCCACCACAGGGGGGCTCGCTCGACCCACCAGCGGACAGGCACCAGTATTGGGAGAGGGGGGCTGGCCGTCAGGGTTCACCGCGGCTCTGGCACAAACCCGGCGACACGGAGGTGGCACGGGCAGGAGCGGACTGGCCGTGTCGGCTTCTCACTTTTTGGATTTTAGAAGGGCATGACATGCCTATATCTGTGTCTCCCCCTCCTTTTACTCCTCCACCTCTTTTATTTTCGCATGACTATATGTACTTGTCACTTTTCCATGTGTTAGTTATGTCTTCTGAGCAGTTTGTCAGCTTTTGGACACCTTTGAAGGTGTTTTCTATGTGTTTCTATGTGTTTTTATTTGCCTGCCATTGGTTTTAACGGTGTTCGAAGGTGTTCGACGAACAGTTCGACGAACAGTTCGGCGAACACACGGGTGTTCGACGAACCGAACCGAACTCGAACACTACGGGGGTGGCTCAACACTACTGGCAAGTCCCCGTTTTTCGGGGCATATGGGTTTCATCCTCAGTTTTGCGCTTTCAATAGTAATCATTGTTCAGGGGTACCTGAGGAGGAACGTTTTTCCTCATCTATTACATCGGTATGGCAAGGTGTTCCTAATAACCTAAGGAGAATGGGGTCGAGATACAAGAGTATGACTAATCGGAAACGCTTGCTCAGTCCGGAACTGTGTGTGGGTGATTTTATGTGGCTACCCTCAAAGAATATTAAATATGTGGCCTCTTCCATACCGTCCCTACCACCACCTTCCCCTGTCATGGTTAATGGAAGTCTGGAATTACAGATAGATAAAATTGTTGATTCTCGCTTGGTTCGCTGGTCTCTTCAATATTTAGTGCATTGGAAGGATTACGGTCCAGAGGAAAGAATGTGGGTACCAGCATCCGATGTTCATGTGACCAGATTGGTTAGGGCCTTTCACACTTCTCATCCTGATAAACTGGGTCCTGAGGGTCCGGAGTCCCCTCTTAAGAAGGGGGGCATACTGTCATGGGGATACCGTGACAGAGTGGGGTCAGACAATTGCAGCATCTGGTGACACATAATACCTGTGGTACTTAGAATGGCTTCACCATCATATTAGCAGTTCTGGCTTTTTTTGGTGCTACAATTGGACTCCTGGAGTTCTTGAGTTGTATTAGCTGTTCTGAGTTTGTTACTCCCAGCAGGTATAAGAACCCTCCTCCTTGCTTCTGACCTTACCAGTGATAGTTACCACTACCTGGTTTGGAGCTGAAGGAGAGAGTTCAGTGTTTGGAGTAGGCGGTTGGAGAGTTTTTCAAGAGATTGCTGCATAGAGTTGGTTTGCATGTTAATCCTTATGCTCTCCCATTTGGTTTCTTCCTTCCTATTCTTTCCCTTTTTCCCACTCTGTTGTTTTGTGAGTGTATTTGTATGATTGTTGTTTTCTTTTATCCATGTCTGTCTGGTTAGTGTTTGCCTATACACTTCAGCCTCACACCTCCCTGGGTGAGGGAGGGAACAGATAAAGGTAAGATAGGAGCATAGCAAGGTAAGAGACCATGGCATCTCTACCACCCTGGGTAATACAGGGGACAGGGATAGCCTAGGGCACCCCTAGTTCGAGAGATCGGGTAGGTGCCCATAGTCGCTTGTCACTACATGACATCTTAGTAATGTGAAAATCTGTCTTGATTAAATCAACATGTTACTAATTTTACCCATGAATAAATGATCAGTCCAGGATGAGAAAGATGCAGATTTCCCTGATTATAAACAAAGTTGCTTATTTTCATGTGTACTAATGATGTATTTAATAAAAATTAAAACGATGGTCATTCTTAAAGGTTTGAAAGTTAAGATAAGCAAATTTATTAAGTGGAACTGAATTCCAGTAGAATATACAAAAAATTCACATTTTTGAGAATAAAGATGTTTGTACATTTGTTATGTGCGTATTCTGCAAAATGGCAGCTGGCTGAATGCTATTTTGCTAAACCGTAGACAGCCGCCAAAAATTTAAATAAGCACAAACTTATAATCATATGACTGCTCAAATGTGCGGCCCCTCCGCTGCATGCAGTGTGGTCCTCAGAACTGCCTCTTAATCCACCATTGTGACCCATATATCCTTGTCTGTTCACTTTAGGCCAAGTCTTCCAGCCTCGACAAGGTCACAGAGGTCACTGCGAGAATAGCTTGATGCTGGTGCTAGCCACTGTCGGACTAAGGCTATGTGCCCACGATGCAGAAATGAAGCAGAAAATTTCTGCAGCATTTCTGCATCTCCCTGGCAGAAAAAAACGCATGCAGATTGTGCATGCGTTTTTCCTGCAGAATACATGCGGATCCACATGCGGGTTCACATGCGTTTCCGCATGCAGATTGACAAGCACTTTCCAGGCGATAGCATCACTTGGAAAGTGCTTGACAACTAGGTCACACTGTATAAATCCATGCAAACAGCATGGATTTATACAGTGTGAACCGTAAAAATTAAAACCAATAAAGCTATACTCACCCCCGAGGCCCCGGCGTGGCTGCAGCGCTGCTTCCTGGCTGGTTCCCGGCTGCCGGCATATCGCGAGACAGAGAGGTGAAGGGCCTGCGGTCACATGACTGTGACGTCACCGAAGGTCCTTCAGCGCTGCTGGCATTCAGAGAGAAGACGCCGGACAGGTGAGTATAAACTTTATTTGTTATTTTATTCTTTTTTTACAGGTACAATGGTACCCAGGTCTGGAGGAGAGTCTCCTCTCCTCCAGAACTGGGTACCATCCGCACATAGAGACGCATAGAAGCCGCTTGTAAATATGTACAGTCGCGGTTTCTGTGCGTCTCAATGCAAGTCAATGGCGGGAGTTCCGCTGCACTTCCGCAAAATTAAATGACATGCTGCGGATTTTTGTACGCAGCATAAACGCTGCGGAAAAATCCGCAGCATGTGCATAGTACATGCGGAATCCCCTTGGGGACCATGGGGTGCGGATTACCTAGCGTTTTACAAGCGTTTCCGCTGCAGAAATTCCGCAGCATAAACGCTTGAAAAACGCTACGTGGGCACACAGCCTTAACCAAATCTCCTGTGTGCAGCTGCTGGAAAAACTGGACCGGTTGCCCAGTATGCCTGGAAATCTGTCTTGGGCTGCATGCAGCTTGGGGGCTATGAGTTGGACCCCCCTGATATAAATGCACATAAAGCATGCTCCATTACTAGCCAAGTTTAGTTCCCTGCATTGTATTTCATTAGCTTTACCATTTCACAACATAGTTCAGCTGGAACATGTGAAAGGCCAATGTGTGATACTGTTTACTCTGTGTGGGATTGTTTGTTATGTGTATTGACATAGGTGGAAAACTGCCCAACTCCTGTTAATGAATACTGACATTTACATCTATTGTTAGATACTGGAAAACTGATTACTGTTAGTACCAGCCTATCTAACATACATTGTGGAGATAAAAAGTAGCAATTTTGTCCACTAGAGTTTCCTAAAATGCTTGTGCTATTAATTTTTTAAATAAAATTTTACATTACAAATTGAACATCTTACTTTATTACTACATTTTATTTTCATACTAAGTTGACAGTTGAATTACCACAGTTTGTTAGTAATAGCATGCATTATTGATTTCATGCAATGTTTCCTTCCTGTGTTATGATGTTTTCCTCTCTGCTGTGATCCATGCCTATTTTTTTAAAGGGGTTCCCTGGGAAATTAAGAAAATGAATACATGAATAAATACACTGTTATAAATAAGACAAAACCCTAGAAAACAAAACAAAACAAAGCAAAAGAAAAATGAGCATATACCCTACAGCAAGTAAATGGTGACAGTACATGTAAATAACATACGGTACTTATTTAACCCTATTTTGACTGTTTGACATATGGTAAAGTTTTAATGCTAGAGACAGGTTAGGACCGTCCTGATGGGTACACCTTGATGTTGGTGGGATGGCTTTTATGTTTTCTTGATCCAAATAGTGTTAACTAAGTACCCTATGTTATTTACATGTACTATTACTATTTAGCGTTTTACTTGCTGTATGGTATATGCTCTTTTTTTCTGAGATCTGAATTGGCTAGGTGAATTTCCCAGAGGAGCATGCATGGAGTATATAAGTCTCCTTACTCTGACATGCCAGGCCTGGCTTGTCACTCTCCACAAGGAAAAACTTTATCCCTTATATCCCAGTCTCAAGCCTCTCACCTAGCCAAATCAGTTCTCATACTTTGCACAAGGGGCAATACCCCGAAACACCGTGTCTGAAAATTGTGATTTTGGTTTGGCTTTAATCCTAAGTCATGTGGCAAGGCTCCTTAAAGAGTCGATACTTACTTTAAGGATTTCTATTTCCAGTAGGTGGCACTAGAGTTCTAGTCCTCTTCATCTCTGAAGAGACAATTTGCATATACACAGTGCTGAAAGAGCACTATGTATACAGATTAGGAAGTATGGAAAGCACTTCCACTTCCGTACCCAGGGATCATATAACCGGATGCCGGAAGGGAACAGGATTCCTAGCAGACTCAGATCAGTTCTGCAATGCAGCATAACATACACCTGCCAAAGTTACAGAAAAATAACATATATATAAAAAATAATGAAAATGTTAAAATCAACTCCTCTAAGGTTCTTTATAACCTATGGTAAGCATAAAATGTGAAAAAATGAGAAAATAACAAAAAAAAGAAAACTGGAAAAAAAATAGTCCACCCCAGTTGGAAAAAAATGTCGGATATAAAAATAATTGTTAAGGAAAGTGAAAAATATTTTAAAATATATTTTAGTGGTTTTTTTCGCTATAAAGAAAAATAAAAGAAAGTGAAAAACAGACATCTTGCCTTTTTTTCTATATATTTTCCCCTGATGTTGTGTGAAAAAAAATATAAAAATTACTTAAAAATTATACCCCACCTATCTTAAAAAAAAAGAGGCAAAAATTATTTGGATATCTGAACAAAAAAAAATTAGCACTCTTAAAATTGCAGGTATGAAAAAAAAAGTTAAAAAGCAAGGAAAGGTTGACTATTGCACTGCACAACCAAAAAACTTTTTTCGTCCTCTACTTGGCAAAAAACGTGTATCCTATACTAAATCGAGTCTGCATATTCCCAAAGCTAAAGTCAGAATTGTTGTAACATGTCAGGAATTTTGTTATGCATAAGTTTGCTAAAATAAATTAAGCACTTGGAAAGCATTGAATAATTTTGTACAGAACAAGTTTTACTCTAAAAATTACCAGATCTTCTTCAAAGTTTTCATAGTAAACAGTATTTAAAAATGTAATTGAAAAACAAAATTTCAAAACATCTCATATTCCATTTGAAATGTCTAACTTAAGGTCCAGTACTGTTAAAAGTGCTTCAGGCACCTGCTTTTGCGCTTGAGAGAGATCATATGTGCCTGTTGAAAAAAAACAGAAGTAGTCCCCCATCATGTTGGGATTACCGCGGCCTTGATATCTGTTCTTCATTGTAGAAATATCTTTATGGAACCTCTCTCTATGTTCTTTACTTACGTGTCCCAAATTGGGTGGAAAAAAGTCAAGATGGAAATGTAAGAAATGCATTCTCCATGACATTCGGCAGCCAAGTTGTTCATATGCTTTAAGCATGTTGTCTGCTAGTTCAGCAAAGTTTTAAGCTTGTCTGTTCTCAAGAAAGTTTTCTACTACTAGCACAAATGCATCCCAGGCTACAAGAAAAAAGAGGGTTGCGTTTTGTCCCGAATGTGTCATCATGCATTAGTTTGTTGATTTCAGGGCCAATAGAAATTCCAGCCCCTATTTTAGCCTCAGTTTTCAGTGTGCTAAACTTCTCCATCAAATACTGGAAACCATTTCCATCACGATCATTGCAACTACTAAATTTTTTAGTAAACCAAGTTTAATGTGAAGTGATGGAAGATAAACTTGAAGGGGATAGACCAGTGATTTGTGTTGTACATTGTACGTACCAACTATGTGCTCGACTCTGAGAGGCCACTGTCTCATTTTGTAATAATTGCTGTCATCATGCCTGTTCTATAGGCACAAGAAACAAATATGCTTCATGTACCCTAAAAGTAGGCTGTAACACCAGCGTCTCTGCCTTCTGTCTCTCTCACCCGGCAGAGACGCCGGCTCTCTCATGGCTGCGGCCCCCTGGTCGAAGTGTCCCTCTCCTTCTCCCTCTTCCTGCTTGGATGCTGCCCAGGATATGTTCACAGTTCGCAGATCCAAGGGCACTGTGCTTAGGGAATGCGTGCGCTCCCCATCTCTTAAAGGAGCCGTGTGCTCCGCCCTAAAGTGTCCCCAGCCAATTGCTGGAGGACACTTAGTATTTAAGGCACCTCCTCCAAAATGGAGGTGCCTGTACAATGTTGTAAGTTTGTTCATAACACTCTTGTTAGTTCTCAGGTCACAGTGCTTGTATACCTGCCTGTCTATCAGCCGTGCCTGTTTGCCTGTCTATCAGCCGAGCCAGTCTGCCAGTCCACTTGCATCAACCTGCCTATTCTCCAGTCGTGCCCACCTGTACCTGCCTGCTCGTGTGTCTGGCGTACCTGTCACTATACCAGCAGTGTCAGCTTATATACCGTTATTGGCCATGCATGCCTCCTATCCCTTGGGGGTCAGCTCCAATCCACCTGAGGTCAGTCCTGGAGTAGCACCTGGCCCCACTTCCCTTGTCTCTCCTCGGATCATGGAGTAATCAAGCCGCCGTACATCTGAGGTTGGACTTTGTGAGGTCCCTAGTAATGCCCCTCCTGGCTCTCCTTGGGCCACAGCAGAGTGGTTCCACCACCCTGCCCGTTACATAGGCCAAGCAGCAGTGCTACCGTTTTCAGGTCAGCACAAATTTTCCACTTATGTTTGGAGTATTTGACCATTTTCAAAATTAACTCCTTAGAAGCATGGGCTTCTTTCATTCCAACTGCATGAGCCAATCGAAAAGTTGGTTTTTCATTACCATTGTGCAACCGGACAGCTTTCAAACTCGTTTTGCTAGAGTTTATGAATAGCCTCAATTCATTGGGACCATGTGTACCATCTAACTCCATCATAAGACCAGTTGTGGCATCTAGTTGTAGCAAACTCCATTCCCGAAGTCTAGAAGCTAGCAGTTCTGACTTATTTTTAGATAATGACCGATCTCTTAACAGATCATCAAAATCTGATTGGCTCAGCAAAAGCGGCTGACCCTCCAGTTGTACTGGATCAGGAAAAACATCATGCCAATCAACATCTTCTTCCTCATCAGGATCAGAACCATCAATTTCAATTCCCATAACTGCTGTGGAAGGGACAGGCACTGGATTCTCTACATCATGTGGTACTGGTTTAAGAGCAGACTCACAGTCAGGTATCGAGTAAATGACTGGTTTCTCTTTGAATAACCGGCAATTTTTTATCATACAAAAATAACCGTGTCATGATTTTTAAGCTCACACCAAACCATGGACACTGCAAAAGCCATTCCTTTCCTTTTACCATTCAACCATTTAGTTAGCCCAGAGTAACACACAGTGCAACAAATATAAGGTACCCAGCTTTTATCTTGATCTCCAATTTGACAGTCAAAGTAATACTTGTAAGCAATATGCACTCGCTTTGTCAGATTCTTGCGCTGATCATAAGTAATGTATTTGCCACATATGTAGCAGAAATTGTTCGGATTGTTAATACATTTGCGTCTATCCAGCTTAAGGTTCAAAATTGATAGCACTATAACAGATCACTTAATTGAACTCTGTCCAGTTTGCCTTATATACTTACTGCTGACTTCAGCCGATAGACCTGTCTGAGCGCGTCAGAATGGGTCCGGGCACATCTTTTAAAATATTTCCAATATATAATGCATTAATACTTTAAGTGAATAGGCTAGGCATGTATAACTTAACATCTAGACGTGTTCGGCAAATTCGGAGTTCATATTTGGAATCGGCATGTTCAATTTTAAAACTAATCTATTTTTCTGCACAACTTGGTAGGGATTATTATTTTTTTATTTCAGAAAAAAAAGCATTTGGCATTTTTGGTAGTACAAAAAGATAGTTTTAAGAATTAGGAACGATAAAGAAAAAGAAAACATCAAAAAACCCAAACCACCTCATGACTGAGGAGAGAAAAAAGATCCTATCATTATCTAGGTAACATAAATCATATTTTAGTCATACCACTGATGTATTTATTTTTTGGATGATATATGATGTGAAATATTGCTGTTAACATGTTTACCTTTGAGCAATCATGAAGGAGTTCCATATGGCCATATTGGACAATAACCAAGGAAAGAAAGAAGTATTCAGTCCCACTTGTGCTTTTTATTTTGTAATTGTAATTTCTTGCCAAGATAAGCAGAGGCCATCTGCTAATATTGTTCAGATCAAGAAAGCAACAAACAGAGCTGACTTCTCTACTTGGATAATAATGTTGTTTTAAGGGCAGTAATACATTAATTAAAACATGAAATTCATTTGTTGAGTTGGATGCCAACTAAACGCTGTATGTCTTTAGATAACATTATCAGTTTTAAGCATTATTTATATCAGTTACATACACTGGTAAATACTGAAATGCTACATTCCTTTACTTATCACTTAAAACTTTCAGTATTAGTAAAACAAAAAAAAATGACTTGTATAAACAGTCATGCCCTGCTTTTTTGTGTTCCGCTCAGGTTTGATTGACATTTTAACATTACAGTTTGGATGGGCCGGTTCAGCGGCAGGCAGCAAGGAGTGATTTTACTAGACTTTGTTCCCCTGTAATGGGGCTCTGTCAGTGGTCACCTGGCAGCTCTAAAATGGAAATCACACACTGGCTTAGCACTATCCACTCCATTTGATAGATCCAAGGCCTTCACCCTTAAACCCATTTATAGGGATTAAGACTTACACAAGGGTCCCTGGGTTGTGGCCTTGGAGTAGGCTGCTGGCTGGTAGTACAAGCTGGCAGGAGTGGTGAGGTAGTTGGATCAGAATCAGGAAAGCAGACAATGTACAAAATCTGAAGACCGAAGATTAGTCAGTAAACAGACCAGGGTCCATTAAAGTTCTAACAAGGCAGGTTGAGTAGGTGAACTAAAATTAAGAATTGAATGTACGCATGGCTAGATGTTATACATTTTGCTCTGTGAAGATAATTTTCCACAGGGTTGGATTGGGGTATCTGTGGCCCACAGGAAGAATTAACTTTGGTGGTCCACAGTAGAACCACCGTATTTTCCGGAGTGTAAGACGACTGGGTGTATAAGATGACCCACAATTTTTCCAGTTAAAATATAGAGTTTGGGATATACTCGCCTATAAGACTACCCCTCTTCTAACGCACATACGGTAAAAATTAAAAAAAAAAATTTATTTCAATATGGTAATTTTAAAGTGATGAACCTTACCTGCGATTGGCTGGTTGTTGTATACAAATCCTGCTTGGATTGATCAGCTCTCCCTGCCTGCCCAGCTCTCCTTGTCTCCAAGACTATCAGAGCGGTAGCGCATCCCTCTGGCCCGCCCTTGTATACTACTACCGGTACCTCCTTCTCTGCCTCTCTGATCTCGCTCCTGAGGACTGCTGTGAGGGGGTGCCTCACCGGGAAGGTGTAAGTGAAGCAAGCTTCAGGAATCCAGGACGCCCAGGGTATGGAAAAAAGAGAAAGAGCGATGCTGTGCACAGAAAAACACACCTCTTTCACTCGTCTGGCCCGCCCTTGTATTACCTCCTTCTCTGCCTCTCAGATCTCGCACATGCGCGCCTGCACCGCTTCACTATCATCCCTATACTGGTATGCATGGCACCCATCATCCCTGTCCTGGTATGCATGGCACCCGTCACCCCTCACCCCTCAAGCTAAAATTGTGCCACAACAAACACCCACATCTTCTCGCCCGACCTTCCTGTCTAGGGGACCGCAGCACACCACTATTGAACCCAGAGCAGTGTCAAAAGGTTGTTAGTTGGAGAGCGGATAATGCTTCCAGTCACTTAGCCACCACCACCACCCTGTCTTCCACATGATCAAGTCTCAGTAGCCATGAGTCTGGACCGCATATTCCTCACCCTCATCCTCTTTCCTCCCACCATGTCGAGTGCCCAGAGACAACTAATCCCACACTTGGATACTCAGAAGAGCTGTTCACTTTTCCATTTATAGATTAGGGCCTCTCACCTGTCCACTTGAAGCAGGGCAAGAGGAGATCGCGTGTAGCAATGCCCAAATATTTGAGCAGCCACGGTCACACGAAGGCGACGGTGGGAAAGTGTCACAAGAGGTGGACGATGATGAGACACAATTGCCAGAAAGTCAGGAGGAGGACCAGGGTGAGGAAGTGGAAGACGAGGTGGTGGAAGATATATTAACTGACCCAACCTGGCAGGAGGACATGCAGATCGAGGACAGCAGCACACACGGGGGGGAAAGCAGAGCACCCCAACAGGCAGGAAGAAGCAGTGTGGTGGCCGCAGACAGAAGGCAGGCAACCGTTCCCCGTAACACCAACGCAAAGGAAGTTGCCAGTACAACTGTTAGGTCTTCCCGAGTCTGGACTCTGCCGATAGTGCAAATGGCCTTTTTGGGGTTATCTGCCAGGCCAGCATCAGCAGGGGTGACAAAATGACCAGCCTGACCATCACCAGCATGATCAGGCACATGACAGCAAAGCACCCGACTTTGTGGGCCGAACCCCAGGGTCCAGGAATAGCGTCTGCAGGTGGCAACATTGCTTCTTCCGCTGTTGTGCATGCAAACCAATCCCCTGTCCATGGTGCATGCGAGAATGCCTCCTGCCCTGCACCTGTCGTTGTGCACTCTCAAGTAGCAGCATCAGGATGCACGTCCATATCCTTGTCCCAGCGCAGCGTTCAGTTGTCCATACCCCAGTCCTTGGAACGCAAGCGCAAATATGCAACCAACGCCCCACAGGCTACACTACTAAATACTCACATTTCACGACTGCTTGCGCTCGAAATGTTGCCTTTTAGGCTCGTGGAGACAGAAGCATTCCGCAACCTGATGGCGGCCGTCCCTCGGTACTCGGTCCAATGCCGCCACTATTTCTCCCGGTGTGCCATCCCTACATTACACAGGCACGTGTCCCAAAACATTAGCCGTGCCCTCAACAATGCAGTTACCGGGAAAGTGCACCTAACCACGGACACGTGGAAAAGTGCTTGTGGGCAGGGACGGTACATCTCGCTGACTGCACACTGGGTTAACATAGTGGAAGCTGGGACCCAGTCGGACCTTGGGACGGAACACATCTTCCCGATGCCAAGAATTGCGGGCCCTAGGTCAATCAGGGTTGCTCCCACGGTCTACAGCTCCTGCACCTCATCCTCCTCAGCCTCCTCCTCCTCTTAAGCCTCCATCTCCGAAATGACCACATCAGTCACAAGCTGGAAGCACTGCAACACTGCCTCAGCCAAGTGGCAACAGGCTGTGCTGAAGCTAATATGCTTAGGTGACAAACCGAACAATGCTGAAGAGTTATGGACAGCTCTGAAAGAGCAGGCAGATTTGTGGCTCACACCGCTGAACCTACAGCCAGGCATGGTCATGTGTGACAATGGCCGGAACCTGGTGGCGGATCTGAGGCGAGGCGAGCTCACACACATACCATGCCTGGCCCATGTGCTTAAACTCGTGGTTCAGCGGTTTCTCAAAATCCTACCTGGAGCTGCCGGATCTGCTTATTAAAGTATGCCGCCTGTGTGCCCATTTTAGAAAGTCAGCAACAGCTTCCGCCGCCCTTGCCGTGTTTCAACAGCGTTTGCAGCTTCCGGCTCACAGACTGGTGTGTGATGTCCCCACACGTTGGAACTCTACACTGCAGATGTTGGGAAGGATTTGTGAGCAGAGGAGGGCAGTCGTTGAGTACCACTCCACACATAAGACCTCAGGAGTGGACATGGATGTTAGACATATGTACCATCCTGCAAAACTTTGAGGACTCCACCAAGATGGTGAGCGGCGATGACGCCATAATTAGCGTCACCATCCCGCTTCTCTGTC
Source organism: Phyllobates terribilis (assembly GCF_046119375.1). Lineage (NCBI taxonomy): Eukaryota > Metazoa > Chordata > Amphibia > Anura > Dendrobatidae > Phyllobates > Phyllobates terribilis. The sequence continues at coordinate 524,743,709 of NW_027362763.1, read as the reverse complement.
TTCTGAAATGCTCTCTGCTTACAATCAAAGAGGATGCATTGCAGGCATAGCACAATGAGATGGAGCAAGGAACCACACAGGGTGATCACACACAGCCAAGCCTCATCTCATCCCAATGTGGATTTGGTGACAATGAGGAAGAGGAGGAGGAGGAAGGACAGGAGTTAGTTTCATGCACTATAGACGGTACCGTCTGTTCAGCGTGGATGGCCAGAGAACAGAGAGGAGGAGGAGAGCATGGTCAGTCATCCTCTTGGTGAGAACACGAAAGTCTTGCCTATTAGTAGTCTGGCAAACATGGCTGAGTTTATGTTACGCTGCCTTTCCCATGACCCTCGAATTCTCAAAATTTTCGGTGACAGTCATTACTGGTTGGTGACACTTCTAGACCCACTCTACAAGGAGAACTTTATATCTGTTATTCCTGAGGCGGACAGGTCTACAAAAATGGGGCTGTAACAGAAGGCCCTTGTTGCGGAACTATTAAAAAAATTCCCATCTGAAAACGCTGGCGGCAGAGGGCATACTTCGTTGGATGACCAAGGAGTACAGGCGAGAGAGACACAACTCCAGTCCAGCAGAGGCAGGGGAACACTGTCAAACTTCTGGGAGAGTTTTCTCAGACCCTCCCATCGCACAGGCCCTGAGGCGCGGGGTACTCTCACAAGGAGTGCAAAGTTTTGGAACATGCTGATGGAGTACCTTGCCGACCGTACCAACGTCCTCCGTGATTCCTCTGTGACTTATAATTATTGGGTATCCAAGCTGGATACGTGGAATGAACTGGCTCCCTATGCCTTGGAGGTTCTGGCCTGCCCTGCCGCCAGCGTTTTATCAGGGCGGGTTTTTAGTGCCGCTGGTGGAATTATAACTGATAAGCGCATCCGCCTGTCAACTGAAAATGCTGACAGGCTGACTCTTATAAAAATGAACAAGGGCTGGATTGGGCCAGACTTCTCAACACCACCGAATGATAGCTGCGTAACATAATCTCAAATCCAGTGTCTTTTCTTGGGAGGTGTACGCTTCCTCATTTTGGAAATTTGCTCTTTTCCTCCTCCATCTCCTCATCCTCCACCACCATATCACCAGGGTGACCATGGTCCGTGATGCAACACCCACATAATTTTTTATAGATGGGTGTTTATGATACCCGTAAAAAAATTTTTTTATACAGTATGTTCATGTATACCCCCCAGGGGTAAATGTTTGTCAGCCCATACACTTAGTGCATGGGCATTACAAGTATAGGAGGCCCTCTCCTTTCTCATGGGAACATTTTTTATGAGGCCCTCTTCCACGTCTCTTCTAAGAGGCATTGAAGTGCCTAAAAATTTTAGGCAGCCCTTGCATTCACTGCATAGGCCAACACTATGGGAGACTCTCTACTTTCTAATCGGAATTTGTCATTACTGTGGCCCTGCTCTATGTGTCTTTAAATTCTTAGTGTGGTTTTTCCTAAAATTGGTCAGCCGTTGGACTCACTGCATACCCTATAGCTGTATAGCAGACCCTCTCCTTTCTAATGGGAACATGTCGTACTTGTTACTGTGGCCCTGCTCTGTGTGTCTTTAAATTCTTAGTGGGGTTTTTCCTAAAATTTGTCAGCCTTTGGACTCACTGCATACCCTATAACTGTATAGCAGACTCTCTCCTTTCTTATGGGAATTTGTCGTTACTGTGGCCCTGCTCTATGTGTCTTTAAATTCTTAGTGGGGTTTTTCCTAAAATTGGTCAGCCATTGGACTCACTGCATACCCTATAACTGTATAGCAGACTCTCTCCTTTCTAATGAGAATTTGTCATTACTGTGGCCCTGCTCTATGTGTCTTTAAATTCTTAGTGGGGTTTTTCCTAAAATTTGTCAGCCATTGGATTCACTGCATACCCTTTAACTGTATAGCAGACTCTCTCCTTTCTAATGGGAATTTGTCATTACTGTGGCCCTACTCTATGTGTCTTTAAATTCTTAGTGGGGTTTTTCCCAAATTTTGGCAGCCCTTGCAGTCACAGCATGGGCATTACCACTATAGGAGACCCGCTCCTTTATAATAGGAGCATTTTTTTACTGAGACCCTCCTCTATGTCTCTTCAAAGGGGTATTGGGTTGCGTCCAAATTTTTGGCAGCCCTTGCATTCACTGGATATGCAATAACAGTATAGGAGACCCATTTGTTAATAATGGGAACAACAAAGCATAGCCAGCTGATGGCTCTCTAACAATAGCGAGAGCCGACCGCTGGACTTTTAAGAATAGTAAGGGCCATCTGATGGTCATATTAAAATAGGCTTTATGACTTTCAGAGTCCCTCCATCATAAATAAAACAAGATGTGTCTGATGATGTGTCACACACCACATTGCCAGATAACGTTGTAAAATGTTAAAATGACATTTCCCGCTGAATGCATTTGTCTTAAATAATAACGTAAAAAAAACAAACCAATAGGATCTTTCTTTAGTATAAAAAACAGCGTCACCAATTTAACTTCAATGTAATCACATTGTTTAGCTCCTGCACCTCCTCCTCCATCTCCGAAATGACCACATCAGTCACAAGCTAACAGCACTGCAGCACTGCCTTGGCCAAGCGGCAACAGGCTGTGCTGAAGATAACATGCTTATTGCTTAATTGACAAACCGCCCAGCGCTGCAGAGTTGTTGAAAGCTGTAGCACAGCAGCCTGATCTGTGGCTCTCACAGCTGAACATACAGCCAGGCATGGTCGGGTGTGACAATGGGCGGAACCTGGTGACGGAGAAATGACACCCAGAGTAGATACGGTTTCCCTCTATGCCAGTCCTTTCACCGAGCTAAATACAACTCTCATCAAAAAAAGCTGTGGACTGGCTCTGTACCGTCCCGGGCCACATTCACCTGTCCACGTGTTTGTGGTTAGGCGGTCCTTCCCAGTAGATGCACTGGGGAGGGCACGGGTAATGTTGTGGGACCCGTGCTTGTGGAAGGCGGAGACGATACCAGGAGAAATAGTGGTGGCTGGGGATCAAGTATGGACACCCGGCCGCCTCCGGCATGAGGTTATGAAAAGCTTCCGCCTCCACGAGCCTAAAAGGCCACATTTCAAGTGAAAGCCGCTTTAGAGGACTTCCTGGGAGAAATGACAGCTGAGTAGATATGGTTTCCCAAGTCCTTTCACCAAGCTAAAGAATATGGCTGTAGTGAAATACAACTCAGCAAAAAAAGCTGGGGACTGGCTTCGTACCGTCCCTGGCCACATTCACCTGTCCACGTATTTGTGGTTAGGTGGTCCTTCCCAGTAAGTGCACTGGGGAGGGCACGGGTAATGTTGTGGGACCCGTACTTGTGGAAGGCGGAGAAGACAACGGGAGAAACAGTGGCGGCTGGGGACCGAGTATGGACACCCGGCTGCCTCCGGCATGAGGTTATGAAAAGCTTCTGCCTCCACGAGCCTAAAAGGCCACATTTCAAGTGCAAGCAGCTGTCAAAAATTTGGCAGTATAGTATTGCAGCCTGTGTGTGGGTGGGTGGCTGGCTGCATACTTGCGCTTGCATTCCAAGGAATGGGGTAGGGATAACTGAACACTGTACTGGGACAAGAACGTGGACGGTGATTGTTGCAAGTCTGCAATGACTGCATGGCAGAAGGCATCTTCGCATGCACCAAGGATCACTTATGATGGGCACACTTTTAGGCAGTGACCAGGGAGTCAGAAATGCTTGGTCTTCCCCATGCTGTTTCCATGTGTTTTCAGCACTGTATGAATGTGTCTGATGATGTGTCACACACCACATGGCCAGATAAGGTTGTAAAATGTTAAAATTACATTTCCCAGTGAATCATTTGTCACGGTTGAAAGCAATGCAAAAGGGCAAAAACGCATCAAAAACACTACGTGTGAACATAGCCCAAGGTGTGGAGGAGTATTTTTGGTTTTAGTTATTTATTTTGCCTTATATACAAGTCATTACCCTGGAAAGAATATTCCTTAATATATTTCCCAGGAAAATCCATTTTGGTTTTGTTTATGTATGTTTTATTGTGAGTCCGTAAAAGTTGCATAATACTCTGACATCGTTGATGACAGCAGTGACCCTGGAGTCAGAAATGCTTCCAGGGGTCTTCCCCATGCTGTTTCCATGTTATTTGAGCACTGTTCCCATCGATTTGGGCAATTTTTAGGCCCTCTGCAGACCGCCGGGGGGAGCCGCCTGAAAAATGCTCAAGTTTCCCATAGACTTACATTGGGCTCATTGCTCGGGTCGAGTACCCGAGTATTCTAATTTGCTCGACCCAAGCATTTTAGTGCTCGCTCATCACTAACCCCCACCAATCAATAAATTATCAGTTATCCTTTGGCCACATTCACACGTTCAGAATTTGGTCAGTAGTTTACATCAGTGTTTGTGTTTTAATATTTTTATTGAAATTTTTTAATTTTATAGGGAAAAACAAACATAATACAAACAATATACATAAAACAACCATATAGGGGAGGAAAATTGTGAGGGAAATTTAATGAGGAGGGCAACATATTTTTTATTGGAGAAGAGAAAAAGAGAAGAGTAGGAAAGATAGAGATTATAAACTAGTGTAAACACAATTGTATATGTTTAAATATGATTCACAATGAGACAAATGTAAATTAATCTTTATTGTTATTTAAACAATACAAGACAAGATTAGTATTACATACGTACATGATACTTTAAAAGTATACTTTCTTGTTGCTACATATACCAAAATTATCTTTTAATTCTTACAGAAGGTAATAACCTGAAAGAAAAAATGATCAGTCAACATAAGAAAATGCTTTATGTTGTGAATGAACACTTATTTGGAATCGGGATAAACCGTCTCGGCCCTATATGAGGGATAATCCGGTTCGAGATACAGTGGGAAAAATAAGTATTTGATACACTGCTGAGTTTGCAAGTTTTGCCATCTACAAAGAATGTAGAGATCTGTAATTTCTACCATAGGTACACTTCAATTGTGAGGAACAGAATCTTAAAGAAAAAAATCCAGAAAATCACATTGTATGATTTTTACATAATTAATTTGCATTTTATTGCATGAAATAAGTATTTGATACAATAGAAAAATAGAACTTAGTATTTGGTACTGAAACCTTTGTTGCAATTACAGAGGTCAGACGATTCCTGTAGTTCATGACCAAGTTTCCACACACTGCAGCAAGGATTTTGGCCTACTCCTCTATACAGATCTCCACATTTTTCAGGTTTCGGGGCTGTCACTGGGCAACATTGAGCTTCAGCTCCCTCCAAAGATTTTCTATTGGGTTCAGGTCTGGAGACTGTTTAGGCCACTCCAGGACATTGAAGGGCTTCTTTTGGAGCCACTCCTTAGTAGTGTTGAGCCACCCCCGTAGTGTTCGAGTTCGGTTCGGTTCGTCGAACACCCGTGTGTTCGCCGAACTGTTCGTCGAACTGTTCGTCGAACACCTTCGAACACCGTTAAAACCAATGGCAGGCAAACAAAAACACATAGAAACACATAGAAAACACCTTCAAAGGTGTCCAAAAGCTGACAAACTGCTCAGAAGACACAACTAACACATGGAAAAGTGACAAGTACATATAGTCATGCGAAAAGAAAAGAGGTGGAGGAGTAAAAGGAGGGGGAGACACAGATATAGGCATGTCATGCCCTTCTAAAATCCAAAAAGTGAGAAGCCGACACGTTCAGTCCGCTCCTGCCCGTGCCACCTCCATGTCGCCGGGTTTGTGCCAGAGCCGCGGTGAACCCTGACGGCCAGCCCCCCTCTCCCAATACTGGTGCCTGTCCGCTGGTGGGTCGAGCGAGCCCCCCTGTGGTGGAGGCAGCTCTAAGCTTTTTAATTTAAATTGTCTCTCTAATTTGAATGAATACACTTTAAATCCATTTACAAGGATCTATTGGAGGGCAAGTCTCATGTCAGCAGCCGCATAATTCCAGCTCCAGTAGGTAGCGTCCACTAAAGCTGCTGCAGTTAAAAAGCTTTTATAAGGATCGAGCTCGGCTGTCCACCGCAAGGCATCCTACTGCCAGTCCCAGCCCCTATGCCTTGGGGTGCCTCCTGATGCTCTTCACTGAGTATCCCGTGGTCCCGAAGCATTTCCTTTGAAAAAATTAAGTGTCCAAACTACAGGTGGTGTAGCTTGCTTAACAGCTGGGATAATCCGCTGACTAGCAGACACTGCTACTAGGCACAAAGTATTTCCTGGGCTAGATGCAGTTAAAAATTTGTAATTAGATACTCTCGTTGGATGCTGAGAAAGCATTCCATAGAGTCTCCTGGCACGCCATATATGATTCTCTTAAAAAGCTTGGGGTAGGGGTCTAGGGGACCCTTTTATAGCCCAAATCACGGCCCTGTATCACAATACGTCACCTAGGCTGAAGATAAATGGAACTGTAGCACCCTGAGGGCTCGGTTGCTACAGAGGTATTGCACCTCACCCAGAGGTGTGATAACTCACTCTCAGGTAAGGATGGAGTGTGGATCAGGACCCGACACCTGCATGCATTACACCACATTGCCGTGGGGCAAGGCGACCAATATGCCTCTGAGATGGGCACGACAGTCCCTGTCCCTGGCTGGAGTGGGAGGAGGGAACACTGAGGAAGGGGAACCCTGTAGTGCAGGAGCAGGGAGGAAGCAGTTCCTGGGTGCATTGAGAAGGGAGTATAAAAGGTGGGCACCATCTTAGTTCAGTGCAGAGAAGTCTGAGCAGAAGTGGCAGGGAGCAGGGGCTTTGCATGAGCTCTGCTCTGGAGGCAGGCCTAGTAACAGAGGCCCAGGCCTGGAAGAGGGAGAAGGAAGTAAGAGGAGCGGAGAAGGCTCCAGGAACGAGGAATGAAGGGATCCCAGGGGTGCGGACGGGCGAGTCGCCACCGCACGCCCGAATCCACCTGCGTGGAGGGGTCAGGCCAAAGGAGGAGACCGGTCCCCGAAACTAGTGGAGGCAGGAAACGACCCTCAGCTAGAAACCAGAGGCTGTGACATTTTATGTGGCGCAGCCCCTCGCTACACCCGCTAGGAAGGCATCACATAGGGTCAGGGAAACTGGCGCCAAGTTTACCAAAAGAGGCCCGAGGCAGCCGGACAGAAGGGTTGGTAAGAAAGGCCAGACAAAGGACACACAAAGGGGGTCCTGTGAAGCGCTCCAAAGTTATCTGGGAGTTGTCTGAGCCCCTCACCTGGTGAGCACAGTACGACGTGGGCAGCCGTTACCTGCTGACGTGGTCTGGATAATAAGAACTGTGAGTAAAGGCCCTGGACTGCATCACTGACTCCGTGTCGTTACTGCTGCTGCCCTGCACCATCACCCCCATCCTCCGCATACACTGCCCTGAGGCTATACTCCTCCCGTGGGGAGTTATGCTACGCTCTGCTGCACCCACAACACCAGCCTCAGCGGTCTGCCCTGCAGCGGCGGTTCACTCTGACCGCAATCCACGGGTGGTGTAGTCGGACATTTAAACATCAAAACCACATAAATAGTTCCGCCACTGGTTTGACCACCCTGAGCCACGGAACCGGGTCGCCGCCACGAAGACTACAACCACCAGCATCCACCAAAAAGGGTCCGGCTCCGGGTGTCCCAAGGTCCAGGGGGTGCATCAGAACATTTTCGTCACCTTTCACAATCACCAATGGGACAAGGCAGGGATGTCCTCTGTCCCCTCTATTATACATCCTAGTGATGGAGCACTTGCTCTCATCAATTCGCCATAACCCCAATATTAGGTGGATTGAGGTGGGAGGCACCAAGTACAAGTGCTCTCTATTTGCTGATGATGTCCTAGTATATATCACTCAATCACATATATCCATCCATGCTGTTATGGCTGAAATAGATCACTTTGTTACATGGTCAAATTTTAAAATCAATGCAGCGAAGTCTGAGGCCCTCGATGTCTCCCTCCCCAAATCCATATAGGATTCCATCCAGTCCAACTTTCCCTTTGCCTGGCCCTCACAGGGTATCAAATACTTAGGAATTCCTATTCATAGAGACCTCTCCCATCTATGTTATCTTAATTTTGGGCCCTTTATTGAACAACTCCATACAGACCACGGTTGGCAAGTTAGAACTGTAAGATTCACTGCGTGAACCACTGGTGTTTTGTGGAAAAGCACATGTACACTGTGTTCCAAATTATTATGCAAAAAGTGTTTAGGAGTGATAAGGGAAGAATTTGTTTGTTTGTCAGTTAAACTCATTGATGGTGATGTGTGTCAGGGCTCTTTATATCACTGTAAGCAATTGCAGACACCTGTGCTAATTAGTTTGGCAGGTGTGTCCAATGAAAGGCAAGACTACTTAAGAAGGCTGTCTCACATTATTAAGCAGCCTACATTTTCTGCCAAAATGGGAAAGAAAAAGGATGTGTCGGCTGCTGAGAAGCAACAAATTGTGGAGTGTTTAGGTCAAGGCATGACTACAATCAACATTGTGCGATGATCAGGATGAAGTGTCTTGGCAATCAAAAAGTATGTAGCTGATTCACAGTACACACGTGTGCGTGCTGATAAGGGCAAATTGAGGACTCTTTCCTACAGGCAATTATGTCAGGTTAAAAGAGCAGCGGCAAAAAAGCCTTGTCGTAGCAGCAGGCAAGTTTTTGAAGCTGCTGGTGCCTCCAACGTCCCCCGAACAACAAGATGCAGGGTCCTTCAGAGGTTTGCAGCTGTGCATACGCCATCCTGTCGACCTCCTCTATCCACTTCACACAAGCAGAAACGGCTCCAGTGGGCCAAACATTACATGAAGACTGATTTCAAAACTGTTTTGTTCACGGATGAGTGCCGTGCAGCGCTCGATGGTCCAGATGTATGGAGTGGAGGATGGCTGGTTGATGGACACCCCACGCAAACACGGCTACAGCGCCAACAAGGAGGAGGTGGAGTAATGTTTTGGGCTGGAACCATGGGGAGAGAGATTGTCGGCCCCTTTAGGATCCCTGAAGGCGCTAAAGATGAACTCCATAATGTATGTGGATTTTCTCAAACAACACTTCCTGCCATGGTTCAAGAAGAAGAACCGTGTATTTCACAGCAAGATCATTTTTTTGCATGATAATGCACCATCTCATGCTGCACATAAAACATCTGCATCTCTGGCTGATATGGGCATAAAAGGGGACAAACTTATGGTGTGACCCCCATGCTCCCCTGACCTCTACCCCATTCAGAACCTCTGGAGCATCATCAAAAGGAGTGTCTATGATGGCGGGAGGCAGTTCACATCTAAGCAACAGCTCTGGGAGGGTATTCTGTCCTCATGCAAAACAATTGAAGCAGAAACCATCCAAAACCTGACAAATTCAATGGACGAGAGAGTTCAGAAGCTCCTTTCGAACAAGGGGTCCTATGTGAAAATGTAACATCACCTAGAATAAAGTTTTGAGTTGAAAACTGTTTGATTTCAGTTTCTAATAACCTGCTAATGCTTATAATTTCAAAAATGACCATTTTTTTGGTCTTTATTAAAATGAAAAGGTTGATCGAAAAGTTTGGGTGATCTAAGAGTGTGGCAACCCAGTAGTCATGATTACTTCGAATTCTGACAATATGAGGGTCATGTTGCAGGTAGTGCAGCAAGAAGGCACTTATGTGTCTTGCGCATCTCGGAGCCCCAAAATTATTTTCCGGGCTAGATGCAGCTAAAAATTATTATTAATTTTAAATCTGGTGGAGCTTAGTATAGATGGCCTAATAGGATCAGTGCTGCACACTGCTACAAAGCCCAAATTATTTTCCAGTCAAGATACAGATAAACATGATTAGTAATTTTAAATCTGGTGCAGCTTATTATAGATGGCCTAATAGAATCAGTGCTGCACACTGCTACAAAGCCCAAATTATTTTCCAGCCAAGATACAGATAAACATGATTAGTAATTTGAAAGCTTAAAACGGTTGGTAGGGTGATTTTAACCAATCATCAAGCTTTTACTCTCCCCAGGATGACACAGGGGTAGAAAAGTCGTTTCGGATCCATGATTTGTTCATCTTTATGAACGTAAGTCTGTCTACATTATAAGTGGAGAGCCGCGTGCGCTTATCTGTCAGCACACCACCAGCAGCGCTGAACACACGTTCAGACAGAACGCTGGCTGCGGGGCATGACAAGATCTCCAAGGCGTAAGTGGCTAGCTCCGGCCATTTATCCAGATTGGAAGCCCAAAAAGAGCAAGGGTCCAGTGACACAGTCATGGCTTCAATGTTTACTTGGAGATACTCCTGTACCATCGTCTCTAGGCGTTGACTATGTGTCAGACTTCTTGTCTCCTGTGGCCTTGCAAAGGATGGGCTAAAAAAGTGGTGAAATGATTCCGCAAAATTGATGTTTCCAGCAGATACTGTGGTTCTGTTACGGTTTGAGTGCTGAACACTTGACGGTCCCATGGTTGGCAAGTTGGAACTGTGAGATTCACTACGTGCACCACTGGTGTTTTGTGGAAAAGCACATGTAAGATTCTGCAACAATCTCTGCTGATACTCCTGCATGCGTGCATCCCTTTCTATGGCAGGAATAATTTCTGCAAATTTACTTTTGTACCGGGGATCTAACAGTGTGGCAACCCAGTAGTCAGGATTATTTCTAATTCTCACAATTCGAGGGTCATGTTGCAGGTAGTGCAGCAAGAAGGCACTCATGTGTGTTGCGCATCCAGGAGCACCAAGTCCCTGTTGTGTTGGTGGTGAGGTAACAATCTCCCTCATCTGATGAGTCTTCCATCAGTTCGTCCTTCACTTCTTCCTGGGCTCCTGTACCTTCCTCACTAGTTTGGCTGCTACCATGCGCCCTGGTAAAACCATCTCCCCCACCCTCACATGCCTGCCGCCTTGGTGCTGCCGACCGTCTGGACCTTGCAGATGTTAGCCCTTCCGCATACAACTCCTCCTCCTCTACTTCCTCCACATCCTCTTGTGCCACCACCTGACTCCGAATTCTGTTTAACATGTGCTCCAGCATGTAAATCACCGGAATAGTCATGTTGATAATGGCATCGTCAGCACTAAACATCTTCGTCGCCATTTCAAAACTGTGCAGAAGGGTGCATAGGTCCCTGATCTGAGACCACTCCTCCAGCGTGATTTGCCCCACCTCTGGATCTCGTTGGCCCAGGCTATACATCAGAACGTATTGCACCAGGGCTTGTGCAGAGTTGAATTCCACCGGGTAGGCACATCGCATTTTAGCCGGTGAAGTGGCAGGCCCAACGACTTCTGTAGAGATGTAAGTCGCTGAGCTGCGGGATGCGAACGGCGGAAGTGAGCACACAGCGACCGTGCCCTCTGCAGAAGGCCATCTAGTCCGGGATAGTGGGCTAAAAATTGCTGGACAACCAGGTTCAACACTTGAGCCATACAAGGCACGTGTGTGACATTGCCCCGGCGAAGGGCCGCACCCAGGTTTGCAGCATTGTCGCACACGGCCTTCCCTGGTTTCAGGTCCAGTGGAGACAACCATTCATGAAATTGGTTCTCCAGAGCTGACCACAACTCCTCAGCTTTGTGACTCACATTTCCCAGACATTTCAAAGTAAAAACCGCCTGATGACGTTGAGCCCTACTGCCAGCATAGTAAGGAGGTGTGCAGGATCCCTTCTGCGCAGTTAGAAAGCTTGTGGCATGACCAGACAGGCTTTGGGTGCAGGTGGAAGACCGAGAGGAGGTTGAGGAGGCAGAAGCAGTGGAGGAACTTTGACATAAAGAGGATTGACGCACAACTCGTGGGGACGGCAAGACTTGGACAGCAGCCCCTTGTCCTGCTGTCACCATAGTTACCCAGTGCCCAGTCAGCGACATGTAACGCCCCTGTCCATGCCTACTCGTCCAAGTGTCTGTGGTGAAATGCACCCTGTCACACACAGAGTTTCTCAAAGAAGCGGTGATGTTGTGTGCGACATGCTGGTGGAGCGCAGGCACACCTTTCTTTGAGAAGGAGTGCCGACTGGGCATCTGGTACTGGGGCACTGCGACAGACATAAGGTCTCGAAAATCCTCTGTGTCCACCAGGCGGAAAGGCAGCATTTCTGTAGCCAAGAGCTTGCAGATGGTGAAATTCAACCTCTTAGCTTTCTCATGGCTAGGAGGAAATGGTCTTTTACTTGTCCACATCTGAGGGACCGAGGGCTGGCTATTGTGCTTAGACGGGGTTGATAAGGGTGTCCCCGGCAAACTGCCGGTCTGTGAGGAAGATGCAGGCGAACATGTTAGGTTGCCTTGATCCAAAGGTGGTGCTATCGATGTCGGACAGCGCTCAACACCAGCTGGTGTTACCACCTCCAAAGAAAATGATGACCTGCCAATCACGCTGGCTGTTGCGGGTAAAGAGGTGGCAGGTCTGCGCCCCAAAACAGGTGTGACTGCTGTCCCCCCAGTCACAGAGGATGAAGAGGCCGCGGTTGCACAAGATATGGCAGACGGTGGCTGGCCCGGCCGGCTAGGCCGCATTGTAGCACACTGAGCTTCCCACTGCAACTTATGCTTCATGTCCATGTGCCGGTTCATGCATGAAGTACTCAAGCTATGTATTTTTTGGCCCCTACTTAGCTTTTGCTGACAAATGTTACAGATAACACGAGTTGGGTCATCTTTATCGATCTGAAAAAATGCCCAGGCTATGCAAGGCTTAGCACCCATGCGACCTGAAGAGCCACCACGACTTGTGGTGAGAGGCAGAGTTGTGTTTGAGGATGCAGTTGTTGACGTGCTTCCAGTACTACGTCTCTGTCCAGGAAGGCGCAACCTGACCTCGTCGTCACTAGCATCTTCCTCCACCTCCTCTGCTGACCTCATCTCTTGGCTGACTGTGGGTTGACAGTAAGTGGGATCTCCAACCTCATCATCATCACCCTGTGCGTTATCACACCCGTCGTCCTCAGAGCCAACCTGTTCCTGCCCTGACAAAAAACTAAAGTTGTCGCTTCAATCAGGTATTTGAGTCTCATCATCGTCTTCCTCATTGTCTCCACCAACAGGAGTTATAGTTTGGGAATGAGGGTCTACATTATGGTCAGAACCTTCTGCGTCTGGTCCTGGATCCGACTCATAAAGATTCTGGGCATCAGTGCAGATCATTTCCTCATCTGGATTCACAGAAGCGCTGGAGTCGACCTCTGATTCCCAGGCTATAGTATGAGTAAACAGCTCTGCAGACTCAACCATCTGTTCTACCTCATACTCAGACGGGCAGCTGGAGATTTGGGAGCTGTGAGGAAGCAAGTGCGATTGGGGTGACACCTTTGAGGACTGGAGTATTTGTGATGTTGAAGTTGATGTGGAGGAGAGCCCACTTAAAGGAGCACTTGATATCTGTTGAAGCACCTGCTGTTTTTGTGCCTCATCTGGAATTCGTAGCGATTGGCGTGGCCGTAAGAAAGGGATCTTATCACATTGTCCGCTAAAAGAAGTAGACATTTTAGTTTGGCTGGAAGATGGTCTTTCTTCTGCAGATGTTACTGTTGCTTTAACACCTACCCCACGGACACAACCTTTTTTCCCCCTTCCCAACACGCCTATTCCCCTTTCCACCAGCAGCAGGCCTTTTTCCACTCATTTTGGTGGTTAACTAATTCACAACTCTGGAGTTGTTTGCACAAAAAAACAATGGATGGGAACCGAGCAGAGCTGAGTGGCCAAACTGTGGTATTAGGCCAAAACTATTGGCTGGGTTAGATGCAGAAAAAAATTATATTCAATTTGCAACCTGATGGAGGTCAGTATAGATGGACTAATAGAGAAAGTCCCACACACAGCTAGAAGCCCAAATATTTTTTCAGAGGTAGATGCAGAAAAAAATTGTATTCAGTTTGCAACCTGATGGAGGTCAGTATAGATGGACTAATAGAACAAGTCCTACACACAGCTAGAAGCCCAAATATTTTTTCAGAGGTAGATGCAGAAAAAAAATATATTCAGTTTGCAACCTGATGGAGTTCAGTATAGATGGACTAATAGAGAAAGTCCCACACACTGCTAGAAGGCCAAATATTTTTTCAGAGCTAGATGCAGACAAAAAATTATTTTTAATTTGCAACCTGATGGAGGTCAGTATAGATGGACTAATAGAGAAAGTCCCACACACTGCTAGAAGGCCAAATATTTTTTCAGAGCTAGATGCAGATATAAATTATTTTTAATTTGCAACCTGATGGAGGTCAGTATAGATGGACTAATAGAGAAAGTCCCACACACTGCTAGAAGGCCAAATATTTTTTCAGAGCTAGATGCAGATATAAATTATTTTTAATTTGCAACCTGATGGAGGTCAGTATAGATGGACTAATAGAGAAAGTCCCACACACTGCTAGAAGGCCAAATATTTTTTCAGAGCTAGATGCAGAAAAAAATTATATTCAGTTTGCAACCTGATGGAGGTCAGTATAGATGGACTAATAGAACAAGTCCCACACACAGCTAGAAGGCCAAATATTTTTTCAGAGGTAGATGCAGATAAAAATTATTTTTAATTTGCAGCCTGATGGAGGTCAGTATAGATGGACTAATAGAGAAAGTCCCACACACTGTTAGAAGGCCAAATATTTTTTCAGAGCTAGATGCAGACCAAAAATTATTTTGAATTTGCAACCTGATGGAGGTCAGTATAGATGGACTAATAGAGGAAGTCCCACACACTGCTAGAAGGCCAAATATTTTTTCAGAGCTAGATGCAGACAAAAAATTATTTTTAATTTGCAACCTGATGGAGGTCAGTATAGATGGACTAATAGAGAAAGTCCCACACACTGCTAGAAGGCCAAATATTTTTTCAGAGCTAGATGCAGAAAAAAATTATATTCAGTTTGCAACCTGATGGAGGTCAGTATAGATGGACTAGTAGAACAAGTCCCACACAAAGCTAGAAGCCCAAATATTTTTTCAGAGGTAGATGCAGAAAAAAATTATATTCAGTTTGCAACCTGATAGAGGTCTGTATAGACGGATTAATAGAACAAGTCCCACACACAGCTAGAAGCCCAAATATTTTTTCAGAGGTAGATGCAGAAAAAAATTATATTCAGTTTGCAACCTGATGGAGGTCTGTATAGATGGATTAATAGAACAAGTCCCACACACAGCTAGAAGCCCAATATTTTTTCAGAGGTAGATGCAGAAAAAAAATATATTCAGTTTGCAACCTGATGGAGGACAGTATAGATGGACTAATAGAGAAAGTCCCACACACTGCTAGAAGGCCAAATATTTTTTCAGAGCTAGATGCAGACAAAAAATTATTTTTAATTTGCAACCTGATGGAGGTCAGTATAGATGGACTAATAGAGAAAGTCCCACACACTGCTAGAAGGCCAAATATTTTTTCAGAGCTAGATGCAGAAAAAAATTATATTCAGTTTGCAACCTGATGGAGGTCAGTATAGATGGACTAATAGAACAAGTCCCACACACAGCTAGAAGCCCAAATATTTTTTCAGAGGTAGATGCAGAAAAAAATTATATTCAGTTTGCAACCTGATGGAGGTCTGTATAGATGGATTAATAGAACAAGTCCCACACACAGGTAGAAGCCCAATATTTTTTCAGAGGTAGATGCAGAAAAAAAAATATATTCAGTTTGCAACCTGATGGAGGTCAGTATAGATGGACTAATAGAGAAAGTCCCACACACTGCTAGAAGGCCAAATATTTTTTCAGAGCTAGATGCAGACAAAAAATTATTTTTAATTTGCAACCTGATGGAGGTCAGTATAGATGGACTAATAGAGAAAGTCCCACACACTGCTAGAAGGCCAAATATTTTTTCAGAGCTAGATGCAGATATAAATTATTTTTAATTTGCAACCTGATGGAGGTCAGTATAGATGGACTAATAGAGAAAGTCCCACACACTGCTAGAAGGCCAAATATTTTTTCAGAGCTAGATGCAGAAAAAAATTATATTCAGTTTGCAACCTGATGGAGGTCAGTATAGATGGACTAATAGAACAAGTCCCACACACAGCTAGAAGGCCAAATATTTTTTCAGAGGTAGATGCAGATAAAAATTATTTTTAATTTGCAGCCTGTTAGAGGTCAGTATAGATGGACTAATAGAGAAAGTCCCACACACTGCTAGAAGGCCAAATATTTTTTCAGAGCTAGATGCAGACAAAAAATTATTTTTAATTTGCAACCTGATGGAGGTCAGTATAGATGGACTAATAGAGAAAGTCCCACACACTGCTAGAAGGCCAAATATTTTTTCAGAGCTAGATGCAGACAAAAAATTATTTTTAATTTGCAACCTGATGGAGGTCAGTATAGATGGACTAATAGAGAAAGTCCCACACACTGCTAGAAGGCCAAATATTTTTTCAGAGCTAGATGCAGATAAAAATTATTTTTAATTTGCAACCTGATGGAGGTCAGTATAGATGGACTAATAGAGAAAGTCCCACACACTGCTAGAAGGCCAAATATTTTTTCAGAGGTAGATGCAGATAAAAATTATTTTTAATTTGCAACCTGATGGAGGTCAGTATAGATGGACTAATAGAGAAAGTCCCACACACTGCTAGAAGGCCAAATATTTTTTCAGAGCTTGATGCAGACAAAAAATTATATTCAGTTTGCAACCTGATGGAGGTCAGTATAGATGAACTAATAGAACAAGTCCCACACACTGCTAGAAGCCCAAATATTTTTTCAGAGCTAGATGCAGAAAAAAATTATATTCAATTTGCAACCTGATGGAGGTCAGTATAGATGGACTAATAGAATGATGCTATGCTCAAAAGATTTTACTTCACTAGGTGTAGTAAAAAAATTGGTATTCTATACACAGGTGGCATATCTTGCAACACAGATAGGCTACTCCACTGACTAACACACTCTGCAATAGGCCAAAAAGGATTAGCTTTGCTAGATTCAGCCAAATGCTGTGAAAAAAACTTGTACAGCACTGGCACAGACCTGCCTAGCAAGAACTGATAGGAACTGATGTAACCTAGTCCTGAAAAGGACTGCAATGACAATTAGTCTTTACTCCCACAATCTATCTATTTAAGAGCACAGACCTGCCTGATAAAAGTCGTAGGAAATGCTGTAACCTAGTCCTTAAAAGGACTGCATTCACAACTATTCCCTACTCCCAAGCTATCTGTAGATTTGTGCGAAAATTGGCTTGAAATTAACAAGGTATAGCGCACACACCAACAGCGGTGCCGTCTAACACGCAGCTGCAGCAGTGAGAAAATGGTGGCGACGGGGAAAATGGCTTGGTCTTATAGGGCAAGGACATGTAACATACACTGCCAATGACACATGCCCTTGCTTGTGTGAAAAAAAGCACTTCGCTCTGTGTGGGCGCTGCTGATAGGCTGACAGATTGCACCTCCCCACTGTAAATGCGGGAAAGAGAAAAAAAAATGGAGATCTTCATTATTCCTGCAGAGATCCATCCCCTGCCCCTCCCCCCACCCCGCTGTACACTCAAACTGCGTATTAACATTAATTTTCATCATTACTGAGAAAAAATCCAGTTATGATTTTGGTGCACGAACAGTTATCGAACATAACCTCGAACAGCCGAATTTTTCTCAAATCGTTCGTGTTCGCCAAACGGCTCGAACACCGCCCAAAACAGCTCGAATTTGAGATTGGCGAACAGTTCGAGTCAAACAACGCTCATCTCTACTCCTTAGTTGCCCTGACTGTGTGTTTCGTGTCATTGTCATGCTGGAACACCTAGCCATGACCAGTCTTCAATGCTATTACGAGGGAAGGAGGTTGTTGGCCAAAATCTCGCTATACATGACCCTATACATCCTCCTGGTGCATCCAATACAGTGCAGTCATCCTGTCCCCTTTGCAGAAAAGCACCCCCACAGTATGATGTTTCCCCTATCATGCTTCATGGTTGGGATGGTGTTATTGGGGTTGTACTCATATTTCTTCTTCCTCCAAACACGGCGAGTGGAGTTGATTCCAAAAAGTTCTATTTTGGTCTCATCTGATCACATGACCTTCTCTCATGCCTCCTCTGAATCATCCAGATGGTCATTCACAAACTTAAAACGTGCCTGGACATGTACTGGCATGAGCAGGGGAACCTTGCGTGCTCTGCATGATTTTAATCCATGACGGCGTAGTGTGTTTCTAACGGTAATATTTGAGACTGTGGTCCCAGCTTTCTTCAGGTAAATGACCCGGTCCTCCCTGTTCTGGGCTGATTCCTGACTTTTCTCAGAATTATCCTTACCTCACGAGGTGAGATCTTGAATGGAGCCCCAGACCGAGGAAGATTGACAGTCATCTTGTGTTTCTTCCATGTTCTAATATAATTGTGCCAACAGTTGTTACCTTCTCTCCAAGCTGCTTGCCTATTGTCCTGTAGCCCATCCCAGCCTTGTGCAGGTCTACAATTTTGTCCCTGGTGTCCTTAAACAGCTCTTTGGTCTTGGCCATGGTGGAGAGGTTGGAGTGTGATTGATTGAGTATGTGAACAGGTAACGAGTTCAAACATATGCAGTTAATACAGGTAATGATTGTAGAGTAGGAGGACTTCTTAAAGAAAAACTAACGGGCCTGTGAGAGCCAGAATTCCTGCTGGTTGGTAGGTGACCAAATACTTATTTCATGCAATTAAATGCAATTTAATTAATTAAAAATCATACAATGTAATTTTCTGTTTTTTCTTTTTAGATTCAGTCTCTGACATTTGAAATGTATAACCAACCTTTCCATTCTTTGTAGGTGGGCAAACTTGCAAAATCGACAGTGTATCAAAAACTTATTTTCCCACAGTATAATACACTGTGTGCAGAATTATTAGGCAAGTTGTATTTTAGAGGATTATTTTTATTATTGATCAACAACTATGTTCTCAATTAACCCAAAAGTCTCATAAATATCCACGCTTAATATTTTTGGAAGTTGGAGTGTTTTTTTTTTAGATATCTTAAGAGGATATTGTTAGAACCTTGTTCTTAGTTTTTTTTCCTTTGCTGGTCACATGACCTTGTTGGCCTATTTAATCCTGCTCCGCCCTTCTGGCTTTGCTGGACTTCATTGTTTAACTACTTTCTAGCTAGCCTGTGCCCTGTATCTAACTCTGTTAGTTTGCTTGGTCTAC
Organism: Phyllobates terribilis; assembly: GCF_046119375.1. Classification (NCBI taxonomy): domain Eukaryota; kingdom Metazoa; phylum Chordata; class Amphibia; order Anura; family Dendrobatidae; genus Phyllobates; species Phyllobates terribilis. The sequence continues at coordinate 524,724,640 of NW_027362763.1, read as the reverse complement.
GGACCTCTATGTTCTATATATTTTGTTTGTTCGTCTGTCTGCTACTATTTCTGTTAGGAGGTGTCCCATTTTCCTCCCAGTCCTTAGTACTTGTAGGGATTCCTTCCCCACATCTATAGGTCTCCGTACAGACTAGCTTAGGACTTTAGCAAGTCTGATTGCAGGAACAGGTCCCCTGTTACATCGTAGGGATTAAGCTGAGTTCTATAGTAGGGACAGATCTCCTCTCTTTCCTTAGCTCTGGTAGCAGAACATAACAGTAAGTCCAGCCCAGCAAATGCTCTAAGGAAAGATTTTTTTTTTCTGTTCCATCATGGTGTCGGTTCTGGATTTGGCTAAACACCTGCAGGGACTCTCTTTGGAGGTGACTGAGCTCCGTCAGCACGTGAGTAACTGTCCTGGAGCACATTTCTTGGAGCCTAAGGTATGTTTGCCGGATTTATTTTTTGGTGAACACCGAGAATTTTTTTCATTTAAAAATGCTTGCTTATTATATTTTCGTTTGAGACCCAAGTCCTCTGGGGATGATTCCCAGCGCATAGGGTTTATAATGTCACTTTTGCGCAAAGAGCCTCAGGAGTGGGCCTTTTCTTTGCAACCTAGTGATACATGCTTCAGATCAGTGGATAGTTTTTTTTCTGCTTTGGGACTATTATATGATGATCCTGACCGTGTCGCATCAGCTGAGACTGAGTTAAGACGTTTGAGACAGGGATCAGGTAATGTGGAAAAATATTGTACTCATTTCCGTCGATGGTCTACTCAAACAGGGTGGAACGATTCTGCTCTGAAAAGTCTATTTCTTGCTGGGCTCAGTGAAAGGGTTAAAGACCTTCTAATTGCTTATCCTACACCTGAAGATTTGCAACAGGCTATGCAATTAGCTATACGGGTGGATAGGAGACTGCGTGCAAGGGTTAATGAGAGCAAATCCTCTGCTATGTCAGTTTCTGGTTATGAGAATGTGTGTACTAACAGTGGTGAATCGATGGAGATTGGAGCGATGGCACATCGCTCTCAAGAAAAAGATCGCAGATTTTCTGAAGGCTTGTGTTTCTATTGCGGAAAATCTGGTCATTTGATTAAAGACTGTGAGCTTCGTATCAAGAAAGAAAAAAAAAAGGTCAGTCATGCCCGTATTGCCTGTTTAAATTCCAAGGGTGTATTTTTAGCTGCTTCCACGATTGCTCAGGAAAAATTAATGGAATTTCGGGTGTTTGTTGATTGTGGGTCTACTCTGAATGTAATTGATGGGGGATTCTTGGAAAGACTCAATTTAAAACCCGAACCTTTATCATCCCCCATTGCTGTGGTCTCTGTGAATGGTTCCCCTTTGAAGAATATTACTCTCAAGGTCTGTGAATTTCCTCTCACTATTAATGGTGTTCACCATGAGAAATTGGATTTGGTAGTGTTGAATAACTTGCCTTCTCCAGTAATATTGGGATTGCCCTGGTTAAAATTTCACAATCCTGTACTGGATTGGTCTACCAGTGAAATTAAATCCTGGAGCCATAAATGTTATGACAAGTGTTGTAACGGGCGTATTGCAGCTTTGGATAGGGGAGAATTGCCTGTTCCTATTCAGGATTTTTGGAGAGTTTTTTCTGAGAAGGAATCGCAGGTTTTGCCTCCCCATAGAGACTATGATTGTTCTATTGAATTTGTCCCTGGAGCGACTCTTCCTAAAAGTCGTTTATTTAACCTTACTATTCCTGAGAGAAAGGCTTTGGAGGAATACATACAGACAAGTTTGGCCGCCGGTCACATTAGGCCCTCTAAGTCTCCTGTGGCGGTTGGATTTTTTTTTGTAAAAAAAAAGGACGGCGGTTTACGTCCTTGTCTGGATTTTCGTGAGATTAACAAAATTACTGTACGCAATCCTTACCCACTGCCATTGATTCCTGATCTGTTTAACCAGTTAATGGGGGCCAAGTGGTTCTCTAAAATTGACCTTAAGGGGGCATACAATCTGTTGCGCATGAAGGAGGGTGACGAATGGAAGACTGCTTTTAACACTCCTGTGGGTCATTTTGAGAATCTGGTTATGCCTTTTGGTCTTACTAATGCTCCTGCATTTTTTCAGAATCTTATTAATGACATCCTTAGACCTTTGATCGGCAAAAATGTGGTTGTGTATTTGGATGACATTTTGATTTATTCGCCGGATCTGGAGTCTCATTGGCGGAGCGTACGTGAGGTATTACAGTTGTTAATGGACAATTCGCTTTTTGCTAAGCTGGAGAAATGTGAGTTCGCTGTACAGAGAATTAGTTTTTTGGGCTACATTATCTCCAGCGAAGGTTTTGAGATGGACCCGGTTAAAGTTCAAGCTGTACAGGAATGGCCTAGGCCTATTGGTTTGAAATCGATACAGAGGTTTTTGGGTTTCGCCAATTATTACAGAAAATTCATAAAAATTTTTTCTAGTATTGTCAAACCTCTGACCGATCTCACCAGGAAAGGTGCTGATGCGGTTCAGTGGTCTTCTGAGGCCATTGAAACTTTTGTGTATCTCAAGGAGAGGTTCACCTCTGCTCCCATCCTTATGCAGCCTGATGTGACTAAGCCGTTTTTGGTTGAGGTTGATGCTTCCTCTGTGGGGGTTGGCGCAGTATTGTCTCAGGATAACGGGGATGGATTACATCCCTGTGCCTTTTTTTCAAAAAAATTTTCGGAGACTGAACTGAATTACGATATTGGTAATCGTGAATTATTGGCTATTAAACTCGCATTTGAACACTGGCGCCACTTCTTGGAAGGTGCGGAATTTCCCGTTCAGGTTCTTACGGATCATAAAAATCTGATATATCTTGATGCTGCCAAGCGCCTGAATGCCCGTCAGGCTAGGTGGGCACTGTTTTTCTCGCGGTTTAATTTCTCCGTTACTTACATCCCTGGTACTAAGAATGTTAAGGCGGATGCCTTGTCTCGCAGTTTCTCTCCCATAGTCGGTGCTGAGAAAGAGGAGAACATTTTACAAGAAGGTGTTGTGATAGCTGCTTTGGACTCCGTTTTGGAAGATGAGATTCTTAAAGCACAGGAGAATGCCCCATCTAACACTCCTCATGGGAGGTTGTTTGTGCCTGGGACCTTTAGGAGAGATTTGTTTGTTGAGTGTCACGAATCTCGGTTGGCAGGTCATCCCGGAATCTCTGAGACCAAGAGACTGGTGGGTCGCAGTTTTTGGTGGCCTGGATGGCAGAAGGAAGTCATTAAGTGGGTGCGCCAATGTACTATTTGTGCTAGATCTAAGTCCTCACATACTCCTGCTGCGGGGTTGCTTTGTCCTTTGGAGGTTCCCAGTGCTCCTTGGACACATTTGGCTATGGACTTTATAACTGACCTTCCCCCCTCTGAGGGTTTTACTGTCATCTGGGTGGTCGTTTTAGCAAGATGTGTCACTTGGTTCCCTTCGTCAAACTGCCCTGCGCTAAAACTCTCGCTAAGGCCTTTGTCAAGTAAATTGTCAGACTTCATGGCGTTCCTACTGACATTGTTTCTGATAGAGGTCCTCAGTTCGTGGCTCGTTTTTGGCGTGCCTTTTGTGACAGGTTGGGAGTTCATTTGTCGTTCTCGTCCGGATATCATCCTGAATCTAATGGCCAGACAGAAAGGAAAAACCAGGATGTTGAGCAGTTCTTGCGTTGTTTTGTGGCAGACAATCAAGAGGGGTGGTCTGAGTTTCTGCCACTTGCTGAATTTGCTCTGAACAATCATACATCTTCTTCTGCTGGTTGTTCGCCTTTTTTTTTGTTGTTCTGGGAGACATCCGTCGTTTGGGTCGTTCTCCAAGTTGGGATCTGCCGTGCCTGAGGAGGAGAATTTTTCCGGTGATTTGGAGAGAGTTTGGACGGATGTGCGTGGTAATCTTCAGGAGGCCAACAGAAAATCTAAAGACTACTTTGATAGGAAACGACAGGAGGTTTTGTTCGCTGTTGGTGACATGGTTTGGTTGTCCTCTAGGAATCTGCGGTTGAGGATTCCTTCTAAGAAATTGGGTCCCAAGTTTGTAGGGCCCTTTAAGGTGCTTCAGGTTGTCAACCAATCTGCTGTTAGGTTGGAGGTTCCTACCTCCTGGAGAATTAATCCGGTATTTCATGTCTCTCTGTTGAAAAAAGCTGTTGTATCGGATTGTGACGCCTCTGCCTCTGTTCCTCCGGTGGTGGAGGACGGGGAATATGAAATTTCTCACATCCTTAACTCTAGACAGTATAGAGGTAGTTTGCAATATCTTGTGGCCTGGAAAGGTTTCGGACCCGAGGATAACTCTTGGGTGAGGTCGGATGATGTTTCCGCGTCCAGACTTATCAGAGCATTTCACAGGAGATTTCCTGATAAGCCTGGTCCTAGGGGATCCGGAGGATCCTCTTAGAAGGGGGGGTACTGTTAGAACCTTGTTCTTAGTTTTTTTTCCTTTGCTGGTCACATGACCTTGTTGGCCTATTTAATCCTGCTCCGCCCTTCTGGCTTTGCTGGACTTCATTGTTTAACTACTTTCTAGCTAGCCTGTGCCCTGTATCTAACTCTGTTAGTTTGCTTGGTCTACGGACCTCTATGTTCTATATATTTTGTTTGTTCGTCTGTCTGCTACTATTTCTGTTAGGAGGTGTCCCATTTTCCTCCCAGTCCTTAGTACTTGTAGGGATTCCTTCCCCACATCTATAGGTCTCCGTACAGACTAGCTTAGGACTTTAGCAGGTCTGATCGCAGGATCAGGTCCCCTGTTACATCGTAGGGATTAAGCTGAGTTCTATCGTAGGGACAGATCTCCTCTCTTTCCTTAGCTCTGGTAGCAGAACATAACAGATATCTGTTTGTGCAGGTAACTGTTACTGTGCAGAATTATTAGGCAACTTAATAAAAACCAAATATAATCCCATCTCCCTTGTTTATTTTCACCAGGTAAACCAATATCAGTGCACAAAATTTAGAAATAAACATTTCTGACATGCAAAACAAAAAACAAAAAAATTAGTGATCAATATAGCCACCTTTCTTTATGATGACACTCAACAACCTTCCATCCATAGATTCTGTCAGTTGCTTGATCTGTTTTCGTTCAACATTGTGTGCAGCAGCCACGACAGCCTTCCAGACAATGTTCCGAGAGCTGTATTGTTTTCCCTCCCTGTAGATCTCACATTTTATGATGGACCACAGGTTCTCTATGGGGTTCAGATCAGGTGAACAAGGGGGCCATGTCATTATTATTTCTTCTTTTAGACCTTTACTGGCCAGCCACGCTGTGTAGTAGTTGGATGCATGTGATGGAGCATTGTCCTGCATAAAAATCATGTTTTTCTTGAACGATACTGACTTCTTCCTGTACCACTGCTTGAAGAAGTTGTCTTCCAGAAACTGGCAGTAGGTCTGGGAGTTGAGCTTCACCCCATCCTCAACCCGAAAAGGTTCCACAAGTTCATCTTTGATGATACCAGCCCATACCAGTACCCCACCTCCACCTTGCTGGCATCTGAGTCGGAGTGGAGCTCTCTGCCCTTTACTGATCCAGCCTCTGGCCCATCCATCAGGCCCATCAAGAGTCACTCTCATTTCATCAGTCCATAAAACCTTTGAAAAATGAGTCTTAAGATATTTCTTGGCCCATTCTTGACGTTTTATGTTATGTTTCTTGTTCAAAGGTGGTCGTTTTTCAGCCTTCCTTATGTTGGCCATGTCCCTGAGTATCGCACACCTTGTGCTTTGTGATACTCCAGTAACGTTGCAGCTCTGAAATATGGCAAAACTGGTGGCGAATGGCATCTTGGCAGCTTCACGCTTGATTTTCCTCAATTCATGGGCAGTTATTTTGCGCCTTTTTTGGCCAACACGCTTCTTGCGACCCTGTTGGCTATTTGCCATGAAACGCTTGATTGTTCGGTGATCACGCTTCAAAAGTGTGGAAATTTCAAGACTGCTGCATCCCTCTGCAAGACATCTCACAATTTTGGACTTTTCAGAGACCGTCAAATCTCTCTTCTGACCAATTTTGCCAAAGGAAAGGAAGTTGCCTAATAATTAAGCACACCTTATATAGGGTGTTGATATCATTAGTCAACACCCCTCCTCATTACAGAGATGCACATCACCAGATTCACTTAATTGGTAGTTGGCTGTCAAGCCTATGCAGCTTGGAGTAGGACAACATGTATAAAAAGTATCATGTGATCAAAATACTAATTTGCCTAATAATTCTGCACACAGTGTATAGAGACAAATGGACCTTATGTAAAATGTTAATCCACAGACTCTTGACACAGTTTTAAGGATAGAAATGATGTAAATTCTTTTGACAGTATCTGGACATCTGTAAACATATGTTGATAATCCTGGATCCCATGGAACAAATTAACAACCAATGAACAGTATTGTAATCTTTTTAAATTGATGGACCTATCCATAGGATAGGGAATCAATGTATGATTGGCTGGGGACATGCACGCGGCACCCCGCCGATCAGCTGTTATTGGTGCAGGCTGCGGTGGCCGCCAGGTGGAAGTGCTCACCTGCGGGGCTCCGCCGTCAAGTGAAAGTGGCCACCGTGGTGTACTGCAGATCTGCCTCCCATTCAATTGAATAGGAGGCGGATGTGCAGTACACCGCGGCGGCCACTACCACTTGACGGTGGAGCCCCACAGGTGAGCACTTCCAGCCGGCGGCCGCCGGCACCGATAACTGCTAATCGGTTGATCATACATTGATGCCCTATCCTATGGATAGGGTATCAATGTAAAAGTAGTGGACAACTTCTTTAAGGGAATTAGTGATACATCAGTATTTGTAAGCCTATATCAGGAGTGGAACAGTCAAAGGAAAAATATAATATAAACATGTGAACCACTTCTGTATTTTTCACCCCATCCTGGGCCCTTTTGATTTTTAATAATGTTCCATATCCTAGGCCCTTTATTTAATAATGTCCCCATCCTGTCCCTTTTATTTAATAATGTCCCCCACCCTGTCCTCTTTATTTAATAATATCCCTTCCTGTAGTAATGTTAATATCCCCCACCTGGGTCCTTTATTTAAAGGAAATCTGTCAGGTCATTTTTGTGTAGTATCCTAAGAGTATCCTGAAATAGGGCTTTGGCAGCCCTATCAGGATATGTAACTTTTATTTCTCTATGTGGCCCGTTGTGATCCTGTAAGCCTCAGACAAATTCATTGTTAAACTGGCAAGTCAAGCATATGTAAATTGCAAATTAATATTTACCCCTTCCCCTGCCCATAATCCCATTCACCCCTCTGCACTGGCGTAATTTATTCAGTCAAACTGCTGTATGCCCAAGGATCGCACTCCCTGACAAAGGTAGACGCCGAAACACGCTTCGGAGTGGACACATACTTGTTCTGCATTCTGCACTGGCTCCCATACAGGTGTACCTAACATGAATATTAAAATGAGTTACCTATAAGAGCAGCAAGGCATTGTTATACACTATTAGCTGATCACCTATGGCGTCTAAGCACTGCAGCACTTTATAAATCTATATAGACATATCCCTATGAATCTGTCTGGAACCTTTGCATGGCTGCACTTTATTAGCTAAGTTTGAGTTTATTTACAGTACAGACCAAAAGTTTGGACACACCTTCTCATTTAAAGATTTTTCTGTATTTTCATGACTATGAAAATTGTACCATCACACTGAAGGCATCAAAACTATGAATTAACACATATGGAATTATATACTTAACAAAAAAAGTGTGAAACAACTGAAAATATGTCTTATATTCTAGGTTCTTCAAAGTAGCCACCTTTTGCTTTGATGACTGCTTTGCACACTCTTGGCATTCTCTTGATGAGCTTCAAGAGGTAGTCACCGGAAATGGCCTTCCAACAATCTTGAAGGAGTTCCCAGAGATGCTTAGCACTTGTTGACCCTTTTGCCTTCACTCTGCGGTCCTGCTCACCCCCAAACCATCTCGATTGGGTTCAGGTCTGGTGACTGTGGAGGCCAGGTCATCTGGCGTAGCACCCCATCACTCTCCTTCTGGGTCAAATAGCCCTTGCACAGCCTGGAGATGTGTTTGGGGTCATTGTCCTGTTGAAAAATAAATGATGGTCCAACTAAACGCAATCTGGATGAAATAGCATGCCGCTGCAATATGCTGTGGTAGCCATGCTGGTTCAGTATGCCTTCAATTTTGAATAAATCCCCAACAGTGTCACCAGTAAAGCTCCCCCACCATCACACCTCCTCCTCCATGCTTCACGGTGGGAACCAGGCATGTAGAGTCCATCTGTTCACCTTTTCTACGTCGCACAAAGACACGGTGGTTGGAACCAAAGATCTCAAATTTGGACTCATCAGACCAAAGCACAGATTTCCACTGGTCTAATGTCCATTCCTTGCATTCTTTAGCCCAAACAAGTCTCTTCTGCTTGTTGCCTGTCCTTAGCAGTGATTTCCTAGCAGATATTTTACCATGAAGGCCTGCTGCACAAAGTCTCCTCTTAACAGTTGTTGTAGAGATGTGTCTGCTGCTAGAACTCTGTGTGGCATTGACCTGGTCTCTAATCTGAGCTGCTGTTAACCTGCGATTTCTGAGGCCGGTGACTCGGATAAACTTATCCTCAGAAGCAGAGGTGACTCTTGGTCTTCCTTTCCTGGGGCGGTCCTCATGTGAGCCACTTTCTTTGTAGCGCTTGATGGTTTTTGCAACTGCACTTGTGGACACTTTCAAAGTTGGCCCAATTTTTTGGACTGACTGACCTTCATTTCTTAAAGTAATGATGGCCACTCGTTTTTCTTTACTTAGCTGCTTTTTTCTTGCCATAATACAAATTCTAACTGTATATTCAGTAGGACTATCAGCTGTGTATCCACCTGACTTCTGCACAACACAACTGATGGTTCCAACCCCATTTATAAGGCAAGAAATCCCACTTATTAAACCTGACAGAGCACACCTGTGAAGTGAAAACCATTTCCGGTGACTACCTCTTGAAGCTCATCAACAGAATGCCAAGAGTGTGCAAAGCAGTCATCAAAGCAAAAGGTGGTTACTTTGAAGAACCTAGAATATAAGACATATTTTCAGTTGTTTCACACTTTTTTGTTAAGTATATAATTCCACATGTGTTAATTCATAGTTTTTATGCCTTCAGTGTGAATATACAATTTTCAAAGTCATGAAAATGCAGAAAAATCTTTAAATGAGAAGGTGTGTCCAAACTTTTGGTCTGTACTGTATAATCACATGTATTTATCTGTAGGCTAATACTCATTTATATCCCATAGATTTCTTACCCTTGGCTTATTATATATTTTTGATACTGTGTCTGTGCACTGTTGTACTTGTGCTAATACTAAGTTTTACATATGACTACTTTTATATATTTTTGAGAAGATCTTTGTGCTGTTTATATATTTGTATTTTTGACATTTGTCTGGACATTTCATAACTATTTATCTATTGATTGATATAGGATTACTGTTTTGACTCTTAGAACTATATGCCACTTGGATTGTGCACTTGCTTTTCTTCTGGTTGTCTTTCCCATCCTTGTACACCATCTTTTGACCAATATAATATTCAATATATTGCATCATTACTATTGACCTTTTTGTCATTTTTTCTTCTGTTTGGTCTTTCATGTATTTTTCCAATGGCTCATTATATAACACAAATCTGCACATGCACTTTAATAATGGAGACTTCTCCCTATATATAGACAAATACTGAGTATAGTATAAACAGTGGTGTAAAAAAGTATTTGCCCCCTTCCTGATTTCTTATTCTTTTGCATGTTTGTCACGCTTAAATGTTTCAGATCATAAAACAGATTTATATATTTGTCAAAGATAACACAAGTAAACACAAAATGCAATTTTTAAATGAAGGTCTTTATTATTAAGTAAAAAAGAAATCCAAACCTACAGGGCCCTGTGTGAAAAATGGATTTGTGTATTTTGTATTGTAGTATTCTTTTTTTTATAATTTTTGGGCATGTATGCCTACTGGAGGCATACACTCAGACATAGACGTCTCAATCTCAGCTTATTCTGACCTTAGCAGTCAAGTAGGCAATCTAATCAATAATTGACAGCCTTTTCTGTATAAGTGTATAAAAATAGTAAGTCACTGACTAGGACCACCCACTTAACTAATAAACCCATATAGAGCTAACATTTTCAAGTTATCCTGAATCTTTCCTTTGCATTAGATCAATCTGTTCAGCTTCTCCCGCTCTTACAACTTTACCAACAGATTAGATTTAGACACCATCTTCAGTGTGGGAGGTTCTCTTCAATAATAGTCTATGTTGCATTGAATTGGCAAAAAATGAGAGACTCTTAAAGGTGTCAAAATCTACCACATTGTTGCAATTGCACCTACTGTCTTGTTTCTATTAGGTCATTTTGTACAAGTACCCTTTAAAGAGGTTTGTCACACGTAATACCATATTTTAAAAAAACTTGAATTTTTTTGTATTCAGTGATTGTTCTTCTTTTGCCTTTTTACTGCAGTGCTTCAGTGCTGTTGACAAAATATGTATTATCATGCCTTGTATGCTTATTTTTCTTATTCAAAAGAGCTTGTCAATTCTTTGCATTTCCTTTTGTCAAAAATGTCTGCAGAAAACCAACAAATCATACATTGTCCCACTGCTAGGAGTTCCACAAATTTATTATGCTTATGTAAAGGAGTGAGAAGATGCCGAGTCAAGAAGAGTTAAATTGTACAGTAATGTATACTGATGCTTTATGGTTATGTGTTTTTATAAATATCTGCATTTTTATCCTTATGGCTGGTTTGTGTCTCGGTTTTCCAGGAGGTTTTACCTCAAGGTCATCCATGGGGATTGGGGAATGCTGTCCATAGGGGAACCAGTGGAAGGCATAGGGATACAGTTTGCAGCAGTCAGGGTAAGATATAGTTAAGAGTTTGGGAATAGTCCACTTATTGGGATGGATTAGATCAGATGAAAAGGGGAAGCACTTCCTGCTTCGGAGTGGAAGTGTCACAGATGTGTCAGAGGTGACAGATAGTCACCCTGCAGTTGGTTGCAGGAGATCTCCACGTTTGGCATTACAGACATCTTCATAAAGGCTGTCTCTAGGACCAAGTGGCTACCTCCCTCTAGCTAATTAACTCCCTGGCCTGGGTGTATAAATACCTGGTGTGTTCTAGAGGGAGATGCTGGTGATATTCATTATTCCTTGTGAAGGCTTAGCAAGAGCATTACCTTTTCCTCTCTGGAGCTTGAGGACATGTTTGTGTATTTGTCTGGAGTCATCTAAAGCTAAGCACTTTTCCATTGTTTGTCCTTCCTTGTTGTCTATAGGGTTTAGTGGAGATCAACTAGTGCTCATCTCCCCCCTTCCCTAGCTTGAGCCAAACGCCAGGGAAAGACAGGGCGAGGTACGCGTGCATTGATTGGTTAAGAGCCAATACAGGGACATTAGGAGAGACAGGGTGATGCTAGATCAACCTAGGAGGTCTCCACTTTCCCCTCTTTCCCTAAAGTCTGGGCTCCCTTTCCCTCTTACCTTTGTGTTGCACTAAGTCTTTCCCACGCTTTGCGTGACATTATCGCTGGCTGAGCACATTTTGAAAAGGAAAAAAAAAAAACTGACACTTTGTTTTTTTTTCTTCTCTGCATGTTTTTGGGCGTGGACCTTTTTTTTCCTTTTCCCCTTGGTATGGACTCAGTTGCGGACCTCGCAGAGCAGTTCCATTGCCTGTCTCTGGAGGTGAATGACCTCTACAATCTGGTTAGAATCAGAGAGGGGGACGAATGGAAAACAGCGTTCAATACCCCGTAAGGACATTTTGAGAGTCTGGTTATGCCTTTTGGTTTGACCACTGCACCTGCGGTATTCCAGCATTTCATAAATTCTATATTCCTTCATTTGGTGGGAGGTTTGTGGTGGTCTATCTGGACGATATTTTGGTTTATTCACCTGATTTTGAGACCCATCGTGGGCATGTTAAGCAGGTGCTCCAGATATTAAGGGACAACAAACTCTATGCCAAACTAGAGAAATGTGTTTACGCTGTTCAGGAGGTGCAGTTTTTGGGGTACTTCTTGAAAGACAGGGCGAGGTACGCATGCGGCGACTGGTTAAGAGCCAATAAAGGAGTGTAGGGGAGACAGGGTGACACTAGATCAACCTAGGAGGTCTCCACTTTCCCCCCTTTTCCTAGAGTCTGGGCTCACTTTCCCTCTTCCCTTTGTGTTGCACTAAGTCTTTCCCACACCTTGCATGACAGGAAGTTAGGAAGTTTCAGACAGTGACAGGTGTGATAGGTCCAAGTTCAGTGTATGCAACAGCGATGAGGGGTCCTGCCAGTCACAAGTCTCTAAAATAGTATGGGGACACATCCGAAGTTTTGCGTAGATCCAGGAATGGTCTTGGGCCTAGGGCCCAGGAGAGGCATTGGATTCCATGTCTTTGTCTCCCCTGTGAGGAAGAGGCCAGTCGGATCACAGTGAGAAGGAAAGATGGTAGGCCTCAGGAAAGCAGTAATGCTGGATAGAAAGTCCCTTGTACCAACACAAGCTGTTGAGTTGGGGGCAGGTCAGGAAGAATGAAGGCAAGGACTGACAGTACGCTGGACTAAGGGAACATCAACTGGAGGGGACTCTATCTCATTCTGTTTGCAGCAAATGCATGTATCCCAATTGCACCGGACCTAAAGTCTCCTGTTATGTGAACAGCTGTATATGGTCCCATGGATGGGGAGGTAACTCAGACTCCTGTAGGACAAGTGAGTACAGAAGGAATCAGCACATCACATATATGTCAGATTCCTGTGTAGAAGAGGGATTTCAGGGCGCAGAGAACTCCGTTCCGGCCCACAGCATTGGCCCTGAGCCCCCCTTCATTTACCCCCTTCAAAGCATCATCATATTTTGTAGCTCTTTACAGAAATTATCAACATTGTCCCCATTGGGGCTCATAATCTAAATTCCCTTTCAGTATCTCTTTAGAGTGTGGTAGAAAAGTGGAGGAACCAGAGGAAACCCATGCACGGGGAGAACATACAAACTCCTTGCAGATGTTGCCCATGGTGGGCTTTGAATCCAGTATCCCAGCACCTGTGCTACTAAGCACTAGTGTTGAGCCAACCCCGTAGTGTTCGAGTTCGGTTCGTCGAACACCCGTGTGTTCGCCGAACTGTTAGTCAAACTGTTCGTCGAACTGTTCGTCGAACACCTTCGAACACCGTTAAAACCAATGGCAGGCAAACAAAAACACATAGAAACACATAGAAAACACCTTCAAAGGTGTCCAAAAGCTGACAAACTGCTCAGAAGACATAACTAACATATGGAAAAGTGAGAAGTACATATAGTCATGCGAAAAGAAAAGAGGTGGAGGAGTAAAAGGAGGAGGAGACACAGATATAGGCATGTCATGCCCTTCTAAAATCCAAAAAGTGAGAAGCCGACACGGCCAGTTCGTTCCTGCCCGTGCCACCTCCGTGTCACCGGGTTTGTGCCAGAGCTGCGGTGGACCCTGACGGCCAGCCCCCCTCTCCCAATACTGGTGCCTGTCCGCTGGTGGGTCGAGCGAGTCCCCCTGTGGTGGAGGCAGCTCTAAGCTTTTAATTTAAATTGTCTCTCTAATTTGAATGAATACACTTTAAATCCTTTTACAAGGATCTATTGGAGGGCAAGTCTCATGCCTGCAGCTGCGTAATTCCAACTCCAGTAGCATTCACTAAAGCTGCTGCAATTAAAAAGCTTTTATAAGGATCGAGCTCAGCTGTCCACCGCAAGGCGTCCTACCGCCAGTCCCAGCCCCTATGCCTTGGGGTGCCTCCTGATGCTCTTCACTGAGTATCCCGTGGTCCCGAAGCATTTACTTTGAAAAAATTAAGTGTCCAAACTACAAGTGGTGTAGCTTGCATAACAGCCGGGATAATCCGCTGACTAGCAGACACTGCTACTAGGCACAAAGTATTTCCTGGGATAGATGCAGTTAAAAATTTGTAATTAGATACTCTCGTTGGATGCTGAGAAAGCATTCCATAGAGTTTCCTGGCACGCCATATATTATTCTCTTAAAAAGCTTGGGGTAGGGGTCTAGGGGACCCTTTTATAGGCAAAATCACGGCCCTGTATCGCAATACGTCACCTAGCCTGAAGATAAATGGAACTGTAGCACCCTGGGGGCTCGGTTGCTACAGACGTATTGCACCTCACCCAGAGGTATGATATCTCACTCTCAGGTAAGGATGGAGTGTGGATCAGGACCCGACACCTGCATGCATTACACCACATTGCCGTGGGGCAGGGCGACCAATATGCCCCTGATATGGGCACGACAGTCCTTTTCCCTGGCTGGAGTGGGGGGAGGGAACACTGAGGAAGGGGAACCCTGTAGTGCAGGAGCAGGGAGGAAGCAGTTCCTGGGTGCATTGAGAAGGGAGTATAAAAGGTGGGCACCATCTTAGTTCAGTGCAGAGAAGTCTGAGCAGAAGTGACAGGGAGCAGGGGCTCTGCATGAGCTCTGCTCCGGAGGCGGGCCTAGTAACAGAGGCCCAGGCCTGGAAGAGGGAGAAGGAAGGAAGAGGAGCGGAGAAGGCTCCAGGAACGAGGAACGAAGGGATCCCAGGGGTGCGGACGGGCGAGTCGCCACCGCATGCCCGAATCCACCTGTGTGGAGGGGTCAGGCCAAAGGGGGAGACCGGTCCCCGAAACTAGTGGAGGCGGGAAACGACCCTCAGCTAGAAACCAGAGGCTGTGACATTTTATGTGGCGCAGCCCCTTGCTACACCCGCTAGGAAGGCACCACATAGGGTCAGGGAAACTGGCGCCAAGTTTACCAAGAGGAGGCCCGAGGCAGCCGGACAGAAGCGTTGGTAAGAAAGGCCAGACAAAGGACGCACAAAGGGGGTCCTGTGAAGCGCTCCAAAGTTATCTGGGAGTTGTCTGAGCCCCTCACCTGGTGAGCACAGTACGACGTGGGCAGCCGTTACCTGCAGAAGTGGTCTGGATAATAAGAACTGTGAGTAAAGGCCCTGGACTGCATCACTGACTCCGTGTCGTTACTGCTGCTGCCCTGCACCATCACCCCTATCCTCCGCATACACTGCCCTGAGGCTATACTCTTCCCGTGGGGAGTTATGCTACGCTCTGCTGCACCCACAACACCAGCCTCAGCGGTCTGCCCTGCAGCGGCGGTTCACTCTGACCGCAATCCACGGGTGGCGTAGTCGGACATTTAAACATCAAAACCACATAAATAGTTCCTCCACTGGTTTGACCGCCCTGAGCCATGGAACCGGGTCGCCGCCACGGAGACTACAACCACCAGCATCCACCAAAAAGGGTCCGGCTCCGGGTGTCTCAAGGCCCAGGGGGCGCGTCAGAACATTTTCATCACCTTTCATAATCACCAATGGGACAAGGCAGGGATGTCCTCTGTCCCCTCTCTTATACATCCTAGTGACAGAGCACCTGCTCTCATCAATTCGCCATAACCCCAATATTAGGTGGATTGAGGTGGGAGGCACCGAGTACAAGTGCTCTCTATTTGCTGATGATGTCCTAGTATATATCACTCAATCACATCCATCCATCCCTGCTGTTATGGCTGAAATAGATCACTTTGTTACATGGTCAAATTTTAAAATCAATGCAGCGAAGTCTGAGGCCCTAGATATCTCCCTCCCCAAATCCATACAGGATTCCATCCAGTCCAACTTTCCCTTTGCCTGGCCCTCACAGGGTATCAAATACTTAGGAATTCCTATTCATAGAGACCTCTCCCGTCTATGCTATCTTAATTTTGGGCCCTTTATTGAACAACTCCATACAGACCATGGTTGGCAAGCTAGAACTGTAAGATTCACTACGTGAACCACTGGTGTTTTGTGGAAAAGCACATGTATACTGTGTTCCAAATTATTATGCAAAAAGTGTTTAGGAGTGATAAGGGAAGAATTTGTTTGTTTGTCAGTTAAACTCATTGATGGTGATGTGTGTCAGGGCTCTTTATATCACTGTAAGCAATTGCAGACACCTGTGCTAATTAGTTTGGCAGGTGTGTCCAATGAAAGGCAAGACTACTTAAGAAGGCTGTCCCACATTATTAAGCAGCCTACATTTTCTGCCAAAATGGGAAAGAAAAAGGATGTGTCGGCTGCTGAGAAGCAACAAATTGTGGAGTGTTTAGGTCAAGGCATGACTACAATCAACATTGTGCGATGATCAGGATGAAGTGTCTTGGCAATCAAGAAGTATGTAGCTGATTCACAGTACACACGTGTGCGTGCTGATAAGGGCAAATTGAGGACTCTTTCCTACAGGTAATTACGTCAGGTTAAAAGAGCAGCGGCAAAAAAGCCTTGTCATAGCAGCAGACAAGTTTTTGAAGCTGCTGGTGCCTCCAACGTCCCCCGAACAACAAGATGCAGGGTCCTTCAGAGGTTTGCAGCTGTGCGTACGCCATCCTGTCGACCTCCTCTATCCACTGCACACAAGCAGAAACTGCTCCAGTGGGCCAAACAATACATGAAGACTGACTTCAAAACTGTTTTGTTCACGGATGAGTGCCGTGCAATGCTCGATGGTCCAGATGGATGGAGTGGAGGATGGCTGGTTGATGGACACCCCACGCAAACACGACTACAGCGCCAACAAGGAGGAGGTGGAGTAATGTTTTGGGCTGGAATCATGGGGAGAGAGATTGTCGGCCCCTTTAGGATCCCTGAAGGGGTAAAGATGAACTCCATAATATATGTGGAGTTTCTCAAACAGCACTTCCTGCCATGGTTCAAGAAGAAGAACCGTGTATTCCCAGCAACATCATTTTCATGCATGATAATGCACCGTCTCATGCTGCACATAACACATCTGCATCTCTGGCTGATATGGGCATAAAAGGGGACAAACTTATGGTGTGACCCCCATGCTCCCCTGACCTCTACCCCATTCAGAACCTCTGGAGCATCATCAAAAGGAGTGTCTATGATGGCGGGAGGCAGTTCACATCTAAGCAACAGCTCTGGGAGGGTATTCTGTCCTCATGCAAAACAATTGAAGCAGAAACCATCCAAAACCTGACAAATTCAATGGACGAGAGAGTTCAGAAGTTCCTTTCGAACACGGGGTCCTATGCGCAAATGTAACATAACCTAGAATAAAGTTTTGAGTTGAAAACTGTTTGATTTCAGTTTCTAAAAACCTGCTAATGCTTATAATTTCAAAAATGACCATTTTTTTGGTCTTTATTAAAATGAAAAGGTTGATCGAAGAGTGTGGGGGATCTAAGAGTGTGGCAATCCAGTAGTCAGGATTACTTCGAATTCTGACAATCTGAGGGTCATGTTGCAGGTAGTGCAGCAAGAAGGCACTTATGTGTCTTGTGCATCTCGGAGCCCCAAAATTATTTTCCGGGCTAGATGCTGCTAAAAATTATTATTAATTTTAAATCTAGTGGAGCTTAGTATAGATGGCCTAATAGAATCAGTACTGCACACTGCTACAAAGCCCAAATTATTTTCCAGCCAAGATACAGATAAACATGATCAGTAATTTTAAATCTGGTGGAGTTTAGTATAGATGGCCTAATAGAATCAGTACTGCACACTGCTACAAAGCCCAAATTATTTTCCAGCCAAGATACAGATAAACATGATTAGTAATTTGAAAGCTTAAAACGGTTGGTGAGGTGATTTTAACCAATCATCAAGCTTTTTCTCTCCCCAGGATGACACAGGGGTAGAAAAGTCGTTTCGGATCCATGATTTGTTCATCTTTATGAACGTGAGTCTGTCTACATTATCAGTGGAGAGCTGCGTCGTGCGCTTATCTGTCAGCACACCACCAGCAGCGCTGAACACACGTTCAGACAGAACGCTGGCTGCGGGGCATGACAAGATCTCAAAGGCGTAAGTGGTGAGCTCCAGCCATTTATCCAGATTGGAAGCCCAAAAAGAGCAAGGGTCCAGTGACACAGTCATGGCTTCAATGTTTACTTGGAGGTACTTCTGTACCATCGTCTCTAGGCGTTGACTATGTGTCAGACTTCTTGTCTCCTGTGGCCTTGCAAAGGATGGGCTAAAAAAGTGGTGAAATGATTCCGCAAAATTGATGTTACCAGCAGATACTGTGTTTCTGTTAAAGTTTGAGTGCTGAACACTCGTCGGTCCCACGGTTGGCAAGTTGGAACTGTGAGATTCACTACGTGCACCACTGGTGTTTTGTGGAAAAGCACATGTAAGATTCTGCAACAGTCTCTGCTGATACTCCTGCATGCGTGCATTCCTTTCTATGGCAGGAATAATTTCTGCAAATTTACTTTTGTACCGGGGATCTAACAGTGTGGCAACCCAGTAGTCAGGATTATTTCTAATTCTCACAATTTGAGGGTCATGTTGCAGGTAGTTCAGCAAGAAGGCACTCATGTGTCTTGCGCATCCAGGAGTACCAAGTCCCTGTTGTGTTGGTGGCGAGGTAACAATCATGCTTCCTTCCTCTGTCCTCTCCCCCCAACCTCGCACAACAGAAATGTGATCAAGGTCTCCCTCATCTGATGAGTCTTCCATCAGTTCGTCCTCCACTTCTTCCTGGGCTCCTGCACCTTCCTCACTAGTTTGGCTGCTATCATGCGCCCTGGTAAAACCATCTCCCCCACCCTCACATGCCTGCCGCCTTGGTGCTGCCGACCGTCTGGACCTTGCAGATGTGAGCCCTTCCGCATACAACTCCTCCTCCTCTACTTCCTCCACCTCCTCTTGTGCCACCACCTGACTCCGAATTCTGTTTAACATGTGCTCCAGCATATAAATCACCGGAATAGTCATGCCGATAATGGCATCGTCAGCATTAAACATCTTCGTCGCCATTTCAAAACTGTGCAGAAGTGTGCATAGGTCCCTGATCTGAGACCACTCCTCCAGCGTGATTTGCCCCACCTCTGGATCTCGTTGGCCCAGGCTATAAGTCAGAACGTATTGCACCAGGGCTTGTCGGTGCTGCCACAGTTGCTGCAACATGTGCAGAGTTAAATTCCACCGGGTAGGCACATCGCATTTTAGCCGGTGAAGTGGCAGGCCCAACGACTTCTGTAGAGATGTATATCGCTGATCTGCGGGATGCGAACGGCAGAAGTGAGCACACAGTGACCGTGCCCTCTGCAGAAGGCCATCTAGTCCGGGATAGTGGGCTAAAAATTGCTGGACAACCAGGTTCAACACGTGAGCCATACAAGGCACGTGTGTGACATTGCCCAGGCGAAGGGCCACACCCAGGTTTGCAGCATTGTCGCACACGGCCTTCCCTGGTTTCAGGTCCAGTGGAGACAACCATTCATGAAATTGGTTCTCCAGAGCTGACCACAACTCCTCAGCTGTGTGACTCACATTTCCCAGACATTTCAAAGTAAAAACCGCCTGATGACGTTAAGCCCTACTGCCAGCATAGTAAGGAGGTGTGCAGGATCCCTTCTGCGCAGTTAGAAAGCTTGTGGCATGACCAGACAGGCTTTGGGTGCAGGTGGAGGACCGAGAGGTGGTTGAGGAGGCAGAAGCAGTGGAGGAACTTTGACATAAAGAGGACTGACGCACAACTCGTGGGGACGGCAAGACTTGGACAGCAGCCCCTTGTCCTGCTGTCACCATAGTTACCCAGTGCCCAGTCAGCGACATGTAACGCCCCTGTCCATGCCTACTCATCCAAGTGTCTGTGGTGAAATATACCCTGTCACACACAAAGTTTCTCAAAGAAGCAGTGATGTTGTGTGCGACATGCTGGTGGAGCGCAGGCACACCTTTCTTTGAGAAGTAGTGCCGACTGGGCATCTGGTACTGGGGCACTGCGACGGACATAAGATCTCAAAAATCCTCTGTGTCCACCAGGCGGAAAGGCAGCATTTCTGTAGCCAAGAGCTTGCAGATGGTGAAATTCAACCTCTTAGCTTTTTCATGGCTAGCAGGAAATGGTCTTTTACTTGTCCACATCTGAGGGACCGAGGGCTGGCTATTGTGCTTAGACGGGGTTGATAAGGGTGTCCACAGCAAACTGCCGGTCTGTGAGGAAGATGCAGGCGGACATGTTAGGTTGCCTTGATCCAAAGGTGGTGCTATCGAGGTCGGACAGCGCTCAACACCAGCTGGTGTTACCACCTCAGAAGAAAATGATGACCTGCCAATCACGCTGGCTGTTGCGGGTAAAGAGGTGGCAGGTCTGCGTCCCAAAACAGGTGTGACTGCTGCCCCCCCAGTCACAGAGGATGAAGAGGCTGCAGATGCACAAGATGGGGCAGACGGTGGTTGGCCCGGCCGGCTAGGCCGCATTGTAGCACAGTGAGTTTCCCACTGCAACTTATGCTTCATGTCCATGTGTCGGTTCATGCATGAAGTACTCAAACTATGTATTTTTTGGCCTCTACTTAGCTTTTGTTGACAAATGTTACAGATAACACGAGTTGGGTCATCTTTATCGATCTGAAAAAATGCCCAGGCTATGCAAAGCTAAGCACCCATGCGACCTGAAGAGCCACCACGACTTGTGGTCAGAGGCAGAGTTGTGTTTGAGGATGCAGTTGTTGACGTGCTTCCAGTACTATGTCTCTGTCCAGGAAGGCGCAACCTGACCTCGTCGTCACTAGCATCCTCCTCCACCTCCTCTGCTGACCTCATCTCTTGGCTGACTGTGGGTTGACAGTAAGTGGGATCTCCAACCTCATCATCATCACCCTGTGCGTTATCACACCCGTCGTCCTCAGAGCCAACCTGTTCCTGCCCTGACAAAAAACTAAAGTTGTCGCTCCAATCAGGTATTTGAGTCTCATCATCGTCTTCGTCATTGTCTCCACCAACAGGAGTTACAGTTTGGGAATGAGGGTCTACATTATGGTCAGAACCTTCGGCGTCTGGTCCTGGATCCGACTCATAAAGATTCTGGGCATCAGTGCAGATCATTTCCTCGTCTGGATTCACAGAAGCGCTGGAGTCGACCTCTGATTCCCAGGCTATAGTATGAGTAAACAGCTCTGCAGACTCAACCATCTGTTCTACCTCATACTCAGACGGGCAGCTGGAGATTTGGGAGCTGTGAGGAAGCAAGTGCGATTGGGGTGACACCAGGCCTTTTTCCAGCAGGCTTTTTTCCACTCATTTTGGTGGTTAACTAATTCACAACTCTGGAGTTGTTTGCACAAAAAAACAATGGATGGGAACCGAGCAGAGCTGAGTGGCCAAACTGTGGTATTAGGCCAAAACTATTGGCTGGGTTAGATGCAGAAAAAAATTATATTCAATTTGCAACCTGATGGAGGTCAGTATAGATGGACTAATAGAACAAGTCCCACACACTGCTAGAAGGTCAAATATTTTTTCAGAGCTAGATGCAGATAAAAATTATTTTTAATTTGCAACCTGATGGAGGTCAGTATAGATGGACTAATAGAACAAGTCCCACACACTGCTAGAAGGCCAAATGTTTTTTCAGAGCTAAATGCAGATAAAAATTAGTTTTAATTTGCAACCTGATGGAGGTCAGTATAGATGGACTAATAGAACAAGTCCCACACACTGCTAGAAGGCCAAATATTTTTTCAGAGCTAGATGCAGATAAAAATTATTTTTAATTTGCAACCTGATGGAGGTCAGTATAGATGGACTAATAGAACAAGTCCCACACACTGCTAGAAGGCCAAATAATTTTTCAGAGCTAGATGCAGAAAAAAATTATATTCAATTTGCAACCTGATGGAGGTCAGTATAGATGGACTAATAGAACAAATCCCACACACTGCTAGAAGGCCAAATATTTTTTCAGAGCTAGATGCAGAAAAAAATTATATTCAATTTGCAACCTGATGGAGGTCAGTATAGATGGACTAATAGAACAAGTCCCACACACTGCTAGAAGGCCAAATATTTTTTCAGAGCTAGATGCAGATAAAAATTATTTTTAATTTGCTACCTGATGGAGGTCAGTATAGATGGACTAATAGAACATGTCCCACACACTGCTAGAAGGCCAAATATTTTTTCAGAGCTAGGTGCAGATAAAAATTATTTTTAATTTGCAACCTGATGGAGGTCAGTATAGATGGACTAATAGAACAAGTCCCACACACTGCTATAAGGCCAAATATTTTTTTAGAGCTAGATGCAGATAAGAATTATTTTTAATTTGCAACCTGATGGAGGTCAGTATAGATGGACTAATAGAACAAGTCCCACACACTGCTAGAAGGCCAAATATTTTTTCAGAGCTAGATGCAGATAAAAATTATTTTTAATTTGCAACCTGATGGAGGTCAGTATAGATGGACTAATAGAACAAGTCCCACACACTACTAGAAGGCCAAATATTTTTTCAGAGCTAGATGCAGAAAAAAATTATATTCAATTTGCAACCTGATGGAGGTCAGTATAGATGGACTAATAGAACAAGTCCCACACACAGCTAGAAGGCCAAATATTTTTTCAGAGCTAGATGCAGATAAAAATTATTTTTAATTTGCAACCTGATGGAGGTCAGTATAGATGGACTAATAGAATGATGCTATGCCCAAAAGGTTTTACTTCACTAGGTGCAGTAAAAAAATTGTTATTCTATACACAGGTGGTGTAGCTTGCAACACAGATAGGCTACTCCACTGACTAACACACTCTGCAATAGGCCAAAAAGGATTAGCTTTGCTAGATTTAGCCAAATGCTGTGAAAAAAACTTGCACAGCACTGGCACAGACCTGCCTGGCAAAAAGTGATAGGAACTGATGTAACCTAGCCCTGAAAAGGGCTGCAATTACAATTAGTCTTTACTCCCAACCTATCTATTTAAGAGCACAGACCTGCCTGATAAAAGTCGTAGGAAATGCTGTAACCTAGTCCTTAAAAGGACTGCAATCACAACTATTCCCTACTTCCAAGCTATCTGTAGATTTGTGCGAAAATTGGCTTTAAATTAACAAGGTATAGCGCACACAGCAACAGCGGTGCCATCTAACACGTAGCTGCAGCAGTGAGAAAATGGTGGCGACGGGGAAAATGGCTGGGTCTTATAGGGCAAGGACATGTGAAATACACTGCCAATGACACATGCCCTTGCTTGTGTGAAAAAAAGCACTTTGCTCCATGTGTGCCCCTGCTGATAGGCTGACAGATTGCACCTCCCCACTGTAAATGCGGGAAAGAGAAAAAAAAATGGAGATCTTCATTATTCCTGCAGAGATCCATCCCCTGCCCCTCCCCCCACCCCGCTGTACACTCAAACTGCGTATTAACATTAATTTTCAGCATTACTGAGAAAAAATCCAGTTATGATTTTGGTGCACGAACAGTTATCGAACATAACCTCGAACAGCCGAATTTTTTTCAAATCGTTCGTGTTCACCGAACGGCTCGAACACCGCCCAAAACAGCTCGAATTTGAGATTGGCGAACAGTTCGAGTCGAACAACGCTCATCTCTACTAAGCACACATATCAGCTTTAATTTGCAAGGGAATATAAAACCAAATGTTCACCCTAAGCGGAAATAATGCACTGCATGGTGACCATTCAAATAAATGAAAAATGAATCAAGATGGAAGTGGGGCTGTAACACTGGGAAAATTTCAGTTAGATAAGGGAGAAAACTGATGTGGCAGAGAAGAAGTTGGGGAGGTGAAGAATAAGTAAAAGGGGTAAGAATTGTATCCAACATATAGTGTGAAGAAAGGAAGGGGTGCACAAGCTCTGTGGTTGGCAGGTACTATGCAATAGGAAAGAGAAAAGCAATATATGATAAAAAGTGTAGTTTTATGGGAAAGAGGTGAGTAGAGTAGTGAAATACACAATTTCATTCTTTCACCACTCTACTTACTTCTTTACAATAAAACTACACTTTTCCTTATCCTTTACTCTAACCCCACTTCTCCTCGGCCCTCTCAGTTTTATTCTTTATCTAACAGAATCCTTCCCGTGGTTCTACCAGATTATCCCCCCCCCCCCTATTTTCCTCTCCTTCATTACTACACAGTGTTCTAGCCCCACTTGCATCTTGTGCTTTTTTTTTTTTCATTTTGTTTTATTTTCTCTCCTGACTTTACCACTCATTCATCATTTTACATAAACAAGTTTTTCTATACTCACTTTTTTCCTTTTTGGCTAGATCTCTCACCGTACCTATACTTATTATTCATGCCTTTTTCTCCTCCCTTTACCCCTTCCTTCCCCTCCCACATTTTCAAATCCTCTGCGGGTGTTTCTTTAGTTATTTTTTGGCAGCCATTCCTGGCTATTTATACCCCTTTTGCTCCTGTGTGCACTGTACAATTGTTTTTTACACGTGAGAAAGATGCCAGTCAAGTATGGAAACGCATTGTGGAATAATAACAGCTTCTTCATATTATTGGATCAAGGAGCTTAATTTTGGTTGGCGCTACCCAAAACCGTGAATTGTCTTTGACTTTTTTTTATATGGGTGATAACTCAGGAACTCCCTGTATTCATTCGGAATTCCTTGAAAATGTGTTTTATAAAGCAAATGACCCCTTTGACTACTGGGAGATTAGGCTCACATTAATAGAATGGCTTGGCGTGTATTTCTGTGGTATATAAATAAGCAATTAACTAGGAGAATTTGGATTTAGGCATTTAGAAGAGTGTGAAGAGCCTGCGTATGATGTTCTCATTTATTGTATACTCTTTGCTCAACTATGTTTACAACTTTCGTTCCCAATGGAAAATTGTTCTCGTGCTCTTTTAAGTAAATAAAATAGCAGAATTTATCCTTAAGTATTATTCATTGCTAAAGTTCAGCACTTATTTACATTTGGCAGCCGAATAACAGTCACCGAGCAATTAGGTACAGTAGCTACACTGTTAAAAGAAGAGAGAAGGGAAACAGTGAGAACAAAGAGCTGGCTATAGAAAATAAAGCAGTTTAGATAATCCTTTCTAACAAAAGACGTAATGGGAGTTACCAGTTGAACACCATAAATGCCTTTATTTGTATAACTGCAATCTGTGACCAATTAGGCACAAGTATAGACAAAAAATTATCATTTTATTCTGTCAGGATGCCAGAGTAAAGACTTATATCCTGCTTATCTGTCCCTACGCATTTCATGTGCACGTCATCATCAATGAATATCATGAGAATTCTACTGTCTCCAAATAGGAAACATTCCATTTAGCCGAAGATGACGGTCTATGTGGATTACCTGATGCTCCTTTTGCTCCTGATGCTTCATATGTATTCGCTAGCAAATCATTTTGTATGACCACACTATTTCACAAGGTAGGCATGCAGATTTATTACCCAGTGATTAAAACCTTTTTATAATCTCTATATATCCTGAGTGGCCATAGAGGTGAGTGGATGTTAGGTTTTATAATGCTTAGAATGAATGATGGGATGCGGCTTGTTACAAAAGTAATGGTTTAGAATTAGAATTCTAGCTTGGCATTTTTATTCTTTAGTGAAACATACAAATTTTACATAGTTTTTAGTTTATGTTTATTGTTTGTTTAAAAGGATTGAATTTGGTGTTTAGATACGTTTCCGTATATCATACAGTGAGATGCTGAACACTAATAAATACAATAAAATAGTTTTTTCAAGTATCCTTTTATGTTTTTTGTTAATATTATACCTATTCAATATTCTATTGTGACTGTAAAGAATCAAACTATTTTTCATGTGAATATTTCTGATTTTTGTTCTAACTTTAACATTATAGGTTTGGACTTTTCATCATGTGATTTTTCTCTGGGTTAAGATCTTTTGTATGCTTCTATTTTTTTCTTCTTATATGGCTCTGTTCATATAACCATCTTAACCTGGCTTTATTAGTGCTATGAAATCAATATTAAGTCAAATCCCAATGAATGCTGATAGAACCTAATGACTTACAAAGGGGTCCATTAAAGCTCTAGCATTTTTTATTGCAAGAGTAGAACATACTATTCTTGTTGTGAGAAAACATAACAATCCTAGGGGAATGTGTAAAGTGTATGTGTGAACAAAGCCAAATACTGGCAGGTTGGCTAGGTGTACCAAAATTAAGAATGAAATGTATGCACTTCACGTGGTGCAATTCCAAGGGACAAATTTGTCATACAGAGCTATATTTTAAAAGGGGTAAATAATGATCATGATATTATTATTTATATAATAATAATATTATATTATATTTTATTGTTTTGTTTTTATTACTATTATATTTAGCTCTTTTAAGACTGGACTTACAATTTGCCATGAGTTGGTGTACCTCTATTTCATCTATCTGAACAATGAGATATATACCTAGAATTTTTTAAAGGCTGTTAAAATGTGTGGCCATTCAAGTATTAGTAATGACCGCATCACAGGGCATTCCTGTGATGTCTATAATAGGGTGTAGTTGGAAAGTAAGTACTGGTAATAGGAGTATCTCCCTGTTGAATACTGAATAACCTATCTAACTAGATGCTAGAGAATATAACTCCTTTTAGCACCCATGACAGAGTCACTGGCGATATATGTGAGGGGAGATATGTTTCACTGCGGCTTCAGTGAACTAAACTTACAAATTTCCTCCAGCATGTTATGTGTTGGGGGTTAAACCACCATTTTAAAAGGGAGTGTTTTTTTGTGAATAGTTTTTTGAGAAGAGTGGGAAGTCATTCACCATATCTCCACCTCAGGGTGTGGCTCGGCAAGTTAAATGCTCAGTCACTGTTTTTTTTTCTCTGGTGTGGTCTGGAGAAGGAAGCCTCCAGACTGTGTGTGTGTGGAAGCCAGAGATCTCCACAAAAGGACTTTGTGATGAAACCTTTATGTGCTACCCAGAGTGGGCAAAACCCTGCTCACCTATGGACTGTACTCTACTTTATCTTTTTGTTTTTCGTTACCCTGGAGAGGAGGTGTTTATTTTGTGGAACCCTGCTGAGGTTTATGCCATATATCAATAAACCTGTAGGAAGTTAACCTGAGATGTGTTTCCTGTGTCTGCCTCTGTGAGAGCCGAGCAAGTTGCTTTACCACACACCTTACTACAATATGAAAAGTATTCTCACCACAGGGCTGCCGGTAACCTACTCACCTAATCTGTCTGTGACCTTCAGTTGCCTCTGCTGCACATCCTGCAATTACTTTATGTGGCATGTGCATAATACCAATAGTTATATACGGAGTTCACCTTGATTTGAGAGGCACAACAAAGAAAGACAGGCAACGCTTCATCCCACAATACTACAGTTCCCAAATAACTCACGTATAATAGGATAAATCGTCTTGTCTTCAGTTGGTGTTTAATGGTAAAAGTGAAAGTCCTTAATCCACAATTATACTTAGATCAATAATTCCACAGCACTCACTAAGATGTAAAATAAAATGGTTTACTCTATCAGTGGTATATAAATGTGGTAAAAAAAGCATACTTCCATTTCGTGTACTACAATTACAAGGTGCTGCAGTACATGAAACGGCCGTAGGCATTTTCACCACATTTATATACCACTGATATCGATATAAATCATTTTATTATTAAATCTTGGTGAGTGCAGTGGAATTTCAGCTCTCTGTATAATTATTAATGTTAGAGGCATTCATTAACTTTTTTTTGCAAAACTCCTATTTTCTTCTTTATTACTGTTTTCTGTGGCTATCGATGTTTTAATAATGTGGAAATAAGAAAAAAAACAATAATTGCCATGGAGATTGTGATCTATAGATAATTAACTTAATAATATGACCATTCAGTTTTTAAATAAAAATACCATATAGTATTGTAATAATATTATTAAATAATGCTGTAATCTGGTTCAATAATACCGCTATGAAGTGATTGAATAATAATAGCAGAAAACTATGACTAAATAATAAAACTTTACAGTGACCATATATTACCTCCATACACCACTTTCATGGAATCACACCAAATTAAAAACTATTTTTTCAATCCCTTTCTGAACCATGATGTACATTTGTGTCATGAGTAGGAAGTACTTAAAGGACAAACCCTTATCAATCTGCCCAGGGAGGTGAAACAAAATTGATGCTCACCTTCTGGACCAGCACCACTCCTCCGTACTCAGCACTCCTTCCCAGGACTCATAACATCAACATCTAGTGAAGATGTCACGTAAGTGGTGCAGCCAATCATACCAGTGGGCGATGTAGCGCTGATTACGGTGGAGCAGTGCTTGTCCAAAAGGTTAGTATATTTATATATTTTTGGGTTTATTATTTTTACCTTCCTCAACCCATTAAACAAGAGCAGTAAATGTAAGTCCAGGTGAGGGAGTGGTAAGCTCAGAAATTAAAGAGACAGTCTTTCGTATAAGAGGACTAGCAGAATAATCCATGTCAACTCTTTTACAGAAGGCCCAAACTCATCTGCAACAATTACAAAATATCCCCTCCAGTGCTAAGAAGGGAAGAGCCCCCAAAAGGTGCAAAGTATGCAATGCAGTGTTATTTTATGTTCATGCTGGCCAGTTAAGTAACCATGGGCTTTTCATGAAATGTCTAATTGGGGCCCTTGTACATACAGCATATTGGTCAAAAACAACTGCAATGCTGTTTAACATTTCCATTACAGAGAAATAAATGGATATATGCTTGATGCATGCACTGAGCTGAGGTCACAGGTCCCTCGTTCTAGATGGGGCCAGATTACAAGAGTTTCATTCATGACATGGTCATTAATGGTAATTTCATGGAAAAAGAACCTGTGGGTTGAGACCTGCAGACCCTTAAGTAGCTAGAGGCTGCTGATAAAAAGGAAGAGCAGTGTTCATTGGTTAAGCAAAGTAGA
The DNA here is from genome assembly GCF_046119375.1 of Phyllobates terribilis. Lineage (NCBI taxonomy): Eukaryota > Metazoa > Chordata > Amphibia > Anura > Dendrobatidae > Phyllobates > Phyllobates terribilis. The sequence continues at coordinate 524,695,934 of NW_027362763.1, read as the reverse complement.
TGGTACTTAGGTATGACTGAGCCCAACCAACCCTGTTGGTTAGTTAGCACAATGAGAGGTTGCGAGACCTTCTAAGGATTCCTGCAACAATAAAGTCTGCCAATAAAGACCAAGGGCATGAAGTGGTTCTGAAAAATATAAGAAATTATGTACTGTAGCGTCGGCGTCCCTGCCTCCTGCTAGGCAGGGACGCTGTTCCCCTCACCTCTCCACTCCGTGCCCGGCGTCCTCCTCCCGCTCTGCTGGCAGCGCGCGCTGCTTCCTGGCTACTGTGCTTAGGGCGCGAGCGCGCGCGCTCCCCCTCTCTTAAAGGGGCCACACGCGCCGTCCTAAGGAGTCCCCGGCCAATGGCCGGAGGACCTCACCATCTATAAGGCACCTCCTCCAAAATGGAGGTGCCCGAGCAATGTTGTTGCAAAGCCTTCACTCTGCTTCAGCCCTCAGGTCCCGTTACCAGTTACCTGCCAGTCTCCTGCCAGATTCCTGCTTGATACCTGCCTGATATCCGTTTACCTGCTTGCAAGCCTGCGGTCCGACGGTCTGCCTTCCGACACCTGTCAGTCTGTCTATGGACCAGCCTGCCCGCTCACCTGGGAGCGCTCGCCTGCTACCTGTCTGCTAGCCTACCTGGAGGCTCCGCCGTCACTTGCCGTGACCACCTGCCTGCCCAGAGACTCTTGCCTGCTCACCTGGGAGCGCTCACCTGCTACCTGTCTGCTAGCCTACCTGGAGGCTCTGCCGTCACTTGCCGTGACCACCTGCCTGTCCAGAGACTCTTGCCTGCTCACCTGGGAGCGCTCATCTGCTACCTGTCTGCTAGCCTAACTGGAGGCTCTGCCGTCACTTGCCGTGACCACCTGCCTGTCCAAAGACTGTCGCCCGCTCACCTGGGAGCGCTCAACAGCCACCTGCCTGCTGTCCTTCTACCCAGAGACTGTCCCTGTCACTTGCCGTGAGAACCCGTCCTTCTACCCAGAGACTGTCCCTGTCACTTGCCGTGAGTACCCGTCCTTCTACTTAGAGACTGTCCCTGTCACTTGCAGTGACTACCTGCCCGTCTTCCCTGGGAGCCACCCGCTTCCTTACAAGGACCGCCCCCTTGTATAGTTGCTCAGAGGTTCCGCCTCCCAGACCCGTTACAGTTTGCTCGGGCCATGGAACCCGGTGGCACCCAAGCTCCCTCGCTCTTGGACCTATGTCATGAACTGTCCCGTCAGAGGTCCCAACAGGAGTCCATCCTGAGTCATCTGCGGAATGTCAACTCTCGCCTGGACACTCTGACTGCTCCACCAGCAACCACCGCTAGTGTCATGACTCGCAGCCCGGCAGCGCCGCTGCCCACCAATACCATGGCTTCCTGCCCCGGACCCCGGCTTTCTGCACCTCCACGCTTCGGAGGCGACCCCGCTCAAGCTCTGGGCTTCATAAACCAGTGCACCCTGCACTTTGAACTCCTGTCCCACCAGTTTTTCTCCGACTGGGCCAAAGTAGCCTTCATCATGTCCCATCTCACGGGGGAGGCACTGGCTTGGCTAAATCCTCTATGGGAGAGAGGAGACCCCCTGGTGTCCAACCTGCCAGCCTTTCTCACGGCTTTCCGTAAAGTCTTCGACGAACCCGGACGGGAGACCTCATCCGCATCATCTCTGCTACGCCTCCATCAAGGAAATCTCACCGTGGGCCAATATGCCATACGGTTCCGTACCCTTGTTTCGGAGCTGGCCTGGGATAATGACGCCCTGGTGTCTGTCTTTTGGGAGGGTCTGTCCGGCCGTATTAAAGATGAACTCGCCGGTCGGGACATACCTACCACTCTCGACGACTTAATAACTCTTGCCACCCGGATTGACATCTGGTTCCAGGAACGCGCCAAAGAGGTCACCCGTGAGAGGAGGTTTCCACGTCTAGCCTCAACCTTTCAGAAACCTGTCACTTCTCCCGCTACTCCCCAGGCGCACTCACCCGAGCCTATGCAGGTCGACCAGACCAAGATGGTCAAAACCCGTCAAGAGCTACGCCGTGCCGAGGGGAGCTGCTTCTACTGTGGCAGTAAGGAGCACCGGATCCGTTCCTGCCCGGAGAGGTCGGGAAACGCCTGTGTCTAGGATCGCTCAGAGAGGTCGTCCTAGACAAGAGTAAACCCTCTCCATCTCTGTTGCTGACGGTCTCTATCATCTGCGGGGAGAACCGTTTTTTTGAACTAGCCCAACTTGACTCTGGAGCTGCCGGAAATCTCATTTCTCAGTCTCTGGTAGAGAAATACCGCATTCCCACCAAACCTCTAGCTGTACCCTTATCTGTCGCTGCCGTGGATGGGGGCCTCTTACCACATCCCATCCAACTCATCACCGAATCCATAACCCTGCAGGTGGGAATGCTGCACTCTGAGAGCATCTTCTTTCATGTTCTGCCTGGACTCTCTCACGCTCTCTTACTAGGCCTACCTTGGCTTCAGAGACATGCACCCGTGCTTGATTGGCAGACCGGAGAAGTCCTTCACTGGGGACAGGACTGCCATAAGACTTGTTTAGTTCCCGTCCATCCTGTCCGTTCTTCTCCTACTCCAGCCAATCTACCTGGTCTTCCGGCTCCTTATTGGTCGTATGCGGACGTCTTTAATAAAAAGGAGGCAGAGACATTACCCCCTCATAGACCATACGACGGCCCAATCGACCTGATGCCCGGCGCTACTCCTCCCAGTGGGCGCATTTACCCTTTGTCCGCTGCTGAGACCCGATCCATGTCAGAATATATTGAGGAGAATCTGGCCCGGGGATTCACCCGGAAATCTACTTCCCCGGCGGGAGCAGGCTTCTTCTTCGTCAAAAAGAAGGATGGCTCACTCCGTCCCTATATAGACTATAGAGGCCTTAACCAGATCACGGTGAAGAATAAATACCCCCTTCCGCTCATTCTGGAGTTATTTGACCATCTGAGGGGGGCTAGAATCTTCACCAAGCTGGACCTCCGTGGGGCGTATAACCTGGTCCGTATCCGTCAGGGGGATGAATGGAAGACGGCATTCAACACCCGGGACGGCCACTATGAATACCTGGTAATGCCCTTCGGTCTCTGTAACGCTCCCGCCGTCTTTCAAGAGTTGGTCAATGACATCTTCCGGGACCTTCTCTACTCCTGCATAGTGGTGTACCTGGACGACATCTTGGTCTTCTCTCCGGATCTCCCCACACACCGGAGGGATGTTCGTCAGGTTCTGCTCAGGCTCAGGCAGAATCACCTCTACGCTAAATATGAGAAGTGCCTCTTTGAGCAGACCTCGCTTCCGTTTTTTGGCTACATAATTTCTCAGACCGGCCTACGAATGGATCCTGAGAAACTGTCTGCCATCGAGAAGTGGCCTCGACCAGAGGGGTTGAAGGCTATTCAGCGGTTCCTGGGCTTCGCCAACTACTACCGCCTCTTCATACCGCACTTCTCTTCCCGGACTGCCCCAATCTCTGCGCTCACCCGTAAGGGCACTAATCCCAGAGAATGGCCGCCCGAAGCTGAGGAAGCCTTTCTTTCCTTAAAACAGGCTTTCTCTTCCGCCCCGGTGCTGCATCGCCCAGACGGCAACAAGCAATTCTTCCTGGAAGTTGACGCCTCCTCCTCTGGATCAAGGTTAAGTGCTATTGTTTTCTTACTAATGGATATTTATATTCTGATTACTATTCTCTAGTTATTTGAAAAGGTATAGGGACTAATAATGATAAGTGTATTTCTTTCTGTCTACTATTATGTACATCTATGACAGATAGAGTCTGGACCTGATACTTTGATATAGATATTATGCTTTTTCAAATACCAATACTTAAATCCCATTTGATGTATGGGGAGACATCTACCTGGGTGGGATTCTGTTTTTGGAGCCCCTTTTGAGGTATATAGCTGGATTATCAAAGTGGAGCATGTGTCCATATTTGACTGCTCTGGCTGCTATTTGATTTGATTTGGCTATGGAAAAACAAGCACTGTGCTCCTCTACCCTAGAGCATTTATGTTTACCCGACCAAATGAATTTGGCCATCTATAATCATTGACTTATTATCGGCTTCTGTACTTATACGTTCACTTTTTCTACCCTTTCTCACTATTGTGGTTTTGTTTAATTTAAGACAAGGGTCCTTGTAGGGACATTAGGGATACCGACGTTGAGCGGGGGCGCCACAAAGTACAAATTAGGGTGCCAACCTCCGCTGTCAGGTAGGGACAGGATTTAGGGACATAACAGGGACAGCTTTAATCTGTATTCCCTCCCGGTCGGTGTATTACCTGATTCTATATGTCCTATCATTTAGAGTATTATTGTTGTTTGTCTATGGACTCTTAGGTCCTTTTTAGAGATTATTAATAAAAGTTATTTTTTAGGGGGGCTGTGTGTCTGCTGGTTGTCTCTATTTATTAGGCCCCTCATGTGATATTTTGTTTAGGTGTTTAACTGTATGGTAGGATACCCAGGAAGACCCCACTTCTTACCTCGAGACATAAAAAAGCCAGGCTGGAGTTTGCCAAAACTTACCCGAGAAAGCCTAAAATGTTTTGGAAAAATGTTCTCTGGTCAGATGAGACAAAAGTAGAGATTTTTGGGAAAAAGCATCAACATAGAGTGTACAGGAAAAAAAAAGAGGCATTCAAAGAAAAGAACACGATCCCTACAGTCAAACATGGCGGAGGTTCCCTGATGTTTTGGGGTTGCTTTGCTGCTTCTGGAACTGGACTGCTTGACCGTGTGCATGGCGTTGTGAAGTCTGAAGACTACCAACAAATTTTGCAGCATAATGTAGGGCCCAGTGTGAGAAAGCTGGGTCTCCCTCAGAGGTTATGGGTCTTCCAGCAGGACAATGACCCAAAACACACTTCCAAAAGCACTATAAAATGGTTTGAGAGAAAGCACTGGAGACTTCTAAGGTGGCCAGCAATGAGTCCAGACCTGAATCTCATAGAACACCTGTGGAGAGATCTCAAAATGGCAGTTTGGAGAAGGCACCCTTCAAATATCAGGGACCTGGAGCAGTTTGCCAAAGAAGAATGGTCTACAATTCCAGCAGAGCATTGTAAGAAACTCATTGATGGTTACCGGTTCACAGTTATTTTGGCTAAAGGTTGTGCAACCAAGTATTAGGCTGAGGGTGCCAATAATTTTGTCCGGCCCATTTTTGGAGTTTTGTGTGAAATGATCAATGATTTGATTTTTGCTTCATTCTCTTTTGTGTTTTTTCCTTGCAAGCAAATTAAATGAAGATAATAAGACCAAAGAATTTGTGATTGCAATCATTTTCAGGAAGAAACTGAGTATTATCTGACAGATTTGCAGGGGTGCCAATACTTTTGGCCACCACTGTAAGTTCATGCTCAAAACCTATAACTCTGCCCTTCATCTGGCCAAACAGTCCTACTTCACCTCCCTCATCACTTCACTAACTAGCAATCCAAAACAATTTTTTGAAACCTTACACTCCCTCTTGAGCCCTAAAGCACAGGCCCCTATCACCAACCTCAGCAGTGAGGATCTGGCCACTTATTTACTAGAAAAAATCAACCACATCCATTAGGACCTTTCAGTCCAATCTCCTCAATCTCCACAGTGCCTGGATCCCTTTCCATGCACCATTTCAAGCTCACTTGCCTTCTTTGTGCCTGTTACAGAAGAAGAAGTTGCCCAGCTCCTTGCTTCTTCTCAACCTACAACCTGCAACTGTGACCCTATTCCCTCACATCTCATGTAGTCTCTTTCACCAGTGGTCACCACTCACCTAACTAAAATATTTAACCTCTCTCTTTCTTCAGGTATCTTTCCCTCCTCATTTAAACACACCATCATAACCCCTTTACTTAAAAAACTATCCCTTGATCAGAACTGCACTGCTAACTACAGACCTGTCTCTAATCTTCCATTCATCTCTAAACTCCTGGAACACTTGGTCCACTCTCGTCTAATCCGCTATCTCTCAGATAACTCTCTTTGCGCTCTTTACACTCTACTGAAAATGCCTTACTAAACTCTCTAATAATCTATTAACAGCTAAATCCAAAGGTCACTGCTCCCTGCTGATTCTTCTGGATCTCTCTGCTGCATTTGACACTGAGGATCACCAGCTCCTGCTCACTATGCTCCGCTCTATTGGGCTCAAGGACACCATTCTCTCCTGGTTCTCCTTTCTGACCACTCCTTCACTGTATCTTTTGCTGGCTCCTACTCCTCTCCTCATCCCCTTACTATCGGAGTTCCGCAGGACTCAGTCCTAGGCCCCTTCCTCTTCTCTCTATACACAGCCCCTATTGGACAAATAATCAATAGATTTGGGTTCCAATATCATCTCTATGCCAACAACACTCAATTATCCACCTCTTATCCTTACATCACCTGAACCCTAATACAAAATACCAAGGATTGTTTGTCAGCTGTCTTTAACATTATGTCCTCCCTCTATCTTAAAATGAATCTCTCCAAAACTGAACTTCTTGTGTTTCTATCCTCTACTAACCTAACTCTACCAGAAAGTGAAATTACCTTGGAAGGTTCAGCCATAACTCCCAAGCAGCACGCCCAGTGCCTTTGGGTTATATTCGACACTAAACTTTCCTTTATTCCCTATTTCCGATCACTCATCCGCTCTTGTCACCTGCATCTTAAAAACATCTCCAGACTCTGACCTTTTGTCACCTATGAAACTGCTAAAACTCTTATTGTCACTATTATTCACTCTCGTCTGGACTACTGCAACTCTCTTCTGATCGGTCTCCCTCTTACCAAACTTTCTCCTCTCCAATCCATTCTGAATGCGGTATTTCTGTCCAGCCACTTCACTGATGCCTCCATCTTGTGCCAGTCATTACACTGGCAACCTATTCGCTGCAGGGTCCAATATAAACTCATTGCTCTCACCCACAAAGCTCTCCACAGTTCTACACCACCTTATATCTTCTCTCTCATCTCTGTCTATCGCCCTACACGTGCCCTCCATTCTACAAATGAAATAAGGCTAACATCCCCCATAATCCGAACCTTGCACCTCTGTCTCCAAGACTTCTCTCGTGCTGCACCAGTTCTCTGGAATGTAGTACCCCAAAGGATCCTACTGATACCTAGCCCCCACATCTTCAAGCGCGCTTTAAAAACCCATCTCTTTAAACAAGCCTACCACCTCAACTCAGTAAAGTTACTTTCCCCTGTTCCCTCCCTCTAAATATTATTCAGAATCTGTTCCCTACTATTTATCTGTCTCCACACCCTCCATGCACACGATAACTGCACTCGATACTTGATAATTGCACTTAAACATACCGGCTGATGACCGGATCATGCAGCCTTATATGAAAATCCCTATTTATTATAATTGCTAGACCTTAAATAACAAGCACTTTTCACCTATTGTGTCCCCCTATTCCCTTGTAGATTGTAGGACCCTCAATCCTAGTGTAACTGTTTAAACTGTCTTACCTTGTATTAAATTTATTCTCTGTATATGTCCCCGATTAATTGTAAAGTGCTGCGCTATATAAATAAAAATTATTATTATCATTACTTGAAAGAGAATATAGACTGCTCTCATGTACTTGTGCTGCTAAGTACAGTGCACCATAGACACCTGGAGCAACTATGGGCAGGGATTATACATGAGTTTTATGGCCCATTGGGTGAATGATTTGAGCAACAGTGATGCAAAAACAAATTGGACTGCCATTGCCACGTCGTGATCCCCTGGCATTCGACGCCGCATACAGTATATTGGAGCATCTGTATGAGCAGCGTAAGGCAGTGATGGACTACTCGTATAACAAAAAGAAGCCAAGCAGGAGCATGGGTTACCTTGAGATCTACCATAGACAGCTGAAGATGGTCATATGTCGCCTAATGAGGCCCTTTTTTATTGAATAGCCATGCTTTTGGGCCCTCATTATAAAAGCAAAATGGGTCATTTTTTCTTGTGTCTGAAAGGGAGTACAAATTGTCCATTTTAACGATAAGCCGTGTTACCTGATCTACAAGCTTTTGCCAAATGATACCTGCTGACCCCACAACTGCCCAGGAGACCCCTCTGCGATCCCCATAGACCCAACCCTCCCCCACCTGTTAGGTCTACAACTAGTAGCTGAGGCAGCAGCATCAACAGCTACTGCATAGTTGACATGATGAACCAGATATTTTATCTGCCAATGTGACAGCCCGACAGACATCTGCAAACAGAAATGCACCAGTTGAACAGCCAGGACTATTTGTACCTAAACTACAGTACAGACCAAAAGTTTGGACCCACCTTCTCATTCAAAACTATGAATTAACATATGTGGAATTATACACTTAACAAAAAAGTGTGAAACAACTGAAAATATGTCTTATATTCTAGGTTCTTCAAAGTAGACACCTTTTGCTTTGATGACTGCTTCGCACACTCTTGGCATTCTCTTGATGAGCTTCAAGAGGTAGTCATCGGAAATGGTTTTCACTTCACAGGTGTTCCCTGTCAGGTTTAATAAGTGGGATTTCTTGCCTTATAAATGGGGTTGGAACCATCAGTTGTGTTGTGCAGAAGTCAGGTGGATACACAGCTGATAGTCCTACTGAATAGACTGTTAGAATTTGTATTATGGCAAGAAAAAAGCATCTAAGTAAAGAAAAACGAGTGGCCATCATTACTTTAAGAAATGAAGGTCAGTCAGTCCGAAAAATTGGGCAAACTTTGAATGTGTCCCCAAGTGCAGTTGCAAAAACCATCAAGCGCTACAAAGAAACTGGCTCACATGAGGACCGCCCCAGGAAAGGAAGACCAAGAGTCACCTCTGCTTCTTAGGATAATTTTATTCGAGTCACCAGCATCAGAAATCGCAGGTTAACAGCAGCTCAGATTAGAGACCAGGTCAATGCCACACAGAGTTCTAGCAGCAGACACATCTCTACAACAACTGTTAAGAGGAGACTTTGTGCAGCAGGCCTTCATGGTAAAATAGCTGCTAGGAAACCACTCTTAAAGACAGGCAACAAGCAGAAGAGACTTGTTTGGGCTAAAGAACACAAGGAATGGACATTACACCAGTGGAAATCTGTGCTTTGGTCTGATGAGTCCAAATTTGAGATCTTTGGTTCCAACCACCGTGTCTTTGTGCGACGCAGAAAAGGTGAACGGATGGACTCTACATGCCTGGTTCCCTCCGTGAAGCATGGAGGAGGAGGTGTGATGGTGTGGGGGTGCTTTTCTGGTGACACTGTTGGGGATTTATTCAAAATTATAGGCATACTGAACCAGCATGGCTACCACAGCATCTTGCAGCGGCATGCTATTCCATCTGGTTTGTGTTCAGTTGGACCATCATTTATTTTTCAACAGGACAATGACCCCAAACACACCTTCAGGCTGTGTAAGGGCTATTTGACCAAGAAGAAGAGTGATGGGGTGCTACACCAGATGACCTGGCCTCCACAGTCACCAGACCTGAACCCAATCGAGATGGTTTGGGGTGAGCTGGACCGCAGAGTGAAGGCAAAAGGGCCAACAAGTGTTAAGCATCTCTAGGAACTCCTTCAAGATTGTTGGAAGACCATTTCCGGTGACTACCTCTTGAAGCTCATCAAGAGAATGCCAAGAGTGTGCAAAGCAGTCATCAAAGCAAAAGGTGTCTACTTTGAAGAACCTAGAATATAAGACATATTTTCAGTTGTTTCACACTTTTTTGTTAAGTATATAATTCCACATGTGTTAATTCATAGTTTTGATGCCTTCAGTGTGAATGTACAATTTTCAAAGTCATGAAAATACAGAAAAATCTTTAAATAAGATGGTGTGTTCAAACTTTTGGTCTGTACTGTATGTCCTTTTGCAGACACATACCTTGATGCCTAAGCCTGTTGATTAGTGGTTCAGCAGATTTAATCAGTAGTAAGAACTGGCCCTGTTTGTTATGGGCATATTATCTTCTCCAGCCTCCTGTGTGGTGTCATATATTCAGCGTGACTGGTGGCTTTGCAAGTGTGTCTACTTTCAGTTACCTATGGCTTATACCGATGATTAAATTCCATCTTCCTGACTTTCTTTTACACTGTTCTGCTGTTGCTAGTGCTGATGGGCCACACTTAGCGAGGCATTTACTCGTTGTCCATTATGACATCTATATTGTAGTACTACTGCTGTTGTGGCTCCCTTTGCGAGCCGTACACTGCCAGGCATCTCCATGCCTGCTTTGACATCATTTTCTGTTGTGTGTCTTATGCCACTGCCACTGCCACTAAACGACCATGCCAAGCCACACATCGCTTGGCTGCACACAGTTTTATTTAGTCTTATATTGTAGTACTGCTGCAGTTGGCGCTTCCATTTGACACTACACTGCCAGACATCACCTTGTCTGAATTTTCATTTTTTTCTACCTTGTACTGTACGTTCTGCTACGGCCAATGCCATGCCATTGCATACCACACCAGCCACACATCTCTTGGATGTCCAGTTTTATAGTGCTATATTATACTACTGCTTACATGGCTAATGTTGGTGGCCAGACAGTTCCTTGCTTGCCCTTGTTATTTTTCTACCGCAGGGCTTCTGCTGCTGCCACTGCACAGGCACATCAGTAACACATTTCTTGGCAGCACTCTGTATATTCTGATGCTAGACTGTACCGCTGCTAGAAAATGTACTCTCTTAAGGGTAGGTAAACATGAAACAAGCTTTTTTAAAAGGTTTGTTGACAGGCCATTGGTTCTTTGCTTTCCTGTGCCCTAAAAAAGTGATAATTTTTGGATGACTTGATAAAAGCCTTTGTAATTTGTTAATAATTTTAAATCATTTTGAGAATAGAATACCTGTTATGGATCCCAAAAAAGGTAAAATATTTTCAATCCTAATTGAGAAGCCATTACTTCTTCACTTTCAAAACAGAACACTTGCTTTTGCTCCCTTAATAAAGGGATCAATTTCGGACAGGTTCTGAAAAAAACGAATGCTTCTTCATTTAGCAAAGAAAAAAAAGCTTTTGATACTTCCCAAACTTTCCACCCCAAGTAAAAAAGCCACAGCTTCTTCTTTTTGTCCAGCTTGTTTATAAACACTAGCAAAGCAGACGTCAGCCTCCAAAAGGTGGCCATTAATACAATTTAAGTAGCCTAAAAAGTTTGATGCTGCAGTATGTTTTTATATAGGCTATTGGTTACCACTTACCACCTAGGGAGCAATTAGAGGCTTGTAGTAATGAGATTTGTAGAAAATTTAGTAGAGTTTAACAACTTCAAAAATTCTAAAACCTGGAGAATTAAACGTTCCAAACTCATCTCTACTAAGTATCTCAAGTTTATATAGTTTTTAATTATAGTCTATATTGACATAATTGGTTCAAAATGCATTTATTCAATGTTCACATATATCTTAGCGCGCTTTGTCGTTATATTTGTTTGTATGGTAAAGTATAATATGTTTAAAAAAAAGAAAACAGAGAATTACTTGGATTAATGGAACCACTGAAAGTTATTATAACATAAAATGTCAACTGCAAAATTTTTAAAATGGGGTTACATCACAAAACTACTATAGGCTGTGTCCTTAAGTGATTTATGTTTTTAAACAGATATTAATTGTTTGAAAGGAAATACATGGATTTATGTGATATAGCAAATGAAACATTGTCTGTACTGGTTAATAGATTAATAATTAACAGCTTTTGTGTCGCAAGTAACAAAGCTGAAATGAAAAGAAATGAATACATGTTATCAACCCATTGTTTTTAATGACGTAGTCAACATTTACTGTATATCTAGTAATATCTTAGGTTTTCTTAGAATGAGCAATTTCATAGTGATTGTAATACAATAAGCCAAATAGACTGCTTTTGAAAAGCAGATTATGGTTATGGAATGAGATTTTATTCATTTCATTATGTATTAGCAATACTCGATTTAAAAACCAACAAACCATAAAAGTCAGTGAAAAAAAGGTAACCCTACAAATAGTTTTGATTAAAAAAAATCTAATATTTTCTAATATTTCATTTAGAGTATATAGCTTTTATGCAGATCAGAGTGTCTCTACAGTGTGCAACAAAACCTTCTGTGCTTTATTATTCTGAAGATCCTTTTGTCAATCACCAGCTGACCCCTCATTTGCTCACAAATAACAGTAAATTGTCAGGCACTAAACATGACCATAAATATTGCTTGTAGTTAGGTCTTCCACCCTTTACATTAGTATGTATGTTATAAGTGATAAAATTCTTTCTGTCTTAAAGGGGTTGTCCAGTCTTAGGCTACAAGTCTGCAATCACTCTATATGACTGCAGACATGTGAATTCTCTTATCCAGCATACTGCACGCTGTGAAGGTTCTCTAGCGCCAAGGTGCGCAGTGCGTGCCATGTGAGAATTTACATAGAGAGTTTGTAGTCTTGTAGCCTAAGGTTGGACAACCCCTTTAAACCACTGCTAAAAGGAGACAGATGTAAATTGATTTGCGTTAGACATACAGGTGCTTCTCACAAAATTAGAATATCATTAAAAAGTAAATTTTTTTCAGTTCTTCAATACAAAAAGTGAGTCATATAGAGACATTACAAACAGAGTGCTCTATTTCAAGTGTTTATTTCTGTTAATGTTGATGATTATGGCTTACATCTAATGAAAACACAAAAGTCATTATCTCAGTAAATTAGAATACTTTATAGCAACAGCTTGAAAAATGTTTTTAAAATCCGAAATGTTGGTTTACTGAAATGTATGTTCAGTAAATGCACTCAATACTTGGTCGGGGCTCCTTTTGCATCAATTACTGCATCAATGCGGCGTGGCATGGTGGTGATCAGCCTGTGGCACTGCTGAGGTGTTATGGAATCCCAGGTTGCTTTGATAGCAGCCTTCAGCTTGTCTGCATTGTTGGTTCTGGTGTCTCTCATCTTCCTCTTGACAATAACCCATAGATTCTCTAAGGGGTTAAGGTCAGACGAGTATGCTGGCCAATCAAGCACAGTGATACTGTTGTTTTTAAACCAGGTATTGGTACTTTTGGTAGTGTGGACAGGTGCCAAGTCCTGCTGGAGAATGAAATTTTCATCTCCAAAAAGCTTGTCGACAGAGGGAAGCATGAAGTGCTCTAAAATTTTCTGATAGACCGCTATGCTGACTTTGGTCTTGATAAAACACAGCGGACCTACACCAGCAGATGACATGGCTCCGCAAACCATCACCGATTGTGGAAACTTCACACTAGACCTCAAGCAGCTTGGATTGTGTGCCTCTCCACTCTTCCTCCAGACTCTGGGACCATGATTTCCAAATGAAATGCAAAATTTACTTTCATCTGAAAACATCACCTTGGACCACTGAGCAACAGTCCAGGTCTTTTTCTCCTTGGCCCAGGCAAGACGCTTCTGTCATTGTCTATTGGTCATGAGTGGCTTGACACAAGTAATGCGACCCTTGTAGCCCATGTCCTGGATACGTCTGTGTGTGGTGGCTCTTGAAGCAATGACTCCAGCAGCAGTCCACTCCTTGTGAATCTTCCCAAAATATTTGAATGGCGTTCTCTTAACCATCCTTTCAAGGCTGCAGTTATCCCGGTTGCTTGTGCACCTTTTTCTACCACACTTTTTCCTTCCACTCAACTTTCCATTAATATGCTTGAATACAGCACTCTGTGATCAGCCAGCTTCTTATGTGATGCTACAGTGGCAAGTAAAAGTTTGGGCACCCCTGGTCAAAATTATTGTTATTATGAACAGCTAAGCAAGTTGAAGATGAAATGATCTCTAAAAGGCCTAAAGTTAAAGATAACACATCTCCTTTGTATTTCAGGCAAAAAATATATATATTTTCATCTTTTACATTTTAAAAATTTCAAAAAGGAGTGAGGTGAACTACAAGAGTTGGACAAAGGACCATGTAGGTTCGAAATGCGTTGCCTGGAGGCTTGTATGTGTTACCCTCCTGACATTTAGTTTTTTCTGTGCAGCTTCTGTCTACCATCTCTGCTTTTAATTTGAACTGAATAAAGAAGTTTTTTTATGAAAACGTGAGTGCCTGATTTTTCCCTTGGATTGTCATTTGTTGGAGTACTCCTGCCGAGCACCAGACAGTTGACCTGATTGCTCCTTTCTCCTGCATTTAAAAGACTTAGGTACCCTCCAGATTAAGATACACCTTGTCACAGTGGAATGGCTTTTACGCTTTTTTCTTATCAAAACAATGTTAACCTATTCAGGGTCGATCTGGCCTGGCGGGAAATCGGGAAATTTCCCGGTGGGCCCTGATATGAGAGTGAGAAAATTGGTGGCGGGGGCCCTTTAAAAGTGTGAGCCCTTTAAAAGCGCGGCTGAATCAAATGTAGCATCGCGCGCATGGCACATTCATTGGTGACAGCGGGCCTGCAGTGACGTGCATGCAGCATACTTACCACGTGAGTCTCTGACACTAAGAGGATGGATTCTTTCTGGGCGGTGACACGCACCGCGCTCTGCTTTCCCGCTGGCTGGCAGACTGTGGTGACGCTGACGCCGCTCTCTCCTGGCCTCTGATACGCGCGCCCGCGCTCTGCAGTGCTCTCTCTGCTCCGGGGCCGTCCTATGAAACGCCGGCGCCACCGAAGCTGATGTCTCGCTCTGCTCTCCCTGCTCCCGGGCTTCTGATACGGTCCCATCCCGGCTCCATATCTGCTCTGGCCTGCTCCCCTGTAGTAATACCGGCTCCCGACCAGGTGGTGGCACCGCCCCCTTCTCTCCTGCTCTGACTCTGGGTTTTTTTATACCGGCTCCGGGGCTGGATATGTGGAATGTGGCCTGGCCTGGAATTGGAAACAAGACTGCAGTCCTACAGCTCTCACTGCTTCAATTTCATGTCAAGAGCACCGTGCCAAATAGTCAATAACGTTTTTATGGGTGCGTTATATGGCTGTGTGTGTGTGTATATGCCTGCATGTGTGTGTGTATATGTGTGTGTGTGTATATGTGTGTGTGTGTATATGTGTGTGTATGCCTGCATGTGTGTGTGTGTATATGGCTGTGTGTGTGTGTGTGTGTGTATATGGCTGTGTGTGTATATGCCTGCATGTGTGTGTGTGGGTGTGGGTGTGTGTGTGTATATGGCTGTGTGTGTATATGGCTGTGTGTATATGGCTGTGTGTGTATATCCCTGCATGTGTGTGTGTGTGTATATGGCTGTGTGTGTATATGCCTGCATGTGTGTGTGTGTGTTTGTGTGTGTATGCCTACATGTGTGTGTGTGTGTGTGTATGGCTGTGTGTGTATATGCCTGCATGTGTGTGTGTGTATATGGCTGTGTGTGTGTGTATATGCCTGCATGTGTGTGTGTATATGGCTGTGTGTGTGTGTATATGCCTGCATGTGTGTGTGTATATGTGTGTGTATATGTGTGTGTATGCCTGCCTGTGTGTGTGTGTGTATGGCTGTGTGTGTGTATATGGCTGTGTGTGTATATGCCTGCATTTGTGTGTGTGTGTGTGTGTATATGGCTGTGTGTGTATATCCCTGCATGTGTGTGTGTGTATATGGCTGTGTGTGTATATGCCTGCATGTGTGTGTGTGTATATGGCTGTGTGTGTGTGTATATGCCTGCATGTGTGTGTGTGTGTATATGGCTGTGTGTGTGTATATGCCTGCATGTGTGTGTGTGTGTATATGGCTGTGTGTGTATATGCCTGCATGTGTGTGTGTGTATATGGCTGTGTGTATATATGCCTGTGTGTGTGTGTATATGACACGCCCCTGGGCCTGTGTCGCGCTGCGTTGCGCACGCGGGAGCTTACCCGGAGCCGGATCTCTTGAGGGTTGTAGTCTCGTGGCGGTGATCCGGTCCGTGCCCAGGGAGTCAGACTAAGTGGCGCTGTATTAGCGGTAGATGTTGGACGACTACGCCACCCGTTGAGTACAGCTAAGGAGCTGCTGCTGCAGGGCAGACCGCTGAGGCCGGTGGTAGGATTGTGCAGCGTGATAGTATAACCCCCAACGGGAGGGGTATGGCCTCAGGGCAGCCGACGTGGATGATGGGGGTAGCAGGAACCACTCGGAGACGGCACGGTGTAGTTCAGGGTCTTTACTGGTGACAAAGATAGACCCTCCCGGAGTACTGGCTAGCGATTGGGGCCTGGTCAGTCCTTGAGCAGATGGAATCTCCCCTGGCCAGGCGGATTTGTAGGCCTCCCAAACTAACGATACTCTTCCGGCTACCTTGCTAGAGGCGGGTATAAGTAGCCCACGTCCCTGAGTGTACCGTGTGGTGCTCACCCGTATGGCCGGTGACTCGGGGCCTTCTAGTAGCTTCCGCTCCACGACGGCGGTGCTGGTCCCACACGTGTGACCGTGCCTTCGGGTTTCTGGGCCAGAGGACCTGCAATCCCCTGCCGGTCGGTTTCTGCTGCTGGATAGGAGTTAGTCCCCACAGCCTCGGACTCCGGGTCCGGTGATAACTTCTCAGTCAGGGCGAGCTCTGCAGCTGCCAGCCCCTGACTCCTTGTAGCACTGCTCCCACAGAGCTCCTGATGTTCTTTTCCTATATCTGCTTCTCTTCTCTGTCTCTACTTCTTCTCTACTCACTAACCCTGCCTCAGCCCTAGGTTTATATAGGGGAAGTTCTTCCCCTCCCAGGACTGGGCAGGAGGTGTGGCATGCACAGGATCCCTGACCAAGAGACCTCCCACCTGCTCTCAGACATAACATTGCCGTTACTGTGGAAACCAGACCCCTGGGGTGCCACATTTATACCTGCATGTGTGTGTGTGTGTGTATATGCCTGCATGTGTGTTTGTGTGTGTGTGTGTGTATATACCTGCATGTGTGTGTGTATATGCCTGCATGTGTGTGTGTGTGTATATGCCTGCATGTGTGTGTGTGTATATGCCTGCATGTGTGTGTGTATATGCCTGCATGTGTGTGTGTGTATATGCCTGCATGTGTGTGTGTGTATATGGCTGTGTGTATATGCCTGCATGTGTGTGTGTGTGTGTATATGGCTGTGTGTATATGCCTGCATGTGTGTGTGTGTATATGCCTGCATGTATGTGTGTATATGCCTGCATGTGTGTGTGTGTATATGGCTGTGTGTGTGTATGTATATGCCTGTGTGTGTATATGCCTGCATGTGTGTGTGTGTGTATATGCCTGCATGTGTGTGTGTGTGTATATGCCTGCATGTGTGTGTGTGTATATGCCTGCATGTGTGTGTGTATATGCTTGTGTGTATATATGCCTGCCTGTGTGTGTGTGTATATGCCTGTGTGTGTACAGTGTGTGTATATGCCTGTGTGTGTACAGTGTGTGTGTATATGCCTGCTTGCGTGTGTGTACTGTATATGCCTGCATGTGTTTGTGTGTATGTATTTGAGTGCCTGCATGTCTACGTGTGTATATATGTCTTCACACGTGTGCGTACTTCCCTGTGTGTCTGCATTTTTGTGTGTGATTGTCTGAGTGTGTCTGAGCATGACTGCGTGTGCATTTCTGTGTGTGCTTGCCTGCGTGTGTACGTGTCCCCATTTCTGTGAGTATGTGTATCTGTGTGTGCATATTAGGGCTCTTTCACATGTCCTGATATTTACGGGACTGGAGATATCCGTGTCCACCTGTGTGTCATCCGTGTGACACGTACCGGCGCTTGGGAATCAGTGTACAGTTAGCGCTGTTCCCAAGAGCCGGGTGCTGAGCGCTGCCCTCATCATAGATCCCTCCCGGTGCTGCGATCAGCAGCAGCAGGGTCAATGATGAGAGTAGTAGTCTACTCCCTCCGTGTCCAACTGTAAAAATAGGAATAAAATAAAAGAATCCTTATACTCACCTCTCCTAAGCGTCACCCGCTGTGATCCGTGTGAGCGCTCACGCCGAGGAGAATGACTCCTGCAACGAGCGGGCCCCGGAGTTGCGCTCAGTGATTGACAGGGCACCCCTTGTTGAGCGCAGCTCCGGGGCCCACTCGCTGCAGGAGTCGTTCTCCTTGGCATGAGCGCTTGCACGGATTACAGCGGGTGACGCTTAGGAGAGGTGAGTATAAGGATTTTTTTATTTTATTCCTATTTTTACAGTTCTACACGGCGGGAGTAGACTACTACTCTCATCATTGACTCTGCTGCTGCTGATCGCAGCGCCGGCAGGGATCTATGATGAGAGCAGCGTTCAGCACCTGGTGCTTAGGAAGAGCGTTGTCATCAGTGTGCGGGATGTTTTGTGGGAGGTGCAGCAGGTAAAAACATTCATTTGAATGGGTCTACGTGTACCAATGTCTCTGGTACGTGTGGAAACTGTCACCGCATGTACTGATGTGTGAAAGAGCCCTTAGTATGTGTCTGTGTGCGCTTGTTTTCGTGTGTGTAAGTGCGCTTCTGCATGTCTGTGTGCTCTTCCGAAGATTTATTATATTTGGGGAGAGATGGGAGAGAAATTTTAGGAGACAGAATGGGGAGATGTGTGAAGAAACAGTATGATGAACCAGAGGAGGGGTGGGAATGAGTGCAGGAACAGAATGGGGAAGGGGGATGTATGAGGAAACACTATGGAGAGTGGGGGAATAGTGTGAGGAGACTGTATGGAGGGAGAAAAGTGTGAGGTGACAGCACAGAGACTAGGTAGTGTGGGGGAAGGTATAGAGATGCAGCAGTATGGGGGAAACAGTGTGAGGGCACAGAAAGGGGGGAACAGTATGCTGAGGAGGGGGGGTGTGATGAAGGGGCACAGTATAGAGACTTGACAGTATAGGGGGGACACAGTGTGAGAGGACAATGTGAACAGGGGGCCCAGTATGGTAAGGAGAGGACAGTGTGGAGAGGGGGCCCAGTATGGAAAGGAGAGGACAGTGTGGAGAGGGGGCCCAGTATGGTAAGGAGAGGACAGTGAGGAGAGGGGGACCAGTATGGTAAGGAGAGGACAGTGTGGAGAGCAGGTACCATAAGAGGGGTAGAGTGTATGTCATGTTTTGTGCAGGGAGCATTGTAAGAGTTAGGTTTATTCAGGGGCTCAGTGTAGATATTTTTATTCAGGAGCATTATAATGACTCTGCTATCTTTAAGGGCATCGTGTGGGGATGTGCTGCAGAAGACCGGAGAAGATGGAAGTCTGCAGAGATGAGCTGTGGATGAGAAAAGTCATCATGGAGTCTGGACAAGATGGAGAAAAGAAAGAGAACAACTCTAATCAGAGAAGACGTCTCAGGTAAGATACCTGGATGTAAATGTTCATTTGTGATCCTGCCTACGTCTCATCAGTACTGTGGTTCCTGTATGGTCCGCAGTCTGATGATGACTGATAACAACTCCCAGTATCTCTATTGTTAATTACATACTGGGAGTTGTAGGTTTATGCGATACAAATATATATGGGGCTGACCTGACATTACAAATGATGGTGGTTCAGATGATGCATTCATGTACTGATGTGTTTGTGCGCGTCTGCGTGTTTGTGCGTGTCTGCGTATCTGGAATAATATGTATTTTTGTAAGATGCGTGTATGTAACTGTGCATTGTGGTGTGTAATAACATTCATATGCTTGGGGCACCTTTACTAAATCTATTAGGTCTCTTTCACATGTGTTAAGGAATTCCATTTGTCTTTCCACATTTAGGAACAGACAAGTGAAATTTGCTAACCTTGTCATAACTGTCACCATAGGGATGTGCTTGTATGGAGCGGGTTCAGGAGCTGAGCCTGCTCCATACCGAGCAGATGTCGGCTGTGTTACATAGCCGGCGTCTGCCTGTAACAGCAGTGATCAGAGCTCGCCTTGATTGCTGCTGTTTTGAGTATTTAAGTGCCCTTGTCAATCACTGACAGCGGCATTTAGATAGCACAATGGCCGGTGCATGCAGTCACCTGCTCCCTTCAGCCCCCTGTGATGCAGTTGCAGGTTGCTGATGGGTTGCCAGTAGTGCTGAGTGAGCGTGGTCTGATAACAGACATTACAGTCACCGCGAACTACAAAGTGAGCGTGCTGCAAAAACGTCCGGCACCTTGATTGTGACACTTCCATGGAGGCCAACCTCAGGCTGAGCTTCATTGAATGACTAACATGGTAGCAGCACCTGGCAACTAGTGCTGAGCGAGCGTGGTCGGATAAGGTGTGATCCCAGCATGCTCGGGTGTTATCCGAGTATCTTGTAGTGCTCTGCTAATATGCTCTAGTCCCTGCAGTAACATGTTTTGCGGCGGTAGACAGAAGCAACACATGCAGGGATTACCTAACAAACAGGCAATTCCTGCATGTGTTGCGTCTGTCTACCGCCCCAAAACATGCTACCCTGGGGATTCGAGAATAGTAGCAGAGCACTACAAGATACTCAGATAACACCGGAGCATGCTGGGATCACACCTTATCCAACCACGCTAACTCAGCACTAGTTGCCAGGTGCTGCTGCCATGTTAGTCATTCAATGAAGCTCAGCCTGAGGTTGGCCTCCATGGAAGTATCACAATCAAGGTGCCGGATGTTATTGCAGCACGCTCACTTTGTAGTTCGCGGTGACTGTAATGTCTCCCTCCTTGCACCGATCCTATGACAGGAAGCGAGTGGCGGCAGGGAGAATAAAATGTCATTTTCTCCATGTAGCCAACGCTTTTCCAATAAGCCGTCTAACCAGGCTTTAAACCCTATTTACCTGCAGATTAACCCCATATCTGCAGATAAATATAGTTTTTCAAGGTGACAAGTTACCATTAAAGGCACTCTGGCAGTACAGAATGACTGTTCGAAGAAAGTCCTGCCGCTCAGTGCTTCACAGCGCGGCCAATCATGTAATTATAGTAGATTATAGAAAAGCATAACAAGTAATAAAACCGTTTATGGTGGGCTGTAGTGTGGGCCCCTAGAGTCAATTTCCCTGGTGGGCCCTAGGCACCCCAGTCCGACCCTGAACCTATGTTATTTACACATACTGTTACTATTTATTTACTTATACAGGGTATTTGCTCATTTTGTTTTTATCTTATGTTCTGTTAGTTAAATGGCCATTATGTGAATGCACACTTATGCATTGCTCTTATACCAGCATATGCTCTGGCTCAATATTTTTGGCTTTGTATATTTTTATAAGCACTGCCTATTTGTCAGATTAAATATATAAAATGTAATAGCTTTGTTCCTCTTGCTCTATAAACTGCAAAGCCTCATGCCGTCATATGTTACTAGAAATTGGTGCTCAATCGGGGTGTATAAATGACTGACGGTGGTGGCTAGTTTTTTTTGTGTTATTGTGGGGCTTGGAGGTGACTCTACCGAAGTATTTATCTATATATTCCATGAGTTAGAATCGCATGTGTATATACTATACGCTCATTAGGAAGTGCAGAATAACTGGACTGGTAGCGAAAAGAGCCGTGGTCTCATCCATCAATCGTCAGTCAATTGCGTAATTGTCTTGACCATTGGAGGCAGTGGAGTGCTTGTTTGTGACAAACTGGTGGCAGCGGTAGGATATCTGAATAATCTCCTGTCTGTTACCCTGACATAAGGACAAAAGAAAAGTCTCCATAATTCAGCAATTTAAACACAACTGTCTACCTCACGAAGTGTGCATGTTGTAAAAAATATATATTATTTTGCACACTTCCTTGTTGTAATAGTCCATTAATAAGCCCATGCACACCACCCGAATACCACTGATGGTTACAACTGATGGGAGTAACCATCTGTTTTTCCTTGCTGGACAGGTTGAGGTCACATGAGCATTAGTAATGTACTTGTAAGAAAGTGCTTTAAAGGGATTTAGTACAGTTCTAGGAGATCTTACAGTTATCCAGGCAATAAGAGGTCATGGGCATTGGGATTCTGTGGTCAAGTATAACCGTCGCAAATCAATTTTTTTTTAAGGAGACGATATATTGAATTTCAAGCAATCGACTCAACTCTAGTATAATGAATAAATAGCAGAAAGTATGTATACTTTTATTTTGAAACATTTAAATGGGTCTCTTTAATAGTTTAGTGCTAACTCATAAAGTATGTGCACAGACTCACAGTAATGCAGTGGTATTTTTACAGGGCATCATAACTTTTCCTAATATCTAGCCCTGTTTACAATTAATGTATTATTTGTTTTACAGTTTTTGACAACTGACGACAGCAGAAGAAATTAAAGTTATACATCGTATGCCTCACTATTATACCATTACCCACTGCAACCAATGTGTCAAGGTGAAACGTGTCATCTGAAAGTACAATGCATCTACAGTACTGTTTCGAGACAATGAACAAGTCATGTGAAAAGTATAACTGGCCAATCAACATAAGGATTCCCATATATGTGTTTATGGTAAGCACCATTTTGGCCACAATGGCAGGAAATCTTGCTGTGATCATCTCCATAGCTCATTTCAAACAGCTTCACACTCCAACAAACTATCTGATCCTTTCCACGGCTACTGTGGACTTTCTATTAGGTTGCCTTGTGATGCCATATAGTATGGTGAGATCAGTGGAGAACTATTGGTATTTCGGAGATATCTTCTGTAAAATCCATACGGGAACGGATATAATGCTAAGTACAGCTTCCATATTCCACCTCTCGTTCATCTCCGTGGATAGATATTATGCAGTGTGTGATCCACTGAGATATAAATCAAGAATAAATCGCTTTACTGTGCTGACAATGATCGTTGCCAGTTGGGTGCTACCTGGAATTTTTGCCTTTGGTATGATCTTTCTTGAGCTTAATATCAAAGGATCTGAATCATATTTCTATAATCAAGTCAGCTGTATTGGAGGCTGCTTTGTATTTTTCAGCGAAACATCAGGGATAGTGGCTTCGATGTTGTCTTTCTTTATTCCTGGATTTGTTATGATTTGTATCTATGGCAAAATATATTTAATTGCAAGAAAACAGGCAAGATTAATTAAAGACACTACCAATCAGATTCAATTCCAGATTGATCTAGATGGAAAACACCAATCCCGATGCAGAGAGAGGAAAGCTGCAAAAACCCTGGGGACAATTATGGGAGTTTTCCTTATTTGCTGGTCTCCCTTCTTTTTCTCCACAGCTACTGGTCCTTTTATGAACTATAGAATTCCGTCCATTGTCATTGAAGCATTTGTATGGATTGGATATTTAAATTCAACATTCAACCCAATGGTCTACGCGTTTTTTTATTTGTGGTTCCGGAGAGCACTAAAAATTATTTTGTTTGGAAAAGTTTTTCAGTTTGAGTCTTCTAGAACTATTTTATATTACGAGTAATTCATCAAGCAAAGAGATAAACAATAATAAAAGAGTGAACATTGAAAAATAGAATGAGACTGAATATGTATGCTAAATAAGTAATATTGCACTTCCAGAAGACTTTCTTTGCACTATGGGATTCTGTATTACCTGATATATTTTCCTAAAATATACATGACGTATTATGAGATAACGACTTTCTTTGATTTATAAAGTATTCTAAAATCACTTCAATTCACTTGAATCAATTCACTTGACGTGCCAGTCCTACTTTTAACGCCATATTATTTTTGGTCAACTCCAGAGTTATGATTTATGAACTTTAAAGGGTTATTCTCATGTTTTTCTTTAGGAGCACACCACTCCAATGCCTCCTGTTTCCTGCTTGCTAAAGGTGCGGTGTGTTCCTGACTGACAGTTTGGACCTGCAACATTGTTGCACTGCTGGCCCCAACTCTGCGCCCTCCAATACCGCAATCAGAGGCAGCTTTGCTACTTTAGCATTGGAGAAGGGCAAACTGACCGTGATAGACTGTAGACAAGCAGCAGTATTTAAAATGAGAAATCCCTCAATTCTTGAGAATGGAGCAAGTTTTTAATAAGAGGTAAATTGCAAAGTTGCTTTGTTTTACAAGCCGTATGTAATAGTTCACCTTTAGGATGATGAGACAAATACTTTAAAGATGTCTTGCATCATATGTAAATTGTTAATTTGCCGTCAAGGAGGTGGAAATGTTGTGCCTTAAGGCTGCACCTTAATCCTCTAAATTTTGCTTGATTGATGACCCTGGTGCATTATCTCAAGCCTTTTTCAAAGCCTGTCCTTTGGGATTTCAGTCAAGACAGGTTAGATTGGTTACGTGCACAGTCAATTTGAATTCTTAACACATGTCTACGTGTATCTGACACAAGCTGTCATTACATTTCTTTTTTTTTTATCAAACATGGGTCACCGCATGGGCACTATTTTAGAAAGCCCTAAACAACAACTGTATGATAGCTGTGGGGAGTTGCAAGGTAAAAACACCTGACATGTTTCCTTCCAATGTCTATGTAAAAAAATTGGAGCCTTTGTATCAGTAAAAGCGCATTCATACGTCCGTACAAATTGGTCTGAGATCAGACCGTAATGCATGAACTGACCACTGGTCATGTTCGGGTTGGGAGACCTGAGGCCAGTCCATGCATTGTGGTTCAATCTTGGACTGATTTGTATGGACGTCCCTAAATGTGGAGCAGCATTCAAGATACTTCAGGAAATTAATCAGTAACTAATTTTCAAATAAAAAAGGAGTTCTATGTTGGACTTAATGGTAGACCTATTCTACTTTTACACCGCACAATCTATATACATAGACAATTCTATGAATAGCATAAGAGTTTTAGCAAATCTCATCATAAAAAAATTATGTGAAATGTTTGATAGTGATTTGGAAAACACCATAGCATATACAGCTTAAAGTGTATTTGATTATATTTTGGTCTGTGATTTTCTATTTTCTATCATGGAAATAATGTGTTAAACATAGTCTTTCATTATCGTCATGTCTATAAGAAATAAAAAGAGTTTAGAAGCTGCAAACAAATTATGAAAAATAATAAGAAAATAAAGAGAGTGTGTACGTTCACACATTTCTTCCTTGGAGGGACTAGATTCTACCACCTTCTGCAGACAAAGATGCACTAAGAGAAAAAAAAAACACTATATTTTCATCTCATGGACTTGCATTTATTAAAGTACATTTATTTAATATTCTTTTCAGTTATTATTGTCTGTCACATTATCATGTTAATAAACCTTTGACAAATCATGTACCATGTACTGTGTTTTACTAGTGTAAAAATTTCCAGCTTTCCTGAATACTATGTATGCTTGATGCATGACTGATGCCTATTATTGCACTTTACCAGAGCTCCAAACTGTCCTGTTTTTTGTAAGGGGTTGACAGAGGCTGTCATGCACCTTTACTAAACAGTTTTTGTTGTTTGTGGGTCTCTTGTCTTCTTATGACAGTAATGTAATGAAATGTATAATGTTATTTATATATAGTATATAGGGAAAGCATAGTACATTGCCTAGTGTTTAGTTATGAATTGATAGGAATATTGGGGTTGACAGGCAGTGGTGGGCCTATTACTATATAGAAGATAAGGCTTGGGATTCCAAGACGGTTTTTATTAATACCAACGCGTTTCTGCGCCGGACCGGCGCCTTTCTCTAGGTATAAAAACCAAAAGAACAGGACACAACAACTGAGAGCTTTAAGTAGGAGAAAATGGCTCCAAAAAGCATAAGGAAAGCCCCTAAAAGGGGAGGGGGGAGGAAGCAAGAAGAAAGAAAAAAAGGAAAAAAAAAAAAAAGGGTGTTGACACAAGGCACAAGCAAGGTGGTTAATAAAGTAGTGAAGAAATCAATAAATAAATAGAGAAGGGGCGCAGGGAACAAGGTTAAACCTTGATCGAGCAGACTGATATGTAAAATAAAAAAAAGGGTGATAAAAAGATATGAATTGTGAGGTAAGATAAACATAAAGAATACAAAAAAGTGAGACAACCGAGACTAGACCTTGCCTCACAGTGGGATAGATTTTATCCTTCTCCACTTGTCTCTTCACAGCTCTGTGACACGGAGAGATATTTACAGGAAATTAAGGAAAAAATACACAGGTTACGCACTGAGTATAATATTCATATCCCAGCTACAAATATTCCCTCTTATCAACTTCCATCTGACCTCCTATCCACTAATATCCAGGAGGATATACCTCTGACTCCCCTTACACCAATCCTCCTCAACCAAGGGGCCACTTCACAAGCCTGCACCCCATCAAAAAATGACCAAGAGCTAGATTTTTCCATACATGAAACATCCACAGATTTTTTACCAACTTTCTTTGAATTACAAGTTGAAAGCCCCCCCAATATTCCTAACAACATTAATAAAACTATAATACTGGATAACACTAAAGCTGGCAACACAAACTCAGTTCCTTTTCTGCCATCAATCCTTCCCAACCCTACCCCTCTAATTACTCTACCACCATCATCCATAAAAAAACTACTTTGCCCAAAAAGCAACCAAAAGAAAAATCTAGAAGGGGAACAAGAGGGGGAAGTAACAAAAACAAAAAAAGGCAAATTCACATCAGAGCAATTGACAACCTAAGTGAACAATCTAACCCTACTAATGTCTTTACTTTATCAGACTATCAACTTACAACAGCAGAATCTTCAATTTTATCCAAAGGACTTTCTTTTTGTCCACTTGACAATTTCATGGTTTTTTTGGGGACCTACACTCCTTTGTCCGAAAATTAACCCTCAAAAGACACTTCCAGTTAAACAAAAATAAACCATCCCAACCTAATGATTCAACATCAGGTTTTCATGTAGACATACATCCAAAATCTAACTTCTATCCATTGGAGAACAAAGGACATTTCCTTACCACTTTTCTTGACCTAGTTCTCCATGATTTTAAAAACATTAATAAAGGTAAATCCAGGAATCTTAAACACAACTTTACCTCAAAAGAAAAATCAGCAATATTATCTCTCAAAAAAAATAGAAAAATTGTCATTAGACTAGCTGACAAGGGGGGCGGGATCGTTATGTAGAATCGAAATGACTACTTGAAAGAAGCATATAATTTATTAGCCAATCCTGACCACTACTCCATGATACCCTCAGATCCTTTTCCATCTATTCAAGTGAATTCAACCAATCTTATCCGTACAGCCTTTAACAAAGGTGTATTAAACAAAAAGGAAAAAAAGTTCCTTACCATTACAGACCCCAGCAAGCCATTCCTTTATCATATACCAAAGGTTCACAAGTCTTTAACAAATTACCGCGGCCACCATATAATTTCAGGAATTGGATCCCTCACTAGTAGTGTTGAGCGATACCTTCCGATATCGGAAAATATCGGATCGGATTGGATCGGACCGATACCCAAAAAGAATCGGATATCGCCGATTCCGATACCGGAACCCAATGCAAGTCAATGGGACAGAAATATCGGAATAAAAATAAACCCTTTCTTTCCTTGTAGGTTAATTCTACATGAAGTAAAACAACTAAGAATAATGTAGAATGTATTGGGGGAGGTGGGGGAGACAATAAAGGCATAGGGGTTTAGCTAAATCAAATGGAATAGCAGGAATTAATATTTTTTTTGAGACGTTCTGAGTTACGGAAATATTGACTATGTTAAGTTTTTTTATATTTTGTCAGATATTTATGTTTCACTACTTTCATGCTCTTCACCTTCTTTTTTACTTCTCCCACACTTTCTCCTTCATCATCCTCAGCATCAGCATCTTTTTCATCAACTTCTTCTTCACCTTCTTCATCTTCTTCTTCTTCACCTTCTTCGTATTATTCTTTTTTTTTACATTCTTCATATTCTTCTTATTCAACTATTATTCTTCTTCATATTCTACTTCTTCATCTTCTTCATATTCTTCTTCTTCACCATATTCTTATTTGTGACAGGCATTCCTGTAGTTGTTATCTATAAAAGTTTGAAGATTACACCTTTCGTTCTGCCCGTCACAAAAGATTTACAACAGGATTTGTCCGCGTTCAGTTTGGCCTACAGCAGCAGGTCTTTTCCAGGGGCACCACGAGGAGGAACGGACTCACCCCCATACACTGTTTAGTCATCTTCTGCTTATAATTTAGGTAATATCTTTTGCTCTGATTTTTAGTCTTATGCTTAATGTTCTTCCGCTTTTTGTTCTGTAGCTTCTTGTACTTCTGCTTCTTGGTTTTCTGCCTCTTGTTCTTCTGTATCTTGGTGGTTGTCTTCTTCTTCTTTGTCCTCTTGGTCAACTTCTTCAGGGTCATCTTCTTGGTCTTCTTCGGGGTGGTCTTCAGGGTCATCGTCTTCAGGGTCGTCGTCTTCGGGGTCCTTGTCTTCGGGGTCCTTGCCTTTGGGGTCCTCATCTTCAGGGTCCTCGTCTTCGGGGTACTCGTCTTCAGGGTCCTCGTCTTCTTCGGGGTGGTCTTCAGGGTCGTCATCTTCAGGGTCGTCGTCTTCGGGGTCCTCGTTTTCTTCGGGGTGGTCTTCAGGGTTGTCGTCTTCAGGGTCGTCGTCTTCGGGGTCCTCGTTTTCTTCGGGGTGGTCTTCAGGGTTCTCGTCTTCAGGGTCCTCATCTTCGGGGTCCTCGTCTTCTTCGGGGTGGTCTTCAGGGTCCTCGTCTTCAGGGTCCTCGTCATGGAGATCCAGAGTGATTACCAACAACCATTTCAAAAAGCTTGAACTTGGAAATGTAGCAGAAGGTACAAGAAGGCTGAGGAACTGCCGAGAACCAGCTGATGGTACTGGAACCCGGATGGGTAGCAGAAGGTACAAGAGCCAATGGAACTACCGAGGACCAGCTGACGGTACTGGAACTCGGTTACTAAGCAGGAGGTACCTGTGCCAGAAAGTACTACCAAGGACCGGCAGACATTGGTGGAACTTGGATACCGAGAAGGAGGCACCTAAGCCAAAGGCACTGCCGAGAACCAGCTGACGGTACTGGAACCCGGATGAGTAGCAGAAGGTACCCATGTAAAAAAAAGTTGCAAGGCCGCGAGCCGGCCTGAGTTACCGAAACCCACAGTCCTACAGGGGGTGCTTGTCTTATTGGCACTATGGAACCAGCCTTCATTGCCAGATCCCACAGCCCACATAGGAGTCACCTAAACTGCAGGCACCATAGAGTCGGCTAACCCGAACGCAACACGACAGGACAACGCATTGGAGGCAAAGTGACGTTGACACTACCCGGAAACAGCTGGCGTGCTGGAACCAGGCTGGGCAGGAGGGAGTACCCGTGACAAAGACACTGCAGGGAAACAGCTGGCGGTGCTGGAACCCAGGGTAAATACTAAAAACAAAGTGGAGCTAGAGGCCTAATTGGAGCAAGTTTAAAATCTGTAGTAGTGTGAATGTGGACAGAGCAGGAAAAATTGCCATACGCACAGCAGGGGAACAGCTGACGTTACTGAACCCTAATAACACTGGAGCAAGCGTTGACTGCGCAGACGGCACTTCTGAGCAGCAACTGGCGGTGTTGGAGCTCAGGGATTACAGTTCAGGTGGTAGAAACATGAACACAACAGGAGACCTGGATACTGTTGCCAACCAATTATTTATTCTGGAAGAGGACTGGCAAATTCATGCGAGATCCAGGCCTTGTTCATTTTGAGAAAAGTAAGCCGGTCAACGTTATCAGAGGATAGTCGCATGCGACGGTCTGTTAGTACACCACCTGCGGCACTAAAGACGCGTTCCGATAATACACTAGCAGCAGGGCAAGCTAGCACCTCCAATGCATACTGGCTAAGCTCTGGCCATGTATCCAGCTTACAGACCCAAAACTTGAAGGGGGAAGAGCCGTCTGGGAGTACACTGAGAGGGCAAGACATGTAGTCTGTCACCATCTGACGGAAATGTTGCCTCCTGCTGACTGGAGCCGTCTGTGATGATGTAGACATTTGTGGTGGCGGGGACACAAAACTTTGCCACATTTGGGCCATACTGGTCTTGCCTTGTGCTGAGGCGCTGCTTCTGCTCCCTCTTTGTGCAGAGCTTCCTCCACTGCCTCGACGCACTGAGCTGCTTTGTAAAGCACTAGCAGCACTGCTCTCGGTTGGAATGGAGAACATGATAGAATGCACCAGTGCGTTTTGGTACTCCCACATTTTACGCTCCCGGTTCAACGGTGTTATGAGGCTTTGTAAGTTGTCCCGGTAGCGAGGATCTAGGAGGGTGGACACCCAATAATCAGCCGTGTTGAGAATGTGGGCAATGCGGCGGTCGTTTCCCAGGCACTGCAGCATGAAATCAACCATGTGCTGCAGACTGCCAACTGGCCAAGAAAGGCTGTCCCCTGCTTGAGGCGTGATCTCTGCCTGCTCTGCATCACCCCACCCTCGCTCTAGATACTGACTACTAGAGCATTGTGTCCCTCCCTCCTCTGGACAGATGTCTTCCTCCTCCATTGACTCCTCCTCATCCTCCTCAAAAAGTGTCCCCTGCCTTGGCCTTTGTGAGGAACCACGTTGCGCAGACTGTAGAGAAGCTGATGGCATTTGTGACTCCTCATCCTCCACCTCTTCCAAAACCTCGTCCCTTAGTGCTTGCAGTGTTTTTTCAAGCAAGCAGATAAGGGGGATAGTCATGCTGACTAGTGCATCGTCTGCACTCGCCATCCGCGTGGAATAATCGAAGGCACGCAAAACGTGGCAAATGTCCTTCATAGAGGCCCACTCAGTGGTGGTGAAGTGTGAACGGCGCGCACTGCGACTTGTTTACGCCAGCTGCAGCTGGTACTCCATTACTGCTGCCTGCTGCTCACACAACCTCTCCAACATATGTAACGTTGAATTCCACCTGGTGGGTAGGTCACATATGATGCGATGTTCCGGAAGATGTAATCGGCGCTGCAGAGCTGCAATGCGGGATCTTGCTTTGCTGGAATGCCGCAAGTGAGCGCACTCTATGCGGACCTTGTGAAGCAGTGCATCAAGATCCGGATAGTCCCTCAAAAAACTCTGCCCGACCAAGTTGAGCACACGTGCCAGACATGGGATGTGAGTGAGGTTGCCTAGGCCCAGAGCTGCCACCAGATTTCGGCCATTGTCACACACTACCATGCCTGACTGGAGATTCGCTGGCACAAACCACACGTCGCTCTGCTGCTTGATGGCATTCCAGAGCTCCTGTGCTGTGTGGCTTCGATTCCCCCAAGAAATTAATTTTAATACGGCCTGTTGACGTTTGGCCATGGCTGTGCTCATATCGGTCATCATAACAGGTAACCAACCGTTCACGGGTCGATGTGGAGGTAGACCGTGACGGCTCCTGCAGTGCTGATTCAGAGGAGGAGTCAATGTGTACAGACTGGATTCCTGCAATCCTTGGAGTTGGCAGAACATGTACAGCGCCACTCTCAAGATCTGTACCCGGCTCCACAACATTTACCCAATGGGCAGTGAGGGAAAGGTATCGTCCCTGTCCATGCTTACTGGTCCACGCATCGGTGGTCAGGTGGACCTTGCTACTGATGGCGTTTTGTAGCGCATGTTTAATTTTTCCCTCCACATGCTGTTGCAGTGCAGGGAAGGCTTGCCTGCTGAAATAAAAGCAGCTGGGCACGTTGTATTGTGGGACTGCCAATGTCATAAAGTTACGGAAGGTTTCAGTCTCCACCAGCCTGAATGATAGCATTTCAAGGGCCAGTAGTTTAGCAATGCCAGCATTCAGAGCCTGTGCTCGG
The DNA here is from genome assembly GCF_046119375.1 of Phyllobates terribilis. Lineage (NCBI taxonomy): Eukaryota > Metazoa > Chordata > Amphibia > Anura > Dendrobatidae > Phyllobates > Phyllobates terribilis. The sequence goes on along the minus strand of NW_027362763.1, from coordinate 524,664,538 downwards.
GGGTGGTTTGCTGAGTATGGGCGCCTTTTCTCCCATGCCTGTGCTAACGATGGCTGTAGACTGGCCTGGGAGTGTGAGGATGACAGGGAAAGTGGTGCTGTGTGTGGAATTACACTGTGTCTCTGTACAACAGTGCCAGAGATTCTTCCATGGCGATCCTGTGAGGAAGCCGAACCAGCTGTGTGTGAGCTGGAGGAAGAGGCTACAACACGAGCTGAAGAGGTGGTAGGTGGCGCTGTAGGTTGGCCTAGGTCTTCAGTGTGTTTTTGTAACTCCACCACGTGCTTGGTCCGCACATGTTTCCACATATTTGTGGAATTTGTGGTATTGAGGTTGCTGACACTTTTCCCTCTTTTCACCTTCTGATTACACAGCTTGCATTTGACAAAGCAAATGTCATCTGCAACTGTGTCAAAAAAGGACCAGGCACTGCAAGTCTTGGGAGCGCCCGCTTTGGATTTTGGAAAAGCCATGCTCCTAATGGGTGCCGAAGTGGAGGCTACAGGCAACCAAGTCTGCCCCCTCCCTCTCCCTCCTTTTTGGGCCGTTCGGGGAATCTCTGCCTCAGAGCTGCTCCCACCCTCCCACCACCTTCCTGTCCCTCACGCCATGATGGGTCAAGGACCTCATCATCTACACCACCCTCTTCAAACAACTGCTTCTCCTAGGTAGTCTCGACAGCACAGTACGCACCAGAAAGTGGCACCTGAGTCTCATCATCAGATGCATACTGAGGTGTGCTGCTGACCATAGGCACTGGCCCACCCGCCTCTTCAGATTCAGAGAGACAAAACGGTTGCGCATCACTGCATACTACCTCTTCTTCAAATTCTCGAATTCTGCTTGGCTGGCCCCCTCTTTCCAAGCCAAGAGATTCAGAGAACAGAAGTAGAGATGGCTCCTGTCCAGGGCTCTCTGACTGCCTGGGCAATTTGGCAGGTGGTGAAGAGACAGAGGGATGCTCTTCAGTGCTCAGGACCTGAGAGGATCTGGAACTAATTGAGGTAGATGCGTTAGCTGCCATCCATCCGACAACGGCTTCAATTTGGTCCTCCCGCAGCAGTGGGGTACGGCTAGCTCCTACAAAGCTGTGCATAAAGGACTGTTCCCTGGTAAAACTGGGGGATGCTGAGTCACTGGTGCCCGCAGCAGGCACAGAATCCCCACGTCCTCTCCCTGCAGGCACAGAATCCTCACGTCCTCTCCCTGCAGAAACTCCACGCCCACGACCACGACCACATGCCTTACTCCCTGCCTTCTTCATCTTGGTAGACTGATAAAGATAGGCAGAAAAGAACTAAGGGCTTAGTGTGCTTATTCCTGAACAGCTGCTAACAGGTATAAGAAACACTAATTTTATAAAGTGTGGACTAGACTTTAATATGAGCTAATATGGCCTACACAACGGTAAAGTGGAGTGTTTGGTGAACTTTATTTAGTTTTTTTTTGTCACAAAAAGACACTGGATGTGCCCAAAGATGTAATACCGATAGTATCACAAACTTTTTGTAACTATTACAATGTAGGAAGGTAACCTACAATGCAATAGATGAGGCTACAAAATATAGGCTAATACTAATCTGGCTGGGGCTGCAGGGCACAATGCTGCAGAAAGGCTCCTCTATCTACTCCTATATAGTGTGTTTGAAACCAATGTAGCTGAATACGGATGGAACCACCACACTAATAGGAGATATCAGGAAAAATGATCAATTAGCAAAAAAGGACAATGTATGAGGCAGTGACGCATGCTGAGCGCACTACAACCAGACGTGGCTGAAGCACACACTACAGCGTGAGCTGCACTCACACACAGAGACCTTGCAGACAGGCGTGAACAGTGCAGATGCAGAGCACTGTGCACTAGCGCTGCAAGACAAAAAAAAATTATCTACTCCTATATAGTGTGTTTGGAACCAATTTAGCTGAATATGGATGGAACCACCACACTAATAGGAGAAATCAGGAAAAATGATCAATTAGCAAAAAAGGACAATGTATGAGGCAGTGACGCACACTGAGAGCACTACAACCAGACGTGGCTGAAGCACACACTACAGGGTGAGCTGCACTCACACACACAGACCTTGCAAACAGCGGTGAACAGCACAGAGAACTGTGCACTAGCGCTGCAAGGCACAGCGATTTATAAAGTAGCTTGGGTAAAGCAGAATAGAGCAAATAAGTAGCTAAAACTGTCCCTCAGAACAACAGCGTCCTATCCCTAACTGAATTCACAGCAGAGTGAGCTCAAAATGGCGGCGGCGGCTTTTATAGTGCATCATGACATCATTTCAGCAGCCAATCACAGCAATGCCATTAGTCAACATGCCTGCAGGATGTGCCCACACTTCTTAGGATCCTCATTGGCTGAATAAAATGAAAGTGGCTCATTGCATTATGGGAACTTCCGATTCCGTTATACGATATCCTAAAAGTATCGGAATTAAGTATCGGAATTCCGATACCGCGAATATCGGCCGATACCCGATATTTCAGTATCGGAATGCTCAACACTACTCACTAGCAATTTATTGTATTATTTAGACAATATCTTACAGACATAAGTTAAAAATTTTCCAAGCCATCTACAAATCTCTTCCCATCTTATAAGAATTTTACAGGAAGTTCATTGGGAATAATCGTTCATATTTCTTACTTTAGATGTCTCAGCACTTTACACTAACATCAAACACAGTATTGGCCTACAGTGTACCAACCAATTTCTATAAACAGACCAAAAAATAAGTGAAGAACATAGAGCCTTCATCCTTGAAAGCCTTGAGTTCATTTCATGCAACAACTATTTTCTATTTCAAAATAAAGTTTACCATCAAAAATGTGGCACTGCAATGGGGACAAGAGTAGCCCCAAGATATGCCAACATATTTATGGGGGCATTTGAAGACCTACACATCTACCAATCTAAATATTTTACGAATATTTTGGTCTATAAAAGATACATTGATGACCTTTTTTCATATGGAAAGGTAACTCAAATGACATTTCCCACTTTATAGAGGGATTAAATTCAAATAATTGGGGCATTTCATTCACTCCGACTATTGGCAAGTATTCCATTAATTTTTTTAATTTAAACATCTCCCATCAGGAGAACTCCATCATCACCAAAACTCATTTTAAGGAAGTAGACATGAATGGTTACATCCATTTCTCTAGTAGTCACCACAAGAAATGGCTAACAAACATTCCTTACAACCAATATTGACAGATTAGGCGCAATTGCAGTAATTTATGTGACTTTGATCAGCAAGCTGATACTCTTAATGAGCGATTCACTAACCAATGCTACCCTAAAAGCTTAATCAAGCGTGCCTACCAAAGGACGAGGGGGCTCACTCAGCAACAATGTTTGGAACCCAGATCCCAGGACAATATAAAGGTAACAAATGAGTTTGCAAGTAATTTATAACTACTTTTAATTCAGCTCATTTCCCTCTAAGGAAAGTGCTACAAAAGCATTGGCACATTTTACAAAAAGACCCTATACTGGGCCCCCTTATCTTTGAGCAACCACGGGTTACTTTCAGACGGGCGCCCACTTTGAGAAATCTAATAGCTCCAAGTCGCCTGAAGACCCTTGGAAGTACCTTGATACAGCAGACCTTGAGCATGCAGCCCCCTGGCAGCTTTAAATGCAAAGCAAAAAAATGTCTGTGCTGCAAATGCATTTTGCACAATACACAATTTTTCAGGTCCAGTAAAACAGGAGAAACCTTCCCTTTAAAAACTTATATGACCTGTCAGACTCAATTCATAATCTACAGTACCTTATTGAGTGTAAATGTGGCCTGCAGTATGTTGGTAGGACAAAGCAAACTTTACATAAAAGGCTCAGTTCACACAGAGCTAACATAGCCAAAGGCTTTATGTATCATGGTCTCTCCAGACATTGTACCAATGAACATGGCAAAGACACTGCATGTATTTCTATTGTCCCAATTCAGTTTATTCCCCCTGAAGCCCCTAACCGGATGGAGATCCTGAAAAAGAAGGAAATTTATTGGATCTATAGGTTGAATACCTCATGGACTTAATGAGATCACATAAGTTTTTATATGAGGTTGGCAAGTCTATGGATTATTATTTTTTACTAGAGCCTTTTTTATGTATTTTAATATTTTTACACATACTATTTTTAATTTATTATCATATTTTATACTCTAATTGTCGTTTTTATTTTATTTATGCTTACCAGTGCAGATTCTCTTTGGTTTTATGAGGATACACAACTTATCACAGAAATTTAGAGTGGCCTTATTTTTATAGATTTTATATTGTTACTTTATATGCTAATTCTGTATGACTTTTTGATATTGAGCTGCTTTGTCGCAATTTTCACTATATATAGCTTCCTGTACTTTTATATTTTAATTACTTTCACCACATTTGCACTAACTTTATTTTTGCACAGTCTCCACTATAACCCCATGCTGAAACTCTGGAGCACTTCCTCTGAACACAAGCCGAGTTCTGTTTTTTTTTTCTTTTTTGCCTTTTCTCTTCTCAGTTTCACTCTGGATTCTCATATAGCCGCATGCCTAAGGCCTTGTGCCCACGTAGCGTTTTTGTAGCATTTTTGCGGCATTTTTACGGCTGCGAAAACGCTTGCAAAACAGTCTGCCATGCAAAGCAATGTGAATTCGGATGTGCTGTGCACATGATGCGCTAATTTGCACGCCGAATTCGCATTGCGTTGCAAAATGCAGCATGACCATTTCTACCGCGATTACGCTGCAAATTCGCGGCCATTGAGGAACATTGAAACGCAGCAAACCCGCAGGTATATGTGGATTTGCTGCGTTTCAATTAAATTAAATGGCTGCGAATTTGCAGTGTAATCGCGGTGCATGTGGTACCCGGGATGAAGATGAGACTACAACTCCTCTTCATCCCGGCTACCACGCGGTGAAAAAAAGAAATAAAAAAGTTAAAAATAAACAAAACCGGTATATTCACCTCTATGGCGGCTCTCCGGCCACGTCCTCTTTCCTTGGCGTCCCGCGGTGTACTGTCAGGACCTGCGGTGACGTCATTTAGTCACCTGATGATCACGTGACCGCTGACGTTGGCGGTCAGGTGATGGTCGCGTGACCATCAGCTGATTAAATGACGTCACCGCGGGACGACGAGCAGAGAGGACGCCGCTGGGAGCAGACTGGAGGAGACCGGAGAGGTGAGTTGTGATGAACCCGTAGCCGCCATCTTGGTAATGATAAATCATATCCAGGGATGGCCACACTTCAGCAGCCCCCACCCTTGGGACCTTCTGTTAAAATGTCAACTAGATAGTTTCCCCCCATCCAGGCTCCTGTAAGATAAGAAGCCCCGGGGCCTACTTAACACTTGAATGCTAGGAGCTTCAAAGACTTCGAGAGGAAACACAGCCAGCAGGGGGGGGTGCTTCGTCTATCTGTACCTGACCATTTGTCCCATAGGACTAGTTTCTTTGTCTGTCACAAGCATGGAGGCATAAGATATAGAAACATGAAAAGTACACGCATGTTGCGTGGGATGGGCCAATAAAAAAATATCACGGCGTCCCGGAGCCATTGCGCACACAAGCCTCCGCGGTAGACGTTTGTACGTGCTCTGGAAGCCAAGATATAGCGCTGAGCCATTCCTGAGGACCGTATGGTATCATAATTGATATCAAAAGGTCGGTTACGGTGGCCCGAATCCATGGGAACCCCTGGGGGTATCATGAGACCATCCCAGAAGAAGTTATTGGGTTCCGTAGAATTTGGGCTTCTGATCGAAGTTAGACCTGAGGGTGGAGACTGAGCCAGCTGACCTCACCAGCAGTGGGCGGGACGGGGCAGGTAAGATAGCAGGACAGACAAGAGATAAGTCAGTTTTGACCCAAGAGTGGTGTGCTGAACATCTGAGCACCAGCTGAGGCCACCAAGGGGAGGAGCAGTTTGACCATGCGGTGGTAGGCCTCAGCCTGTAACAAAGAACCGTGCCTGCGACCGCAGAATCCTCTCCCTGCGTCACAAGAAAATCAAGAAACCGGTAACTGATATGCTGTGGTGATTCTGTGTGTTGTATTCCATTGTTGTATAGTTTAGCCTGACCTTATACCTGTGTATATTTAGTTGTATATCGTGTATCTAGTGTATTATTATAATCAATTACCTCAAGTAATTGTGGGCCTGCCTTTTATTCTGCATAACGAACGCACGTCCGTGTGAGCTCGGCTCAAGCCAAAAACGCTACCTAGGGTTGGTTCCTGACCCGATATAGGCCCATTCACGGACTGGGCGTATATCTAAAATAGGGACTGGTGGCAGCATACCAACTGGGGATTGGGGAAGGCTGGTAGTGACGGTCGGAGGTTCAGATATATATATTCCTGGCGCGGCCAAGGAAGATATATATACCACCCTCACTACAGAGGGCCCCGATACCCAGTAGGTTACAGGACAGTCTCTCTGGCGACCGCTTATCCTAGGTGCAGTTCCTTGACTGACCTGAGGCTAAGAGGGCGCTAGCGAGTTGTGCTGTGTAGTGACGTTACGGTTTAGTGACGTTGAAGGGGAACACTCTACCGTGTTCCTTGCGCTGGTTGCAGCTTCCTGGCACTACTTTCTCTAGGTGCAGTACCTTGACTGACCTGAGAGGTAAGGGGGCGCCAGAGAGCTGCACCCACCGGCCGGCTTTCATCACATTGGTGGCAGCGGTGGGATTGCAGAATAATAGTGTTGTGGGACCCCTACTCCCAGGCACTAAAGACTGCCAGTGGTAACTTCCACTGCTGGAGTCTTAAGGTCAGCCCAACGTTAGACGGTCAGGCTAAAAGTATAACAAGGTGTGTGCAAACTCAGGGTTGCAGCGGTGTCGGTTACCAAGATGGCAGACGGCACCAGGAGCAAGACCCTGCAGGAGGCTAATGCTACGGTCCGTGTGGCAGGAGGGGAGGACATTGTTACTCATGGCGAGGAGGAGTCCAGCCCGGGCACCTCAGGGAGCCAGTCCCCAGTATACGGTCCCGCAGTGGGCTGCCCACCACCTACCCAGCCCAGCCTGTCCAGATCACAAGCCCTTTTACAAGTGGCTATGGCAAGTCTCCAGTCTCATGGCGATGCCGTCTACAAAACCCTCCTGGCAGCATCAGAGAAGGCAGCGGAGGAGGAGCGCGAAGCTGCAGAGCGGGCTGCGGAGCGTGAAGCTGCAGAGCGCCGGGAGGCTGCGGAGCGTGCAGAGCGAGCTGCGGAGCGCCAGCACCAACTGGACCTGGCCCAGCGGGGGCTTCCGCTAGAGCAACCAACCCATCAGGAGACCAAGTCGTCCAAAGTCCGAGCTGAGGACTTCCCTCTACTGGAGAAGGATGGGGACCTGGACTCCTTTCTGGTGGCATTTGAACGGACCTGTCTTCAGCACCATCTGGCCCGGGATCAGTGGGCCAGATACCTGACCCCCCGTTTGAGGGTTAAGTCCCTGGATGCCTTGGGGGACTTACCTGCCGGGGAGGTACAGAACTACGACTGCATCAAGCGGGCCCTGATCCGGCAGTACAACCTCACTCCCGAGTCGTACCGCCAGAAGTTCCGGAGCCTGCTGCGTGGCCCCAAGGACACCTGGACCGATCATATGCGGGCGCTGTTGAGAGCCGCAGAGCACTGGACCTCGGGTCTAGCGCTTACTACCCGTCAGGAGGTCCAGGAACTGTTCGTCACGGAGCAGTTCTTGTGGAACTGCCCAGAGGACCTCCGACAGTTCCTCCGTGACCGAAAACCAACAGGGGCTTCTGCTACAGCCGCCCTGGCAGACGAGTATGCCAATAACAGGGCGCCTGAGCTGAAGAAGTCTGCCAGCAGCACCTGGAGAGGGGGTAAGCCCAGTCATGCCCCTGTTTCCCCGGCCCCTAGAACACAAGGGGTGTATCCCCCTGTTGCCCTCTCCAGGCAAGGACCAGACGTAAGACGTTGTCATCTATGCAACAAACCAGGACACTTTAGGGCTGAGTGTCCCCAGCGCCAAAAGACCCCATCCCAGTCCCAGAGAGCGCCCAATGTTTTGTGTGTGGGAGGGGGTGGTGGTAGGTCCCTGGACAACATCCAACCCGTCACCATAGGCCGTTCTGCGGTCATGGGACTGCGGGACACTGGCGCTGAACGAACACTGGTACGGCCTGAGGTGGTGTCCCCCCAGGACTTGGTACCAGGAAAGACTCTTTCCGTCTCCGGGGTTGGAGGCGTGGAGCCGGCCCTTCCCGTTGCCATGGTGTATTTGGACTGGGGTGCCGGGAGGGGGATGCGGGAGGTGGGAGTAACGCCAAATATTCCCGCAAATGTTTTATTAGGGACCGACTTGGGGCGTCTAGTATCGCAGTATGTACCCTCTGAACCCCCAAGTTCGGCCCCCCAAGAGTGTATTGATTTGTCTGCTGCTAATGCCAACCATGTTGTATGTAGTGTGCGTCCTGCTGAGGAGGAGGGAGTGAAACCTGAGGGTAACACCTGCACAGACACAACACAAACAGGGTTAGTGAAAGCAGGTGGGGAGTGTGGGGATGCCCGCAGAGGTGCTCAGCCGGCGTGCCGTGACCTCTTGTCCTCCGGTGAGGGAGGGGGCGGGCAGGATTCTGTAGAGGGAAGCTCAGGGATGGAGAGGGGGGCAGCTACCGGCAGTGTAGGGCTCCCAGGGGTATCCAGGCTGCTGAGTATAGGCCCACTGCAGGGGGAGGAACAGGCCATGGGGGGTGGGGGTGTCCCAAGAGAGGAGCCGCCAGGTAAGACCCCAGGGCAGGAGTTCCCCACATCCGAGATGTCCAAAGGCCTAGGAAGCCTGCCTGATCGGGCGGCTTGGTCAGAAACAGAGGGGAAGCGGGCACTACCCACGGTCACAGCGGTCATAGCCGCTGTCACCAGGAGTGGGAGCGCCGGAGCCCAAGGAGCCTTGCAGAGGTCCGACGGCTTACCCACTTCTGACCAAGTGTCTGCCGGGTCAGACAGCGGCCAGGTGACATGCCCGGAGGGGCTGACAGAGGATGTGGCAGTTTCGTCGATTCTGGCCACATCAAGTCAGGAATTTCAGGCTGCGTTGGAAGCAGACGACAGCCTGAAAGCTCTCAAGGAACAGGCGGCACAGCCTCCCATGGAGTCAGACTGCGAGCGGGTGGTCTGGGACCAGGGACGGCTGTACCGGGTAACGGTCCAGCAGGGTTCACCGGAGGCGTGGCCCAGGGACCGACAGTTAGTGGTACCCTATCCGTTCAGGGCGGAATTGTTGCGGGTCGCACACGAGATTCCGATGGCCGGACACCTAGGGATCGCTAAAACCAAGGCCAGGATAGCTCAGCATTTCTACTGGCCTGGGATGGGAGCCGCGGTGGGTGCCTACTGCCGTTTGTGTGACACCTGTCAGAGGGTGGGGAAGGCGGGGCCGCTCCCCAAAGCCCCACTGGTAACTCTGCCAATCATCGAAGAGCCTTTCTCGAGGGTCGCTGTGGATCTTATTGGACCTCTGTCCACTCCCAGCCACTCCGGGAAATGCTTCATACTCACGGTAGTGGACTATGCCACCCGGTACCCGGAAGCGGTAGCTTTGTCGTCCATTCGGGCCGACAAGGTGGCTACCGCCTTACTGGAGATCTTCTCCAGAGTGGGTTTCCCCCAAGAAATGCTCACCGACCGAGGGACCCAGTTCATGTCGCGGCTGATGGAGTCCCTCTGTAAGCAAATGCAGGTGCAACATCTGGTGGCCAGCCCGTATCACCCACAGACTAATGGCCTGTGTGAGCGGTTCAATGGCACCTTAAAGCAGATGCTTAAGATGTTGGTCGACTCCCACGGGAGAGACTGGGAGCGTTACCTCCCACACCTCCTATTTGCTTACCGGGAGGTTCCGCAGGCCTCAACGGGGTTCTCCCCCTTTGAGCTCCTGTACGGGCGACGGGTACGGGGCCCCCTGGCTCTGGTGAAGGAAGCATGGGAAGGGGATTTGGCCACCCCCGAGGTGTCAGTCATCGAGTATGTCGTGCGCCACCGGGACAGGATGATGGCCTTGGCAAAGCTGGTGCAGGACAATATGGCCCAGGCCCAGGCCGACCAGAAGCGGTGGTACGACCAGAATGCTTGTGAGAGGACCTACCAGGTGGGTCAAAAGGTGTGGGTACTGGTCCCCGTACCACAGAACAAGCTTCAGGCAGCCTGGGAAGGTCCCTACTTCGTGCACCAGAAACTCAATGCCGTCACCTATCTGGTCACCCTGGATCACGCCCGTGGAAGGAGGAAGGCCTTCCACGTGAACATGATGAAGGCTCATTATGAGCGGGAAGCGACTGCCCACCCAGTGTGCAACCTTCCCGAGGAAGGAGAGGTAGAAACCCTCCTGGATCTGCTCACCCAAGCCAAGGCGGGTGGGTCCATCGAGGATGTGGGGGTTGGCCACCAGCTCACGGAGGACCAACGGTCCCAGCTGGGGACCACCCTGCACCCCTTCCATGGGCTGTTCAGCAGCCTGCCCGGAAGGACTGAGATGGCTGTCCACGACGTGGACACTGGCGATCACCCGCCGATCCGGCGTTCAGCATATCGGGTCTCTTTCGAGGTGCAGGGAAACATGCGCCAAGAGATAGACGAGATGCTGAAGCTGGGGGTGATCCAGGCATCCAGCAGCGCGTGGGCCTCGCCTGTAGTCCTCGTACCAAAGAAGGACCGAACTACACGGTTCTGCGTGGACTACCGGGGGCTCAACGCTGTAACGGCCACCGATGCGTTCCCCATACCACGCATCGATGACCTGCTCGATCGGATGGCCGGGGCTACGTACCTGACCATCATGGATCTGAGCCGGGGGTACTGGCAGATTCCTCTGACCCCCGCGGCAAGGGAACGCTCTGCCTTTATCACCCCTTTTGGACTGTACGAGTCCACAGTGATGCCATTCGGCATGAAGAATGCCCCTGCCACTTTTCAGCGGATGGTCAATACGCTGCTTGAGGGACTTGAAGGGTACGCGGCTGCGTACTTGGACGATATTGCAGTTTCAGTCCCACTTGGGAGGATCACCTAGAGCACCTGCGGCAGGTGCTCGGTCGGATCCACCGGGCAGGCTTGACCATCAAGCCGGAAAAGTGCCAGCTGGGCATGAGTGAGGTCCTCTACCTGGGTCACCGGGTAGGCGGGGGGGTTCTGAAGCCAGAACCGGGGAAAGTGGATGCCATCGCATCCTGGCCCACTCCTAGGACCAAAAAGCAGGTGATGTCCTTCTTGGGGACCGCCGGGTACTATAGGAGGTTCGTCCCACACTATAGCACCCTGGCCAAGCCCCTGACGGACCTCACCAAGAAGAAGCTGCCCGTCGCAGTCGACTGGACAGTCGCCTGCGAGACAGCTTTCGGGGCACTCAAGGCCGCCCTAAGTAGCTCCCCTGTACTGCAAGCTGCCGACTTCGACCGGCCGTTTGTGGTACAGACCGACGCCAGTGACTTTGGCCTCGGTGCTGTGCTAAGTCAGGTCAACACGACAGGCCAGGAACATCCTGTCTTGTACCTGAGCAGGAAGCTACTGCCCCGGGAGGTGGCTTACTCCACGGTGGAAAAAGAATGCCTGGCAATTGTATGGGCCCTGCAGCATCTGCAGCCCTACTTGTACGGGAGCCATTTCACCGTGGAGACGGACCACAACCCCCTCAGCTGGTTACACACGGTCTCTGGGTCGAATGGCAGGTTGCTACGCTGGAGCCTCGCTCTCCAGCAGTACCACTTCTCCATTCGCCACAGAAGAGGCCGTGACCACGGTAACGCTGACGGGTTATCCCGGCAAGGGGAGGGTGCAGAAGGACGCACGGGGGAACACAGGAATGTGCTACCCCCTCGCGCCCTCGTATAGGGGGAGGTGTGATGAACCCGTAGCCGCCATCTTGGTAATGATAAATCATATCCAGGGATGGCCACACTTCAGCAGCCCCCACCCTTGGGACCTTCTGTTAAAACGTCAACTAGATAGTTTCCCCCCATCCAGGCTCCTGTAAGATAAGAAGCCCCGGGGCCTACTTAACACTTGAATGCTAGGAGCTTCAAAGACTTCGAGAGGAAACACAGCCAGCAGGGGGGGGTGCTTCGTCTATCTGTACCTGACCATTTGTCCCATAGGACTAGTTTCTTTGTCTGTCACAAGCATGGAGGCATAAGATATAGAAACATGAAAAGTACACGCATGTTGCGTGGGATGGGCCAATAAAAAAATATCACGGCGTCCCGGAGCCATTGCGCACACAAGCCTCCGCGGTAGACGTTTGTACGTGCTCTGGAAGCCAAGATATAGCGCTGAGCCATTCCTGAGGACCGTATGGTATCATAATTGATATCAAAAGGTCGGTTACGGTGGCCCGAATCCATGGGAACCCCTGGGGGTATCATGAGACCATCCCAGAAGAAGTTATTGGGTTCCGTAGAATTTGGGCTTCTGATCGAAGTTAGACCTGAGGGTGGAGACTGAGCCAGCTGACCTCACCAGCAGTGGGCGGGACGGGGCAGGTAAGATAGCAGGACAGACAAGAGATAAGTCAGTTTTGACCCAAGAGTGGTGTGCTGAACATCTGAGCACCAGCTGAGGCCACCAAGGGGAGGAGCAGTTTGACCATGCGGTGGTAGGCCTCAGCCTGTAACAAAGAACCGTGCCTGCGACCGCAGAATCCTCTCCCTGCGTCACAAGAAAATCAAGAAACCGGTAACTGATATGCTGTGGTGATTCTGTGTGTTGTATTCCATTGTTGTATAGTTTAGCCTGACCTTATACCTGTGTATATTTAGTTGTATATCGTGTATCTAGTGTATTATTATAATCAATTACCTCAAGTAATTGTGGGCCTGCCTTTTATTCTGCATAACGAACGCACGTCCGTGTGAGCTCGGCTCAAGCCAAAAACGCTACCCAGGGTTGGTTCCTGACCCGATATAGGCCCATTCACGGACTGGGCGTATATCTAAAATAGGGACTGGTGGCAGCATACCAACTGGGGATTGGGGAAGGCTGGTAGTGACGGTCGGAGGTTCAGATATATATATTCCTGGCGCGGCCAAGGAAGATATATATACCACCCTCACTACAGAGGGCCCCGATACCCAGTAGGTTACAGGACAGTCTCTCTGGCGACCGCTTATCCTAGGTGCAGTTCCTTGACTGACCTGAGGCTAAGAGGGCGCTAGCGAGTTGTGCTGTGTAGTGACGTTACGGTTTAGTGACGTTGAAGGGGAACACTCTACCGTGTTCCCTGCGCTGGTTGCAGCTTCCTGGCACTACTTTCTCTAGGTGCAGTACCTTGACTGACCTGAGAGGTAAGGGGGCGCCAGAGAGCTGCACCCACCGGCCGGCTTTCATCACATGAGTATACAGTTTTTTTTTATTTTTAATGTTTTAATTCTCTTTTTTTACTATAGATGCTGCATTTAAAGCATCAGTTGTTCACACATTATAAATCCATGCCGGTTGCATGGATTTATATTGTGTGACCAACTTGTCAAGCACTTTTCCAAGTGATGCTCAAAATCGCTTGGAAAACTGCTTGAAAAAACGCATGCGAAAACACTGAAAAAATGCTTCTCTCTGGCAGAAAAAATGCATGTAAATCTGCATGCGTTTTTTTCTGCCAGAGAGAGGCAAAAACGCAAAAATGCTCTGCATCAAATATGCTACGTGGGCATTTAGCCTAAATCTCCTGACTTTGGTTACATCTATCCCACTGTGAGATAAGATCTAATCTCAGTTGTCTCACTTTCCTGGTATTCTTTATGTTTATCTTCCCTCACAATTCATATCTTTTTATCACCCTTTTCTTTTTTTCTTTTTTTATTTTACATATCAATCTGCTCGATCAAGGTTTAACCTTGTTCCCTGCGCCCCTTCTCTATTTATTTATTTATTTCTTCTCTACTTTATTAACCACTTTGCCTTCCTTGTGCATTGTGTCAACACCCTTTTTTTTCCCCTTTCTCCTCGCTTCCTCCCCCCTCCCCTTTTAGGGGCTTTCTTTATGCTTTTTGGAGCCATTTTCTCCTACTTAAAGCCCTCAGTTGTTGTGTCCTGTTCATTTGGTTTTGATACCTAGTGAAAGGCGCCGGTCCAGCGCAGAAACGCGTTGGTATTAATAAAAACCGTCTTGGAATCCCAAGCCTCTTCATTCCCGCAGCGCAGCCTGCCTACACGTGCCAGCTTCCAATTTTTGCCATTACCTCAGGAAGAACCATTTCCTCCAGCCACGGGGCAGCAGCAGCGGCTTTTGATGCATTTATATGTATTGTGCCTGCATGCAACACCTTTAGGTGAGTGCTACCATTGATTATACCTACCCCTTGCCAGACGGTATTGCCCTATTTTGTGTGCGCTTTTGCCCCTCTCCAGAGCTTCTCTATATAGAAGATAAGACATAGTTTAGAGTATAGGAAGTTTAGTGTATGTTATTAGTGGGTGAATACAGCAGTTCATTGGTGAAGGGAGAAGTTTTCCCATCGACCAGCGGAGACAGTTGCTGATTGGTCCGGTTAAAAAGGAGGAGGAGTTTGGACCAAAGAAGAGCAACGGTTATTCCTGTTAGGAATCAGTTCAGTCAGAGCTGTAGTTGCTGTTGGTAACGTTAAGTCTGTGCTAGAGGAAGACTCAAGAGAAGTTCAGGGCCCTGGGGGCTGAAGGTCAATAGAGATACAAACAGATGATGGAAAAAGAGTTAGGCTGCGTCGGGAACGATAAAGCGGACAATTCCGAGGAAAATTCCCTAAACGTCTGAGGCCTGTAGAAGGACTGATGGAGCCAGCCTTCACTACTCCCAAGGAGGGTAGAAAGGACGGCGACATACCCGAGGAGAGTAGGAAGGTGGTACCTGGAAAACTAACTCTGAGGATTGGACAGGAAGGGACAGAAGAGATGATGACAACTGTAACGGTGATGTCTAAAAAGACTGTATCTGTGACTAAAACTGAAGGGCGACAAGAGTTAAGTAAAGTTGTTTTTTATATAAAAGAGACTATGTGTGACAGTGATTGCTTGCCCTCAACTACTGGACTCCTAAAGAAGACGGAGGGACAGCAAGGGATTGTGAGTGTTGTGCACTACATGCAAATCACAATACAACATGGACATTATCTTTTATTTGTGGGCGGTCAGGGTGAGCATATAGCACAACAGCAGTTCATTGCCACTACTACCACCCTGCACCCCTCATAAAATTGGCATAGTCGGCAGGATTCAGAGTCCTCTCATATAGAAAGTGGAGGAACCCCTGAAACAGTTAAAATGGTGGACGTTAGTAGTCAAAAAATGGCAGCCATTGTGGATTTTAAAATGGTGAATGGTGATGCGGCGGCTGATAATATCCCCGCCCTTCATTAGCATTGTAACAGCAAAATGGCGTGAAAATCTGTCTGGCCTGGAATGTGGCCTGTGCCCATCATGAGTGGTGCCCGCAATAATTTAGTTCGGCCACTAGAGGTCACCATTGAACAAGAGAAGGACAAACTGAAAACAGGAAGTAGAAAAACAGAGAGCCGTCGTGAGGTGATTTAGAAGAGGAGAGATCTTGCAGGAGAGACATGGAGGATTGGGAGCCTAAAAGTGACCCAAATTGGATGGTGTGATACAGAGGGAGATGCACTGTGAGTAAACTTTAATGTGTGACCAGTCACCAACTGTTTAGTTAGTTACGGTTAGCTAGATAGGATTCAAAGTATAGCATCGGCGTCTTTGCCCTCTGCCAGGCAGAGACGCCGTCCCTCTCACTGCCGCGCTCCCCACCCGGCGTCCTTCAGCGCTCCTCTTCCTGCTTCTGCCGGCGCGCGCTGCTTCCTGGGCACTGTGCTTTGGGCGTGCGTGCTCCCTCCCTCTTAAGGGGGCCGCGCGCGCCGCCCTAAGGAGTTCCCGGCCAATGGCCGGAGGTCCTCCCATATATTAAGCACCTCCTCCAATATGGAGGTGCCCGAGCAATAGTTGATGCACAGTGTACTTACCTCTGCTTCAGCCCTCAGGTCCCGCTGCTAGCCTGACTACTTGTCCTGTCCGCCAGCCTGACTATCAGTCCAGCCCGCCAGCCTGACTACTCTCCAGCCCGACAGTCTGTCTTCCATTCTGTCCGCCAGTCTGTCTATGGGCTTGCCTGCCTGCTTACCTGGAAGCACCTGCCTGTTACCTGTCGTGCCTACCTGGAGGCCCCTGCTTGCTACCTGCCCGTCACTTGCCGTGACCACTTGACTGCCTACCTAGAGGCTCCTTCCGTCACTTTCCATGACAACCTGACAGCCTACCTAGAGGCTACTGCCTGTCACCTGCCGTGACCACCTGTCAGCCTACCTGGAGGCTCCTGCCCGTCACTTGCCGTGACCACCTGTCAGCCTACCTGGAGGCTCATGCCCGTCACTTGCCGTGACCACCTGACAGCCTACCTAGAGGCTCCTTCCTTCACTTTTCATAACCACCTGACAGCCTACCTAGAGGCTCCTGCCTGTCACCTGCCGTGACCACCTGTCAGCCTACCTGGAGGCTTCTGCCCGTCACTTGCCGTAACCACCTGTCAGCCTACCTAGAGGCTCCTTCCCGTCACTTGCCGTGACCACCTGACAGCCTACCTAGAAGCTCCCGCCTGTTGCCTGCTGTGCCCATCTGCTGTATTGATCAGTCCCAGCCATCTGACCCATGGGAGTCACCTGATCTCTTACAAGGTCATCCCCAGAGTAGCACCTGGTCGTTAACCGCCGAACGACCTTGGTCGGTCCGAGTTGATACTTAGTTACGCCCCTCTGGGTCCCTCCTTGCACCGCAGCACAGAGGTTCCACCATCGGGATCCGTAACAGCTTGCTCGGGCCATGGAACCCGGTGGCCCCCAAGCTCCTTCGCTCTCTGACCTGTACCAGGAGGTTTCTCGTCAGAGATCCCAACAGAAAACCATCCAGAACTTCCTGCAGAGTGTCAACTTCCGCCTGGACACACTGACTGTTCCACCTGTGTCTGCCTCGAGTTGTGCGACTCCCGCTCCGGCAGCGCCGCTGCCCACCAATACCACGGCATCCAACCGAGATCCCCGACTTTCTGCACCTCCTCGTTTTGTAGGCGACCCCGCTCTAGCTTGGGGTTTCATAAACCAGTGCACCCTGCACTTTGAAATTTTGGCACATCAGTTTCCCTCCAACCGGGCCAAGGTGGCGTTCATCATGTCTCACCTCACTGGAGAAGCACTGGCATGGCTAAATCCCCTGTGGGAGAGAGGGGATCCACTGGTGTCCGATCTATCATCTTTCCTCGTTGCTTTCCAGAAAGTCTTCGATGAACCAGGACGAAAATCCTCTACTGCCTCCTCTCTGCTTCGTATCCGCCAAGGGAGTCTCACTGTGGGCCAATATGCCATACGGTTCCGTACCCTCGCTTCTGAGCTTGACTGGGACAACGAGGCCCTGGTGTCCTTCTTCTGGGAGGGCCTTTTCGGTCGGATTAAGGACGAGTTTGCCGGCCGGGACATTTCTACCACCCTGGATGACCTGGTGTCGCTAGCTACCCGGATTGACATCCGTTTCCTGGAACGTACTAAAGAGACCACCTGCGAGCGAAGATTTCCTCATCTTGCTCCTACTTTCCAGAGACCTGCCTCTCAATTATCAACTCCCCAGGCATGCTTGCCCGAACCCATGCAAGTTGGTCAAGATGGTCAAATCTCGCCAAGAGTCTCGCCAAGAGTCACGCTGAGCCGAGGGGAGCTGTTTCTACTGTGGCAGTAAGGAGCACTTCATCCATTCCTGCCCAGTGAGGCCAGGGAATGCCAGTGTCTAGGACCGCTCGGAGAGGTCATCCTAGGCAAAAGTAAACCCTCTCCTTCCCTGACTTTGTCTGTCTCCATCTCCTGGGGAGAGAACCGCTACTTTGAAATTGCTCACCTAGATTCCGGAGCTGCTGGGAACCTCATTTCCCAGTCCCTGGTAGAGAAATATCACATTCCCACCAAACCTCTGGCTGAATCATTGGCAGTCACCTCCGTGGATGGAATACTTCTTCCGGTGACCATCCTGCTAGTCACAGAACCTATAACCCTGCAGGTGGGAATGCTGCACTCTGAGAGGATCTCCTTCCATGTGCTTTCCGGTCTCTCTCACTCCCTATTGCTAGGTCTACCCTGGCTTCAGAGACATAAACCTGTGCTGAATTGGCAATTCGGTGAAGTTCTCCGTTGGGGGCAGGATTGCCATAAGACCTGCCTGGTCCCGGTCTGCCTGGTTCGTCCTCCACCCACCCCTGCTAATCTACCCGGTTTACTGGCACCTTACTGGTCCTATTCAGATGTCTTCAACAAAAAGGAAGCAGAGACACTGCCACCTCATAGGCCATATGATTGCCCGATCGACCTGGTACCTGGAGCCACTCCACCCCATGGGCGTATTTACCCGTTGTCATCGGCCGAAACCCGGGCCATGTCGGAGTACATTGAGGAGAATCTGGCTAGGGGATTCATCCGGAAATCTACCTCCCAGGCTGGAGCCGGATTCTTCTTCATCAAGTAGAAGGATGGCTCGCTACGCCCCTGTATTGACTATAGAGGACTCAATCAAATCACGATCAAAAACAAATACCCCCTGCCGCTCATCTCCGAGTTGTTTGACCACCTTAAGGGTGCCAGGATCTTTTCCAAGCTGGATCAACGTGGGGCGTATAACCTGGTCCGGATCCGTCAAGGAGACGAATGGAAGATGGCATTCAATACCCGGGACAGTCACTATGAATACCGTGTGATGCCCTTCGGTCTCTGCAATGCTCCCGCCGTCTTCCAAGAATTAGCCAATGACATCTTCCATGACCTTCTATATTCCTGCGTGGTGGTGTACCTGGACAACATCTTGGTCTTCTCTCTGGACCTTCCCACACACCAGAGGGATGTTCGTCAGGTCCTGCTTAGGCTCAGGCAGAATCACCTCTATGCCAAATTTGAGAAGTGCCTCTTCGATCAGACCTCCCTTCCGTTCCTGGGCTATATTATCTCCCAGACAGGTCTACGAATGGACCCCGAGAAGCTCTCTGCCGTCTTAAAGTGGCCCCGTCCGGAGGGGTTGAAGGCGATTCAGCGATTCCTGGGCTTCGCCAACTACTACTGTCTCTTCATCCCGCACTTCTCTTCCCAGACTGCTCCCATCTCTGCGCTCACCACTAAGGGAGCAAATCCCAAGGTATGACCGCACGAAGCTGAGGAGGCCTTCCTTTCCTTAAAGCAAGCCTTCTCCTCTGCCCCAGTGCTGTACCGTCCGGACTGCAACAAACAGTTCTTCCTGGAGGTTGATGCTTCCTCATCCGGAGCCAGAGCGGTGCTCACCCAAAGATCTTCATCCGGGAGAATGGTAACCTGCGGCTTCTTCTCCAAACTCTTCTCCTCGTCTGAGCGCAACTACTCCATAGGAGACCGAGAACTGCTAGCCATCAATTTGGCACTGGAGGAGTGGCATTACCTGCTTGAAGGGGCTCTATACCCAGAGATCATCTATACTGATCACAAAAACCTTGCATATCTCCAGAATGCCCAAAGACTCAATCCGCATCAGGCCCGGTGGCCTTTGTTCTTCGCTCGCTTCGACTTTATCCTACATTTCCGCCCGGCGGACAAGAATGTTAAAGCTGACGCCTTGTCCCGATCCTTCCTGTCCTCCGATCTAGAGGAGGAGCCTATGCACATTATTGACCCCTCCAAAGGGATGGGTATGACCCCCTTAGATCTGACTCGTCTCCCACCTGGTAAGACGTTTGTAGCGGTTCCAGATCGGGAGAAGATTCTTCACTGGGGTCATTCATCTAAACTAGCCGGCCATGCCGGTCAGAAGGAAACTTTCCTGCTCACTACCCGGCATTATTGATGGCCTACCCTCCGCAAGGATGTGGTAGACTTCGTCTCGGCCTGTTCGTCTTGTGCCCTCAACAAAGTTCCCAGACATCTTCCAGCTGGTCACCTCCTGCCTCTTCCCGTACCTGCTGCCCCTTGGCAACACATTGCTATGGACTTTATTACAGATCTCCCTGGTTCTGCAGGCTGTACTGTACAGTCATTTGGGTGGTCGCTGACCGCTTTTCTAAAATGGCCCACTTCATCCCTTTGCCTGGTCTCCCGTCTGCATCTGAGCTGCCTAAGGACTTCTTCCTTCTCATCTTCCGTCTCCATGGCCTACCCCTCCACATTGTGTCGGATAGAGGGGTTCAATTCACCTCACGCTTCTGGAGAGCTACGTGTAAACTGCTGGATGTCACCCTGGATTTCTCCTCCGCTTACCATCCACAGTCCAATGGCCAAGTGGAGCGTATCAACGAGATCCTTACCAGCTACCTCCGGCACTTTGTTAATGCTCACCATACCGATTGGGTTGACCTCCTACCATGGGCCAAATTCTCCTACAACAACCATGAAAGTGAATCGACTTCCAAGTCACCGTTCTTTGTTGTCTATGGTGAACATCCCCGGATTCAGTTTCCCATCTTCGCTTCTGTGGACAACCCTGCCGCGGAGTCTCTGGTCAGCGAATTTTCCACCATTTGGGAAAATACTAGGTCCGCACTTCTTCAGTCCTCCGAGTGGATGAAGAGATATGCTGTCAAGAGACGTCTGGATCCGCCTCAATTTCGTCCGGGAGACAAGTTTTGGCTCTCCTCCAAACATGTTCGGCTCAAAATACCCTCCTACAAGTTGGGTCCTCGGTTCATCGATCCATATGAAGTCCTCAAACAAATCAACCCAGTGGCCTACAAGTTAAAACTCCCGGCCACCTTACAGATTCCCAACTCCTTCTACGTATCTCTCCTCAAACCAGTTGTGCTTAATTCTTTTTCCAACAGTCCAGGTACTCCCCCCTGCTCCAGTTCCCGCTGAGGACGTTTTTGAGGTAGAGAACATTCTGGCCACCAAGAGGGTAAGAGGAAAAACCTTTTTTCTAGTGCATTGGAAGGGGTTTGGCCCAGAGAAGAGAACTTGAGAACATTCATGCCTTGCTTCTCCTTGAAAAATTTCTTTCTGGCCTAAAAAAGAGGGGGCGTAAAGGGGGGGTACTGTAGCATCGGCGTCTCTGCCAACTGCCAGGCAGAGATGCCATCCCTCTCACCGCCGCGCTCCCCGCCCGGCGTCCTCCAGCGCTCCTCTTCCTGCTTCTGCCGGCGCGCGCAGATTCCCGGGCACAGTGCTTAGGGCGCGCGCGCTCTCTCCCTCTTAAAGGGGCCGCGCGCGCTGCCCTACGGAGTTCCCGGCCAATTGCCGGAGGTCCTCCCATATATTAAGCACCTCCTCCAATATGGAGGTGCCCGATCAATAGTTGATGCACAGTGTACTTACCTCTGCTTCAGCCCTCAGGTCCCGCTGCTAGCCTGACTACTAGTCCTGCCCACCAGCCTGACTATCAGTCCAGCCCACCAGCCTGACTACTCTCCAGCCTGACAGTCTGTCTTCCGTTCAGTCCGCCAATCTGTCTATGGGCTTGCCCGCCTGCTTACCTGGAAGCACCTGCTTGTTACCTGCCGTGCCTACCTGGAGGCCCCTGCTTGCTACCTGCCCGTCACTTGCCGTGACCACCTGTCTGCCTACCTGGAGGCTCCTGCCCATCACTTGCCGTGACCACCTGACTGCCTACCTAGAGGCTCCTTCCGTCACTTGCCGTGACCACCTAACAGCCTACCTAGAGACTCCTGCCTGTCACCTGCCGTGACCACCTGTCAGTCTACCTGGAGGCTCCTGCCTGTCACTTGCCGTGACCACCTGTCAGCCTACCTGGAGGCTCCTTCCCGTCGCTTGCCGTGACCACCTGACAGCCTACCTAGAGGCTCCCACCTGTTGCCTGCTGTGCCCATCTGCTGTATCGGTCAGTCCCAGCCATCTGACCCGTGGGAGTCACCTGCTCTCTTACAAGGTCGTCCCCAGAGTAGCACCTGGTCCCTCTGCTCGGTCCCTCCCTGGTCACGGAGTCGTTAGCCGCCGTACGACCTTGGTTGGTCCGAGTTGATACTTAGTTACGCCCCGCTGGGTCCCTCCTTGCACCACAGCACAGAGGTTCCACCATCCGGATTCGTAACACACAGCATTGCAAGGAAGATTACTATTACTGAGAATACAAATAGACCGATGGAGACTGTGTGAGCTCCAGTATATCGAGACTCTTTTAAATGAAATGTGGACGCCATAGGAGAGCTCCGTGAAATAATATTGGGACTGATCTGAACCTGTTTCTGCTCCTGTAACAGAGAAATTGGTGACCAAGGAAGCTGATCAAATCTAGTAGCTGCATGTCAGAATAACAAGTCCAATTGTTTTCTGTTTGAGGATATTCTGTTAGTGCGTCTGCCCTGAGTGCTCACAAAGAGGACAGTGCACTGTGTATATGTTGTGCTGGGTCAAGTGATTGGTCATGTAAACATATATATATATATACAGTGCCTACAAGTAGTATTCAACCCCCTGCAGATTTAGCTGGTTGACACATGCGGAATTAACTTGGCATTGTGACATTTGTACTGTAGATCAGCCTGGAAGTGGGAAATGCACTGCAGCAATTTTTTTTTTTTTTTTTTTCTTTTTTAAAACGTAAAAAGTTAATTCAGAGTGTTATTTATTATTCAACCCCTCAAACCACAAGAATTCTGTTTGGTCCCCCTAAAGTATTAAGAAGTAGTTCAGGCACCAAGAATAATGAACTTCACATGTGTGGATTAAAGATCTCTTTTGCCAGCCTTTTCTGACTATTTTAGACCCTCCCTAAACTTGTGAACAGCACTCAGACATGGTCAACATGGGAAAGACAAAGGAGCATTCCAAGGCCATCAGAGACAAGATCGTGAAGGGTCACAAGGCTGGCAAGGGGTACAAAACCCTTTCCAAGGAGTTGGGCCAACCTGTCTCCACTGTTGGGAGCATCATCCGTAAGTGGAAGGCTTATGGAACTACTGTTAGCCTTCCACGGCCAGGACAGCCTTTGAAAGTGTCCTCCCGTGCCGAGGCCAGGCTTGTCCGAAGAGTCAAGGCTAACCCAAGGACAACAAGGAAGGAGCTCCGGGAAGATCTCATGGCAGTGGGGACATTGGTTTCAGTCAATACCATAAGTAACGTACTCCACCGCAATGGTCTCCGTTCCAGACGAGCCCGTAAGGTACCTTTACTTTCAAAGCGTCATGTCAAGGCTCGTCTACAGTTTGCTCATGATCACATGGAGGACTCTGAGACAGACTGGTTCAAGGTTCTATGGTCTGATGAGACCAAGATCGAGATCTTTGGTGCCAACCACACACGTGATGTTTGGATACTGGATGGCACTGCATACGACCCCAAGAATACCATCCCTACAGTCAAGCATGGTGGTGGCAGCATCATGCTGTGGGGCTGTTTCTCTGCTAAGGGGCCTGGCCATCTGGTCCGCATCCATGGGAAGATGGATAGCACGGCCTACCTGGAGATTTTGGCCAAGAACCTCCGCTCCTCCATCAAGGATCTTAAGATGGGTCGTAATTTCATCTTCCAACAAGACAACGACCCAAAGCACACAGCCAAGAAAACCAAGGCCTGGTTCAATAGGGAAAAAGTCAAGGTGTTGGAGTGGCCTAGTCAGTCTCCTGACCTTAACCCAATTGAAAACTTGTGGAAGGAGCTCAAGAATAAAGTCCACATGAGACACCCAAAGAACCTAGATAACTTGGAGAAGATCTGCATGGAGGAGTGGGCCAAGATAACTCCACAGACCTATGCCGGCCTGATCAGGTCTTATAAAAGACGATTATTAGCTGTAATTGCAAACAAGGGTTATTCCACAAAATATTAAACATAGGGGTTGTATAATAATTGACCCACACTTTTATGTTTAAAATTTAATAAAATTCAACTGAGCAACATAACTTTTTGGTTTGTAAGATTTATGCTTCTGTTCATAAAACCTACTCTCGCTTGCAGTTTGAAGGCTCTAACTTATTTGCATCTTATCAAACCAGCTAAATCTGCAGGGGGTTGAATACTACTTGTAGGCACTGTATATATATATATATATATATATATATATATGTATGTATCAAGGGTAAAACAGGATACCTGGAATCTATTGTAATTAAGGTGGGAGGCGGGTGTAAGATTGTATTCGTGGTCACGGTAGAATTACGGGTAGGCCCTGTACCCGATAAGGTTGGGAGTGGTAAAGCCTGGGGGTAGTCCTGCTCCTTACTGTGAAGATGGCACTTGGGTTCTCTCAGGCTGTATATGTTGTATTTTGTGGTTGTTGGCTGTTGTGGCTCATATCTTGCTTTAGAAGTGAAATACTGTCATTTTTTGTAAGTTATAAAAAAGAAGTTCATTTGGTATCATATCTTGGTTGGAGTCTATCATAGCAGCACCGTATCTCATTCATACCAACATACGACTGGCGTTACAGTCGTTACAAAGTTTACATGACCGTAGGTCTTACATCTTGAATAAAGACTTCTCCTGTGCTGAGACACTAATGAAACTTATTTACTGTAAGTACACATTGTTAGTGCATTTTTTGGACATATTTATTTTAAAATTATCAACAATCGGAGAATGTAATATGCAATAATTATAAAGAAGATGGACTCTAGACCTAAGGGCAGAGGTGGAAGTATATTGAATGCAGAGGGACTAGGATCCCTACAGCCAGACATTGTTACTAGCAACCAGGAAAACGTCTGATGTAGAAAGGAGGGAAATAGGAGTGCAGCAAAGGCCAGACAGATGTTGGTGGTAGGGGACTTTATAATTAGGCAGACAGACAGGGTAATTTGCCACCAAGACTGTGAATGCCGAACAGTGTGTTGTCTACTGTATGTTAGTGTTGGGCATATTGCAGATCGGATATACAGATTGCTGGATGGGGGTGGGGAAAACCCAGCAGTGATATTACACATAGGGTCCAAAATAATAGGGGAATAGAAGGTTCTTAAAAATGATTACAGGGAACTAGGACAGAAGCTGAAGTCCACAATCTCAAAGATAGTGTTTTCAGAAATACTGCTGGTGCCACGAGTGTCACTAGAAAGACTGTCTAGGAGCTTAGAGAGATAAATAAGTGGCTTAGAAATTGATGCAAGAAGGAAGGGCTTGGGTACAGGGAGAACTGGGCCAACTTCTCTGTTAGTTATAGGTTGTAAAGATGTGATTGACTGCACCTCAATGGGGAGAGTGCAGCTATGCTCAGGGAAAAAAGGGTGAGATGGATGGAGGAGCTTTTAAACTAGGATCTGTGGGGAGGGAGGTTAATTGTGCTAATAAGAGGATAGATAGAGTAGACAGAGAGAGTAAGACAGTAGGGTTTAATGAGGATATAGAGGGAGCTGGGATGTGCAAGGGAAAGTAGGCAGCTGAGTAGGAGTAATAAATGTTCTAATAGTATTAAATGTCTGCTGGCAAATGCAGGAAGTCTTGCAAACAAAATGAATAAACTGGAGACTCTTATGTCGGTCACAGATTACTATGTGGTGGGCATTACAGAAACCTGGCTGAATGAAAGCCATGACTGGGTGACAAATGTAAAGGGTTACACTACATTCAGAAAGAACAGGAAAGACAAAAAAGGTGGAGGGTGTGTATTTTCATTAAATACAACTTAAAACCTGTGCTCAATGACGACATTGGGGGAAGCTGCGACAATGTAGAGTCAGTATGGGTAAATGTACATGGGGATGGCAGTAATGGAAAGCTGCTAACTGAAGTTTGCTACAAACCTCCTAACATAGCTGAACAAGTAGAGGATGAAATGCTGCAACAAGTAAAAAAAGGAGCATATAATAATAGGGTCCTCATTATGGGGGATTTTAACTATCCAGACATTCAATGGGACATAGAATCTTCTGGTTGTGCTAAAAGCTGCAAGTGCTTATCCACAGTTCAGGACAATGACCTCTCTCAGCTGGTAGAGGAACCTATCAGGGGAGGTAATCTGCTGGATCTGGTGCTGTCAAATAGACCAGATACAATTTCAGATCTACAGGTCTGGGAGCATTAGAGAAGCAGTGACAATAATATGGTAAGTTTCAATGTAATATTCAATAAAACATTTCAAAGGAGAATTGCAATAACCTGCAACATTAGGAAAGCTAAATTCAATAAATTAAAGAAAGGGCTTTTTCATGTAAACTGGGATCTTTTTCTGTTAACTAGGGATAACGAACATAAATGGGGCGTGTTTAAAAATAATCTACTACAATCCTGTAGAAAGTTTATACCTTCTGGTGATAAAATGTAATAAAAAGAAGCCATTATGGATTAACAGGGCATTACAAAATATAATAAGACAAAAGCAAAGGACATTTAAAACCTTGAAGGCCAAGAAATCAGAAATAGCATTTCAAGAGTATAAAGATCTCAATAAGAAATGTAAAAAAGAAAATCAAGCTAGCTTTGCTGCAGAAAAACAAATTGCTAACGACATTCAAATAAATCCCATATTTTTTTTTATGAATAAATTAATACAAAACAATCACATCTGATGGCATCGGCAACTTAAAAGATGATGATAACAAGATAATTATAGAGGACAAAAAGATGGCTGAGATATTAAACATGCAGTTTTCATTTTTGTTCACCAATCAACTGCATGTGCCAGGTATCATTCAGCAAGGCAGAAATCAAAGTTCACCACCCAATGTAATTAGGTTAACACAAGAAGAACTATGGCTGTGACGCGCCCCCTGGGCCATATTCTTTAGGGGAATACCCGGAGCCGGATCAGATGAGGGTTGTAGTCTCCGAGTGGCTGTGACCCGGTCCGTGCCCAGGGTGTCAAGCTCAGTGTGTGGCAGTCCTTACTGATGTTACTAAAGTACTTTATGTCGACTACGCCACCCGTTGAATTGCGGTCACTACGGCCGCCGCTGCAGCAAGGTCCGCTGAGGCTGATGGTGTTTGTGCAGCTTAGGTAGTATAACCCCCAACGGGAGGGGTATAGCCTCAGGGGGTCAGGTGCAGAGGATGGTGGTTGTGGAAGTGCAGGGATGATGGTAATGAGAGACAGAGTCGGGTTGTGCAGTTCAGGGTTCTTTACTTACTGCAGATGTTCCGGTCACTCCGGCCTTGAGTGACCACCCGAGCCGTGCTGCGTCCACCAGGTCCTGGACTCGGCCAACCCCCAAGTAGTTCTGGAGCGTGGTTCTGAGCTCCCGTTCTGCCTTGTCCTCGTCTCTGGCCTTCCCCACCAGGGATCCACCTATGTCCGGCTCCCTCGGGCCTTCTGTTGGTAACCCTTGACTCTGGGTTCCCTGACCCTACGCGTGGTCTGCCTTCCGGGTGGATATGGTGGGTG
Organism: Phyllobates terribilis; assembly: GCF_046119375.1. Classification (NCBI taxonomy): domain Eukaryota; kingdom Metazoa; phylum Chordata; class Amphibia; order Anura; family Dendrobatidae; genus Phyllobates; species Phyllobates terribilis. The sequence continues at coordinate 524,637,281 of NW_027362763.1, read as the reverse complement.
GCCGTGGCAGATGCTGCGCACGGCCTCCGGTCTCTGGCTGAGGTATGCTGTAGCCCCCACCAGTTTGGGATCCGGTACCCTGTTGCCAACTCTTCACCCTGTGATTATATTTGGGGTCTCAGAGTTCCTTCTTTCTCCCCCTCTGGGTCTTTCTTTCTCTCCTCTCTCACTCTTGGGCTGGGGCTGCTCTGCTCTTCTGCTCTCTTCCACTGCTCTGCAAGGTCTTCGCTACAACAGGCTGACTTCTCACAGACTGACCCTGATCTTAGATGTTTCCCACCTTATATACTCCCTCTATGTGTGAGCTCAGGTGACCAGCACCCAATGAGCTCCTAACTTTACCCAGGCTGCTCCCCCTATCTGCCCCTACACTACTGGGATGTACCACCCCCCTCCCACTCCAGCCAGGAACAGACTCGGTCGTACCTGCACATTTCTAAGTGGGAGTACCGTTGGTCTGCTCCTCGGAAATGGGATGTGTGTAGTGCATGCAGCCAACTGAGCTCAGTTCCACACTCCATCCTTACCCGGGAGTGGAATATCACACCTCTGGGTTGTGGTGCAATACCCCTGTAGCAGCCGAATCCTCAGGGTGCTACATTCCCCCCTGGTAAATCACAGCACGTCCTCGGGCTGTAAGATATAAAAACATCAAAACATACAATTTTTGCATAAACAACATAATAAAACATCATATAAAACTTTTCATATAAAACTTTTCATTAGAAACATTCTTGTCTTCTGGTACCTCCGGTCACGGTGCAACTTGTGACTGGGTAAAGTGCTACAGTCTCTTAAAGAAAATGGTTTCCTATAAAACCGGTAGGGGGCGCTTTAGGAAGCGCAACTATATACAAAGGGATATGGCCGCTCTCAGTCCTCGGCCAGGTATTAGGAAAGGGATGACCGCTCTCAGTCCTCGGTCAGTGGGGTTAAGGGACACACGGGTTAACCAGTTCAATTCGCTGGTCCCAACGGGGACTATATTTTAACTAGCAGCAGTAACAGTTCACTGTGCCCCGACGGGCAACTATATACAGCTTCTACTCTGCCGTACTCAACGACGACGTCCTCCTGCTCTTTCTTTGTGATTAACTTTAACTTCAGACCCGTCCGGGTCCTCTTGCTCCTCCTCACACCGCAGCTCCTCCTCCGTCAGGCGATGCACATGGAGGGCGTAAGGTCCTTTGGCACACTTGTGCCGGGTGAAGGTGACCTCGTCCCCTATATACAGGTCACGTCCTCTGTGTCCCTCCGGTAGGTGGGACTCAACGTCTCTTCTTGTCACGAAGACGTCGCCTGGGGTGCGGTGATCTCGGATGAAGCCCCACCCGTGCTGCATATTAAACTTGATCACAGTCCCGGTGGAAGGGGGACCATGAGCTGCACGGGGACTCCTCCTGGCCCGGCTCTTCTGCTCCGCGCTCCTTATCTGCGCTTGTTGTTCTCGGACCCGCCTCTCTCTCCGCTCCCTCTCAAAGACCTCGAGCTGCTGGCGGCAGCACTCTGCACGCTCCGCTGCGGCTGCCCGAGTCTCCTGAGTGAACCCCATGAGGTCTTCTCCGGTGGGGTCCCACTCAAACTGTGCCTCCTCTAGCGGGGGCGAGGTCCTTTTTACGGGCATTGGAACCGGAATCAGGGGTTCATCTAGGGGTCTCTCTTTCCGGAGTCGGGGATGGTGAAACTCCGGTGGCCATATAAAGGGCTGCCCATCCGGGCACGTATGTTGGGCGAACAGATCTTCTCCCAGATGCGGCACTCTTGGTTTTATGGGCGCGGTGGTGGTGGCGCCCGGGTTGCCCAGGCCTTGCGGCCAGGCCTGGGGCACCTGGAAAGTGAAGGGCACCATAAGGACGGCGGCGCCCTGGGGTACTTGGCCCTGCGACCAGGCCGGTGGCTCCGCGGAGGTAGGGGGCGCTGTTGGTATTGCGGCGCCCGGGGGTACTAGGCCCTGCGACCAGGCTGGTGGTACTTCCTGCTTGGTCACGCTCGGGGTCGAGGCGTGTGACGTCACAGGGGTCGCGGCTCCCGTTTGAGGCCTAGTCTGCGGCGGTGACGTTGCAGCGACGGGCACGGCAGGGGATACTTCGGGCTCTGCGACGGGGAGCTGGGGCAGGTACGCGGTTTCCCGGTTTGGGGTAGAGACGTCCCCTTTACCTGCCTCCTTTCGTTCGGCTCCCTTCTCGGCGCCGTCTCCGGCCTTCAGTCCTCCTGCGCCATCCTCAGAGGCGGTCTGTCTCCTCGTCTCGGGTGGCGTGCTCCGCTGACGAGTTCTTGTCTGCTGGGCCATCTCACGGCTCCACTCCGCCAACGTCTCTCGCTGCACCCGGGCCATCCTCCGTGCGAGGCCCTCCAGCGCGGTCTGTGCACACTCCCGATCTCGGGGGAGCTGTGCCAAGACCTCCACTAAGCCTAGTGGGGTCGTTGCTTCTAGCAGGCTCCTGACCAACGGGTCGGTGCTGCTCTGCTCTTCTCCCGTTATCTCCAGCAGGCCTTCTGGAGTGGCGACCGGCAACAGGCTCCTGACCACTGGGTCGGTGCTGCCTGGAGTGGCGGCCTGCATCAGTCTCCTGACCTCTGGGTCGGTGCTGCCTGGCTCTCCCTCCATCTCCGGGTAGGCTCTTTCTGGACTCTGCTCCAGGCTTCTTGTCTCCGGGTGCGCTCTCTCCAGACTGCTCCAGGCGACACCCATCTTTGCTCTCTTGTTCTCAGTCCTCCCACTTCGAGGGCGGTCCCGGGGCCACTTGGTGATTGTCAGCTCCAGGGGCAGTTCTTTCACGCTGACAGACACCTCTAGCATCACAGTCTCTGTTGGTGGGGGCGGTTTCCACTTTTGGCGCCATGTTCGGTCCCGGCCCACGATGGGAGGCGGCCTCTTACCACCCTCTGGCACGCCCATAATGGCGTCCGCTCTTCCAAGGCGAGAAACCTTTGGAAATGGCGGGAATCGTCTCCCAGTGGCGGGAAACTCTGCAGATAGCGGGAAAAAGCTGTTAATGGCGGACAACCGGCGGGAATCGATCTGTGATGGAGTCCGATGGTGGGGACCCTCCGGAACCGGCAGGAGACTTCTTTTTGAGGTAAACTTGTTCTTTTCTTCAGGCACGCAGTACCCGGGTGTTGCGGGCACGTAATCCTGCCGACTACGCCAAAGTTGACGCGCCCCCTGGGCCATATTCTTTAGGGGAATACCCGGAGCCGGATCAGATGGGGGTTGTAGTCTCCGAGTGGCTGTGACCCGGTCCGTGCCCAGGGTGTCAAGCTCAGTGTGTGGCAGTCCTTACTGATGTTACTAAAGTTCTTTATGTCGACTACGCCACCCGTTGAATTGCGGTCACTACGGCCGCCGCTGCAGCAAGGTCCGCTGAGGCTGATGGTGTTTGTGCAGCTTAGGTAGTATAACCCCCAACGGGAGGGGTATAGCCTCAGGGGGTCAGGTGCAGAGGATGGTGGTTGTGGAAGTGCAGGGATGATGGTAATGAGAGACAGAGTCGGGTTGTGCAGTTCAGGGTTCTTTACTTACTGCAGATGTTCCGGTCACTCCGGCCTTGAGTGACCACCCGAGCCGTGCTGCGTCCACCAGGTCCTGGACTCGGCCAACCCCCAAGTAGTTCTGGAGCGTGGTTCTGAGCTCCCGTTCTGCCTTGTCCTCGTCTCTGGCCTTCCCCACCAGGGATCCACCTATGTCCGGCTCCCTCGGGCCTTCTGTTGGTAACCCTTGACTCTGGGTTCCCTGACCCTACGCGTGGTCTGCCTTCCGGGTGGATATGGTGGGTGGCCGTGGCAGATGCTGCCCACGGCCTCCGGTCTCTGGCTGAGGTATGCTGTAGCCCCCACCAGTTTGGGATCCGGTACCCTGTTGCCAACTCTTCACCCTGTGATTATATTTGGGGTCTCAGAGTTCCTTCTTTCTCCCCCTCTGGGTCTTTCTTTCTCTCCTCTCTCACTCTTGGGCTGGGGCTGCTCTGCTCTTCTGCTCTCTTCCACTGCTCTGCAAGGTCTTCGCTACAACAGGCTGACTTCTCACAGACTGACCCTGATCTTAGATGGTTCCCACCTTATATACTCCCTCTATGTGTGAGCTCAGGTGACCAGCACCCAATGAGCTCCTAACTTTACCCAGGCTGCTCCCCCTATCTGCCCCTACACTACTGGGATGTACCACCCCCCTCCCACTCCAGCCAGGAACAGACTCGGTCGTACCTGCACATTTCTAAGTGGGAGTACCGTTGGTCTGCTCCTCGGAAATGGGATGTGTGTAGTGCATGCAGCCAACTGAGCTCAGTTCCACACTCCATCCTTACCCGGGAGTGGAATATCACACCTCTGGGTTGAGGTGCAATACCCCTGTAGCAGCCGAATCCTCAGGGTGCTACAGCTGCATCTCAGAAAATTAAACATTGACAAATTCCCTGGGACAGATGACATTCATCCATGGATATTGAGGGAGATGAGCACCATAATTGACAGACCTTGTATCTAATCTTCTTAGACTCTCTTGTAACAGGGTCGGTGCCACAAGATTGGGGGATCACTGACGTGGTACCAATATTTAAGAAAGGTAAGAATTCGGATCCAGGTAATTACTTTCTGGTAAGTTTGACCTCAGTGGTGTGCAAAATTTTTGAGGCAACTATAAGACATGACCTGCAGAGATACATTGCAGAGAACAATATTATAACTGACAACCAGCATGAATTCATGAAATATAAGTTTTGTCTAACCAACATGTTGGGATTCTATATGGAGGTAAGTGCAAGTCTGGATTTTGGTAATGCGGCTGATGTGATATATCTGGACTTTGCAAAGGCATTTGATACTGTACCACAAAGCAGCCTTATACTGAAGATTCAGAAGTAGAGACTAAGGGACACTATATGCACATGAGTGAACAACTGTTTAAAGGACAGGAAGCAAAGAGTCATTGTAAATAGTACATTCTCTAAATTAGATGTAGTCAGCAGTGAGGTACCGCTGTGATCTGTGCTAGGACCCATTGTTTATTAATCTCTTTATTAATAGAAAGTAAAGTGTTAAGCCCCCATCACACTAAGCGAGATTGCTAGCGAGATCGCTGCTGAGTCACAAGTTTTGTGACGCAACAGCGACCTCAGCAGCGATGTCGCTACGTTAGACACGTAGCAGCGACCAGGCCCCTGCTGTGAGATTGCTGGTCGTGTCGAAATGGCCTGGACCATTTTTTGATCATTGAGGTCCCGCTGGGTAGCATGCATCGGTGTGTTTGACACCTTACCAACGACCTCATTGGCGACTCAGAACTGAGACACATAGGCGTGCATTTAGGCAACATAGTAGCGCTTCCGTCCTTTGCTCCTGACCGCGTGCTGGTTTGCAGAAGCGTTACTATGTTGCCTTCTTTTAAGGGAAGGCCGCCCAATCAGAATGCAGTAGCAACCACCAATCAGAGCTGAGGGAGCGCGGAAAAGGCAACGCAAATACACGCCTGGGTGACTACAGCGTTACATAGTACGTCTCTCATCGAGTTCTGAATCGTCAGAGTAGCTGCTATGTGACAGGGTCCCAATGACCGCTGACATCGTTATACAGGTCGCTACGGGTCACCGTATCGTTGCTTTGCTGCGTGGTTGGAAAGATCTGACTGTTTGACATCTCACCAGCGACCACATAGCGACGCAGCAACGATCCCTGCCAGGTCGTATCGTTGTCGGGATCGCTGTGGCATCGCTAAGTGTGACGGTACCTTAAGTCTTTGCTGATGACACAGACTTATGTAGGATAATAAAAGCTGATCTTGACAGTATAATAGTACAAAACAATCAGATGTCTGCATGGGCAAACACTTAGCAAATGAGATTTAATGTTGATAAATGTAAAGTAATGCACCTATGGAGTTATCATATTGCTGCATACAATTTTAATGGAAACATGCTTAGGAATACAGAACAGTTACAAGTAAGCTAAACAGTAGTCAATGTCAGGCAGCAGCTGCAAATGCAAACTAGAATTATTTTTGCTGAAACTTCAGGGTTTTTATTAAAGGGCACCTGTAACGTTCAGAAATGCTATTTTACTACAGATATAACAGTAATCTGTAGATAAATAGCATTGACTGGAACAGTGGCTACAGGGTAAAAAATGAAGTTTTATTTTGTCTGCAGTTGCTCACTTTCAGTCATCGGGGTCAGCGCAAATGTAATCACATGACACTTTGTGTTGACACTTTGATAGCCAAGTCTGTAGTGTGTGTGCAGAGCAGGCTGTCAATCAAAATTCAGTGGAGTGATTACAGCTGCAGTCACTGTATAGTGAGTGGTGACTGAAACAGCTTGCTACACCGCCCCGATCACTGGACATAAGCAGCTGCAGTGATAATAAAACATCATTTTCTCTTGTAGCTATGGCTCAGAAGATTTAAACGCTGATTGCCTGCAGAGTATCATGACTAGTGTTGAGCCACCCCCGTAGTGTTCGAGTTCGGTTCGGTTCGTCGAACACCCGTGTGTTCGCCGAACTGTTCGTCGAACTGTTCGTCGAACACCTTCGAACACCGTTAAAACCAATGGCAGGCAAACAAAAACACATAGAAACACATAGAAAACACCTTCAAAGGTGTCCAAAAGCTGACAAACTGCTCAGAAGACATAACTAACACATGGAAAAGTGACAAGTACATATAGTCATGCGAAAATAAAAGAGGTGGAGGAGTAAAAGGAGGGGGAGACACAGATATAGGCATGTCATGCCCTTCTAAAATCCAAAAAGTGAGAAGCCGACACGGCCAGTCCGCTCCTGCCCGTGCCACCTCCGTGTCGCCGGGTTTGTGCCAGAGCCGCGGTGAACCCTGACGGCCAGCCCCCCTCTCCCAATACTGGTGCCTGTCCGCTGGTGGGTCGAGCGAGCCCCCCTGTGGTGGAGGCAGCTCTAAGCTTTTTAATTTAAATTGTCTCTCCAATTTGAATGAATACACTTTAAATCCATTTACAAGGATCTATTGGAGGGCAAGTCTCATGCCAGCAGCCGCGGTAATTCCAGCTCCAGTAGCGTCCACTAAAGCTGCTGCAGTTAAAAAGCTTTTATAAGGATCGAGCTCGGCTGTCCACCGCAAGGCATCCTACTGCCAGTCCCAGCCCCTATGCCTTGGGGTGCCTCCTGATGCTCTTCACTAAGTATCCCATGGTCCCGAAGCATTTCCTTTGAAAAAATTAAGTGTCTAAACTACAGGTGGTGCAGCTTGCTTAACAGCCGGGATAATCCGCTCACTAGCAGACACTGCTACTAGGCACAAAGTATTTCCTGGGCTAGATGCAGTTAAAAATTTGTAATTAGATACTCTCGTTGGATGCTGAGAAAGCATTCCATAGAGTCTCCTGGCACGCCATATATGATTCTCTTAAAAAGCTTGGGGTAGGGGTCTAGGGGACCCTTTTATAGCCAAAATCACGGCCCTGTATCGCAATACGTCACCTAGGCTGAAGATAAATGGAACTGTAGCACCCTGAGGGCTCGGTTGCTACAGACGTATTGCACCTCACCCAGAGGTGTGATATCTCACTCTCAGGTAAGGATGGAGTGTGGATCAGGACCCGACACCTGCATGCATTACACCACATTGCCGTGGGGCAGGGCGACCAATATGCCCCTGAGATGGGCACGACAGTCCCTGTCCCTGGCTGGAGTGGGGGGAGGGAACACTGAGGAAGGGGAACCCTGTAGTGCAGGAGCAGGGAGGAAGCAGTTCCTGGGTGCATTGAGAAGGGAGTATAAAAGGTGGGCACCATCTTAGTTCAGTGCAGAGAAGTCTGAGCAGAAGTGGCAGAGAGCAGGGGCTCTGCATGAGCTCTGCTCCGGAGGCGGGCCTAGTAACAGAGGCCCAGGCCTGGAAGAGGGAGAAGGAAGGAAGAGGAGCGGAGAAGGCTCCAGGAATGAGGAATGAAGGGATCCCAGGGGTGCGGACGGGCGAGTCGCCACCGCACGCCAGAATCCACCTGCGTGGAGGGGTCAGGCCAAAGGGGGAGACCGGTCCCCGAACTAGTGGAGGCAGGAAACGACCCTCAGCTAGAAACCGGAGGCTCTGACATTTTATGTGGCGCAGCCCCTCGCTACACCCGCTAGGAAGGCACCACATAGGGTCAGGGAAACTGGCGCCAAGTTTACCAAGAGGAGGCCCGAGGCAGCCGGACAGAAGTGTTGGTAAGAAAGGCCAGACAAAGGACACACAAAGGGGGTCCTGTGAAGTGCTCCAAAGTTATCTGGGAGTTGTCTGAGCCCCTCACCTGGTGAGCACAGTACGACGTGGGCAGCCGTTACCTGCAGACGTGGTCTGGATAATAAGAACTGTGAGTAAAGGCCCTGAACTGCATCACTGACTCCGTGTCGTTACTGCTGCTGCCCTGCACCATCACCCCCATCCTCCGCATACACTGCCCTGAGACTATACTCCTCCCGTGGGGAGTTATGCTACGCTCTGCTGCACCCACATCACCAGCCTCAGTGGTCTGCCCTGTAGCGGCGGTTCAATCTGACCGCAATCCACGGGTGGCGTAGTCGGACATTTAAACATGAAAACCACATAAATAGTTCCGCCACTGGTTTGACCGCCCTGAGCCACGGAACCGGGTCGCCGCCACGAAGACTACAACCACCAGCATCCACCAAAAAGGGTCCGGCTCCGGGTGTCCCAAGGCCCAGGGGGTGCGTCAGAACATTTTCATCACCTTTCACAATCACCAATGGGACAAGGCAGTGATGTCCTCTGTCCCCTCTCTTATACATCCTAGTGACGGAGCACCTGCTCTCATCAATTCGCCATAACCCCAATATTAGGTGGATTGAGGTGGGAGGCACCGAGTACAAGTGCTCTCTATTTGCTGATGATGTCCTAGTATATATCACTCAATCACATATATCCATCCATGCTGTTATGGCTGAAATAGATCACTTTGTTACATGGTAAAATTTTAAAATCAATGCAGCGAAGTCTGAGGCCCTCGATGTCTCCCTCCCCAAATCCATATAGGATTCCATCCAGTCCAACTTTCCCTTTGCCTGGCCCTCACAGGGTATCAAATACATAGGAATTCCTATTCATAGAGACCTCTCCCATCTATGTTATCTTAATTTTGGGCCCTTTATTGAACAACTCCATACAGACCACGGTTGGCAAGTTAGAACTGTAAGATTCACTACGTGAACCACTGGTGTTTTGTGGAAAAGCACATGTACACTGCGTTCCAAATTATTATACAAAAAGTGTTTAGGAGTGATAAGGGAAGAATTTGTTTGTTTGTCAGTTAAACTCATTGATGGTGATGTGTGTCAGGGCTCTTTATATCACTGTAAGCAATTGCAGACACCTGTGCTAATTAGTTTGGCAGGTGTGTCCATTGAAAGGCAAGACTACTTAAGAAGGCTCTCTCACATTATTAAGCAGCCTACATTTTCTGCCAAAATGGGAAAGAAAAAGGATGTGTCGGCTGCTGAGAAGCAACAAATTGTGGAGTGTTTAGGTCAAGGCATGACTACAATCAACATTGTGCGATGATCAGGATGAAGTGTCTTGGCAATCAAGAAGTATGTAGCTGATTCACAGTACACACGTGTGCGTGCTGATAAGGGCAAATTGAGGACTCTTTCCTACAGGCAATTACGTCAGGTTGAAAGAGCAGCGGCAAAAAAGCCTTGTCATAGCAGCAGACAAGTTTTTGAAGCTGCTTGTGCCTCCAACGTCCCCCGAACAACAAGATGCAGGGTCCTTCAGAGGTTTGCAGCTGTGCATGCGCCATCCTGTCGACCTCCTCTATCCACTTCACACAAGCAGAAACGGCTCCAGTGGGCCAAACATTACATGAAGACTGATTTCAAAACTGTTTTGTTCACGGATGAGTGCCGTGCAGCGCTCGATGGTCCAGATGGATGGAGTGGAGGATGGCTGGTTGATGGACACCCCACGCAAACATGGCTACAGCGCCAACAAGGAGGAGGTGGAGTAATGTTTTGGGCTGGAATCATGGGAAGAGAGATTGTCGGCCCCTTTAGGATCCCTGAAGGCGCTAAAGATGAACTCCATAATGTATGTGGATTTTCTCAAACAGCACTTCCTGCCATGGTTCAAGAAGAAGAACCGTGTATTTCACAGCAAGATCATTTTTCTGCATGATAATGCACCATCTCATGCTGCACATAAAACATCTGCATCTCTGGCTGATATGGGCATAAAAGGGGACAAACTTATGGTGTGACCCCCATGCTCCCCTGACCTCTACCCCATTCAGAACCTTTGGAGCATCATTAAAAGGAGTGTCTATGATGGCGGGAGGCAGTTCACATCTAAGCAACAGCTCTGGGAGGGTATTCTGTCCTCATGCAAAACAATTGAAGCAGAAACCATCCAAAACCTGACAAATTCAATGGACGAGAGAGTTCAGAAGCTCCTTTCGAAAAAGGGGTCCTATGTGAAAATGTAACATCACCTAGAATAAAGTTTTGAGTTGAAAACTGTTTGATTTCAGTTTCTAACAACCTGCTAATGCTTATAATTTCAAAAATGACCATTTTTTTGGTCTTTATTAAAATGAAAAGGTTGATCGAAAAGTTTGGGGGATCTAAGAGTGTGGCAACCCAGTAGTCATGATTACTTCGAATTCTGACAATATGAGGGTCATGCTGCAGGTAGTGCAGCAAGAAGGCACTTATGTGCCTTGCGCATCTCGGAGCCCCAAAATTATTTTCCGGGCTAGATGCAGCTAAAAATTATTTTTAATTTTAAATCTGGTGAAGCTTATTATAGATGGCCTAATAGGATCAGTGCTGCACACTGCTACAAAGCCCAAATTATTTTCCAGTCAAGATACAGATAAACATGATTAGTAATTTGAAAGCTTAAAACGGTTGGTAGGGTGATTTTAACCAATCATCAAGCTTTTACTCTCCCCAGGATGACACAGGGGTAGAAAAGTCGTTTCGGATCCATGATTTGTTCATCTTTATGAACGTGAGTCTGTCTACATTATCAGTGGAGAGCCGCGTGCACTTATCTGTCAGCACACCACCAGCAGCGCTGAACACACGTTCAGACAGAACGCTGGCTGCGGGGCATGACAAGATCTCCAAGGCATAAGTGGCTAGCTCCGGCCATTTATCCAGATTGGAAGCCCAAAAAGAGCAAGGGTCCAGTGACACAGTCGTGGCTTCAATGTTTACTTGGAGATACTCCTGTACCATCGTCTCTAGGTGTTGACTATGTGTCAGACTTCTTGTCTCCTGTGGCCTTGCAAAGGATGGGCTAAAAAAGTGGTGAAATGATTCCGCAAAATTGATGTTACCAGCAGATACTGTGGTTCTGTTACGGTTTGAGTGCTGAACACTTGACGGTCCCACGGTTGGCAAGTTGGAACTGTGAGATTCACTACGTGCACCACTGGTATTTTGTGGAAAAGCACATGTAAGATTCTGCAACAGTCTCTGCTGATACTCCTGCATGCGTGCATCCCTTTCTATGGCAGGAATAATTTCTGCAAATTTACTTTTGTACCAGGGATCTAACAGTGTGGCAACCCAGTAGTCAGGATTATTTCTAATTCTCATAATTCGAGGGTCATGTTGCAGGTAGTGCAGCAAGAAGGCACTCATGTGTGTTGCGCATCCAGGAGCACCAAGTCCCTGTTGTGTTGGTGGCGAGGTAACAATCATGCTTCCTTCCTCTGTCCTCTCCCCCCAACCTCGCACAACAGAAATGTGATCAAGGTCTCCCTCATCTGATGAGTCTTCCATCAGTTCGTCCTCCACTTCTTCCTGGGCTCCTGCACCTTCCTCACTAGTTTGGCTGCTACCATGCGCCCTGGTAAAACCATCTCCCCCACCCTCACATGCCTGCCGCCTTGGTGCTGCCGACCGTCTGGACCTTGCAGATGTTAGCCCTTCCGCATACAACTCCTCCTCCTCTACTTCCTCCACCTCCTCTTGTGCCACCACCTGACTCCGAATTCTGTTTAACATGTGCTCCAGCATGTAAATCACCGGAATAGTCATGCTGATAATGGCATCGTCAGCACTAAACATCTTTGTCGCCATTTCAAAACTGTGCAGAAGGGTGCATAGGTCCCTGATCTGAGACCACTCCTCCAGCGTGATTTGCCCCACCTCTGAATCTCGTTGGCCCAGGCTATAAGTCAGAACGTATTGCACCAGGGCTTGTCGGTGCTGCCACAGTCGCTGCAACATGTGCAGAGTTGAATTCCACCGGGTAGGCACATCGCATTTTAGCCGTTGAAGTGGCAGGCCCAACGACTTCTGTAGAGATGTAAGTCGCTGAGCTGCGGGATGCGAACGGCGGAAGTGAGCACACAGCGACCGTGCCCTCTGCAGAAGGCCATCTAGTCTGGGATAGTGGGCTAAAAATTGCTGGACAACCAGGTTCAACACGTGAGCCATACAAGGCACGTGTGTGACATTGCCCCGGCGAAGGGCCGCACCCAGGTTTGCAGCATTGTCGCACACGGCCTTCCCTGGTTTCAGGTCCAGTGGAGACAACCATTCATGAAATTGGTTCTCCAGAGCTGACCACAACTCCTCAGCTGTGTGACTCACATTTCCCAGACATTTCAATGTAAAAACCACCTGATGACGTTGAGCCCTACTGCCAGCATAGTAAGGAGGTGTGCAGGATCCCTTCTGCGCAGTTAGAAAGCTTGTGGCATGACCAGACAGGCTTTGGGTGCAGGTGGAAGACCGAGAGGAGGTTGAGGAGGCAGAAGCAGTGGAGGAACTTTGACATAAAGAGGATTGACGCACAACTCGTGGGGACGGCAAGACTTGGACAGCAGCCCCTTGTCCTGCTGTCACCATAGTTACCCAGTGCCCAGTCAGCGACATGTAACGCCCCTGTCCATGCCTACTCGTCCAAGTGTCTGTGGTGAAATGCACCCTGTCACACACAGAGTTTCTCAAAGAAGCGGTGATGTTGTGTGCGACATGCTGGTGGAGCGCAGGCACACCTTTCTTTGAGAAGTAGTGCCGACTGGGCATCTGGTACTGGGGCACTGCGACGGACATAAGGTCTCGAAAATCCTCTGTGTCCACCAGGCGGAAAGGCAGCATTTCTGTAGCCAAGAGCTTGCAGATGGTGAAATTCAACCTCTTAGCTTTCTCATGGCTAGGAGGAAATGGTCTTTTACTTGTCCACATCTGAGGGACCGAGGGCTGGCTATTGTGCTTAGACGGGGTTGATAAGGGTGTACCCGGCAAACTGCCGGTCTGTGAGGAAGATGCAGGCGGACATGTTAGGTTGCCTTGATCCAAAGGTGGTGCTATCGATGTCGGACAGCGCTCAACACCAGCTGGTGTTACCACCTCCAAAGAAAATGATGACCTGCCAATCACGCTGGCTGTTGCGGGTAAAGAGGTGGCAGGTCTGCGCCCCAAAACAGGTGTGACTGCTGTCCCCCCAGTCACAGAGGATGAAGAGGCCGCGGATGCACAAGATATGGCAGACGGTGATTGGCCCGGCCGGCTAGGCCGCATTGTAGCACACTGAGCTTCCCACTGCAACTTATGCTTCATGTCCATGTGCCGGTTCATGCATGAAGTACTCAAACTATGTATTTTTTGGCCTCTACTTAGCTTTTGCTGACAAATGTTACAGATAACACGAGTTGGGTCATCTTTATCGATCTGAAAAAATGCCCAGGCTATGCAAGGCTTAGCACCCATGCGACCTGAAGAGCCACCACGACTTGTGGTGAGAGGCAGAGTTGTGTTTGAGGATGCAGTTGTTGACGTGCTTCCAGTACTACGTCTCTGTCCAGGAAGGCGCAACCTGACCTTGTCGTCACTAGCATCTTCCTCCACCTCCTCTGCTGACCTCATCTCTTGGCTGACTGTGGGTTGACAGTAAGTGGGATCTCCGACCTCATCATCATCACCCTGTGCGTTATCACACCCGTCGTCCTCAGAGCCAACCTGTTCCTGCCCTGACAAAAAACTAAAGTTGTCGCTCCAATCAGGTATTTGAGTCTTATCATCGTCTTCCTCATTGTCTCCACCAACAGGAGTTACAGTTTGGGAATGAGGGTCTACATTATGGTCAGAACCTTCTGCGTCTGGTCCTGGATCCGACTCATAAAGATTCTGGGCATCAGTGCAGATCATTTCCTCGTCTGGATTCACAGAAGCGCTGGAGTCGACCTCTGATTCCCAGGCTATAGTATGAGTAAACAGCTCTGCAGACTCAACCATCTGTTCTACCTCATACTCAGACGGGCAGCTGGAGATTTGGGAGCTGTGAGGAAGCAAGTGCGATTTGGGTGACACCTTTGAGGACTGGAGTATTTGTGATGTTGAAGTTGATGTGGAGGAGAGCCCACTTAAAGGAGCACTTGATATCCGTTGAAGCACCTGCTGTTTTTGTGCCTCATCTGGAATTTGTAGCGATTGGCGTGGCCGTAAGAAAGGGATCTTATCACATTATCCGCTAAAAGAAGTAGACATTTTAGTTTGGCTGGAAGATGGTCTTTCTTCTGCAGATGTTACTGTTGCTTTAACACCTACCCCACGGACACAACCTTTTTTCCCCTTCCCAACACGCCTATTCCCCTTTCCACCAGCAGCAGGCCTTTTTCCACTCATTTTGGTGGTTAACTAATTCACAACTCTGGAGTTGTTTGCACAAAAAAACAATGGATGGTAACCGAGCAGAGCTGAGTGGCCAAACTGTGGTATTAGGCCAAAACTATTGGCTGGGTTAGATGCAGAAAAAAATTATTTTGAATTTGCAACCTGATGGAGGTCAGTATAGATGGACTAATACAAATAGTCCCACACACAGCTAGAAGCCCAAATATTTTTTCAGAGGTACTGTAGATGCAGATAAAAATTAGTTTTAATTTGCAACCTGATGGAGGTCAGTAAAGATGGACTAATAGAGAAAGTCCGACACACTACTAAAAGGCCAAATATTTTTTCAGAGGTAGATGCAGAAAAAAATATATTCAGTTTGCAACCTGATGGAGGTCAGTATAGATGGACTAATACAAATAGTCCCACACACAGCTAGAAGCCCAAATATTTTTTCAGAGGTACTGTAGATGCAGATAAAAATTATTTTTAATTTGCAACCTGATGGAGGTCAGTATAGATGGACTAATAGACCAAGTCCCACACACTGCTAGAAGCCCAAATATTTTTTCAGAGCTAGATGCAGAAAAAAATTATTTTTAATTTGCAACCTGATGGAGGTCAGTATAGATGGACTAATAGACCAAGTCCCACACACCGCTAGAAGCCCAAATATTTTTTCAGAGCTAGATGCAGAAAAAAATTATTTTTAATTTGCAACCTGATGGAGGTCAGTATAGATGGACTAATAGACCAAGTCCCACACACTGCTAGAAGCCCAAATATTTTTTCAGAGCTAGATGCAGAAAAAAATTATTTTTAATTTGCAACCTGATGGAGGTCAGTATAGATGGACTAATAGACCAAGTCCCACACACCGCTAGAAGCCCAACTATTTTTTCAGAGCTAGATGCAGAAAAAAATTATATTCAATTTGCAACCTGCTGGAGGTCAGTATAGAAGGACTAATAGAACAAGTCCCACACACTGCTAGAAGCCCAAATATTTTTTCAGAGCTAAATGAAGAAAAAAATTATTTTTAATTTGCAACCTGATGGAGGTCAGTATAGATGGACTAATAGACCAAGTCCCACACACTGCTAGAAGCCCAAATATTTTTTCAGAGCTAGATGCAGAAAAAAATTATATTCAGTTTGCAACCTGATGGAGGTCAGTATAGATGGACTAATAGAATGATGCTATGCCCAAAAGATTTTACTTCACTAGGTGCAGTAAAAAAATTGGTATTCTATACACAGGTGTTATATCTTGCAACACAGATAGGCTACTCCACTGACTAACACACTCTGCAATAGGCCAAAAAGGATTAGCTTTGCTAGATTCAGCCAAATGCTGTGAAAAAAACTTGCACAGCACTGGCACAGACCTGCCTGGCAAAAACTGATAGGAACTCATGTAACCTAGTCCTGAAAAGGACTCCAATTACAATTAGTCTTTACTCCCACAACCTATCTATTTAAGAGCACAGACCTCCCTGATAAAAGTCGTAGGAAATGCTGTAACCTAGTCCTTAAAAGGACTGCAATCACAACTATTCCCTACTCCCAAGCTATCTGTATATTTGTGCGAAAATTGGCTTGAAATTAACAAGGTATAGCGCACACAGCAACAGCGGTGCCGTCTAACACGCAGCTGCAGCAGTGAGAAAATGGTGGCGACGGGGAAAATGGCTTGGTCTTATAGGGCAAGGACATGTGACATACACTGCCAATGACACATGCCCTTGCTTGTGTGAAAAAAAGCACTTCGCTCCGTGTGTGCGCTGCTGATAGGCTGACAGATTGCACCTCCCCACTGCAAATGCGGGAAAGAGAAAAAAAAATGGAGATCTTCATTGTTCCTGCAGAGATCCATCCCCTGCCCCTCCCCCCACCCCGCTGTACACTCAAACTGCGTATTAACATTAATTTTCATCATTACTGAGAAAAAATCCAGTTATGATTTTGGTGCACGAACAGTTATCGAACATAACCTCGAACAGCCGAATTTTTCTCAAATTGTTCGTGTTCGCCGAACGGCTCGAACACCGCCCAAAACAGCTCGAATTTGAGATTGGCGAACAGTTCGAGTAGAACAACGCTCATCTCTAATCATGACATCTGCATGTAAATGGCATTTTCACATATGACAGGTTCCCTTTAAGCCAAATCTGGGATTGCTGGTGAATCATTTGGGTGAAGGAGACATACATTTGTTTTCGATGTCAAGGTTCATACAGATCCATTATGCTTGTAACAAAGCTATTGTTTGAAGCTCATATAGGATTGGGCAACTGTGTTTGAGACTATATAGGGGATGGTTGGAGTCCAATGATTAACCCTTTCCTGCGAGTAGATGTACAGTGGGTACATAAAGTATTCAGACCCCTTTAAATTTTTCACTCTTTGTTCATTGCAGCCATTTGGTAAATTCTAAAAAGTTCATTTTTTTCTCATTAAAATACTTTCTCTCTCAGACACTCATATTTAAGTCACATGCTGTTCTTTTCCTTGTGATCCTCCTTGAGATGGTTCTACTCCTTCATTGGAGTCCAGCTGTGTTTTATTAAACTGCTAGGACTTGATTTGGAAAGGCACACACCTGTCTATATAAGACCTCACAGCTCACAGTGCATGTCAGACCAAATGAGATTCATGAGCTCAAAGGAACTGCCCAATGAGCTCAGAGACAGAATTGTGGCAAGACACATATCTGGCCAAGGTTACAAAAGAATTTCTGCATTACTCAATGTTCCTAAGACCACAGTGGCCTCCATAATCCTTAAATGGAAGAAGTTTGGGACCACCAGAAGTCTTCCTAGACCTGGCTGTCCATCCAAACTGAGCAATCGTGGGAGAAGAGCCTTGGTGAGAGAGGTAAAGATTAACCCCAAGATCACTGTGGCTCAGCTCCAGAGATGCAGTAGAGAGATGGGGGAAAGTTCCACAAAGTCAACTATCACTGCAGCCCTCCTTCAGTCGGGCCTTTATGGCAGAGTGGCCCGACGGAAGCCTCTCCTCAGTGCAAGACATATGAAAGCCCGCATAGAGTTTGCTCAAAAACATATGAAGGACTCCAAGACTATGAGAAATAAGATTCGCTGGTCTGATGAGACAAAGACATTGGTGATAATTCTAAGCAGTATGTCTGGAGAAAACCAGGCACTGCTCATCACGTGCTCAATGCAATCCCAACAGTGAAACATGGTGGTGGCAGCATGATGCTTTAGGGGGGTGTTTTTCAGCTGCAGGGACAGGACAACTGGTTTCAATTGAAGGAAACATGAATGCGGCCAAGTACAGACATATCCTGGATGAAAACCTCTTCCAGAGTGCTCTGGACCTCAGACTTGGCCGAAGGTTCACCTTCCAACAAGACAATGACCCTAAGCACACAGCTAAAATAACAAAGGAGAGGCTTCAGAACAACTCTGTGACCATTCTCGACTGGCCCAGCCAGAGCCCTGACCTAAACCCAGTTGAGCATCTCTGGGAGACCTGAAAATGGCTGTCCACCAACGTTCACCATCCAACCTGACGGAACAGGAGGGGATCCGCAAGGAAGAATGGAAGAGGATCCCCAAATCCAGGGGTAAAAACCTTGTTGCATCATTCTCAAGAAGACTCATGGCTGTACTAGCTCAAGAGGGTGCTTCAACTCAATACTGAGCAAAGGGTCTGAATACTTATGACCATGTGATTTTTCAGTTTTTCTTTTTTTAAAAATTTGCAAAAATTTCAACATTTCTGTTTTTTTTTCAGTCAAGATGGGGTGCAGAGTGTACTTTAATGGGAATTTTTTTAAAAATTTTTAGAATTTACCAAATGGCTGCAATGAAACAAAGAGTGAAAAATTTAAAGGGGTCGCAATACTTTCTGTACCACTGCAGCTGTACATCCAGATTGCAGGTGATTTCCCAAAATTGAATGTACCGTTGCATCTGATTGCTGGCATGGGCAAAGGAGTTGTGACTATGTCATCCGCTGCAGAGGTCAGCTGTTATATACAGCTGAGCTCCTGCTATGTGTGCTTAGACCAGAAATAGCGTGATCCCAGCATTTTAACCCCTCAGATGCTACTGTCACTAATGACAGAGGTATGTGAGGAGTTTGAGAAAGAGTGATCAATCCCTTAGTCAGCCCATCGGCACCCCTGCATTGCGAATAAGGGGTGCCAATGGGTTGCTATGGCAACTGGAGATCTGAAAAGGCCTTCGTTCTTCCATATCACTCATTCTATTAGATCCCCATTGGGGAGGACTCTGATAGGGTGGCTAGGGTAAGTAATGCACAATAATGCATAAGTGCTAATGTGTATTATCAATGTGTAATGCACACGCCCGGACTGACTGGCGTGTGAGTGTTTAGTAGTTCCACTGGGCCATGAACCGGAGAGTATCTTACCGATCCGACCAAGGTCGCACGACGGCATACGACACCAGTGCACCAGGGAGGAACCGAGCAGAGGGACCAGGGTCTACTCCAGGTCAGACTCCGGACACGGCTGTTGGCCCACACCGGGGAATACAGGATATGGAAGGTAAGGCTGGAACACAGACTGGGAGTAAAGGCAGACACGGCTGGTATGCAGATGGGTGGACGCTGGTAAGCACGACTGGTATGCAGGCAGAGAGGTGCTGACAGGTACGGCCGGAATGCAGACAGGTGGATGCTGGTAAGCACGACTGGTATGCAGGCAGGGAGGTACTGACAGGCACGACAGGCTGGAGCACAGAGTGGAAAGGACCCAGTACAGACTGGGACTTCCAGAACAGAACCGCAGATGCGGTGGACAAACACAGCAGGTTGAGACCGCTCGGAACGGCGGGCAAGAGCAGAGCAAGACTGCCGGAGCAGCGAACAAAGGGTCAGAGCAGAGCGAGGCTGCTGGAGCAGCGAGCAAAGGGTCAGAGCAGAGCGAGACTGTCGGAGCAGCGAGCAAAGGGTCAGAGCAGAGCGAGGCTGCCGGAGCAGCGAGCAAAGGGTCAGAGCAGAGCGAGACTGCCGGAGCAGCGAGCAAAGGGTCAGAGCGGAGCGAGACTGCCAGAGCAGCAAGCAAAGGCTCAGAGCGGAGCGAGACTGCCGGAGCAGTGAGCTAAGGGTCAGGGCAGAGCGAGACTGCCGGAGCTGTGAGCAAAGGGTCAGAGCAGAGCGGAAAACGCAGGAGCGGTGAGCAATGCGGAGCAGAGCAGAAACCGCAGGAGCGGTGAGCAAGGCAGAGCAGAGCGGAAACCGCAGGAGCGGTGAGCAAGGCGGAGCAGAGCGGAAACCGCAGGAGCAGTGAGCAAGGCGGAGCAGAGCGGAAACCGCAGGAGCGGTGAGCAAGGCGGAGCAGAGCGGAAACCGCAGGAGCGGTGAGCAAGGCGGAGCAGAGCGGAAATCGCAGGAGCGGTGAGCAAGGCGGAGCAGAGCGGAAACCGCAGGAGCGGTGAGCAAGGCGCAGCAGAGCGGAAACCGCAGGAGCGGTGAGCAAGGCGGAGCAGAGCGGAAACCGCAGGAGCGGTGAGCAAGGCGGAGCAGAGCGGAAACCGCAGGAGCGGTGAGCAAAGCAGAAACCGCAGAAGCGGTGAGCAAGGTGGAGCACAGCGGAAACCGCAGAAGCAGTGAGCAAGGCGGAGCAGAGCATAAACCGCAGGAGCGCTGAGCAAGGTGGAGCAGAGCAGAAACCGCAGAAGCTGTGAGCATGGCGGAGCAGAGGGGACAGGGCTCTGTTCACACAGAACAGACAGGAAGGGAAAGGCAGAACCAGATACACACTAGATACTTGCAATGAAGAAGCGAGTGGACACTAAACTCACAAACGAAAGTACAGCGACTGCGAGTAGGAGTTTGGAGCAGGTTCAGACTCTGCAGAAAAAGGGAAGGGACGGACATATAAACAAAACAGGCAAAAGGAAGGAGGGAGAGTGTTCAGACAGGAACTGAGTGTTCGGACAGAAACCGACACTACAACGAGAGAAAGGAGCAAGTCTGGGTATGCGGCCCCCAGAGAGGCGGGACGAACAGGCAAGGAGCGTATTCAGACTGGCCTAGAAATACAGCCTCAGGAAGGCGGACAGACAGGCAAACAAACACAGAAACAGATCTAGGTATGCAGCCCCTAAAAGGCTGGATGAACAGGCTAAGAGTGTGTTCAGACAGCTAGCTGGCTAGAGTGCACAGACAGGAAACAGTTCAGACACGGGAACTGATACCGTAAGGCAGGGAACAGGGAAAGACCTGGCACGTCAGCGACCAAAGGCCAACTGACAGAACAAGATGCTCAGGCAAGGATTACAGGAAAGAGCTGGGTTAAATACCAGGTGACAGACAGCAATAGGTAGAGGACGCACAAGGGGTGTGCCCGCAGCAGCTACAAGAAGCAGGAAGTGATCGGGTGCCGCCCTTAAGCAGAAGAAACAGAGGCAAGCGGACAGCATGGAGGAAAGCCAGAGAGATAGTCTGGACTGGAAATCAAGTGCGCGCTCTTGCACAGTGGGAGATGGACAACTATGCAAGGGCGCCGCCAGGTATGTTACACAATGCAATCAAAGGCTTGCATGTCCAAGCTCCTTTTTGGGATTAGTAAGTGTTGTAAATAGAAAAAGAAAAAAAACAGTATGTTTAAGTGTAATCAGTGAAAATTAGAAATCAAAAAACAAAATCACAGCTTTAATGATAAAAAAATGTTTTTTTTGTTTACTGACCTGAGATATAAGAGACTAGCATTCCCCGACACGTGACAATTCTGTAACTTTCACCTGTACACTATAGCTGACAACTTGCTGCATCAGCCACGATCAGTGTTGGCACCGACCATGGACGTTTAACCCCTTAGATTCTGCTGTCAATAGTGACTACAGAATCTAAATAGTTAACAGAGTGTGGGGGCTTCCTCTTTAATCTCATCGGTACCCTGAGATCTTGATTGTGTGGTCCTGATGTTTGCATGGCAGGTAACGGCCAAATAACGACCTTGAAGTCTGACGGCTATAGCGGACTGTTCAGAAGTTATCAAAATTTAGGTGGTAAAAATAAACTTTTTCATTCTTGTCACGCCACTTTCCATTACTTCCTGAAAAGAACCAGAAGGGTTAATGAACTATCTGATAGCCATTTTGAAAACATTGAGGGTTGCGGTTTTTAAAATGATTTCACTTTTGGGTAGTTTCCAACATACAGGACACCGAAAGTCACTTCAACACTGAACAGCTCCCTATAAAAATAAGTTTTGTAAATTTCCTTAAAAAATGAAAAATTACTGCTACATTTTTAAACCTTGTAAAATGCTAACAAAATAAAACACTTTACAAATGGTGCTGATGTAAAGTAGACATGTGGGAAATGTTATTTATTGATGTTTTTGTGTGGTATGACTAACAGGATTACAGGGATAGTCATTCAAAGTTTGAAAATTGCAATTTTTAAAACATTTTTGTCAAATTTCTGATATTTTTTATAAAAAACGTGAAAAATATCAACCTAAATTTACCATCATTACAAAGTATAATGTGTCACAAAAAATAAATCTCAAAATCAATGGGATATGTTGAAGCATTCCAGAGTTATTACTACATAAAGTGACACTGGTCAGATTTAAAAAAATTGGTCCAGACACTAAGGGGTTAAAACCCAATTACATGCAAAAACAACATATATTTGGAAAAAGAGAGAAAATACACTGGCATAATTGCGTGTTTAATTAATTTTAACTAGAAAAAAATGAAATACAAATTTGATCAAAAAGTTGTACGTATGTACAGTATGTACTGTATAAAAACTACAACTCATTACACAATGAAAACCCATGTCCTTGTACAGTTCTGTAAATCATAGAATCATAGAATGGTAGAGTTGGAAGGGACCTCCTGGGTCATCTGGTCCAACCCCCTGCTCAAAGCAGGATTCACTAAATCATCTCAGACAGATGTCTGTCCAGCCTCTGTTTGAAGACGTCCATTGAAGGGGAACTCACCACCTCTCGTGGCAGCCTGTTCCACTCATTAATCACCCTAACTGTCAAAAAGTTTTTTCTAATATCTAATCTGTGTCTCCTCCCATTTAGTTTCATCCCATTGCTTCTAGTCTTTCCTTGTGCAAATGAGAATAAAGATGATCCTTCTACAATGTGACAGCCCTTGACATATTTGTAGACAGCTATTAAGTCTCCTCTCAGTCTTCTTTTTTGCAAGCTAAACATTCCCAAATCCTGCAACCGTTCCTCATAGGACATGGTTTGCAGACCAGTCACCATTCTGGTCGCTCTTCTCTGAACTTGCTCCAGTTTGTCTATGTCTTTTTTAAAATGTGGTGCCCAAAACTGTACACAGTATTCCAGATGAGGTCTGACCAAAGAGGAGTAAAGACCAATAATGACTTCACGTGATCTAGACTGTATGCTTCTGTTAATACATCCCAGAATTGTATTTGCCTTTTTTGCTGCTGCATCACACTGTTGACTCATGTTCAGTCTATGATCTATTAGTATACCTAAATCTTTTTCACATGTACTGTTGCTTAGCTCTATTCCTCCCATTCTGTATATGCTTTTTTCATTTTTATTGCCCAGATGTAGTACTTTGCATTTTTCCCTGTTAAAAACCATTCTGTTGGTTGCTGCCCACTGCTCCAGTTTATTTAGGTCTTTTTGAATCCTCTCTCTCTCTTCTCTAGTATTAGCTATCCCTCCTAGCTTTGTGTCATCAGCAAATTTAATCAGTTTACCCTCAATTCCTTCATCTAAATCATTGATAAAGATGTTGAACAATACAGGTCCCAGGACTGAGCCCTGTGGTACCCCACTTGAGACATTCATCCAGCTGGATGTGAAGCCATTTACAATCACCCTTTGAGTCCGATCACTAAGCCAGTTATGAATCCACCTAACAGTTGCCTGGTCCATTGCATACTTGGTCATTTTTTCAATAAGGATGGTGTGAGATACTTTGTCAAATGCTTTGCTGAAGTCAAGATATACTATATCTACAGCATTTCCCTGATCCACCCAGTCAGTGATTCTGTCATAGAAGGAAATTAAGTTAGTCTGACATGACTTGTTAGTTATAAACCCATGCTGACTCTGGTTAATCACTTCATTCTTATCCAGGTACTTACATACATGTTGTTTAATAATTTGTTCAAAGATCTTTCCTGGTATAGAAGTCAGACTCACCGGCCTATAGTTCCCTGGGTCCACCTTCTTCCCCTTTTTGAAGATAGGAACAACATTTGCTCTTCTCCAGTCTTCTGGGACTTCTCCTGTTCTCCAAGAATTTTCAAAGATTATGGAGAGTGGTTCTAAAATTTCTTCTACGATCTCCTTCAGTACTCTGGGGTGTAATTCATCTGGACCTGGAGACTTGAACTCATTTATGTTAGCTAAATATTCCCTCACAATCTTTCTGTTTACAGATAACTTGGATTCTTCTATTCCTTTAAAAGGACAGTGAAGATCAGTTGATGTTACATTTTCTTTCTGAGAGAAAACAGATGCAAAATAGGAATTAAAAAGTTTGGCCTTCTCAACATCCTCTCTTACCATTTCTCCATTTTCATCCTGTAAAAATCCTATAGCATCTTTGACTTTTCTTTTACTTTTGACATACCCCCAAAATCCTTTTTTATTGCTTTTGACATCTCTTGCAAGCCTTAATTCATTGTCAGCTTTAGCTAACCTGATACATGCCCTGCAGGATCTGCAGACTGCATTATAATCTTCTTTAGATGTAAACAGAAAAATGAATAAGATAAGCCTCTTAAATTATGGCAACCTAAAAAAATATATATTTTTTTAAGCAATTTTTTTGTGTGAAAAAGCAGTAAAATATAGAAAAGTATACAAACAGAGTATCCCAATAATCATATCACATCCCAAAATAAAGTTAAAATGTCAATTATACTGCACAATGAACTCCGCAAACAATAAAATGCAAAAAAACAGTTGCAGATTTGTTGTTTTGTTTATATTTCTTTCCAAAAAAAGTTAGTAAACGTTTGTTAATGTACCCCAAAATGATGCCACTGACAAACACAACTCATTCCAAAAAAATAAATTCTCATATGACTTTGCTTCCAAAAAACAAAAGAAAATTATGGCTCTTGGAATCCTGGAACGCAACAATAGAAAGGTGAAAAAAGAAGTGCCATAAAGACCAAAACTGTCTGCGATGTCAAAAGATTGAAGAAAACGTACTGTAAACTATGAGGCTATATAAACAGTAAGTTCACCAAACTGCTGAGCTAGATTTCAGTTCCTTTAAAACACAGATTTTCTTTTTGACAGTTGTATGGTTAATATGATGCTTGTTTCACAGCACAGATGACTCTCACTGATAATTGTACTTGTTCACACTAATAATATTAATTATGCTATTGCAATTCTATTCCCTGATTATCAACTTGTTTAGCCTATGGGGAAAAAAGTCATTATCACAAGGAAAAATATCTCTATTTCCCAACCTTATGTCTCCTGACTCTATCATATAAAAGAATGAAGTAGAGATCTGTGGAGCTTACTGAACCCAACATACTGCGTGTTGCTGCCAGGTAAATGTACTTTACATTGGGTACTTGACGATTGCTGATAATCTGCTGATGGTCGGGGGTTCTAGACAACTAAGCCAGCTAATCTTTCCACTGATTTCTGACCTGGGCTTGCTTTCTTTCCTAATATATGACCTAGGCTTCTTTTGATGTGGTGCATAACATTAGGTTTGACACTGACTAATTCCAAAGTTTCCAACATTTCCATTATTATTATTATTTATCGGCCTTCAGCTCGATCTTGAGCCATGACGATTTAATGGTTAAATGCTCTGTAGGTAGATTGATCTTTGGCAAGCCTAGATAGGTCTTCTCCACCGTTATGAATGATTGCATAAAACAATGGAAAATAACAGATTCACTTCATGGCAGATAGATATCTTGCCTTTAATAGACATGTTAAATGCTAGCTTGTGTCAGAGCCTTGACAGTTTGAAGAAAATAGTCTATATTTTTGCCATTGGAAATTTCTAGTGTTTAACCAACTCTAGGCAAAAATATAGAAGTTGTGATGTACTGTAGCAGAACTAAATTTATCATTGTACTGTTTCTTTTTAGCTTTATGAGAGACAACTCACCACATTAAAGGGGTTGTCCAGTCAAAAGTGATAAGTCTGCAGTCACTCTGTGTGACTGTAGACTTATGAATTCCCCCAGCACATGCACTTGTGCTTCGGGGATTGGCCATTATGAGACCCGGTAACAGAGAGTATGTATGTGTTATACATACCCCCGGCCAGTGGGCGCAGCCTCGCTCTCCATACACTTGTATGGAGCAAGGCCATGCCTACTAGTTGGACGCGACCACACTGGCCCTTCATGTTACTAAATTGTGCGTGGCCTCGCTCCATACAAGTGTATGGAGTAAGGCGTCGCTGAATGGCCGGGGGTATGTATAACATATTCAGTGCATTGTGAAAGTATTTGGCCCCCTTGAACTTTTCTACCTTTTGCCACATTTCAGGCTTCAAACATAAAGATATAAAATTCTATTTTTTTTGGAAAGAATCAACAACAAGTGGGACACAATCGTGAAGTGGAACGAAATTTATTGGATATTTTAAACTTTTTAAAAAAAATAAAAAATGAAAAGTGGGGCGTGCAATATTATTCGGCCCTTTTACTTTCAGTGCAGCAAACTCACTCCAGAAGTTCAGTGAGGATCTCTGAATGATTCAATGTTGTCCTAAATGACTGGTAAGGATAAATATAATCCACCTGTGTGTAATCAAGTCTCCGTATAAATGCACCTGCTCTGTGATAGTCTCAGGGTTCTGTTTCAAGTGCAGAGAGCATCATGAAGACCAAGGAACACACCAGGCAGGTCCGAGATACTGTTGTGGCGAAGTTTAAAGCCGAGTTTGGATACAAAAAGATTTCCCAAGGAGCACTGTGCAAGCGATCATATTGAAATGGAAGGAGTATCAGACCACTGCAAATCTACCAAGACCCGGCCATCCCTCTAAACTTTCATCTCGAACAAGGAGAAGACTGATCAGAGATGCAGCAAAAAGGCCCATGATCACTCTGGATGAGCTGCAGAGATCTACAGCTGAGGTGGGAGAGTCTGTCCATAGGACAACAATCAGTTGTACACTGCACAAATCTGGCCTTTATGGAAGAGTGGCAAGAAGAAAGCCATTTCTCAAAGATATCCATAAAAAGTCTCATTTGAAGTTTGCCACAAGCCACCTGGGAGACACACCAAATATGTGGAATAAGGTGCTCTGGTCAGATGAAACCAAAATCTAACTTTTTGGCCACAATGCAAAACGATATGTTTGATGCAAAAGCAACACAGCTCATCACCCTCTAAACACCATCCCCACTGTCAAACATGGTGGTGACAGCATCATGGTTTGGGACTGCTTTTCTTCAGCAGGGACAGGTAAGATGGTTAAATTTGATGGGAAGATAGACGGAGCCAAATACAGGACCATTCTGGAAGAAAACCTGTTGGAGTCTGAAAAAGACCTGAGACTGGGACAGAGATTTATTTTCCAATAAGACAATGATCCCAAACATAAAGCAAAATCTACAATAGAATGGTTCAAAAATAAACGTATCCAGGTGTTAGAATGGCCAAGTCAAAGTCCAGACCTGATTGTAATTGAGAATCTGTGGAAAGAGCCCATAACTGCTGTTCACACACGCCCTCCATCCAACCTCAATGAGCTTGAGCTGTTTTGCAAGGAAGAATGGGCAAGAATTTCCGCCTCTCAATGTGCAAAACTAATAAAGACATACCCCAAGAGACTTGCAGCTGTAATCGCAGCAAAAGGTGGCGCTACAAAGTATTAACTCAAGGGGGCCGAATAATATTGCACGCCCCACTTCTCATTTTTTTTTTAAAAGTTTAAAATATCCAATAAATTTTGTTCCACTTCACGATTGTGTCCCACTTGTTGTTGATTCTTTCCAAAAAAATTTGAATTTTATATCTTTATGTTTGAAGCCTGAAATGTGGCAAAAGGTAGAAAAGTTCAAGGGGGCCAAATACTTTCACAATGCACTGTATATGTTATACATACCCCCGGCCATTCAGCGACGCCTCACTCCATACACTTGTATGGAGCGAGGCCACGCACCATTTAGTAACATGAAGGGCCAGTGTGTATGCTCTTAGTATTTTTCTAAACATTACACTAGTATTTAAGCATAAAAGTTTAATTGGTTTCATCTCTGTGTGCTCCAATCCAAAGCCTTTGGCTGCGTGCCCACTATTAGATTTTAAAACATTTTTGCCTCGGAATTTCCGCAGCGAAAACGCTTAAAAAACGCTTGGTAATAGGTGCCCCATGGTCCCCAATGATAATCAGCATGTGCTATGCACATGCTGCGGAAATTTCCGCTACAGATTATCATTGCGGAAAATACGCAGCATGTCCATTATTTTCGCAGACACGCAAGCGTAATTGCCGCCATTGACTTGCATTAAATCGCTTAATATCTGCATTACTACATGTGCACATGCGGATATTAAGCGATTCAATGTGCGGATGGTACCCGGGTCTGGAGAAGAGGAGACTCTCCTCCAGACCCGAGTACCATAGTACCTGTTAAAAAAAGAATTTAAAATAAAAAATAAACATTATACTTACCTTCCGATGGCCCCTGGTCTCCTGTACGATGCGTCCAGTCTCTTGTATGGCTCTACCAATTTGTAAATTATGTTTGGCCCTGTAGTGCGGTAATGCTTGTGCATGTAGTGCCACTTAACCATAACTTCACAATAAAGGTTTTTTATGTAAATTCCTTTGTCTCTTTGGACCTATCATTCGGTGGTTCTCTTTTTGTCTTGTGTATTAGGTAGTGTAGGGAGAAAAACCGTACATTACACATATCCATCTTAACAAACAGTCCTTTTAAGGACTAACTAATCCATCTGCAGAGATATCAGGCAGGCAGGGCATATAGGCAGGCAGACAGGGTATATCGCAGACTGCAGTGTTAGATATTTCTATACAAAGGCCCAGGTCTCAGGGGCCAGGAATACTGTGTTTTGGATCTTAATCCTCATTATTTGCTTAAAAAGCAATCCAGAGAACACCGTTTTTCTGCGCCATTTGCTTGTTGGCACTGCAGAATACAGCCACGTCCTTTCCATACTACAGCGCTAGAAATCCAGCTATTTAAAATTGTGTTTTCTCAATCACACGGATCACATATACGTTGTTAGAAAATACTGCTATTTTTGGCCTCCATTCCAATTTTTTTTCACTGCTTCAGCAAAGTTTTTGACACCGGTTTGCTGTTCAAACTAGTTACCTACAGGCCAGGTATGTAAAACTCTGTTTTCTCTGTCACACGGATCACATATACGTTGTCAGAAAATACTGCCATTTCTGGCCTCCATTAAAAATTTCTTTCAGTGTGTCAGTGAAGCAATTCACACCAGTTTGCTGTTCAAACTAGTTACCTACAGGACAGGTATTTAAAACTCTGTTTTCTCCGTCACACGGATCACATATAAGTTCGCTCCAAACTCAGTCATTTGTAGTGAACGTGAAAGATACTGTCCTCCATTTAAAATGTGCAAGGCACGTGGCAAGGGTCAGAGAACTGGACGTGATGGTGATGGTGCATGCAGAGGCTGAGGACAAGCTGAAATTGTGCCACAACAAACACCAACATCTTCTCGCCCAACCTTCCTGTCCCAAATCCTAGGGGACCGTAGCACACCACTATTGAACCCAGAGCAGTGTCAAAAGGTTGTTGGTTGGATAGAGGATAATGCTTCCAGTCACATAGCCACCACCACCACCATCACCACCCTGTCTACCACACGGTCAAGTCTCAGTAACCGTGAGTCTGGACCGCATATTCCTCACCCTGATCCTCCTTCCTCCCACCATGCTGAGTGTCCGGAGACAACTGATCCCACACTTGGACACTCTGAAGAGCTGTTCACTTTTCCACTTATAGATTCGGGCCTCTCGCCCGGTCCATTTGAAGAGGGGCAAGAGGAGATCGCATGTAGCGATGCCAAAATATTTGAGCAGCCACAGTCCTACGAAGGCGACAGTGGGAAAGTGTCACAAGAGGTGGACGATGAGGAAACACAATTGCCAAAAAGTCAGGAGGAGGACCAGGGTGCGGAAGTGGAAGACGAGGTGGTGGATGATATAGTAACTGACTCAACCTGGCAGGAGGACATGCAGAGCGAGGACAGCAGCACACAGGGGGAGGGAGGCAGAGCACCCCAACAGGCAGGAAGAAGCAGTGTGGTGGCCGCAGACAGAAGGCAGGCAACCGTTCCCCGTAATACCAACATGAAAGAAGCTGCCAGTATAACTGTAAGTTCTTCCCGAGTCTGGTTGTTTTTTAAAGACTCTGCCGATAACCCCAAAAATGCCATTTGCACCACCTGCCAGGCCAGCATCAGCAGGAGTGGCAAAACGACCAGCCTGACAACCAGCTGCATGATCAGGCACATGGCACCAAGGCACCCGACTTTGTGGGCCAAACCCCAGGGTCCAGGAACAGTGTCTGCGGGTGGCACTGTCCATGGTGCATTCGAGGATGCCTCCTGCCCTGCACCTGTCATTGCACACTCTCAAGTAGCAGCATCAAGAAGCACGTCCATGTCCTTGTCCCAGCACAGCGTTCAGTTCTCCATACCCCAGTCCTTGGAACGCAAGCGCATATATGCAGCCAAGGCCCCACAGGCCACACTACTAAATTCTCACATTTCACGACTGCTTGCGCACGAAATATTGCCTTCTAGGCTCGTGGAGACGGAAGCATTCCGCAGCCTGATGGTGGCAGAATGTACCTCGGTCCCCAGCCACTATTTCTCCCGGTGTGCAGTCTCTGTTAGTGTTGAGCCACCCCCGTAGTGTTCGAGTTCGGTTCGTCGAACACCCGTGTGTTCGCCGAACTGTTCGTCGAACTGTTCGTCGAACACCTTCGAACACCGTTAAAACCAATGGCAGGCAAACAAAAACACATAGAAACACATAGAAAACACCTTCAAAGGTGTCCAAAAGCTGACAAACTGCTCAGAAGACACAACTAACACATGGAAAAGTGACAAGTACATATAGTCATGCGAAAAGAAAAGAGGTGGAGGAGTAAAAGGAGGGGGAGACACAAATATAGGCATGTCATGCCCTTCTAAAATCCAAAAAGTGAGAAGCCGACATGTTCAGTCCGCTCCTGCCCGTGCCACCTCCGTGTCGCCGGGTTTGTGCCAGAGCCGCGGTGAACCCTGACGGCCAGCCCCCCTCTCCCAATATTGGTGCCTGTCCGCTGGTGGGTCGAGCGAGCCCCCCTGTGGTGGAGGCAGCTCTAAGCTTTTTAATTTAAATTGTCTCTCTAATTTGAATGAATACACTTTAAATCCATTTACAAGGATCTATTGGAGGGCAAGTCTCATGCCAGCAGCTGCGTAATTCCAGCTCCAGTAGCGTCCACTAAAGCTGCTGCAGTTAAAAAGCTTTTATAAGGATCGAGCTCGGCTGTCCACCGCAAGGCATCCTACTGCCAGTCCCAGCCCCTATGCCTTGGGGTGCCTCTTGATGCTCTTCACTGAGTATCCCGTGGTCCCGAAGCATTTCCTTTGAAAAAATTAAGTGTCCAAACTACAGGTGGTGTAGCTTGCTTAACAGCCGGGATAATCCGCTGACTAGCAGACACTGCTACTAGGCACAAAGTATTTCCTGGGCTAGATGCAGTTAAAAATTTGTAATTAGATACTCTCGTTGGATGCTGAGAAAGCATTCCATAGAGTCTCCTGGCACGCCATATATGATTCTCTTAAAAAGCTTGGGGTAGGGGTCTAGGGGACCCTTTTATAGCCAAAATCAAGGCCCTGTATCACAATACGTCACCTAGGCTGAAGATAAATGGAACTGTAGCACCCTGAGGGCTCGGTTGCTACAGAGGTATTGCACCTCACCCAGAGGTGTGATATCTCACTCTCAGGTAAGGATGGAGTGTGGATCAGGACCCGACACCTGCATGCATTACACCACATTGCCGTGGGGCAGGGCGACCAATATGCCTCTGAGATGGGCACGACAGTCCCTGTCCCTGGCTGGAGTGGGGGGAGGGAACACTGAGGAAGGGGAACCCTGTAGTGCAGGAGCAGGGAGGAAGCAGTTCCTGGGTGCATTGAGAAGGGAGTATAAAAGGTGGGCACCATCTTAGTTCAGTGCAGAGAAGTCTGAGCAGAAGTGGCAGGGAGCAGGGGCTCTGCATGAGCTCTGCTCCGGAGGCGGGCCTAGTAACAGAGGAACAGGCCTGGAAGAGGGAGAAGGAAGGAAGAGGAGCGGAGAAGGCTCCTGGAACGAGGAATGAAGGGATCCCAGGGGTGCGGACGGGCGAGTCGCCACCGCACGCCCGAATCCACCTGCGTGGAGGGGTCAGGCCAAAGGGGGAGACCGGTCCCCGAAACTAGTGGAGGCCTGAAACGACCCTCAGCTAGAAACCGGAGGCTCTGACATTTTATGTGGCGCAGCCCCTCGCTACACCCGCTAGGAAGGCACCACATAGGGTCAGGGAAACTGGCGCCAAGTTTACCAAGAGGAGGCCCGAGGCAGCCGGACAGAAGGGTTGGTAAGAAAGGCCAGACAAAGTACACACAAAGGGGGTCCCGTGAAGCGCTCCAAAGTTATCTGGGAGTTGTCTGAGCCCCTCACCTGGTGAGCACAGTACGACGTGGGCAGCCGTTACCTGCAGACGTGGTCTGGATAATAAGAACTGTGAGTAAAGGCCCTGGACTGCATCACTGACTCCGTGTCGTTACTGCTGCTGCCCTGCACCATCACCCCCATCCTCCGCATACACTGCCCTGAGGCTTTACTCCTCCCGTGGGGAGTTATGCTACGCTCTGCTGCACCCACAACACCAGCCTCAGCGGTCTGCCCTGCAGCGGCGGTTCACTCTGACCGCAATCCACGGGTGGCGTAGTCGGACATTTAAACATCAAAACCACATAAATAGTTCCGCCACTGGTTTGACCACCCTGAGCCACGGAACCGGGTCGCCGCCACGAAGACTACAACCACCAGCATCCACTAAAAAGGGTCCGGCTCCGGGTGTCCCAAGGCCCAGGGGGTGCATCAGAACATTTTCATCACGTTTCACAATCACCAATGGGACAAGGCAGGGATGTCCTCTGTCCCCTCTCTTATACATCCTAGTGACGGAGCACCTGCTCTCATCAATTCGCCATAACCCCAATATTAGGTGGATTGAGGTGGGAGGCACCGAGTACAAGTGCTCTCTATTTGCTGATGATGTCCTAGTATATATCACTCAATCACATATATCCATCCATGCTGTTATGGCTGAAATAGATCACTTTGTTACATGGTCAAATTTTAAAATCAATGCAGCGAAGTCTGAGGCCCTCGATGTCTCCCTCCCCAAATCCATATAGGATTCCATCCAGTCCAACTTTCCCTTTGCCTGGCCCTCACAGGGTATCAAATACTTAGGAATTCCTATTCATAGAGACCTCTCCCATCTATGTTATCTTAATTTTGGGCCCTTTATTGAACAACTCCATACAGACCACGTTTGGCAAGTTAGAACTGTAAGATTCACTACGTGAACCACTGGTGTTTTGTGGAAAAGCACATGTACACTGTGTTCCAAATTATTATGCAAAAAGTGTTTAGGAGTGATAAGGGAAGAATTTGTTTGTTTGTCAGTTAAACTCATTGATGGTGATGTGTGTCAGGGCTCTTTATATCACTGTAAGCAATTGCAGACACCTGTGCTAATTAGTTTGGCAGGTGTGTCCAATGAAAGGCAAGACTACTTAAGAAGGCTGTCTCACATTATTAAGCAGCCTACATTTTCTGCCAAAATGGGAAAGAAAAAGGATGTGTCGGCTGCTGAGAAGCAACAAATTGTGGAGTGTTTAGGTCAAGGCATGACTACAATCAACATTGTGCGATGATCAGGATGAAGTGTCTTGGCAATCAAGAAGTGCGTGCTGATAAGGGCAAATTGAGGACTCTTTCCTACAGGCAATTACGTCAGGTTAAAAGAGCAGCGGCAAAAAAGCCTTGTCATAGCAGCAGACAAGTTTTTGAAGCTGCTGGTGCCTCCAACGTCCCCCGAACAACAAGATGCAGGGTCCTTCAGAGGTTTGCAGCTGTGCATACGCCATCCTGTCGACCTCCTCTATCCACTTCACACAAGCAGAAACGGCTCCAGTGGGCTAAACATTACATGAAGACTGATTTCAAAACTGTTTTGTTCACGGATGAGTGCCGTGCAGCGCTCGATGGTCCAGATGGATGGAGTGGAGGATGGCTGGTTGATGGACACCCCACGCAAACACGGCTACAGCGCCAACAAGGAGGAGGTGGAGTAATGTTTTGGGCTGGAATCATGGGGAGAGAGATTGTCGGCCCCTTTAGGATCCCTGAAGGCGCTAAAGATGAACTCCATAATGTATGTGGATTTTCTCAAACAGCACTTCCTGCCATGGTTCAAGAAGAAGAACCGTGTATTTCACAGCAAGATCATTTTTTTGCATGATAATGCACCATCTCATGCTGCACATAAAACATCTGCATCTCTGGCTGATATGGGCATAAAAGGGGACAAACTTATGGTGTGACCCCCATGCTCCCCTGACCTCTACCCCATTCAGAACCTCTGGAGCATCATCAAAAGGAGTGTCTATGATGGCGGGAGGCAGTTCACATCTAAGCAACACCTCTGGGAGGGTATTCTGTCCTCATGCAAAACAATTGAAGCAGAAACCATCCAAAACCTGACAAATTCAATGGACGAGAGAGTTCAGAAGCTCCTTTCGAACAAGGGGTCCTATGTGAAAATGTAACATCACCTAGAATAAAGTTTTGAGTTGAAAACTGTTTGATTTCAGTTTCTAATAACCTGCTAATGCTTATAATTTCAAAAATGACCATTTTTTTGGTCTTTATTAAAATGAAAAGGTTGATCGAAAAGTTTGGGGGATCTAAGAGTGTGGCAACCCAGTAGTCATGATTACTTCGAATTCTGACAATATGAGGGTCATGTTGCAGGTAGTGCAGCAAGAAGGCACTTATGTGTCTTGCGCATCTCGGAGCCCCAAAATTATTTTCCGGGCTAGATGCAGCTAAAAATTATTATTAATTTTAAATCTGGTGGAGCTTAGTATAGATGGCCTAATAGGATCAGTGCTGCACACTGCTACAAAGCCCAAATTATTTTCCAGCCAAGATACAGATAAACATGATTAGTAATTTGAAAGCTTAAAACGGTTGGTAGGGTGATTTTAACCAATCATCAAGCTTTTATTCTCCCCAGGATGACACAGGGGTAGAAAAGTCGTTTCGGATCCATGATTTGTTCATCTTTATGAGCGTGAGTCTGTCTACATTATCAGTGGAGAGCCGCGTGCGCTTATCTGTCAGCACACCACCAGCAGCGCTGAACACACGTTCAGACAGAACGCTGGCTGCGGGGCATGACAAGATCTCCAAGGCGTAAGTGGCTAGCTCCGGCCATTTATCCAGATTGGAAGCCCAAAAAGAGCAAGGGTCCAGTGACACAGTCATGGCTTCAATGTTTACTTGAAGATACTCCTGTACCATCGTCTCTAGGCGTTGACTATGTGTCAGACTTCTTGTCTCCTGTGGCCTTGCAAAGGATGGGCTAAAAAAGTGGTGAAATGATTCCGCAAAATTGATGTTACCAGCAGATACTGTGGTTCTGTTACGGTTTGAGTGCTGAACACTTGACGGTCCCACGGTTGGCAAGTTGGAACTGTGAGATTCACTACGTGCACCACTGGTGTTTTGTGGAAAAGCACATGTAAGATTCTGCAACAGTCTCTGCTGATACTCCTGCATGCGTGCATCCCTTTCTATGGCAGGAATAATTTCGGCAAATTTACTTTTGTACCGGGGATCTAACAGTGTGGCAACCCAGTAGTCAGGATTATTTCTAATTCTCACAATTCGAGGGTCATGTTGCAGGTAGTGCAGCAAGAAGGCACTCATGTGTGTTGCGCATCCAGGAGCACCAAGTCCCTGTTGTGTTGGTGGCGAGGTAACAATCATGCTTCCTTCCTCTGTCCTCTCCCCCCAACCTCGCACAACAGAAATGTGATCAAGGTCTCCCTCATCTGATGAGTCTTCCATCAGTTCGTCCTCCACTTCTTCCTGGGCTCCTGCACCTTCCTCACTAGTTTGGCTGCTACCATGCGCCCTGGTAAAACCATCTCCCCCACCCTCACATGCCTGCCGCCTTGGTGCTGCCGACCGTCTGGACCTTGCAGATGTTAACCCTTCCGCATACAACTCCTCCTCCTCTACTTCCTCCACCTCCTCTTGTGCCACCACCTGACTCCGAATTCTGTTTAACATGTGCTCCAGCATGTAAATCACCGGAATAGTCATGCTGATAATGGCATCGTCAGCACTAAACATCTTCGTCGCCATATCAGAACTGTGCAGAAGGGTGCATAGGTCCCTGATCTGAGACCACTCCTCCAGTGTAATTTGCCCCACCTCTGGATCTCGTTGGCCCAGGCTATACGTCAGAACGTATTGCACCAGGGCTTGTCGGTGCTGCCACAGTCGCTGCAACATGTGCAGAGTTGAATTCCACCGGGTAGGCACATCGCATTTTAGCCGGTGAAGTGGCAGGCCCAACGACTTCTGTAGAGATGTAAGTCGCTGAGCTGCGGGATGCGAACGGCGGAAGTGAGCACACAGCGACCGTGCCCTCTGCAGAAGGCCATCTAGTCTGGGATAGTGGGCTAAAGATTGCTGGACAACCAGGTTCAACACGTGAGCCATACAAGGCACGTGTGTGACATTGCCCCGGCGAAGGGCCGCACCCAGGTTTGCAGCATTGTCGCACACGGCCTTCCCTGGTTTCAGGTCCAGTGGAGACAACCATTCATGAAATTGGTTCTCCAGAGCTGACCACAACTCCTCAGCTGTGTGACTCACATTTCCCAGACATTTCAAAGTAAAAACCGCCTGATGACGTTGAGCCCTACTGCCAGCATAGTAAGGAGGTGTGCAGGATCCCTTCTGCGCAGTTAGAAAGCTTGTGGCATGACCAGACAGGCTTTGGGTGCAGGTGGAAGACCGAGAGGAGGTTGAGGAGGCAGAAGCAGTGGAGGAACTTTGACATAAAGAGGATTGACGCACAACTCGTGGGGACGGCAAGACTTGGACAGCAGCCCCTTGTCCTGCTGTCACCATAGTTACCCAGTGCCCAGTCAGCGACATGTAACGCCCCTGTCCATACCTACTCGTCCAAGTGTCTGTGGTGAAATGCATCCTGTCACACACAGAGTTTCTCAAAGAAGCGGTGATGTTGTGTGCAACATGCTGGTGGAGCGCAGGCACACCTTTCTTTGAGAAGTAGTGCCGACTGGGCATCTGGTACTGGGGCACTGCGACGGACATAAGGTCTCGAAAATCCTCTGTGTCCACCAGGCGGAAAGGCAGCATTTCTGTAGCCAAGAGCTTGCAGATGGTGAAATTCAACCTCTTAGCTTTCTCATGGCTAGGAGGAAATGGTCTTTTACTTGTCCACATCTGAGGGATCGAGGGCTGGCTATTGTGCTTAGACGGGGTTGATAAGGGTGTCCCCGGCAAACTGCTGGTCTGTGAGGAAGATGCAGGCCGACATGTTAGTTTGCCTTGATCCAAAGGTGGTGCTATCGATGTCGGACAGCGCTCAACACCAGCTGGTGTTACCACCTCCAAAGAAAATGATGACCTGCCAATCACGCTGGCTGTTGCGGGTAAAGAGGTGGCAGGTCTGCGCCCCAAAACAGGTGTGACTGCTGTCCCCCCAGTCACAGAGGATGAAGAGGCCGCGGATGCACAAGATATGGCAGACGGTGATTGGCCCGGCCGGCTAGGCCGCATTGTAGCACACTGAGCTTCCCACTGCAACTTATGCTTCATGTCCATGTGCCGGTTCATGCATGAAGTACTCAAACTATGTATTTTTTGGCCTCTACTTAGCTTTTGCTGACAAATGTTACAGATAACACGAGTTGGGTCATCTTTATCGATCTGAAAAAATGCCCAGGCTATGCAAGGCTTAGCACCCATGCGACCTGAAGAGCCACCACGACTTGTGGTGAGAGGCAGAGTTGTGTTTGAGGATGCAGTTGCTGACGTGCTTCCAGTACTACGTCTCTGTCCAGGAAGGCGCAACCTGACCTCGTCGTCACTAGCATCTTCCTCCACCTCCTCTGCTGACCTCATCTCTTGGCTGACTGTGGGTTGACAGTAAGTGGGATCTCTAACCTCATCATCATCACCCTGTGCGTTATCACACCCGTCGTCCTCAGAGCCAACCTGTTCCTGCCCTGACAAAAAACTAAAGTTGTCGCTCCAATCAGGTATTTGAGTCTCATCATCGTCTTCCTCATTGTCTCCACCAACAGGAGTTACAGTTTGGGAATGAGGGTCTACATTATGGCCAGAACCTTCTGCGTCTGGTCCTGGATCCGACTCATAAAGATTCTGGGCATCAGTGCAGATCATTTCCTCGTCTGAATTCACAGAAGCGCTGGAGTCGACCTCTGATTCCCAGGCTATAGTATGAGTAAACAGCTCTGCAGACTCAACCATCTGTTCTACCTCATACTCAGACGGGCAGCTGGAGATTTGGGAGCTGTGAGGAAGCAAGTGCGATTGGGGTGACACCTTTGAGGACTGGAGTATTTGTGATGTTGAAGTTGATGTGGAGGAGAGCCCACTTAAAAGAGCACTTGATATCCGTTGAAGCATCTGCTGTTTTTGTGCCTCATCTGGAATTTGTAGCGATTGGCGTGGCCGTAAGAAAGGGATCTTATCACATTGTCCGCTAAAAGAAGTAGACATTTTAGTTTGGCTGGAAGATGGTCTTTCTTCTGCAGATGTTACTGTTGCTTTAACACCTACCCTACGGAAACAACCTTTTTTCCCCTTCCCAACACGTCTATTCCCCTTTCCACCAGCAGCAGGCCTTTTTCCACTCATTTTGGTGGTTAACTAATTCACAACTCTGGAGTTGTTTGCACAAAAAAACAATGGATGGGAACCGAGCAGAGCTGAGTGGCCAAACTGTGGTATTAGGCCAAAACTATTGGCTGGGTTAGATGGAGAAAAAAATTATATTCGATTTGCAACCTGATGGAGGTCAGTATAGATGGACTAATAGAACAAGTCCCAAACATAGCTAGAAGCCCAAATATTTTTTCAGAGGTAGATGCAGAAAAAAAATATATTCAGTTTGCAACCTGATGGAGGTCAGTATAGATGGACTAATAGAGAAAGTACCACACACTGCTAGAAGGCCAAATATTTTTTCAGAGCTAGATGCAGACAAAAAATTATATTCAGTTTGCAACCTGATGGAGGTCAGTATAGATGGACTAATAGAACAAGTCCCACACACAGCTAGAAGCCTAAATATTTTTTCAGAGGTAGATGCAGAAAAAAATTATATTCAGTTTGCAACCTGATGGAGGTCTGTATAGATGGATTAATAGAACAAGTCCCACACACAGCTAGAAGCCCAATATTTTTTCAGAGGTAGATGCAGATAAAAATTATTTTTAATTTGCAACCTGATGGAGGTCAGTATAGAGGGACTAATAGAGAAAGTCCCACACACTGCTAGAAGGCCAAATATTTTTTCAGAGCTAGATGCAGATAAAAATTATTTTTAATTTGCAACCTGATGGAGGTCAGTATAGATGGACTAATAGAGAAAGTCCCACACACTGCTAGAAGGCCAAATATTTTTTCAGAGCTAGATGCAGATAAAAATTATTTTTAATTTGCAACCTGATGGAGGTCAGTATAGATGGACTAATAGAGAAAGTCCCACACACTGCTAGAAGGCCAAATATTTTTTCAGAGCTAGATGCAGAAAAAAATTATATTCAGTTTGCAACCTGATGGAGGTCAGTATAGATGGACTAATAGAACAAGTCCCACACACAGCTAGAAGCCCAAATATTTTTTCAGAGGTAGATGCAGATAAAAATTATTTTTAATTTGCAACCTGATGGAGGTCAGTATAGATGGACTAATAGAGAAAGTCCCACACACTACTAGAAGGCCAAATATTTTTTCAGAGGTAGATGCAGATAAAAATTATTTTTAATTTGCAACCTGATGGAGGTCAGTATAGATGGACTAATAGAGAAAGTCCCACACACTACTAGAAGGCCAAATATTTTTTCAGAGCTAGATGCAGAAAAAAATTATATTCAGTTTGCAACCTGATGGAGGTCAGTATAGATGGACTAATAGAACAAGTCCCACACACAGGTAGAAGCCCAAATATTTTTTCAGAGGTAGATGCAGATAAAAATTATTTTTAATTTGCAACCTGATGGAGGTCAGTATAGATGGACTAATAGAGAAAGTCCCACACACTGCTAGAATGCCAACTATTTTTTCAGAGCTAGATGCAGAAAAAAATTATATTCAGTTTGCAACCTGATGGAGGTCTGTATAGATGGATTAATAGAACAAGTCCCACACACAGCTAGAAGCCCAATATTTTATTAGAGGTAGATGCAGAAAAAAAATATATTCAGTTTGCAACCTGATGGAGGTCTGTATAGATGGATTAACAGAACAAGTCCCACACACAGCTAGAAGCCAAATATTTTTTCAGAGGTAGATGCAGAAAAAAATTATATTCAGTTTGCAACCTGATGGAGGTCAGTATAGATAAACTAATAGAACAAGTCCCACACACAGCTAGAAGCCCAAATATTTTTTCAGAGGTAGATGCAGATAAAAATTATTTTTAATTTGCAACCTGATGGAGGTCAGTATAGATGGACTAATAGAGAAAGTCCCACACACTGCTAGAAGGCCAAATATTTTTTCAGAGCTAGATGCAGATAAAAAATATTTTTAATTTGCAACCTGATGGAGGTCAGTATAGATGGACTAATAGAGAAAGTCCCACACACTGCTAGAAGGCCAAATATTTTTTCAGAGCTAGATGCAGAAAAAAATTATATTCAGTTT
The DNA here is from genome assembly GCF_046119375.1 of Phyllobates terribilis. NCBI lineage: Eukaryota > Metazoa > Chordata > Amphibia > Anura > Dendrobatidae > Phyllobates > Phyllobates terribilis. The sequence goes on along the minus strand of NW_027362763.1, from coordinate 524,596,693 downwards.
GCAACCTGATGGAGGTCAGTATAGATGGATTAATAGAACAAGTCCCACACACAGCTAGAAGCCCAAATATTTTTTCAGACGTAGATGCAGATAAAAATTATTTTTAATTTGCAACCTGATGGAGCTCAGTATAGATGGACTAATAGAGAAAGTCCCACACACTGCTAGAAGGCCAAATATTTTTTCAGAGGTAGATGCAGATAAAAATTATTTTTAATTTGCAACCTGATGGAGGTCAGTATAGATGGACTAATAGAGAAAGTCCCACACACTACTAGAAGGCCAAATATTTTTTCAGAGCTAGATGCAGAAAAAAATTATATTCAGTTTGCAACCTGATGGAGGTCAGTATAGATGGACTAATAGAACAAGTCCCACACACAGGTAGAAGCCCAAATATTTTTTCAGAGGTAGATGCAGATAAAAATTATTTTTAATTTGCAACCTGATGGAGGTCAGTATAGATGGACTAATAGAGAAAGTCCCACACACTGCTAGAAGGCCAAATATTTTTTCAGAGCTAGATGCAGATAAAAAATATTTTTAATTTGCAACCTGATGGAGGTCAGTATAGATGGACTAATAGAGAAAGTCCCACACTCTGCTAGAAGGCCAAATATTTTTTCAGAGCTAGATGCAGATAAAAATTATTTTTAATTTGCAACCTGATGGAGGTCAGTATAGATGGACTAATAGAGAAAGTCCCACACACTGCTAGAAGGCCAAATATTTTTTCAGAGCTAGATGCAGAAAAAAATTATATTCAGTTTGCAACCTGATGGAGGTCAGTATAGATGGATTAATAGAACAAGTCCCACACACAGCTAGAAGCCCAAATATTTTTTCAGAGGTAGATTCAGATAAAAATTATTTTTAATTTGCAACCTGATGGAGGTCAGTATAGATGGACTAATAGAGAAAGTCCCACACACTGCTAGAAGGCCAAATATTTTTTCAGAGGTAGATGCAGATAAAAATTATTTTTAATTTGCAACCTGATGGAGGTCAGTATAGATGGACTAATAGAGAAAGTCCCACACACTACTAGAAGGCCAAATATTTTTTCAGAGCTAGATGCAGAAAAAAATTATATTCAGTTTGCAACCTGATGGAGGTCAGTATAGATGGACTAATAGAACAAGTCCCACACACAGGTAGAAGCCCAAATATTTTTTCAGAGGTAGATGCAGATAAAAATTATTTTTAATTTGCAACCTGATGGAGGTCAGTATAGATGGACTAATAGAGAAAGTCCCACACACTGCTAGAAGGCCAAATATTTTTTCAGAGCTAGATGCAGATAAAAATTATTTTTAATTTGCAACCTGATGGAGGTCAGTATAGATGAACTAATAGAGAAAGTCCCACACACTGCTAGAAGGCCAACTATTTTTTCAGAGCTAGGTGCAGAAAAAAATTATATTCAGTTTGCAACCTGATGGAGGTCTGTATAGATGGACTAATAGAACAAGTCCCACACACAGCTAGAAGCCCAAATTTTTTTTCAGAGGTAGATGCAGATAAAAATTATTTTTAATTTGCAACCTGATGGAGGTCAGTATAGATGGACTAATAGAGAAAGTCCCACACACTGCTAGAAGGCCAAATATTTTTTCAGAGCTAGATGCAGATAAAAATTATTTTTAATTTGCAACCTGATGGAGGTCAGTATTAGAGATGAGCGTTGTTCTACTCGAACTGTTCGCCAATCTCAAATTCGAGCTGTTTTGGGCGGTGTTCGAGCCGGTCGGCGAACACAATTTGAGAAAAATTCGGCTGTTCGAGGTTATGTTCGATAACTGTTCGTGCACCAAAATCATAACTGGATTTTTTCTCAGTAATGATGAAAATTAATGTTAATACGCAGTTTGAGTGTACAGCGGGGCGGGGGGAGGGGCAGGGGATGGATCTCTGCAGGAACAATGAAGATCTCCATTTTTTTTTCTCTTTCCCGCATTTGCAGTGGGGAGGTGCAATCTGTCAGCCTATCAGCAGCGCACACACGGAGCGAAGTGCTTTTTTTCACACAAGCAAGGGCATGTGTGATTGGCAGTGTATGTCACATGTCCTTGCCCTATAAGACCAAGCCATTTTCCCCGTCGCCACCATTTTCTCACTGCTGCAGCTGCGTGTTAGACGGCACCGCTGTTGCTGTGTGCGCTATACCTTGTTAATTTCAAGCCAATTTTCGCACAAATATACAGATAGCTTGGGAGTAGGGAATAGTTGTGATTGCAGTCCTTTTAAGGACTAGGTTACAGCATTTCCTACGACTTTTATCAAGCAGGTCTGTGCTCTTAAATAGATAGATTGTGGGAGTAAAGACTAATTGTAATTGGAGTCCTTTTCAGGACTAGGTTACATCAGTTCCTATCAGTTTTTGCCAGGCAGGTCTGTGCCAGTGCTGTGCAAGTTTTTTTCACAGCATTTGGCTGAATCTAGCAAAGCTAATCCTTTTTGGCCTATTGCAGAGTGTGTTAGTCAGTGGAGTAGCCTATCTATGTTGCAAGATATACCACCTGTGCATAGAATACCAATTTTTTTACTGCACCTAGTGAAGTAAAATCTTTTGGGCATAGCATCATTCTATTAGTCCATCTATACTGACCTCCATCAGGTTGCAAATTAAAAATAATTTTTTTCTGCATCTAGCTCTGAAAAAATATTTGGGCTTCTAGCGGTGTGTGGGACTTGGTCTATTAGTCCATCTATACTGACCTCCATCAGGTTGCAAATTAAAAATAATTTTTTTCTGCATCTAGCTCTGAAAAAATATTTGGGCTTCTAGCAGTGTGTGGGACTTGGTCTATTAGTCCATCTATACTGACCTCCATCAGGTTGCAAATTGAATAAAAAAAATTTCTGCATCTAGCTCTGAAAAAATATTTGGGCTTCTAGCGGTGTGTGGGACTTGGTCTATTAGTCCATCTATACTGACCTCCATCAGGTTGCAAATTAAAAATAATTTTTTTCTGCATCTAACCCAGCCAATAGTTTTGGCCTAATACCACAGTTTGGCCACTCAGCTCTGCTCGGTTACCATCCATTGTTTTTTTGTGCAAACAACTCCAGAGTTGTGAATTAGTTAACCACCAAAATGAGTGGAAAAAGGCCTGCTGCTGGTGGAAAGGGGAATAGGCGTGTTGGGAAGGGGAAAAAAGGTTGTGTCCGTGGGGTAGGTGCAGAAGAAAGACCATCTTCCAGCCAAACTAAAATGTCTACTTCTTTTAGCGGACAATGTGATAAGATCCCTTTCTTACGGCCACGCCAATCGCTACAAATTCCAGATGAGGCACAAAAACAGCAGGTGCTTCAACGGATATCAAGTGCTCCTTTAAGTGGGCTCTCCTCCACATCAACTTCAACATCACAAATACTCCAGTCCTCAAAGGTGTCACCCAAATCGCACTTGCTTCCTCACAGCTCCCAAATCTCCAGCTGCCCGTCTGAGTATGAGGTAGAACAGATGGTTGAGTCTGCAGAGCTGTTTACTCATACTATAGCCTGGGAATCAGAGGTCGACTCCAGCGCTTCTGTGAATCCAGACGAGGAAATGATCTGCACTGATGCCCAGAATCTTTATGAGTCGGATCCAGGACCAGACGCAGAAGGTTCTGACCATAATGTAGACCCTCATTCCCAAACTGTAACTCCTGTTGGTGGAGACAATGAGGAAGACGATGACAAGACTCAAATACCTGATTGGAGCGACAACTTTAGTTTTTTGTCAGGGCAGGAACAGGTTGGCTCTGAGGACGACGGGTGTGATAACGCACAGGGTGATGATGATGAGGTCGGAGATCCCACTTACTGTCAACCCACAGTCAGCCAAGAGATGAGGTCAGCAGAGGAGGTGGAGGAAGATGCTAGTGATGACGAGGTCAGGTTGCGCCTTCCTGGACAGAGACGTAGTACTGGAAGCACGTCAACAACTGCATCCTCAAACACAACTCTGCCTCTCACCACAAGTCGTGGTGGCTCTTCAGGTCGCATGGGTGCTAAGCCTTGCATAGCCTGGGCATTTTTTCAGATCGATAAAGATGACCCAACTCGTGTTATCTGTAACATTTGTCAGCAAAAGCTAAGTAGAGGCCAAAAAATACATAGTTTGAGTACTTCATGCATGAACCGGCACATGGACATGAAGCAAAAGTTGCAGTGGGAAGCTCAGTGTGCTACAATGCGGCCTAGCCGGCCGGGCCAACCACCGTCTGCCATATCTTGTGCATCCGCGGCCTCTTCATCCTCTGTGACTGGGGGGACAGCAGTCACACCTGTTTTGGGGCGCAGACCTGCCACCTCTTTACCCGCAACAGCCAGCGTCATTGGCAGGTCATCATTTTCTTTGGAGGTGGTAACACCAGCTGGTCTTGAGCGCTGTCCGACATCGATAGCACCACCTTTGGATCAAGGCAACCTAACATGTCCGCCTGCATCTTCCTCACAGACCGGCAGTTTGCCGGGGACACCCTTATCAACCCCGTCTAAGCACAATAGCCAGCCCTCGGTCCCTCAGATGTGGACAAGTAAAAGACCATTTCCTCCTAGCCATGAGAAAGCTAAGAGGTTGAATTTCACCATCTGCAAGCTCTTGGCTACAGAAATGCTGCCTTTCCGCCTGGTGGACACAGAGGATTTTCGAGACCTTATGTCCGTTGCAGTGCCCCAGTACCAGATGCCCAGTCGGCACTACTTCTCAAAGAAAGGTGTGCCTGCGCTCCACCAGCATGTCGCACACAACATCACCGCTTCTTTGAGAAACTCTGTGTGTGACAGGGTGCATTTCACCACAGACACTTGGACGAGTAGGCATGGACAGGGGCGTTACATGTCGCTGACTGGGCACTGGGTAACTATGGTGACAGCAGGACAAGGGGCTGCTGTCCAAGTCTTGCCGTCCCCACGAGTTGTGCGTCAATCCTCTTTATGTCAAAGTTCCTCCACTGCTTCTGCCTCCTCAACCTCCTCTCGGTCTTCCACCTGCACCCAAAGCCTGTCTGGTCATGTCACAAGCTTTCTAACTGCGCAGAAGGGATCCTGCACACCTCCTTACTATGCTGGCAGTAGGGCTCAACGTCATCAGGCGGTTTTTACATTGAAATGTCTGGGAAATGTGAGTCACACAGCTGAGGAGTTGTGGTCAGCTCTGGAGAACCAATTTCATGAATGGTTGTCTCCACTGGACCTGAAACCAGGGAAGGCCGTGTGCGACAATGCTGCAAACCTGGGTGCGGCCCTACGCCGGGGCAATGTCACACACGTGCCTTGTATGGCTCACGTGTTGAACCTGGTTGTCCAGCAATTTTTAGCCCACTATCCCAGACTAGATGGCCTTCTGCAGAGGGCACGGTCGCTGTGTGCTCACTTCCGCCGTTCGCATCCCGCAGCTCAGCGACTTACATCTCTACAGAAGTCGTTGGGCCTGCCACTTCACCGGCTAAAATGCGATGTGCCTACCCGGTGGAATTCAACTCTGCACATGTTGCAGCGACTGTGGCAGCACCGACAAGCCCTGGTGCAATACGTTCTGATGTATACCCTGGGCCAACGAGATTCAGAGGTGGGGCAAATCACGCTGGAGGAGTGGTCTCAGATCAGGGACCTATGCACCCTTCTGCACAGTTTTGAAATGGCGACGAAGATGTTTAGTGCTGACGATGCCATTATCAGCATGACTATTCCGGTGATTTACATGCTGGAGCACATGTTAAACAGAATTCGGAGTCAGGTGGTGGCACAAGAGGAGGTGGAGGAAGTAGAGGAGGAGGAGTTGTATGCGGAAGGGCTAACATCTGCAAGGTCCAGACGGTCGGCAGCACCAAGGCGGCAGGCATGTGAGGGTGGGGGAGATGATTTTACCAGGGCGCATGGTAGCAGCCAAACTAGTGAGGAAGGTGCAGGAGCCCAGGAAGAAGTGGAGGACGAACTGATGGAAGACTCATCAGATGAGGGAGACCTTGATCACATTTCTGTTGTGCGAGGTTGGGGGGAGAGGACAGAGGAAGGAAGCATGATTGTTACCTCGCCACCAACACAACAGGGACTTGGTGCTCCTGGATGCGCAACACACATGAGTGCCTTCTTGCTGCACTACCTGCAACATGACCCTCGAATTGTGAGAATTAGAAATAATCCGGACTACTGGGTTGCCACACTGTTAGATCCCCGGTACAAAAGTAAATTTGCAGAAATTATTCCTGCCATAGAAAGGGATGCACGCATGCAGGAGTATCAGCAGAGACTGTTGCAGAATCTTACATGTGCTTTTCCACAAAATACCAGTGGTGCACGTAGTGAATCTCACAGTTCCAACTTGCCAACCGTGGGACCGTCAAGTGTTCAGCACTCAAACCGTAACAGAACCACAGTATCTGCTGGTAACATCAATTTTGCGGAATCATTTCACCACTTTTTTAGCCCATCCTTTGCAAGGCCACAGGAGACAAGAAGTCTGACACATAGTCAACGCCTAGAGACGATGGTACAGGAGTATCTCCAAGTAAACATTGAAGCCACGACTGTGTCACTGGACCCTTGCTCTTTTTGGGCTTCCAATCTGGATAAATGGCCGGAGCTAGCCACTTACGCCTTGGAGATCTTGTCATGCCCCGCAGCCAGCGTTCTGTCTGAACGTGTGTTCAGCGCTGCTGGTGGTGTGCTGACAGATAAGCGCACGCGGCTCTCCACTGATAATGTAGACAGACTCACGTTCATAAAGATGAACAAATCATGGATCCGAAATGACTTTTCTACCCCTGTGTCATCCTGGGGAGAGTAAAAGCTTGATGATTGGTTAAAATCACCCTACCAACCGTTTTAAGCTTTCAAATTACTAATCATGTTTATCTGTATCTTGACTGGAAAATAATTTGGGCTTTGTAGCAGTGTGCAGCACTGATCCTATTAGGCCATCTATAATAAGCTTCACCAGATTTAAAATTAAAAATAATTTTTAGCTGCATCTAGCCCGGAAAATAATTTTGGGGCTCCGAGATGCGCAAGACACATAAGTGCCTTCTTGCTGCACTACCTGCAGCATGACCCTCATATTGTCAGAATTCGAAGTAATCATGACTACTGGGTTGCCACACTCTTAGATCCCCTAAACTTTTCGATCAACCTTTTCATTTTAATAAAGACCAAAAAAATGGTCATTTTTGAAATTATAAGCATTAGCAGGTTGTTAGAAACTGAAATCAAACAGTTTTCAACTCAAAACTTTATTCTAGGTGATGTTACATTTTCACATAGGACCCCTTGTTCGAAAGGAGCTTCTGAACTCTCTCGTCCATTGAATTTGTCAGGTTTTGGATGGTTTCTGCTTCAATTGTTTTGCATGAGGACAGAATACCCTCCCAGAACTGTTGCTTAGATGTGAACTGCCTCCCGCCATCATAGACACTCCTTTTAATGATGCTCCAAAGGTTCTGAATGGGGTAGAGGTCAGGGGAGCATGGGGGTCACACCATAAGTTTGTCCCCTTTTATGCCCATATCAGCCAGAGATGCAGATGTTTTATGTGCAGCATGAGATGGTGCATTATCATGCAGAAAAATGATCTTGCTGTGAAATACACGGTTCTTCTTCTTGAACCATGGCAGGAAGTGCTGTTTGAGAAAATCCACATACATTATGGAGTTCATCTTTAGCGCCTTCAGGGATCCTAAAGGGGCCGACAATCTCTCTCCCCATGATTTCAGCCCAAAACATTACTCCACCTCCTCCTTGTTGGCGCTGTAGCCGTGTTTGCGTGGGGTGTCCATCAACCAGCCATCCTCCACTCCATTCATCTGGACCATCGAGCGCTGCACGGCACTCATCCGTGAACAAAACAGTTTTGAAATCAGTCTTCATGTAATGTTTGGCCCACTGGAGCCGTTTCTGCTTGTGTGAAGTGGATAGAGGAGGTCGACAGGATGGCGTATGCACAGCTGCAAACCTCTGAAGGACCCTGCATCTTGTTGTTCGGGGGACGTTGGAGGCACAAGCAGCTTCAAAAACTTCTCTGCTGCTATGACAAGGCTTTTTTGCCGCTGCTCTTTCAACCTGACGTAATTGCCTGTAGGAAAGAGTCCTCAATTTGCCCTTATCAGCACGCACACGTGTGTACTGTGAATCAGCTACATACTTCTTGATTGCCAAGACACTTCATCCTGATCATCGCACAATGTTGATTGTAGTCATGCCTTGACCTAAACACTCCACAATTTGTTGCTTCTCAGGAGCCGACACATCCTTTTTCTTTCCCATTTTGGCAGAAAATGTAGGCTGCTTAATAATGTGAGAGAGCCTTCTTAAGTAGTCTTGCCTTTCATTGGACACACCTGCCAAACTAATTAGCACAGGTGTCTGCAATTGCTTACAGTGATATAAAGAGCCCTGACACACATCACCATCAATGAGTTTAACTGACAAAAAACAAATTCTTCCCTTATCACTCCTAAACACTTTTTGCATAATAATTTGGAACGCGGTGTACATGTGCTTTTCCACAAAACTCCAGTGGTTCACGTAGTGAATCTTACAGTTCTAACTTGCCAACCGTGGTCTGTATGGAATTGTTCAATAAAGGGCCCAAAATTAAGATAACATAGATGGGAGAGGTCTCTATGAATAGGAATTCCTAAGTATTTGATACCCTGTGAGGGCCAGGCAAAGGGAAAGTTGGACTGGATGGAATCCTATATGGATTTAGGGAGGGAGACATCGAGGGCCTCAGACTTCGCTGCATTGATTTTAAAATTTTACCATGTAACAAAGTGATCTATTTCAGCCATAACAGCAGGGATGGATATATGTGATTGAGTGATATATACTAGGACATCATCAGCAAATAGAGAGCACTTGTACTCGGTGCCTCCCACCTCAATCCACCTAATATTGGGGTTATGGCGAATTGATGAGAGCAGGTGCTCCGTCACTAGGATGTATAAGAGAGGGGACAGAGGACATCCCTGCCTTGTCCCATTGGTGATTGTGAAAGGTGATGAAAATGTTCTGACGCACCCCCTGGGCCTTGGGACACCCGGAGCCGGACCATTTTTGGTGGATGCTGGTGGTTGTAGTCTTCGTGGCGGCGATCCGGTTCCGTGGCTCAGGGCGGTCAAACCAGTGGCGGAACTATTTATGTGGTTTTGATGTTTAAATGTCCGACTACGCCACCCGTGGATTGCGGTCAGAGTGAACCGCCGCTACAGGGCAGACCGCTAAGGCTGGTGTTGTGGGTGCAGCAGAACGTAGCATAACTCCCCACGGGAGGAGTATAGCCTCAGGGCAGTGTATGCGGAGGATGGGGGTGATGGTGCAGGGCAGCAGCAGTAACGACACGGAGTCAGTGATGCAGTTCAGGGCCTTTACTCACAGTTCTTATTATCCAGACCACGTCTGCAGGTAACGGCTGCCCACGTCGTACTGTGCTCACCAGGTGAGGGGCTCAGACAACTCCCAGATAACTTTGGAGCGCTTCACAGGACCCCCTTTGTGTGTCCTTTGTCTGGCCTTTCTTACCAACACTTCTGTCCGGCTGCCTCGGGCCTCCTCTTGGTAAACTTGGCGCCAGTTTCCCTGACCCTATGTGGTGCCTTCCTAGCGGGTGGAGCAAGGGGCTGCGCCACATAAAATGTCAGAGCCTCCGGTTTCTAGCTGAGGGTCGTTTCCTGCCTCCACTAGTTCGGGGACCGGTCTCCCCCTTTGGCCTGACCCCTCCACGCAGGTGGATTCGGGCGTGCGGTGGCGACTCGCTCGTCCGCACCCCTGGGATCCCTTCATTCCTCGTTCCTGGAGCCTTCTCCGCTCCTCTTCCTTCCTTCTCCCTCTTGCAGGCCTGGGCCTCTGTTACTAGGCCCGCCTCCGGAGCAGAGCTCATGCAGAGCCCCTGCTCCCTGCCACTTCTGCTCAGACTTCTCTGCACTGAACTAAGATGGTGCCCACCTTTTATACTCCCTTCTCAATGCACCCAGGAACTGCTTCCTCCCTGCTCCTGCACTGCAGGGTTCCCCTTCCTCAGTGTTCCCTCCCCCCACTCCAGCCAGGGACAGGGACTGTCGTGCCCATCTCAGGGGCATATTGGTCGCCCTGCCCCATGGCAATGTGGTGTAATGCATGCAGGTGTCGGGTCCTGATCCACACTCCATCCTTATCTGAGAGTGAGAAATCACACCTCTGGGTGAGGTGCAATACGTCTGTAGCAACCGAGCCCTCGGTGCTACAGTTCCATTTATCTTCAGCCTAGGTGACGTATTGTGATACAGGGCCGTGATTTTGGCTATAAAAGGGTCCCCTAGACCCCTACCCCAAGCTTTTTAAGAGAATCATATATGGCGTGCCAGGAGACTCTATGGAATGCTTTCTCAGCATCCAACGAGAGTATCTACTTACAAATTTTTAACTGCATCTAGCCCAGGAAATACTTTGTGCCTAGTAGCAGTGTCTGCTAGTCAGCGGATTATCCCGGCTGTTAAGCAAGCTACACCACCTGTAGTTTGGACACTTAATTTTTTCAAAGGAAATGCTTCGGGACCACGGGATACTCAGTGAAGAGCATCAGGAGGCACCCCAAGGCATAGGGGCTGGGACTGGCACTAGGATGCCTTGCGGTGGACAGCCGAGCTCGATCCTTATAAAAGCTTTTTAACTGCAGCAGCTTTAGTGGACGCTACTGGAGCTGGAATTACGGGGCTGCTGGCATGAGATTTGCCCTCCAATAGATCCTTGTAAATGGATTTAAAGTGTATTCATTCAAATTAGAGGGACAATTTAAATTAAAAAGCTTAGAGCTGCCTCCACCACAGGGGGGCTCTCTCGACCCACCAGCGGACAGGCACCAGTATTGGGAGAGGGGGGCTGGCCGTCAGGGTTCACCGCGGCTCTGGCACAAACCCGGCGACACGGAGGTGGCACGGGCAGGAGCGGACTGGCCGTCTCGGCTTCTCACTTTTTGGATTTTAGAAGGGCATGACATGCCTATATCTGTGTCTCCCCCTCCTTTTACTCCTCCACCACTTTTCTTTTCGCATGACTATATGTACTTGTCACTTTTCCATGTGTTAGTTGTGTCTTCTGAGCAGTTTGTCAGCTTTTGGACACCTTTCAAGGTGTTTTCTATGTGTTTCTATGTGTTTTTGTTTGCCTGCCATTGGTTTTAATGGTGTTCGAAGGTGTTCGACGAACAGTTTGACGAACAGTTCGGCGAACGCACGGGTGTTCGACGAACCGAACCGAACTCGAACACTACGGGGGTGGCTCAACACTAGTCAGTATAGATGGACTAATAGAGAAAGTCCCACACACTGCTAGAAGGCCAACTATTTTTTCAGAGCTAGATGCAGAGAAAAATTATATTCAGTTTGCAACCTGATGGAGGTCTGTATAGATGGACTAATAGAACAAGTCCCACACAAAGCTAGAAGCCCAATATTTTTTCAGAGGTAGATGCAGAAAAAAAATATATTCAGTTTGCAACCTGATGGAGGTCTGTATAGATGGATTAATAGAACAAGTCCCACACACAGCTAGAAGCCCAATATTTTTTCAGAGGTAGATGCAGAAAAAAAATACATTCAGTTTGCAACCTGATGGAGGTCAGTATAGATGGACTAATAGAGAAAGTCCCACACACTGCTAGAAGGCCAAATATTTTTTCAGAGCTAGATGCAGAAAAAAATTATATTCAGTTTGCAACCTGATGGAGGTCAGTATAGATAGACTAATAGAACAAGTCCCACACACAGCTAGAAGCCCAAATATTTTTTCAGAGGTAGATGCAGATAAAAATTATTTTTAATTTGCAACCTGTTGGAGGTCAGTATAGATGGACTAATAGAGAAAGTCCCACACACTGCTAGAAGGCCAAATATTTTTTCAGATCTAGATGCAGATAAAAATTATTTTTAATTTGCAACCTGATGGAGGTCAGTATAGATGGACTAATAGAGAAAGTCCCACACACTGCTAGAAGGCCAAATATTTTTTCAGAGCTAGATGCAGAAAAAAATTATATTCAGTTTGCAACCTGATGGAGGTCAGTATAGATGGACTAATAGAACAAGTCCCACACACTGCTAGAAGCCCAAATATTTTTTCAGAGCTAGATGCAGAAAAAAATTATATTCAATTTGCAACCTGATGGAGGTCAGTATAGATGGACTAATAGAATGATGCTATGCCCAAAAGATTTTACTTCACTAGGTGCAGTAAAAAAATTGGTATTCTATACACAGGTGGTATGTCTTGCAACACAGATAGGCTACTCCACTGACTAACACACTCTGCAATAGGCCAAAAAGGATTAGCTTTGCTAGATTCAGCCAAATGCTGTGAAAAAAACTTGCACAGCACTGGCACAGACCTGCCTGGCAAAAACTGATAGGAACTGATGTAACCTAGTCCTGAAAAGGACTGCAATTACAATTAGTCTTTACTCCCACAATCTATCTATTTAAGAGCACAGACCTGCCTGATAAAAGTCATAGGAAATGCTGTAACCTAGTCCTTAAAAGGACTGCAATCACAACTATTCCCTACTCCCAAGCTATCTGTAGATTTGTGCGAAAATTGGCTTGAAATTAACAAGGTATAGCGCACACAGCAACAGCGGTGCCGTCTAACACGCAGCTGCAGCAGTGAGAAAATGGTGGCAACGGGGAAAATGGCTTGGTCTTATAGGGCAAGGACATGTGACATACACTGCCAATGACACATGCCCTTGCTTGTGTGAAAAACAGCAGTTCGCTCCGTGTGTGCGCTGCTGATAGGCTGACAGACTGCACCTCCCCACTGCAAATGCGGGAAAGAGAAAAAAAAATGGAGATCTTCATTATTCCTGCAGAGATCCATCCCCTGCCCCTCCCCCCACCCCGCTGTACACTCAAACTGCGTATTAACATTAATTTTCATCATTACTGAGAAAAAATCCAGTTATGATTTTGGTGCACGAACAGTTATCGAACATAACCTCGAACAGCCGAATTTTTCTCAAATCGTTCGTGTTCGCCGAACGGCTCGAACACCGCCCAAAACAGCTCAAATTTGAGATTGGCGAACAGTTCGAGTAGAACAACGCTCATCTCTAGTCCCTGTATTACACAAGCACGTGTCTCAAAACATTAGCCGTGCCCTCAACAACTCAGTTACCGGGAAAGTCCACCAAACCACGGACACGTGGACAAGTGCTTGTGGGCAGGGACGTCACATCTCGCTGATGGCACACTGGGTTAACATAGTGGAAGCCGGGGACCCATTCGGACCTTGGGACAGAACACGTCCTCCCGACGCCAAGGATTGCGGGCCCTAGGTCAATCCTTCTCAGCCTCCTCTTCTTCTTCAGCCTCCATCTCCAAAATGACCACATCAGTCACAAGCTGGAAGCACTGCAGCACTGCCTCGGCCAAGCAGCAACAGGCTGTGCTGAAGCTAATATGCTTAGATGAAAAAACACACAATGCTGAAGAGTTGTGGACAGCTCTGAAAGAGCAGGCAGATCTGTGGCTCACACCGCCCAACCTACAGCCAGGCATGGTCGTGTGTGACAATGCCCGGAACCTGGTGGCGGCTCTGAGGTGAAGCGAGCTCACACACGTACCATTCCTGGCCCATGTGCTTAACCTCATGGTTCAGTTGTTTCTCAAATCCTACCCGGAGCTGCCGGATCTGCTTGTTAAAGTACGCCGCCTGTGTGCCCATTTTAGAAAGTCAGCTACAGCTTCTGCCGCCCTTGCCGTGTTTCAGCAGCGTTTGCAGCTTCCGGCTCACAGACTGGTGTGTAATGTCCCCACGCATTGGAACTCTACACTGCAGATGTTGGGAAGGATTTGTGAGCAGAAGAAGGCAGTTGTTGAGTACCAGCAATCAACAATGCCGTCGGTATTCAGTTCAGACTCCACACATAAGACCTCAGGAGTGAACATGGATGTCAGACATATGTACCATCCTCCAAAACATTGAGGACTCCACCAAGATGGTGAGTGGCAGTGACGCCATAATTAGCGTCAACTTCCTACTTCTCTGTCTTCTGAAACACTCTCTGCTCACAATCAAAGAGGATGCATTGCAGGCGGAGCATGATGAGATGGAGCAAGGAACCATACAGGGTGATTACACACAAGCCTCATCTCGTCCCAACATGGATTGGGTTACAATGAGGAAGAGGAGGAGGCGGAGGAAGGACAGGAGCTAGTTTCATGCGCTATAGACGGTACTACCTGCACAGCTGTCATACCGTCTGTTCAGCGTGTATTGCCAGAGAACAGAGAGGAGGAGGAGGAGGAGGAGGAGGAGGAGAGCATGGTCAGTCATCCTCTTGGTGAGGACATGGAAGTCTTGCCTGTTAGTAGTCTGGCACGCATGGCTGAGTTTATGCTACGCTGCCTTTCCCATGACTCTCGCGTTCTCAAAATTTTGGGTGACAGTTATTACTGGTTGGTGACACTTCTAGAACCACGCTACAAATAGAACTTTATATCTGTTATTCCTGAGGCGGACAGGTCTACAAAAATGGGGCTGTACCAGAAGGCCCTTGTTGCGGAATTATTAAAAAAATTCCCATCTGAAAACGCTGGCGGCAGAGGGCACACTTCTTTGGACAACCAAGGAGTACAGGCGAGAGAGACACAAATCCAAACCAGCAGAGGCAGGGGAACACTGTCAAAGTTCTGGGACAGTTTTCTCAGACCCTCCCATCGCACTGGCACTGAGACGCAGGGTACTCTCACAAGGAGTGAAAAGTTTGGGAAGATGCTGAGGGAGTACCTTGCCGACCGTACCAACGTCCTCCGTGATTCCTCTGTGCCTTATAATTATTGGGTATCCAAGCTGGATGCGTGGAATGAACTCGCTCTCTATGCCTTGGAGGTCCTGGCCTACCCTGCCGCCAACGTTTCATCAGAGCGGGTTTTTAGTGCCGCTGGTGGAATTATAACTGATAAGCGCATCCGCCTGTCAACTGAAAATGCTGACAGGCTGACTCTTATAAAAATGAACAAGTGCTGGATTGGGCCAGATTCTCAACACCACTGAATGATAGCAGAGTAACATAAACTCAAATCCAGTGTCTTTTCTTGGGAAGTGTATACCCATGCACCTTTTCACACCCAGACATGGGTATACGCTTCCTGATTTTAGCTATTTGCTCTTGTCCTCCTCCTTCTCCTCATCCTCCACCACCATATCACCAGGGTGACCGCGGTCCGTGACGCAGCACCTACATAATTTTTTAAAGGGTGTTTATGATGCCTGTAAAAAACATTTTTTATACAGTATGTTCGTGTATACCCCCCAGGGGAAAATGTTTGTCAGCCCATACACTTAGTTCATGGGCATTACTAGTATAGGAGGCCCGCTCCTTTCTAATGGGAACATTTTTTTATGAGGCCCTCCTCCACGTCTCTTCCAAGGGGCATTGGAGTACCTCCAAATTTTTGGCAACCCTTGCATTCACTGCATAGACCAACATTATGGGAGACCCACTTCCTAATAATGGGAACATTGTTTTCAGGAGGCCCTCTGACCTCCATGTCTCTTCCAAGGGGCATTGAAGTGCCTCCAAATTTTTGTCAGCCCTTGCGTTCACTGCATAGGCCAAGGAGACTCTCTCCTTCTAATGGGAATTTGTCGTTACTGTGGCCCTGCTCTATGTTTCTTTAAATTGTTAGTGGGGTTTTTGCTAAATTTGGTCAGCAGTTGGATTCACTGCATACCCTATAACTGTATAGCAGACCCTCTCCTTTCTAATGGGAACATGTCGTACTTGTTACTGTGGCCCTGCTCTATGTGTCTTTAATTTCTTAGTGGGGTTTTTCCTAAATTTGGTCAGCCATTGGACTCACTGCATACCCTATAAATGTATAGCAGACTCTCTCCTTTCTAATGGGAATTTGTCGTCACGGTGGTCCTGCTCTATGTGTCTTTAAAGTCTTAGTGGGTTTTTTCCTAAAATTGGTCAGCCGTTGGACTCACTGCATACCCTATAACTGTATAGCAGACTCTCTCCTTTCTAATTTGAACATGTCGTACTCGTTACTGTGGCCCTGCTCTATGTGTCTTTCAGAATCCCTCCATCATCAATGAAACAGGATGTGTCTGATGATGTGTCACACACCTCATTGCCAGATAAGGTTGTAAAATGTTAAAATGACATTTCCCGTTGAATGCATTTGCCTTAAAAAATAACGTAAAAAAAAACAAACAGTAGGATCTTTCTTTAGTATAAAAACAGAGTCGCCAATGTAACCTCAATGTAATCACATTGTTCAGCTCCTGCACCTCCTTCCCCATCTCCGAAATGACCACGTCAGTCTCAAGCTGAAAGCACTGCAGCACTGCCTTGGCCAAGCAGCAACAGGCTGTGCTGAAGATAACATGCTTAATGCTTAGGTGACAAACAGCCTAGCGCTGCAAAGTTGTTGAAAACTGTAACACAGAAGCTTGATCTGTGGCTCTCACCGCTGAACATACAGCCAAGCATGGTCGTGTGTGAGAATGGGCGGAACCTGGTGATGGAGTAATGACAGCTGGAGTAGATACGGTTTCTCTCTATGCCAGTCCTTTTACCGAGCAAAAGAATATGGCTGTGGTGAAATACAACTCACACTGAGAAGCTGTTTCAGATTGAAAAACATTGTGCCCACCAGAGGATTTGATTCTGAGGGCTCACCTTTCTCCCCCACTCAAGAGCCCCATAGCAGCTGCAAAGTTAGCGCTATCATGAACTCTCCTCATGTAGAAGCCAGGGCACACCAGAGGATTCTCTGGTGGGTCCGTCCAACCCTGCCGAGAAGCAGTCCTGGCTAAGAAAAGTGTGTGGGAAGGTTCCCGGACACTCTATGGCTGAGGTTTTTGCTGAGGTGGAAACCCATGCAAACATGGGGAGAACATACAAAGTCCTTGCAGAAGTTGTCCTTGCTGGGATTTTGAACCCAGTATCCCAGCGCTGCAAGGCTTCAGTGCTAACCACTGATCCAATGTGCTGCCGATTAGAGATGAGCGTTGTTCTACTCGAACTGTTCGCCAATCTCAAATTCGAGCTGTTTTGGGCGGTGTTCGAGCCGTTCGGCGAACACGAACGATTTGAGAAAAATTCGGCTGTTCGAGGTTATGTTCGATAACTGTTCGTGCACCAAAATCATAACTGGATTTTTTCTCAGTAATGATGAAAATTAATGTTAATACGCAGTTTGAGTGTACAGCGGGGTGGGGGGAGGGGCAAGGGATGGATCTCTGCAGGAATAATGAAGATCTCCATTTTTTTTTCTCTTTCCCGCATTTACAGTGGGGAGGTGCAATCTGTCAGCCTATCAGCAGCGCACACACGGAGAGAAGTGCTTTTTTTCACACAAGCAAGGGCATGTGTCATTGGCAGTGTATGTCACATGTCCTTGCACTATAAGACCAAGCCATTTTCCCCGTCGCCACCATTTTCTCACTGCTGCAGCTGCGTGTTAGACGGCACCGCTGTTGCTGTGTGTGCGATACCTTGTTAATTTCAAGCCAATTTTCGCATAAATCTACAGATAGCTTGGGAGTACGGAATAGTTGTGATTGCAGTCCTTTTAATGACTAGGTTACAGCATTTCCTACGACTTTTATCAGGCAGGTCTGTGCTCTTAAATAGATAGGTTGTGGGAGTAAAGACTAATTGTAATTGGAGTCCTTTTCAGGACTAGGTTACATCAGTTCCTATCAGTTTTTGCCAGGCAGCTCTGTGCCAGTGCTGTGCAAGTTTTTTTCACAGCATTTGGCTGAATCTAGCAAAGCTAATCCTTTTTGGCCTATTGCAGAGTGTGTTAGTCAGTGGAGTAGCCTATCTGTGTTGCAAGATATACCACCTGTGTATAGAATACCAATTTTTTTACTGCACCTAGTGAAGTAAAATCTTTTGGGCATAGCATCATTCTATTAGTCCATCTATACTGACCTCCATCAGGTTGCAAATTGAATATAATTTTTTTCTGCATCTAGCTCTGAAAAAATATTTGGCCTTCTAGCAGTGTGTGGGACTTTCTCTATTAGTCCATCTATACTGACCTCCATCAGGTTGCAAACTGAATATATTTTTTTCTGCATCTACCTCTGAAAAAATATTGGGCTTGTAGCTGTGTTTGGGACTTGTTCTATTAATACATCTATACAGACCTCCATCAGGTTGCAAACTGAAAATAATTTTTTTCTGCATCTACCTTTGAAAAAATATTTGGCCTTCTAGCAGTGTGTGGGACTTTCTCTATTAGTCCATCTATACTGACCTCCATCAGGTTGCAAACTGAATATATTTTTTTCTGCATCTACCTCTGAAAAAATATTGGGCTTGTAGCTGTGTTTGGGACTTGTTCTATTAATACATCTATACAGACCTCCATCAGGTTGCAAACTGAAAATAATTTTTTTCTGCATCTACCTTTGAAAAAATATTTGGCCTTCTAGCAGTGTGTGGGACTTTCTCTATTAGTCCATCTATACTGACCTCCATCAGGTTGCAAACTGAATATATTTTTTTCTGCATCTACCTCTGAAAAAATATTGGGCTTGTAGCTGTGTGTGGGAGTTGTTCTATTAATCCATCTATACAGACCTCCATCAGGTTGCAAACTGAAAATAATTTTTTTCTGCATCTACCTCTGAAAAAATATTTGGGCTTCTAGCTGTGTGTGGGACTTGTTCTATTACTCCATCTATACTGACCTCCATCAGGTTGCAAAATGAATATAATTTTTTTCTGCATCTAGCTCTGAAAAAATATTGGGCTTCTAGCTGTGTGTGGGACTTGTTGTATTAGTCCATCTATACTGACCTCCATCAGGTTGCAAACTGAATATATTTTTTCTGCATCTACCTCTGAAAAAATATTGGGCTTCTAGCTGTGTGTGGGACTTGTTCTATTAATTCATCTATACAGACCTCCATCAGGTTGCAAACTGAATATAATTTTTTTCTGCATCTAGCTCTGAAAAAATATTTGGCCTTGTAGCAGTGTGTGGGACTTTCTCTATTAGTCCATCTATACTGACCTCCATCAGGTTGCAAACTGAATATAATTTTTTTCTGCATCTAGCTCTGAAAAAATATTTGGCCTTCTAGCAGTGTGTGGGACTTTCTCTATTAGTCCATCTATACTGACCTCCATCAGGTTGCAAACTGAATATAATTTTTTTCTGCATCTAGCTCTGAAAAAATATTTGGCCTTCTAGCAGTGTGTGGGACGTTCTCTATTAGTCCATCTATACTGACCTCCATCAGGTTGCAAATTAAAAATAATTTTTATCTGCATCTAGCTCTGAAAAAATATTTGGGCTTCTAGCTGTGTGTGGGACTTGTTCTATTACTCCATCTATACTGACCTCCATCAGGTTGCAAATTGAATATAATTTTTTTCTGCATCTAGCTCTGAAAAAATATTGGGCTTCTAGCTGTGTGTGGGACTTGTTGTATTAGTCCATCTATGCTGACCTCCATCAGGTTGCAAACTGAATATATTTTTTTCTGCATCTACCTCTGAAAAAATATTGGGCTTCTAGCTGTGTGTGGGACTTGTTCTATTAATCCATCTATACAGACCTCCATCAGGTTGCAAACTGAATATAATTTTTTTCTGCATCTACCTCTGAAAAAATATTTGGGCTTCTAGCTGTGTGTGGGACTTGTTCTATTAGTCCATCTATACTGACCTCCATCAGGTTGCAAACTGAATATAATTTTTTTCTGCATCTAGCTCTGAAAAAATATTTGGCCTTCTAGCAGTGTGTGAGACTTGTTCTATTTGTCCACCTATACTGACCTCCATCAGGTTGCAAATTCAAAATAATTTTTTGTCTGCATCTAGCTCTGAAAAAATATTTGGCCTTCTAGCAGTGTGTGGGACTTTCTCTATTAGTCCATCTATACTGACCTCCATCAGGATGCAAACTGAATATATTTTTTTTCTGCATCTACCTCTGAAAAAATATTTGGGCTTCTAGCTGTGTGTGGGACTTGTTCTATTAGTCCATCTATACTGACCTCCATCAGGTTGCAAATCGAGTATAATTTTTTTCTCCATCTAACCCAGCCAATAGTTTTGGCCTAATACCACAGTTTGGCCACTCAGCTCTGCTCGGTTCCCATCCATTGTTTTTTTGTGCAAACAACTCCAGAGTTGTGAATTAGTTAACCACCAAAATGAGTGGAAAAAGGCCTGCTGCTGGTGGAAAGGGGAATAGGCGTGTTGGGAAGGGGAAAAAAGGTTGTGTCCGTGGGGTAGGTGTTAAAGCAACAGTAACATCTGCAGAAGAAAGACCATCTTCCAGCCAAACTAAAATGTCTACTTCTTTTAGCGGACAATGTGATAAGATCCCTTTCTTACGGCCACGCCAATCGCTACAAATTCCAGATGAGCCACAAAAACAGCAGGTGCTTCAACGGATATCAAGTGCTCCTTTAAGTGGGCTCTCCTCCACATCAACTTCAACATCACAAATACTCCAGTCCTCAAAGGTGTCACCCCAATCGCACTTGCTTCCTCACAGCTCCCAAATCTCCAGCTGCCCGTCTGAGTATGAGGTAGAACAGATGGTTGAGTCTGCAGAGCTGTTTACTCATACTATAGCCTGGGAATCAGAGGTCGACTCCAGCGCTTCTGTGAATCCAGACGAGGAAATGATCTGCACTGATACCCAGAATCTTTATGAGTCGGATCCAGGACCAGACGCAGAAGGTTCGGACCATAATGTAGACCCTCATTCCCAAACTGTAACTCCTGTTGGTGGAGACAATGAGGAAGACGATGATGAGACTCAAATACCTGATTGGAGCGACAACTTTAGTTTTTTGTCAGGGCAGGAACAGGTTGGCTCTGAGGACGACGGGTGTGATAACGCACAGGGTGATGATGATGAGGTTAGAGATCCCATTTACTGTCAACCCACAGTCAGCCAAGAGATGAGGTCAGCAGAGGAGGTGGAGGAAGATGCTAGTGACGACGAGGTCAGGTTGCGCCTTCCTGGACAGAGACGTAGTACTGGAAGCACGTCAACAACTGCATCCTCAAACACAACTCTGCCTCTCACCACAAGTCGTGGTGGCTCTTCAGGTCGCATGGGTGCTAAGCCTTGCATAGCCTGGGCATTTTTTCAGATCGATAAAGATGACCCAACTCGTGTTATCTGTAACATTTGTCAGCAAAAGCTAAGTAGAGGCCAAAAAATACATAGTTTGAGTACTTCATGCATGAACCGGCACATGGACATGAAGCATAAGTTGCAGTGGGAAGCTCAGTGTGCTACAATGCGGCCTAGCCGGCCGGGCCAACCACCGTCTGCCATATCTTGTGCACCCGCGGCCTCTTCATCCTCTGTGACTGGGGGGACAGCAGTCACACCTGTTTTGGGGCGCAGACCTGCCACCTCTTTACCCGCAACAGCCAGCGTGATTGGCAGGTCATCATTTTCTTTGGAGGTGGGAACACCAGCTGGTGTTGAGCGCTGTCCGACATCGATAGCACCACCTTTGGATCAAGGCAACCTAACATGTCCGCCTGCATCTTCCTCACAGACCGGCAGTTTGCCATGGACACCCTTATCAACCCTGTCTAAGCACAATAGCCAGCCCTCGGTCCCTCAGATGTGGACAAGTAAAAGACCATTTCCTCCTAGCCATGAGAAAGCTAAGAGGTTGAATTTCACCATCTGCAAGCTCTTGGCTACAGAAATGCTGCCTTTCCGCCTGGTGGACACAGAGGATTTTCGAGACCTTATGTCCGTCGCAGTGCCCCAGTACCAGATGCCCAGTCGGCACTACTTCTCAAAGAAAGGTGTGCCTGCGCTCCACCAGCATGTCGCACACAACATCACCGCTTCTTTGAGAAACTCTGTGTGTGACAGGGTGCATTTCACCACAGACACTTGGACGAGTAGGCATGGACAGGGGCGTTACATGTCGCTGACTGGGCACTGGGTAACTATGGTGACAGCAGGACAAGGGGCTGCTGTCCAAGTCTTGCCGTCCCCACGAGTTGTGCGTCAATCCTCTTTATGTCAAAGTTCCTCCACTGCTTCTGCCTCCTCAACCTCCTCTCGGTCTTCCACCTGCACCCAAAGCCTGTCTGGTCATGCCACAAGCTTTCTAACTGCGCAGAAGGGATCCTGCACACCTCCTTACTATGCTGGCAGTAGGGCTCAACGTCATCAGGCGGTTTTTACTTTGAAATGTCTGGGAAATGTGAGTCACACAGCTGAGGAGTTGTGGTCAGCTCTGGAGAACCAATTTCATGAATGGTTGTCTCCACTGGACCTGAAACCAGGGAAGGCCGTGTGCGACAATGCTGCAAACCTGGGTGCGGCCCTTCGCCGGGGCAATGTCACACACGTGCCTTGTATGGCTCACGTGTTGAACCTGGTTGTCCAGCAATTTTTAGCCCACTATCCCAGAATAGATGGCCTTCTGCAGAGGGCACGGTCGCTGTGTGCTCACTTCCGCCGTTCGCATCCCGCAGCTCAGTGACTTACATCTCTACAGAAGTCGTTGGGCCTGCCACTTCACCGGCTAAAATGCGATGTGCCTACCCGGTGGAATTCAACTCTGCACATGTTGCAGCGACTGTGGCAGCACCGACAAGCCCTGGTGCAATACGTTCTGACGTATAGCCTGGGCCAACGAGATCCAGAGGTGGGGCAAATCACGCTGTAGGAGTGGTCTCAGATCAGGGACCTATGCACCCTTCTGCACAGTTTTGAAATGGCGACGAAGATGTTTAGTGCTGACGATGCCATTATCAGCATGACTATTCCGGTGATTTACATGCTGGAGCACATGTTAAACAGAATTCGGAGTCAGGTGGTGGCACAAGAGGAGGTGGAGGAAGTAGAGGAGGAGGAGTTGTATGCGGAAGGGCTAACATCTGCACGGTCCAGACAGTCGGCAGCACCAAGGCGGCAGGCATGTGAGGGTGGGGGAGATGGTTTTACCAGGGCGCATGGTAGCAGCCAAGCTAGTGAAGAAGGTGCAGGAGCCCAGAAAGAAGTGGAGGACGAACTGATGGAAGACTCATCAGATGAGGGAGACCTTGATCACATTTCTGTTGTGCGAGGTTGGGGGGAGAGGACAGAGGAAGGAAGCATGATTGTTACCTCGCCACCAACACAACAGGGACTTGGTGCTCCTGGATGCGCAACACACATGAGTGCCTTCTTGCTGCACTACCTGCAACATGACCCTCGAATTGTGAGAATTAGAAATAATCCTGACTACTGGGTTGCCACACTGTTAGATCCCCGGTACAAAAGTAAATTTGCAGAAATTATTCCTGCCAAAGAAAGGGATGCACGCATGCAGGAGTATCAGCAGAGACTGTTGCAGAATCTTACATGTGCTTTTCCACAAAACACCAGTGGTGCACGTAGTGAATCTCACAGTTCCAACTTGCCAACCGTGGGACCGTCAAATGTTCAGCACTCAAACCGTAACAGAACCACAGTATCTGCTGGTAACATCAATTTTGCGGAATCATTTCACCACTTTTTTAGCCCATCCTTTGCAAGGCCACAGGAGACAAGAAGTCTGACACATAGTCAACGCCTAGAGACGATGGTACAGGAGTATCTCCAAGTAAACATTGAAGCCATGACTGTGTCACTGGACCCTTGCTCTTTTTGGGCTTCCAATCTGGATAAATGGCCGGAGCTAGCCACTTACGCCTTGGAGATCTTGTCATGCCCCGCAGCCAGCGTTCTGTCTGAACGTGTGTTCAGCGCTGCTGGTGGTGTGCTGACAGATAAGCGCACGCGGCTCTCCACTGATAATGTAGACAGACTCACGTTCATAAAGATGAACAAATCATGGATCCGAAACGACTTTTCTACCCCTGTGTTATCCTGGGGAGAGTAAAAGCTTGATGATTGGTTAAAATCACCCTACCAACCGTTTTAAGCTTTCAAATTACTAATCATGTTTATCTGTATCTTGGCTGGAAAATAATTTGGGCTTTGTAGCAGTGTGCAGCACTGATCCTATTAGGCCATCTATACTAAGTAGTGTTGAGCCACCCCCGTAGTGTTCGAGTTCGGTTCGGTTCGTCGAACACCCGTGTGTTCGCCGAACTGTTCGTCGAACTGTTCGTCGAACACCTTCGAACACCGTTAAAACCAATGGCAGGCAAACAAAAACACATAGAAACACATAGAAAACAACTTCAAAGGTGTCCAAAAGCTGACAAACTGCTCAGAAGACACAACTAACACATGGAAAAGTGACAAGTACATATAGTCATGCGAAAAGAAAAGAGGTGGAGTAGTAAAAGGAGGGGGAGACACAGATATAGGCATGTCATGCCCTTCTAGAATCCAAAAAGTGAGAAGCCGAGACGGCCAGTCCGCTCCTGCCCGTGCCACCTCCGTGTCGCCGGGTTTGTGCCAGAGCCGCGGTGAACCCTGACGGCCAGCCCCCCTCTCCCAATACTGGTGCCTGTCCGCTGGTGGGTCGAGAGTAGTGTTGAGCCACCCCCGTAGTGTTCGAGTTCGGTTCGGTTCGTCGAACACCCGTGTGTTCGCCGAACTGTTCGTCGAACTGTTCGTCGAACACCTTCGAACACCGTTAAAACCAATGGCAGGCAAACAAAAACACATAGAAACACATAGAAAACACCTTCAAAGGTGTCCAAAAGCTGACAAACTGCTCAGAAGACACAACTAACACATGGAAAAGTGACAAGTACATATAGTCATGCGAAAAGAAAAGAGGTGGAGGAGTAAAAGGAGGGGGAGACACAGATATAGGCATGTCATGCCCTTCTAAAATCCAAAAAGTGAGAAGCCGAGACGGCCAGTCCGCTCCTGCCCGTGCCACCTCCGTGTCGCCGGGTTTGTGCCAGAGCCGCGGTGAACCCTGACGGCCAGCCCCCCTCTCCCAATACTGGTGCCTGTCCGCTGGTGGGTCGAGAGAGCCCCCCTGTGGTGGAGGCAGCTCTAAGCTTTTTAATTTAAATTGTCCCTCTAATTTGAATGAATACACTTTAAATCCATTTACAAGGATCTATTGGAGGGCAAGTCTCATGCCAGCAGCCGCGTAATTCCAGCTCCAGTATCGTCCACTAAAGCTGCTGCAGTTAAAAAGCTTTTATAAGGATCGAGCTCGGCTGTCCACCGCAAGGCATCCTAGTGCCAGTCCCAGCCCCTTTGCCTTGGGGTGCCTCCTGATGCTCTTCACTGAGTATCCCGTGGTCCCGAAGCATTTCCTTTGAAAAAATTAAGTGTCCAAACTACAGGTGGTGTAGCTTGCTTAACAGCCGGGATAATCCGCTGACTAGCAGACACTGCTACTAGGCACAAAGTATTTCCTGGGCTAGATGCAGTTAAAAGTTTGTAAGTAGATACTCTCGTTGGATGCTGAGAAAGCATTCCATAGAGTCTCCTGGCACGCCATATATGATTCTCTTAAAAAGCTTGGGGTAGGGGTCTAGGGGACCCTTTTATAGCCAAAATCACGGAACTGTATCACAATACGTCACCTAGGCTGAAGATAAATGGAACTGTAGCACCGAGGGCTCGGTTGCTACAGACGTATTGCACCTCACCCAGAGGTGTGATATCTCACTCTCAGATAAGGATGGAGTGTGGATCAGGACCCGACACCTGCATGCATTACACCACATTGCCGTGGGGCAGGGCGACCAATATGCCCCTGAGATGGGCACGACAGTCCCTGTCCCTGGCTGGAGTGGGGGGAGGGAACACTGAGGAAGGGGAACCCTGCAGTGCAGGAGCAGGGAGGAAGCAGTTCCTGGGTGCATTGAGAAGGGAGTATAAAAGGTGGGCACCATCTTAGTTCAGTGCAGAGAAGTCTGAGCAGAAGTGGCAGGGAGCAGGGGCTCTGCATGAGCTCTGCTCCGGAGGCGGGCCTAGTAACAGAGGCCCAGGCCTGCAAGAGGGAGAAGGAAGGAAGAGGAGCGGAGAAGGCTCCAGGAACGAGGAATGAAGGGATCCCAGGGGTGCGGACGGGCGAGTCGCCACCGCACGCCCGAATCCACCTGCGTGGAGGGGTCAGGCCAAAGGGGGAGACCGGTCCCCGAACTAGTGGAGGCAGGAAACGACCCTCAGCTAGAAACCGGAGGCTCTGACATTTTATGTGGCGCAGCCCCTTGCTCCACCCGCTAGGAAGGCACCACATAGGGTCAGGGAAACTGGCGCCAAGTTTACCAAGAGGAGGCCCGAGGCAGCCGGACAGAAGTGTTGGTAAGAAAGGCCAGACAAAGGACACACAAAGGGGGTCCTGTGAAGCGCTCCAAAGTTATCTGGGAGTTGTCTGAGCCCCTCACCTGGTGAGCACAGTACGACGTGGGCAGCCGTTACCTGCAGACGTGGTCTGGATAATAAGAACTGTGAGTAAAGGCCCTGAACTGCATCACTGACTCCGTGTCGTTACTGCTGCTGCCCTGCACCATCACCCCCATCCTCCGCATACACTGCCCTGAGGCTATACTCCTCCCGTGGGGAGTTATGCTACGCTCTGCTGCACCCACAACACCAGCCTTAGCGGTCTGCCCTGTAGCGGCGGTTCACTCTGACCGCAATCCACGGGTGGCGTAGTCGGACATTTAAACATCAAAACCACATAAATAGTTCCGCCACTGGTTTGACCGCCCTGAGCCACGGAACCGGATCGCCGCCACGAAGACTACAACCACCAGCATCCACCAAAAAGGGTCCGGCTCCGGGTGTCCCAAGGCCCAGGGGGTGCGTCAGAACATTTTCATCACCTTTCACAATCACCAATGGGACAAGGCAGGGATGTCCTCTGTCCCCTCTCTTATACATCCTAGTGACGGAGCACCTGCTCTCATCAATTCGCCATAACCCCAATATTAGGTGGATTGAGGTGGGAGGCACCGAGTACAAGTGCTCTCTATTTGCTGATGATGTCCTAGTATATATCACTCAATCACATATATCCATCCCTGCTGTTATGGCTGAAATAGATCACTTTGTTACATGGTAAAATTTTAAAATCAATGCAGCGAAGTCTGAGGCCCTCGATGTCTCCCTCCCTAAATCCATATAGGATTCCATCCAGTCCAACTTTCCCTTTGCCTGGCCCTCACAGGGTATCAAATACTTAGGAATTCCTATTCATAGAGACCTCTCCCATCTATGTTATCTTAATTTTGGGCCCTTTATTGAACAATTCCATACAGACCACGGTTGGCAAGTTAGAACTGTAAGATTCACTACGTGAACCACTGGTGTTTTGTGGAAAAGCACATGTACACCGCGTTCCAAATTATTATGCAAAAAGTGTTTAGGAGTGATAAGGGAAGAATTTGTTTGTTTGTCAGTTAAACTCATTGATGGTGATGTGTGTCAGGGCTCTTTATATCACTGTAAGCAATTGCAGACACCTGTGCTAATTAGTTTGGCAGGTGTGTCCAATGAAAGGCAAGACTACTTAAGAAGGCTCTCTCACATTATTAAGCAGCCTACATTTTCTGCCAAAATGGGAAAGAAAAAGGATGTGTCGGCTGCTGAGAAGCAACAAATTGTGGAGTGTTTAGGTCAAGGCATGACTACAATCAACATTGTGCGATGATCAGGATGAAGTGTCTTGGCAATCAAGAAGTATGTAGCTGATTCACAGTACACACGTGTGCGTGCTGATAAGGGCAAATTGAGGACTCTTTCCTACAGGCAATTACGTCAGGCTGAAAGAGCAGCGGCAAAAAAGCCTTGTCATAGCAGCAGACAAGTTTTTGAAGCTGCTTGTGCCTCCAACGTCCCCCGAACAACAAGATGCAGGGTCCTTCAGAGGTTTGCAGCTGTGCATACGCCATCCTGTCGACCTCCTCTATCCACTTCACACAAGCAGAAACGGCTCCAGTGGGCCAAACATTACATGAAGACTGATTTCAAAACTGTTTTGTTCACGGATGAGTGCCGTGCAGCGCTCGATGGTCCAGATGAATGGAGTGGAGGATGGCTGGTTGATGGACACCCCACGCAAACACGGCTACAGCGCCAACAAGGAGGAGGTGGAGTAATGTTTTGGGCTGGAATCATGGGGAGAGAGATTGTCGGCCCCTTTAGGATCCCTGAAGGCGCTAAAGATGAACTCCATAATGTATGTGGATTTTCTCAAACAGCACTTCCTGCCATGGTTCAAGAAGAAGAACCGTGTATTTCACAGCAAGATCATTTTTCTGCATGATAATGCACCATCTCATGCTGCACATAAAACATCTGCATCTCTGGCTGATATGGGCATAAAAGGGCACAAACTTATGGTGTGACCCCCATGCTCCCCTGACCTCTACCCCATTCAGAACCTTTGGAGCATCATTAAAAGGAGTGTCTATGATGGCGGTAGGCAGTTCACATCTAAGCAACAGCTCTGGGAGGGTATTCTGTCCTCATGCAAAACAATTGAAGCAGAAACCATCCAAAACCTGACAAATTCAATGGACGAGAGAGTTCAGAAGCTCCTTTCGAACAAGGGGTCCTATGTGAAAATGTAACATCACCTAGAATAAAGTTTTGAGTTGAAAACTGTTTGATTTCAGTTTCTAACAACCTGCTAATGCTTATAATTTCAAAAATGACCATTTTTTGGGTCTTTATTAAAATGAAAAGGTTGATCGAAAAGTTTGGGGGATCTAAGAGTGTGGCAACCCAGTAGTCATGATTACTTCGAATTCTGACAATATGAGGGTCATGCTGCAGGTAGTGCAGCAAGAAGGCACTTATGTGTCTTGCGCATCTAGGAGCCCCAAAATTATTTTCCGGGCTAGATGCAGCTAAAAATTATTTTTAATTTTAAATCTGGTGAAGCTTATTATAGATGGCCTAATAGGATCAGTGCTGCACACTGCTACAAAGCCCAAATTATTTTCCAGTCAAGATACAGATAAACATGATTAGTAATTTGAAAGCTTAAAACGTTTGGTAGGGTGATTTTAACCAATCATCAAGCTTTTACTCTCCCCAGGATGACACAGGGGTAGAAAAGTCGTTTCAGATCCATGATTTGTTCATCTTTATGAACGTGAGTCTGTCTACATTATCAGTGGAGAACCGCGTGCGCTTATCTGTCAGCACACCACCAGCAGCGCTGAACACACGTTCAGACAGAACGCTGGCTGCGGGGCATGACAAGATCTCCAAGGCGTAAGTGGCTAGCTCCGGCCATTTATCCAGATTGGAAGCCCAAAAAGAGCAAGGGTCCAGTGACACAGTCGTGGCTTCAATGTTTACTTGGAGATACTCCTGTACCATCGTCTCTAGGCGTTGACTATGTGTCAGACATCTTGTCTCCTGTGGCCTTGCAAAGGATGGGCTAAAAAAGTGGTGAAATGATTCCGCAAAATTGATGTTACCAGCAGATACTGTGGTTCTGTTACGGTTTGAGTGCTGAACACTTGACGGTCCCACGGTTGGCAAGTTGGAACTGTGAGATTCACTACGTGCACCACTGGTATTTTGTGGAAAAGCACATGTAAGATTCTGCAACAGTCTCTGCTGATACTCCTGCATGCGTGCATCCCTTTCTATGGCAGGAATAATTTCTGCAAATTTACTTTTGTACCGGGGATCTAACAGTGTGGCAACCCAGTAGTCAGGATTATTTCTAATTCTCACAATTCGAGGGTCATGTTGCAGGTAGTGCAGCAAGAAGGCACTCATGTGTGTTGCGCATCCAGGAGCACCAAGTCCCTGTTGTGTTGGTGGCGAGGTAACAATCATGCTTCCTTCCTCTGTCCTCTCCCCCCAACCTCGCACAACAGAAATGTGATCAAGGTCTCCCTCATCTGATGAGTCTTCCATCAGTTCGTCCTCCACTTCTTCCTGGGCTCCTGCACCTTCCTCACTAGTTTGGCTGCTACCATGCGCCCTGGTAAAATCATCTCCCCCACCCTCACATGCCTGCCGCCTTGGTGCTGCCGACCGTCTGGACCTTGCAGATGTTAGCCCTTCCGCATACAACTCCTCCTCCTCTACTTCCTCCACCTCCTCTTGTGCCACCACCTGACTCCGAATTCTGTTTAACATGTGCTCCAGCATGTAAATCACCGGAATAGTCATGCTGATAATGGCATCGTCAGCACTAAACATCTTCGTCGCCATTTCAAAACTGTGCAGAAGGGTGCATAGGTCCCTGATCTGAGACCACTCCTCCAGCGTGATTTGCCCCACCTCTGAATCTCGTTGGCCCAGGCTATACGTCAGAACGTATTGCACCAGGGCTTGTCGGTGCTGCCACAGTCGCTGCAACATGTGCAGAGTTGAATTCCACCGGGTAGGCACATCGCATTTTAGCCGGTGAAGTGGCAGGCCCAACGACTTCTGTAGAGATGTAAGTCGCTGAGCTGCGGGATGCGAACGGCGGAAGTGAGCACACAGCGACCGTGCCCTCTGCAGAAGGCCATCTAGTCTGGGATAGTGGGCTAAAAATTGCTGGACAACCAGGTTCAACACGTGAGCCATACAAGGCACGTGTGTGACATTGCCCCGGCGAAGGGCCGCACCCAGGTTTGCAGCATTGTCGCACACGGCCTTCCCTGGTTTCAGGTCCAGTGGAGACAACCATTCATGAAATTGGTTCTCCAGAGCTGACCACAACTCCTCAGCTGTGTGACTCACATTTCCCAGACATTTCAATGTAAAAACCGCCTGATGACGTTGAGCCCTACTGCCAGAATAGTAAGGAGGTGTGCAGGATCCCTTCTGCGCAGTTAGAAAGCTTGTGGCATGACCAGACAGGCTTTGGGTGCAGGTGGAAGACCGAGAGGAGGTTGAGGAGGCAGAAGCAGTGGAGGAACTTTGACATAAAGAGGATTGACGCACAACTCGTGGGGACGGCAAGACTTGGACAGCAGCCCCTTGTCCTGCTGTCACCATAGTTACCCAGTGCCCAGTCAGCGACATGTAACGCCCCTGTCCATGCCTACTCGTCCAAGTGTCTGTGGTGAAATGCACCCTGTCACACACAGAGTTTCTCAAAGAAGCGGTGATGTTGTGTGCGACATGCTGGTGGAGCGCAGGCACACCTTTCTTTGAGAAGTAGTGCCGACTGGGCATCTGGTACTGGGGCACTGCGACGGACATAAGGTCTCGAAAATCCTCTGTGTCCACCAGGCGGAAAGGCAGCATTTCTGTAGCCAAGAGCTTGCAGATGGTGAAATTCAACCTCTTAGCTTTCTCATGGCTAGGAGGAAATGGTCTTTTACTTTTCCACATCTGAGGGACCGAGGGCTGGCTATTGTGCTTAGACGGGGTTGATAAGGGTGTCCCCGGCAAACTGCCGGTCTGTGAGGAAGATGCAGGCGGACATGTTAGGTTGCCTTGATCCAAAGGTGGTGCTATCGATGTCGGACAGCGCTCAAGACCAGCTGGTGTTACCACCTCCAAAGAAAATGATGACCTGCCAATCACGCTGGCTGTTGCGGGTAAAGAGGTGGCAGGTCTGCGCCCCAAAACAGGTGTGACTGCTGTCCCCCCAGTCACAGAGGATGAAGAGGCCGCGGATGCACAAGATATGGCAGACAGTGGTTGGCCCGGCCGGCTAGGCCGCATTGTAGCACACTGAGCTTCCCACTGCAACTTATGCTTCATGTCCATGTGCCGGTTCATGCATGAAGTACTCAAACTATGTATTTTTTGGCCTCTACTTAGCTTTTGCTGACAAATGTTACAGATAACACGAGTTGGGTCATCTTTATCGATCTGAAAAAATGCCCAGGCTATGCAAGGCTTAGCACCCATGCGACCTGAAGAGCCACCACGACTTGTGGTGAGAGGCAGAGTTGTGTTTGAGGATGCAGTTGTTGACGTGCTTCCAGTACTACGTCTCTGTCCAGGAAGGCGCAACCTGACCTCGTCGTCACTAGCATCTTCCTCCACCTCCTCTGCTGACCTCATCTCTTGGCTGACTGTGGGTTGACAGTAAGTGGGATCTCCGACCTCATCATCATCACCCTGTGCGTTATCACACCCGTCGTCCTCAGAGCCAACCTGTTCCTGCCCTGACAAAAAACTAAAGTTGTCGCTCCAATCAGGTATTTGAGTCTTATCATCGTCTTCCTCATTGTCTCCACCAACAGGAGTTACAGTTTGGGAATGAGGGTCTACATTATGGTCAGAACCTTCTGCGTCTGGTCCTGGATCCGACTCATAAAGATTCTGGGCATCAGTGCAGATCATTTCCTCGTCTGGATTCACAGAAGCGCTGGAGTCGACCTCTGATTCCCAGGCTATAGTATGAGTAAACAGCTCTGCAGACTCAACCATCTGTTCTACCTCATACTCAGACGGGCAGCTGGAGATTTGGGAGCTGTGAGGAAGCAAGTGCGATTTGGGTGACACCTTTGAGGACTGGAGTATTTGTGATGTTGAAGTTGATGTGGAGGAGAGCCCACTTAAAGGAGCACTTGATATCCGTTGAAGCACCTGCTGTTTTTGTGCCTCATCTGGAATTTGCAGCGATTGGCGTGGCCGTAAGAAAGGGATCTTATCACATTGTCCGCTAAAAGAAGTAGACATTTTAGTTTGGCTGGAAGATGGTCTTTCTTCTGCACCTACCCCACGGACACAACCTTTTTTCCCCTTCCCAACACGCCTATTCCCCTTTCCACCAGCAGCAGGCCTTTTTCCACTCATTTTGGTGGTTAACTAATTCACAACTCTGGAGTTGTTTGCACAAAAAAACAATGGATGGTAACCGAGCAGAGCTGAGTGGCCAAACTGTGGTATTAGGCCAAAACTATTGGCTGGGTTAGATGCAGAAAAAAATTATTTATAATTTGCAACCTGATGGAGGTCAGTATAGATGGACTAATAGACCAAGTCCCACACACCGCTAGAAGCCCAAATATTTTTTCAGAGCTAGATGCAGAAAATTTTTTTATTCAATTTGCAACCTGATGGAGGTCAGTATAGATGGACTAATAGACCAAGTCCCACACACTGCTAGAAGCCCAAATATTTTTTCAGAGCTAGATGCAGAAAAAAATTATTTTTAATTTGCAACCTGATGGAGGTCAGTATAGATGGACTAATAGACCAAGTCCCACACACCGCTAGAAGCCCAAATATTTTTTCAGAGCTAGATGCAGAAAAAAATTATATTCAATTTGCAACCTGCTGGAGGTCAGTATAGAAGGACTAATAGAACAAGTCCCACACACTGCTAGAAGCCCAAATATTTTTTCAGAGCTAAATGAAGAAAAAAATTATTTTTAATTTGCAACCTGATGGAGGTCAGTATAGATGGACTAATAGACCAAGTCCCACACACTGCTAGAAGCCCAAATATTTTTTCAGAGCTAGATGCAGAAAAAAATTATTTTTAATTTGCAACCTGATGGAGGTCAGTATAGATGGACTAATAGACCAAGTCCCACACACCGCTAGAAGCCCAAATATTTTTTCAGAGCTAGATGCAGAAAATTTTTTTATTCAATTTGCAACCTGATGGAGGTCAGTATAGATGGACTAATAGACCAAGTCCCACACACTGCTAGAAGCCCAAATATTTTTTCAGAGCTAGATGCAGAAAAAAATTATTTTTAATTTGCAACCTGATGGAGGTCAGTATAGATGGACTAATAGACCAAGTCCCACACACTGCTAGAAGCTCAAATATTTTTTCAGAGCTAGATGCAGAAAAAAATTATTTTTAATTTGCAACCTGATGGAGGTCAGTATAGATGGACTAATAGAACAAGTCCCACACGCTGCTAGAAGCCCAAATATTTTTTCAGAGATAAATGAAGAAAAAAATTATTTTTAATTTGCAACCTGATGGAGGTCAGTATAGATGGACTAATAGACCAAGTCCCACACACTGCTAGAAGCCCAAATATTTTTTCAGAGCTAGATGCAGAAAAAAATTATTTTTAATTTGCAACCTGATGGAGGTCAGTATAGATGGACTAATAGAATGATGCTATGCCCAAAAGATTTTACTTCACTAGGTGCAGTAAAAAAATTGGTATTCTATACACAGGTGGTATATCTTGCAACACAGATAGGCTACTCCACTGACTAACACACTCTGCAATAGGCCAAAAAGGATTAGCTTTGCTAGATTCAGCCAAATGCTGTGAAAAAAACTTGCACAGCACTGGCACAGACCTGCCTGGCAAAAACTGATAGGAACTGATGTAACCTAGTCCTGAAAAGGACTCCAATTACAATTAGTCTTTACTCCCACAATCTATCTATTTAAGAGCACAGACCTGCTTGATAAAAGTCGTAGGAAATGCTGTAACCTAGTCCTTAAAAGGACTGCAATCACAACTATTCCCTACTCCCAAGCTATCTGTATATTTGTGCGAAATTGGCTTGAAATTAACAAGGTATAGCGCACACAGCAACAGCGGTGCCGTCTAACACGCAGCTGCAGCAGTGAGAAAATGGTGGCGACGGGGAAAATGGCTTGGTCTTATAGGGCAAGGACATGTGACATACACTGCCAATCACACATGCCCTTGCTTGTGTGAAAAAAAGCACTTCGCTCCGTGTGTGCGCTGCTGATAGGCTGACAGATTGCACCTCCCCACTGCAAATGCGGGAAAGAGAAAAAAAAATGGAGATCTTCATTGTTCCTGCAGAGATCCATCCCCTGCCCCTCCCCCCGCCCCGCTGTACACTCAAACTGCGTATTAACATTAATTTTCATCATTACTGAGAAAAAATCCAGTTATGATTTTGGTGCACGAACAGTTATCGAACATAACCTCGAACAGCCGAATTTTTCTCAAATTGTTCGTGTTCGCCAACCGGCTCGAACACCGCCCAAAACAGCTCGAATTTGAGATTGGCGAACAGTTCGAGTAGAACAACGCTCATCTCTAATACTAAGCTCCACCAGATTTAAAATTAATAATAATTTTTAGCTGCATCTAGCCCGGAAAATAATTTTGGGGCTCCGAAATGCGCAAGACACATAAGTGCCTTCTTGCTGCACTACCTGCAACATGACCCTCATATTGTCAGAATTCGAAGTAATCATGACTACTGGGTTGCCACACTCTTAGATCCCCCAAACTTTTCGATCAACCTTTTCATTTTAATAAAGACCAAAAAAATGGTCATTTTTGAAATTATAAGCATTAGCAGGTTGTTAGAAACTGAAATCAAACAGTTTTCAACTCAAAACTTTATTCTAGGTGATGTTACATTTTCACATAGGACCCCTTGTTCGAAAGGAGCTTCTGAACTCTCTCGTCCATTGAATTTGTCAGGTTTTGGATGGTTTCTGCTTCAATTGTTTTGCATGAGGACAGAATACCCTCCCAGAGGTGTTGCTTAGATGTGAACTGCCTCCCGCCATCATAGACACTCCTTTTGATGATGCTCCAGAGGTTCTGAATGGGGTAGAGGTCAGGGGAGCATGGGGGTCACACCATAAGTTTGTCCCCTTTTATGCCCATATCAGCCAGAGATGCAGATGTTTTATGTGCAGCATGAGATGGTGCATTATCATGCAAAAAAATGATCTTGCTGTGAAATACACAGTTCTTCTTCTTGAACCATGGCAGGAAGTGCTGTTTGAGAAAATCCACATACATTATGGAGTTCATCTTTAGCGCCTTCAGGGATCCTAAAGGGGCCGACAATCTCTCTCCCCATGATTCCAGCCCAAAACATTACTCCACCTCCTCCTTGTTGGCGCTGTAGCCGTGTTTGCGTGGGGTGTCCATCAACCAGCCATCCTCCACTCCATCCATCTGGACCATTGAGCGCCGCACGGCACTCATCGGTGAACAAAACAGTTTTGAAATCAGTCTTCATGTAATGTTTAGCCCACTGGAGCCGTTTCTACTTGTGTGAAGTGGATAGAGGAGGTCGACAGGATGGCGTATGCACAGCTGCAAACCTCTGAAGGACCCTGCATCTTGTTGTTCGGGGGACGTTGGAGGCACCAGCAGCTTCAAAAACTTGTCTGCTGCTATGACAAGGCTTTTTTGCCGCTGCTCTTTTAACCTGACGTAATTGCCTGTAGCAAAGAGTCCTCAATTTGCCCTTATCAGCACGCACACGTGTGTACTGTGAGTCAGCTACATACTTCTTGATTGCCAAGACACTTCATCCTGATCATCGCACAATGTTGATTGTAGTCATGCCTTGACCTAAACACTCCACAATTTGTTGCTTCTCAGCAGCCGACACATCCTTTTTCTTTCCCATTTTGGCAGAAAATGTAGGCTGCTTAATAATGTGAGAGAGCCTTCTTAAGTAGTCTTGCCTTTCATTGGACACACCTGCCAAACTAATTAGCACAGGTGTCTGCAATTGCTTACAGTGATATAAAGAGCCCTGACACACATCACCATCAATGAGTTTAACTGACAAACAAACAAATTCTTCCCTTATCACTCCTAAACACTTTTTGAATAATAATTTGGAACACAGTGTACATGTGCTTTTCCACAAAACACCAGTGGTTCACGTAGTGAATCTTACAGTTCTAACTTGCCAACCGTGGTCTGTATGGAGTTGTTGAATAAAGGGCCCAAAATTAAGATAACATAGATGGGAGAGGTCTCTATGAATAGGAATTCCTAAGTATTTGATACCCTGTGAGGGCCAGGCAAAGGGAAAGTTGGACTGGATGGAATCCTATATGGATTTGGGGAGGGAGACATCGAGGGCCTCAGACTTCGCTGCATTGATTTTAAAATTTGACCATGTAACAAAGTGATCTATTTCAGCCATAACAGCATGGATGGATATATGTGATTGAGTGATATATACTAGGACATCATCAGCAAATAGAGAGCACTTGTACTCGGTGCCTCCCACCTCAATCCACCTAATATTGGGGTTATGGCGAATTGATGAGAGCAGGTGCTCCGTCAATAGGATGTATAAGAGAGGGGACAGAGGACATCCCTGCCTTGTCCCATTGGTGATTGTGAAAGGTGATGAAAATGTTCTGATGCACCCCCTGGGCCTTGGGACACCCGGAGCCGGACCCTTTTTGTTGGATGCTGGTGGTTGTAGTCTTCGTGGCGGCGACCCGGTTCCGTGGCTCAGGGTGGTCAAACCAGTGGCGGAACTATTTATGTGGTTTTGATGTTTAAATGTCCGACTACGCCACCCGTGGATTGCGGTCAGAGTGAACCGCCGCTGCAGGGCAGACCGCTGAGGCTGGTGTTGTGGGTGCAGCAGAGCGTAGCATAACTCCCCACGGGAGGAGTATAGCCTCAGGGCAGTGTATGCGGAGGATTGGGGTGATGGTGCAGGGCAGCAGCAGTAACGACACGGAGTCAGTGATGCAGTCCAGGGCCTTTACTCACAGTTCTTATTATCCAGACCACGTCTGCAGGTAACGGCTGACCACGTCGTACTGTGCTCACCAGGTGAGGGGCTCAGACAACTCCCAGATAACTTTGGAGCGCTTCACAGGACTCCCTTTGTGTGTCCTTTGTCTGGCCTTTCTTACCAACCCTTCTGTCCGGCTGCCTCGGGCCTCCTCTTGGTAAACTTGGCGCCAGTTTCCCTGACCCTATGTGGTGCCTTCCTAGCAGGTGTAGCGAGGGGCTGCGCCACATAAAATGTCAGAGCCTCCGGTTTCTAGCTGAGGGTCGTTTCCTGCCTCCACTAGTTTCGGGGACCGGTCTTCCCCTTTGGCCTGACCCCTCCACGCAGGTGGATTCGGGCGTGCGGTGGCGACTCGCCCGTCTACACCCCTGGGATCCCTTCATTCCTCGTTCCTGGAGCCTTCTCCGCTCCTCTTTCTTCCTTCTCCCTCTTCCAGGCCTGGGCCTCTGTTACTAGGCCCGCCTCCGGAGCAGAGCTCATGCAGAGCCCCTGCTCCCTGCCACTTCTGCTCAGACTTCTCTGCACTGAACTAAGATGGTGCCCACCTTTTATACTCCCTTCTCAATGCACCCAGGAACTGCTTCCTCCCTGCTCCTGCACTACAGGGTTCCCCTTCCTCAGTGTTCCCTCCCCCCACTCCAGCCAGGGACAGGGCTGTCGTGCCCATCTCAGAGGCATATTGGTCGCCCTGCCCCACGGCAATGTGGTGTAATGCATGCAGGTGTCGGGTCCTGATCCACACTCCATCCTTACCTGAGAGTGAGATATCACACCTCTGGGTGAGGTGCAATTCCTCTGTAGCAACCGAGCCCTCAGGGTGCTACAGTTCCATTTATCTTCAGCCTAGGTGACGTATTGTGATACAGGGCCGTGATTTTGGCTATAAAAGGGTCCCCTAGACCCCTACCCCAAGCTTTTTAAGAGAATCATATATGGCGTGCCAGGAGACTCTATGGAATGCTTTCTCAGCATCCAACGAGAGTATCTAATTACAAATTTTTAACTGCATCTAGCCCAGGAAATACTTTGCGCCTAGTAGCAGTGTCTGCTAGTCAGCGGATTATCCCAGCTGTTAAGCAAGCTACACCACCTGTAGTTTGGACACTTAATTTTTTCAAAGGAAATGCTTCGGGACCACGGGATACTCAGTGAAGAGCATCAGGAGGCACCCCAAGGCATAGGGGCTGGGACTGGCAGTAGGATGCCTTGCGGTGGACAGCCGAGCTCGATCCTTATAAAAGCTTTTTAACTGCAGCAGCTTTAGTGGACGCTACTGGAGCTGGAATTACGCGGCTGCTGGCATGAGACTTGCCCTCCAATAGATCCTTGTAAATGGATTTAAAGTGTATTCATTCAAATTAGAGAGACAATTTAAATTAAAAAGCTTAGAGCTGCCTCCACCACAGGGGGGCTCGCTCGTCCCACCAGCGGACAGGCACCAGTATTGGGAGAGGGGGGCTGGCCGTCAGGGTTCACCGCGGCTCTGGCACAAACCCGGCGACACGGAGGTGGCACGGGCAGGAGCGGACTGAACGTGTCGGCTTCTCACTTTTTGGATTTTAGAAGGGCATGACATGCCTATATCTGTGTCTCCCCCTCCTTTTACTCCTCCACCTCTTTTCTTTTCGCATGACTATATGTACTTGTCACTTTTCCATGTGTTAGTTGTGTCTTCAGAGCAGTTTGTCAGCTTTTGGACACCTTTGAAGGTGTTTTCTATGTGTTTCTATGTGTTTTTGTTTGCCTGCCATTGGTTTTAACGGTGTTCGAAGGTGTTCGACGAACAGTTCGACGAACAGTTCGGCGAACACACGGGTGTTCGACGAACCGAACCGAACTCGAACACTACGGGGGTGGCTCAACACTACTGCCGATCACCCTCTGATATCTAACAGGCTGGAGAAACTTGCACCTAGTGCCACTCTATCTTCAGCTCCTTTGTGAGAAACTTATGTATTTGGGCAGCCACTCAATCTACCAAATAAAATTCCTGAGAAGGAAATTGGTGATGGCTTCACTACTGTTACTGGGGGCAGTGCTAATACCATGGCGTCGTACCATAGTTTACTTGAAATATTCCAGGCTGGTAGGAGGCAAGCAAATTCCCACCGAAAAGTACCAGCAGTAATGCTCAGGGACCCGTGCTTGTAGAAGGCGGAGACAACATCGGGAGAAATAGTGACGGCTGGGGACCGAGTATGGACACGAGGCATGAGGCATGAAGTTGTGAAAAGCTTCCGCCTCTACGAGTCTAAAAGGCCACATTTCAAGTGCAAGCAGCTGCCCAGAAATTTGGCAGCCTGTGGGTGGGTGGCTGGCTGCATACTTGCGCTTGCATTCCAAGTAACAGAAAACTAAGCAGATGTTGGCCTCTATCATCATCAAGGCCTCACCTCCTGAAGGAGAAGCCAGGGCCCACCGGAGGAGTCTCTGGTTTTCTGGTGCATCCGTCCAACCCTGCCGAGAAGCAGCCCTGGCTAAGAAAAGTGTGGGGGAAGGTTCCCGGACACTCTATGGCTGCTTTTTTAATGTAGATCGGACGTGCTTATGCATGTTATTTCTCAAACCGCATTGCAGATCAGGCCGTTGCCCAACTATATAGTCATGAAATTAAATGCGCAAAGAAAGATGTTAGTGTGTCAAAGCATCACCGAGAAGTGCGAGTTGATGTTGGACGGGCTGCCATTGCTTCTGCAACAAGCTGCTTTAGAGGACTTCCTGGGAGAAATGACACCCAGAGTAGATACGGTTTCCCTCTATGCCAGTCCTTTCACCGAGCTAAAGAATATGGTTGAGGTGAAATACAACTCTCAGCAAAAAAAGCTGTTGACTTGCTCCGTACCGTCACTGACCACATTCACCTGTCACATTCCAAGTGCAAGCAGCTGTCAAAAATTTGGCAGTATAGTATTCCAGCCTGTGGGTTGGTGGCTGGCTGCATACTTGCGCTTACATTCCAAGGAATGGGGTAGGGACAACTGAACGCTGCACTGGGACAAGGACCTGGATGGTGATTGTTGCAAGTCTGCAATGACAGGTACATGGCGGGAGGCATCTTCGCATGCGCCAAGGATCACTTATGATGGGCACACTTTTAGGCAGTGACCTGGGAGTCAGAGATGCTTCCAGAGGTCTTCCCCATGTTGTTCCCATGTCTTTTCAGCACTGTATGCATGTGTCTGATGATGTGTCACACACCACATGGCCAGATAAGGTTGTAAAATGTTTAAATGACATTTCCTGGTGAATGCATTTGTCATGGTTGAAAGCAATGCAAAAGTGCAAAAACGCATCAAAAACGCTACGTGTGAACATAGCCCAAGGTGTGGAGGAGTATTTTTGTTTTTGGTTATTTATTTTGCCTTATATACAAGTCATTACCCTGGAAAGGATGTTCCTTAACATATTTCACAGGAAAATCCATTTTGGTTTTGTTTTTGTATGTTTTATGGTGAGTCCGTAAAAGTGGCATAATACTCTGACAACATTGTTGACAGCAGTGACCTGGGAGTCAGAGATGTTTCCAGGGTTCTTCCTCATGCTGTTCCCATGTCATTTGAGCACTGTTCCCATCGATTTGGGCAATTTTTAGGCCCTCTGCAGACCGCCGGGGGGCCGCCTGAAAAATGCTTGAGTTTCCCATAGACTTACATTGGGCTCATTGATCGGGTTGAGCACCCGAGTATTCCAATTTGCTCGACCCGAGCATCGAGTACCCGAGCATTCTAGTGCTCGCTCATCACTATTTATAAATAAATAAATTATTCCTTTGTAGCAGCAAACACTTGTGCTGGGAAGGTGTGTATGTAACAATTTTAATAAATGATATCACTAGTACTTGTAAATGTAATCTTTAATGTAATACACTTCACATTTAAAATAGCTAGATTTCTATAAATTTACTACATTTCCTTTTTTTACATTGTGGTAGGAAGAAACATATCATGGAGTGAACATTGGTGATTGCATCTGTTCTCTGAAAGTATGGATTTGACGATTCCTGACTGCACACAATTTGAAAACTCATCTTTCCCCTGTTCTAACAGACACTCTCTAGGAATCCGGTTGGGACTATTCATGTTCTTTACTTGTTCTATAAGCATTACGATTTTTGGAAACCTAGGAATTATTATTTCTATTTCTCATTTTGTGCAGCTCCATTCCCCTACTAACTTCATTCTACTATCCTTGGCCACAACTGACCTCTGCCTTGGAATATTTATTATGCCATATAGCATGGTGAGAACTGTTGAAAATTGTTGGCACTTTGGAAATGTATTTTGTAAGATACATTATGGCTTCGACTTAACTCTCAGTGTTATCTCCATCTTTCACCTCTGCATCATAGCCATTGACAGGTTTTATGCAGTGTGTAAGCCACTTTATTACCACATAAGTATAACGGGAACAGTTATCAAACATCTGATCTTCTTGTGTTGGTCAATTGCTACAATATTTTCACTTGGTGTAGTTGTTTCCCATGTATCTGGCATTGAAGGATATGACATTTTAGTGACATGTTTTCATGTCTGTCCAATTACATTTAACGAATTATGGTCAATAGTTATTTCCTTCATTTGCTTTTTCATTCCGGCCTCAATTATGGTTGGAACCTATGTCAA
Organism: Phyllobates terribilis; assembly: GCF_046119375.1. Classification (NCBI taxonomy): domain Eukaryota; kingdom Metazoa; phylum Chordata; class Amphibia; order Anura; family Dendrobatidae; genus Phyllobates; species Phyllobates terribilis. The sequence continues at coordinate 524,554,800 of NW_027362763.1, read as the reverse complement.
AATCTTTCTTGTGTCCCTAAGACATAGTAGAATCATTGAAAACAAAACTTTCGCTGAAACATCGCAAAATGTTTCCAAGAAGAGAGAACACAAAGCTGCTAAGAAGTTAGCTATTTTAATGGGTGTGTTCCTTACGTGCTGGTTACCGCTGTTTGTTACATTTTTAATTAATCCATTCATAAATTACTCTACTCCAGCTTTAGTTTTTGAAGCATTTAATTGGTTCTCGTACATAAATTCAACATGTAATCCAATATTGTACGGCTTTCTTTATTCATGGTTTCGAAAAGCTTTGAGACATATTGTTAGTGGTAGAATTTTTAATGCCCAGTCTCAAAAAAATCTGTTTCCCGAAGAGTAATGTAAATAATGTAAATTTTCTTTCATTTCAACCTTTTGTGATATATTTTATGTATTCTGGCTATAGAAAAAAGTATAAGTAACTAAACGTTAGTTCATCAGGTATATACTCACATGATCATTTTGAATTGTAATATGATCTCTTTTTTGTATTAAAATAAAAACATTTAACTCTAAAATAAAATGTAAGAAATACCTAAAATTCCATGGTTTGTCTCTTGTATACATCAATTTCATAATAATCTGTTCTTTAGTTAATCAGTGCTGTTTTTTTAACGGTAAGTTGAGGGTGTCAAATATGTAATGGAAGTAATAGCTTGTCCATTAGCTATCTACAGCTCCAAGATGGCTAAAACAAATTTATACTCTGTGCTATCTATTCATATGATACTTTGTGACTGATTGTTAGCTTTATCTCAAAAGAGACTTTGAATAGATAGTTATAGTGGTTATTACGATATGAATATTGCTGTACAGATGTGCTTAAATATTTAAACTCTTCATATCGCTGCATGAATTTGACCTAAAACTACATAATATTTTCACATAAGTCCTAAAAGTAGATAAAGAGAACCAAATAAAAGAAATGAATCATAAATATCAGACTTTGCCATCTTTTAAATGTAGAAAATGATCTAATATCACATGTCTGTGAGTGGCAAAAGTATGTGAACATTTAGGATTAGCAGGTAATTTGAAGGTGAAATTAAAGTATGGTGTTTTCAATCAATGGAAGGCCAATCAGGAGTGAGTGGGCAACCTGTTTTATTTAAAGAATTTCCTCTTAGTGGAAAATTCAGTCTCACTGATTCCATAGGTTGGATATACTCGAATCCTTAGGCCTGTAGAAATCAGATTTTTATGTAAATATTGCTCTAGTGTTATCTTATTCCAGGATGTCTTAATCCTTCTATGCAACAAGTCCCTGTATGGGTTAATTCCTTTTTTGACTGGTGTGTTGGGTCATCATTATTGGTTAATCCAGCACAAAACACTTACTTGATTCTCCCGGCATTCAATTTCATGAATACAAGAACCTTAGAGACACTTTGGTGCACAGTCGCTATTCAATGACATGACCAGAAAGAGTGTTCAGTTCTAAGGGTTATGGGGGAGAGGAATATGTAATCAAAGAGAGGGCAACCAGATTTTGTGACTCTACAGTTAGTAGAGAAAACCCAATTGCCCACAGAATTTCTTGTTATACCACAGGTGTAATTTACTAGGTGCCACACCCCCGAGACTTTAAATGTATTGCTTTTACCACCAGAGAACCGAGATGGAGATTATGTGAACACATCTTGGCGGTGCGAGCTGCAAGAGAAGAAGATGACATGTCAAAACTTACCTTGATTTTGCAACACTTTAAACTTCATTATTGATGTGATGATTCTCTTCTTAAGATCAGGGGCATTGATAAAGTGGTGATGAATATAAGGGGATACAATTGATGAAAAATCCTGGCCTAGAAGGAGCTCAAATAGATCTTCATTCTAAATACAGTAACATTGACAGGACTGAATGAGAATATAGCTTTTTCCCACTTTCTCTGATTCTTTGTCTCCATTTGTCAAACGATATCTGATTTTTTTTCATTTTTAAATACTTTTCATTCTTTACATTTTTTCTTTCTTTTTTGATGTATTGGACATCTCTTGTTTTATTTGCTTTTAACTCGATTTTATCTTTTCACAAGGTTCTATGATGGGAAAAGTAACACTGTGATTGAAATTATGGAGGACTAACAGCATTTTTTTATCCAACCAAGAGCTTGATTCTCTGATTACCATCAGGATTTGCCTTAAGTGTTGTTTGTTTTTATACATTTCACATGGAGATATTTTACAATTATCACTTTTTGATAGTATTTTTTTTCTTGTACTGCATTGTTTTCACGTTCATATGTGGTCACCAGGGACCACTTGCACATTTGCACTATATTATGTTAAAATTATTATTATTATTATTATTACTATTATAGGGGTCTATACTCCTGTATCCTTATACATGTATATGAATTGCTCATCTTAAGTGAGTACACCCCCTTTGAAAAGTAAGATTTTAAATAATATCTCAATGAGTACAAGAACAGTTTCACTAACAAATTAGTTGATACAAAAATGAATACACCCCACATCAATAACAACTACATCTAGTATTTTGTATGACCTCCATGATTTGTAAGGACAGCACCAAGCCTTATAGACATGGAATGAACAATTGGCAAAATACTGCAACATCTTTTTCCATTCTGCAAGAATGACCTCTTTTAGAGCTTGGATGCTGGATGGAGCGTGATGCTCAAATTTACCCTTCAGAATTCCCCATAGGTGTTTTGATTGCGTTCAGATCAGGAGACATACTTGGCCACTGAATCACTTTCACCCTTTTCTTCTTCAGAAATACACTGCTCAAAACAATAAAGGGAGCACTCAAATAACACATCCTAGATCTAAATGAATGAAATATTCTCATTGGATACTTTGTTCTGTACAAAGTTGAATGTGCTGACAACAAAATCACACAAAAATCATCAATGGAAATCAAATTTATTAACCAATGGAGGCCTGGATTTGGAGTCACCCCCAAAATTAAAGTGGAAAAATATACTACAGGCTGATTCAACTTTGATGTAATGTCCTTAAAACAAGTCAAAATGAGGCTCAGTATTGTGTGTGGCCTCCAGGTGCCTGTATGACCTCCCTACAACACCTGGGCATGCTCCTGATGAGGTTGCGGATGGTCTCCTGTGGGATCTCCTCCCAGACCTGGACTAAAGCATCCACCAACTCCTGGACAGCCTGTGGTGCAACGTTACTTTGGTGGATGGAGCGAGACATGATGTTCCAGATGTGCTCAATCGGATTCAGGTCTGGGGAACGGGCGGGCCAGTCCATAACTTCAATGCCTTCATCTTGCAGGAACTGCTGACACACTCCAGCCACATAAGGTCTAGCATTAACCTGGATTAGGAGGAACCCAGGGCCAACCGCACCAGCATATGGTCTCACAAGGGGTCTGAGGATCTCATCTCGGTACCTAATGGCAGTCAGGCTGCCTCTGGCGATCACATGGAGGGCTGTGCAGCCCTTCAAACTGACCCACTGCCAAACCGGTCATGCTGAAGGATGTTGCAGGCAGCAGATCGCTCTCCATGGCATCTCCAGACTCTGTCATGTCTGTCACATGTGCTCAGTGTGAACCTGCTTTCATCTGTGAAGAGCACAGGGTGCCAGTGGTGACTTTGCCAATCCTGGTGTTCTGTGGCAAATGCAAACCGTCCTGCATGGTGTTGGGCTGTGAGCACAACCCCCATCTGGACGTCGGGCCCTCATACCACCCTCATGGAGTCGGTTTCTAACCGTTTGTGCAGACATGTGCACATTTGTCGCCTGCTGGAGGTCATTTTACAGGGCTCTGGCAGTGCTCCTCCTGTTCCTCCTTGCACAAAGACGGAGGTAGCAGTCCTGCTGCTGGGTTGTTGCCCTCCTACGGACCCTCCACGTCTCCTGGTGTACTGGCCTGTCTCCTGGTAGCGCCTCCAGCCTCTGGACACAAAGCTGACAGACACAGCAGACCTTCTTGCCACAGTTCACATTGATGTGCCATCCTGGATGAGCTGCACTACATGAGCAACTTCTGTGAGTTGTAGAGTCCCTCTCATGCTGCCATGAGTGTGAAAGCACAACCAACATTCAAAAGTGAACAAAACATCAGCCAGAAAGCATTGGTACTGAGATGTGGTCTGTGGTCCCCACCTGCAGAACCACTCCTTTATTGAGGGTGTCTTGATAATTGCCAATCATTTCCATCTATTGTCTATTCCATTTGCACAACAGCATGTGTTGCTTCCTAAGTGGACAGTTTGATTTCACAGAAGTTTGATTTACTTGAAGTTATATTCTGTTATTTAAGTGTTCCTTTTATTTTTTTGAGCAGTGTACAACACGTGTGTTTTAGATCATTGTCATGTTGGGAATCTACCAAGGGCACAGTGTGGTGGTAGCATCTTTCCAATCAATATAGAGCAGTATATCTAGGAATTCGTGATACCATCAATGACATGTTGCTTCCTTACACCAGGAGCACTCATGTAGCTCCACATAAGTACACTGTCATGTTACACTACCTGCATCATGCAATTAGAAAAATGAATTTATAAAAACACATGATGCTTATAGTGAAACTTGGTGGTGGCTGTCTCCCAATGTGGGGCTGGTGTTGAGGAACTACATTTCATTGATGGTAATATGAATTCACAGATGTTCTGCTTTATATTGGAAGAGAAGGTGCTACCATCCTGCTATACCCTTGTAGAAATGCACTTTTCTAAAATGACAACGATCCAAAACACATATCTAAGGCTACTGTTGCATTTCAGAAGAAGAACAGGGTGAAAGTGATTCAATGGCCAAGTATGTCTCCTGATCTCAACCTAATCGAAAACTTATGAAGAATTCTGAATAGGCAAGTTGAGTATCACTCTCCATCCAGCATCCAGACTCTAAAAGAGATTGTTCTTTAATAAAAAAAAACAATGGATGTAGCAGTATGTTGCCAGTTTGTTCATTCCATACTTAAAAGACTTGACGCTGTCCTTAAAAATCATGGAGGTCATACAAAATACTAGATTAGTTTTTGATGTGGGGTGTGTTCATTTTCGCATCAACTAATTTGAGTAAAACTGAAAATTTTGTAATTAACGTTATATTATTAACCTTACTTTCATGTTATTGGTTATTGGTTGAATGAAACTCATCCTTGTCAAAATTTTGGAAATTGTTCTTGTGTTCAGTGAGATACTGATTAAAATCTTTCTTTTCAATGGGGGTGTACTCATTTATTCTCAGCACTGTATCAAAAACTAAAAAATCTAGTATTTTGCATGACCCCTATGATTTATAGGGACAGCAATATGTTTTCTAGACATGGAATTGTAGAATCTCCTGAGTTTTGGGGTGCCAGTTAATATTAATTAACAAGAGCTACTGGATCTTTAAAAGGGGATTTATTACAAATAGGATATTTACAATAGCATACATAAGGGAAACCTAACTAAGGGAGAAGGGAACGATGTAAGGGAAAAGGTAAAAGGAGAGGGTGGTAGAAGATGGGAAGTGGGAAGAAGAAGAAGAAGAAGAATGCCTAACTAGTTTGATGTGCTACCTTTATATCAGTGGAAAACAAAAACAGCAGGAGCGCCAATGGTGAAGAGCCTGAGGTTTGGGGGGGGGGGAAATGAAGGGGGAGATGTTGTGACCACTCACCTGGTCCTGTTGTGCAAAGGAGCCCCGCACAACAAGGGAAAACGCTTCCAGGTGGGAGTCTGTAAGATGATCACAACTTAGCAGGAACTGTTGTAGGGAGTTCTGTCTGCTTCAGCGGTCACATGACCAGGACCGTGTGACCGAAGTGGGCATTCCACAATGACATCACGGCAGGTCCTGTAGTAGGCTAGTTGTAAACAGAGCAGCTTCCACCGCTCTCCACAAGGGAGATTAGCAATCAAGAAAGAAGGAATTCTGCGGTGTTAGTGAAGCGCTAGAACAACTAGACAGTGGATTAGGTTATAACACACAAACCTTTTATTGTTTAGTACGCTCTCTAACGCCACGACGCGTTTCGATAGCAGACGCTATCTTCCTCAGGTAGATTAATCTAGCGTCTGCTATCGAAATGCGTCGTGGCGTTAGAGAGCGTACTAAACAATAAAAGGTTTGTGTGTTATAACCTAATCCACTGTCTAGTTGTTCTAGCGCTTCACTAACACCGCAGAATTCCTTCTTTCTTGACCTTTATATCAGTTACACAGTCAGACTTGGCCCATACATTGCCCATCCCTGTAACACCTCCAAATAATGGTACCATCCAATCAGGTTACAGTCTTTGGAGTTCTCCAGAAACAGAACATGCCTTCTGATGCAGACACTCTCCTGAAGGTGGCGCTCTTAGATCCAGAATGGATAAGAGGGTCAAGGGGCCATACGTAATTGCAGTGGTCTTCATCTTCCTGCAGATGGTGTCTGACGTACTTCCAAAAGGTCTTTGTATCAAGTGGCCTGAGGACAGGTCCAACTGTATTTTGGTTGGAGATAAGAGGACAACTTGAAGAACAATGGATTGTAATCCAAACACCACAGGGGTTATGTACCTTTCAAGAGGCCAGACAATATGTTCATCTCCCATGTAGGTGCTCTCTTTACTCTATCAAAAGAACAAAAGGCACCACACCACAGGACACACAATTGCCTTCCCTCCTCACAGGTTTTATGACTCCACAGCACATAGTCAATCTCTTTGATGTAGTCCTTTGATGAACTTTAGTGCTATACAGAGTTTGTGGATCAAATTGTGAGTTCAGTCATTCATATTACATGTACTATAGATATTGTCCATGTTGGGCTCCAACAGGAATGAAAAATTGGCAACATATTGCAGCATCTATCTTTTTCCATCCTTTAAGAAAGACCTCTTTTAGAGCCTGGATGTTGGATGGAGAGGAATGTTCAACTTGTCTCTTCAGAATTCCCCACAGGTCCTCATTAGGTTCAGATCAGGAGACACACATGGCCACTGAATTACTTTCACCCTTTTCTTCTTCAGAAATGGAACAGTGACCTTATATGTGTCTTTTGGATCACTGTCATATTGGAAAACTGTATATCACCAAAGGCACAGAGTGAGGTCAGCTTCTAATCTCTTTCAACATAGAGCAATACATCTGTGAATTCATGATACCATCAATGAAATCTAGCTCCACTACACCCTTAGCACTCATGCAGCTCCACATAAGGACACTACCACCACCATGTTTCAGTGTAGGCACCATGCATTTTTCATTGTACTCATGTTTGCGATGCCATACAGTTTTTAATCTATCAGTTCAAAAAACATTTGTCTTTGTTTAATCTCTCCAGGGTATAGAGTCACAGTAGTCATCATATTTCCCAGCATTGGCAAATTGTAGGTGTTTTTTTTTATAAATGAGATTTAGTAGAAGCCTTATTCATAGGCAACACATTGGCATGGCATTGCTCTTCAGTGTACACTGTAATGTGTCACAAGAAACACTCACCCCAGTTTGGCTTTCTACTTCTTTAGCTACCTTCAGTGAACTTGCAGTTCGATTTTCTTCAACCCTTCTCATGAGAAGATGCTACTGTTATGTATTAACTTTCGTGGTCAGTTGGGGTGTCTCTATGAGATGGTTGCAGTTCCATCTTTGTTTTTGGATCACTTTTGCTACAGTATTCTCACCAGCAGACCACTCTGCAATTCAAGCAGACACAATGTTCCCCCACCTGTGCCAGCTTTAGGGCTACAACAAGTAGCCAAGGCAACAGTAGCAATATCAACTACTGCTATTGTGACAACTAGCACACTTCAGCAAACACAGATAGACCAGCTGAACAGCCAGGTTTAGTTGTACCTAGACTGTGTCTTTTATATATTGAACCCCAATCCCATCAATTTCTGGCTCAACAAATTGGACCAGTGGCAAAAACTGGCCTAGTTTACTATAGTAGTGTTGTTGTGTCTACCCTCCTGTGTCATGTCAGAGAGAGTATTCATTGCTGCTGGTTGATTTGTCACACCAAAGTGGACCAGGTTATCTACTACAAGTATGTAAAACCTAGCATTTGTCAAAATTAATCATAGATCAGTGCAGACTTTTACACACTGATAGCTGATGCCAATGATTAAATCAGCCTTACCATTTGTTTGCCTGCTTGACTGTCCATTGACTGTCATCTACTCCATTTTCCTGCCACCAGTGTTGATGGACCTCTATTCCTGGTCCATCATGTCATCTATACTGTAGTATTGCTGCTGCCGGGGCTTACCTGCCCTTTTCTAATGCTCTAATGTGCTACTCCTGCTGCAGCCACAGCACAGCTATGCCAGCCATACACTCCTGGCAGCTATCTTTGTTTCATAGTGATAGATTGTACTGCTGCCACCTAAGCTGCCATTACTGGCCTTAAACTACCAATCATCTCTTTGCCTGTCCTGTCCTAATTCTCTACTGTGCAGCTCTTGCGCCAACCACTACACAGGCACTGCACAGCCACACATCAACTGGCCTACTGTGCTTCATAATTCTAGACTACACTGCTGCTTCTGGGGCTGCTGTTGCTGGTCGTTAACTGCCAAGCATCTTTTTGTCTTCCCCCTAACTCTCTACCATGCAGTTCCTGCTGCAGCCACTGCATAGCCATGCCAGTCACACATCTTCTTGCTGCTCACTGTGCTTAATAGTGATAGACCGTTCTACTAATTCTGGGAAAAATACTCTCCTGTTCGTGTACCCTCAAGAAACAGATAAAAGTCAGAGTCGAAAATGTCTGGGTTTCAGATTGGTATATGAAGGGTTAATAGATTTAATCAGCATGAATGTGCCTTTATATACATGTCATTAGTTTGAGGTATAAAATACTCATGACAGGTTCCCTTTAAAGTGGTATTCCCATTTCACAATCCAGCTCTTCTTAAAAATGATAACTTCTTTATTTCATAAAGATAAATATCCACATAGGGTCATTTAACCATTAATGCTCACAAAGATGCGATTAAAATACATATTTGGACAGGGTAAATATTTTTTTTCGTTTTTTTTTCCATTTGAATGTCAGGGAACATTTGTTTCAGTGGAAAATCAATATTGGAATCTCTCTATTCCCACAAGCTGAAATGGGAAAAAAATTGAAAGGGAAAATAGCTGTCTGAATATAATTGCTGACATTAAAAGACATGTTAGCTTATGCTGTTGTCATTAAGTATCCTAACCCCTTAAGGACAGAGCCAAAAAAATACTTTTTGTGCGCACAGCAGGGTTCAGAAGGGAAGGAGCACCATTTGATTTTTTGAATGTAAAATTTGCTTGAATAATTAGCAGATGCCATGTCATGTTTGGGGAGCCCCTGATGTGCCTAAAAAGTAGAAAACCCCCAAATGACCCCATTTTGAAAACTAGACCCCTCAGGGAACTTATCTAGATGTGTGGAGTGACGTTTGGAATGCATACTTTGATGGAATGGTCTGCGGGTGTCATGTTGCGTTTGGAGAACCCCTGCCTAAACAGTGGAAAACCCCGACAAGTTACCCCATTTTGGAAACTACACCACTCAAAGATTTTATCCAGGGGTATAGTGAGCATTTTGAACCCACAGGCACTACACAGAATTTGATAACATTAGGTCGTCATACTGAAAATTTTCATTTTTTTCACGAAAATGTAGTTTTAGCCCCAAATTTGTAATTTTAGCAATGGATAATAGAAGAAAACAGACCCTATAATTTGTTTTGCTATTTCTCCCGAACGCAAAGATGCCCCATCTGTCATCAGAAATTACTGTTAGGCCACACTTCATGGAGCCTAGATTTTAGTAGAATAGTTTGAGGGCGACATTTGCGGAGCCCCTAAGATGCCAGAACAGCAGAAAAAAAAACAAAAGTGACCCCATTGTAGAAATTACACATCTCAATGAATTCATCTAATGCTGCAGTGACTATTATGTAACATCCAAGCCAGGCTTTATTTTGGAGAATTCCAAATATGCCAGTTTAGTGCCCATACATTGTGCCCTCATAAAGTGTAGTGCAGTACATTTCTCCTGGTTACACACCCTGTAAATTAAGTGCTCTCCCCAATACAATAATACCAAACATGTGGCCGCTTACTGCGTTTTAGGCACAGTGGGATATCAGAAGGAGGGGGCATTTGGATTTGGGAGCGCAGAATTCACTGGATTTTTTTTGAGGGGGCGGGGAGCCATGTCGCTTTACCAGAGTCTTTGTTCTACCAGTAACGTGGGACCCCCTATAGTTCCAGTGACAGATGACGAACCTGAGAGGGGGCTGGTTTTGTGTGGGATAGATTAGGGTTTTTTGGTAACATTTTGGGATACATAATTTTTGATTGCTTCCAGAATAAGACTGGATTGACAGTCTACGCTGAGCACTTACGACAGGGTTTCCGTGTAAATCCCACAAAAATGTGATTCAGACGAAACCCCCCAACAGAACCAACCACCACAAAGAGGCAGATGGAGACACTTTGGAGTCTGTTTGACGTCTGCTCCAGTGGTCACCATCTTTTTAGGCGCACACAGATCTGTGGTCGTCCACACTTGTGCGCTAAAAAAGCCAAAAATGATGATACGCCGCCGGAACAGAGACCAGTCCAAAGAGACTCCATTCTCATTGCAGGGATCCGATGGTTACTAAGGGGGTCTTGCGACCACTGATAAACAATTAAATAGTGCTGTGACGATAGGCAGCGAAATTTAAGAGGTTAATCGACCCCGATCGGCATCGAGGCCGGCCGGGGCCGATGCAGCAGGTGTCAGCTGTTACACACAGCTGACACCCGTAGGAATCGCTGCCACCGGGTGGCACTATTCAATTATTCAAAAGCGACGCATTTTAACGGCGCTGTGGAATAAGTACCCTTAATGACCGCCGTAAAAATACATTACGGTGGTTGTTAAGGGGTTAGACAGATGACCACACGTACATGACTCTGCCAGTCCAGATGTGCATTATACATTTTTTCATTCAGAAAAAAACAAGTTTTCAGAAAAAAGGGACAGATATGATTGTACTGTACAGTACAATAGTGTGCTACTCTTCTATATGAACATGCATGAACAGAAAATTGTGAATCCCAACTTATTTTATACATTTTATTAACTTTCACATAAAATTAAACTGCAAATGTAAATAATCATAATTAGTGATTTCTGCTGTAGTAGCAGACAAGTTTTACTATTCCACATCTGCTAGAATGTCTATATTCAAGAGCTTGTCAAGTCATAAGTAAAGCAAAATAGTTTATGATAATAATAAAGGCGAAGTTTTTATGATGGGGGAGCATATACCAGGAAGGGGGAGCAAATACCAGGATGGGGGACCAGAATGGGGGCACAAATACCAGGATGGGGGAGCATATACCTGGATGGGGGCACAAATACCAGGATGGGGGAGCATATACCTGGATAGGGGACCATATACCAATAAAAATGCTCACCACCCGGGCATAGAACCGGTTCAATAGCTAGATAGCTAGTATATATAAATACATATATACATATATATATATAAACATACATAGACATACACATATGGATATATATAGTGGGTGTAATAATTGATGAACATGTCACCAATTTTCTAAGTAAATATATTTCTAAACTTGCTGCTGACATGAAATTCTCACCAGATGTCAGTAACAACCCATCCAATGCACACAAACAAGTAAAGTAAACCAAACCTCATTTGTCCAGAAATTAAGTTACAATATGTGTAATTATGAGAAATAACAAAGGGAAAAAGTATTGAACACATGAAGAAAGAGAGCTGCAAAAATCCATGGAAAGTCATGACACCAGCAGAAATCTATCAGTTATTAGAAAGCAATCCTGCTACTTAGTGAGAAATAATATTAGCTGGTTCAACTGATGGCCTATAAAAGGTGTCTTATTACCAAGGTGCCACACAATAAATATCACATGATGGACAAAACCAGATAGCTGTCTCAAGATCTTTGCAAACTTATTGTTGCAAAACATAATGATAGCATTGGTCAGAGAATAATTTCTAAACTACTGAAGATTCCAGTGAACACTGTTGGAGGCCATAATCCAGAAGTGGAAAGAACATAATTTCACCATAAACTAATCACGACTGGGTGCTCCCTAAGAGATTTCAGACAGAGGAGTGAAAAGAATTATCAGAAGAGTTGTCCAAGAGCCAAGGACCTCCTGTGGGGAACTACAGAAAGACCTGTAATCAGCAAGTACAATTGTTTCAAAGAAAACTATAAGGAATACTCTTAACCTCCATATCCTATATGCAAACTCACTACGCAAGACTCCATTTGTGAACAAAAAGATCATTCACGTGCGTTTAAAGTTTGCTCAATAGCATTTAGACAAGCCTGTGAAATACTAGAATAATATAGTCTGGTCAGATGAGACCAATTTAACTCTTTTGATGCTATAATACACACAATGTTTGGAGGGCAAAAGGCACTGCATATCACCCCAAAAACACCATACCAACAGTGAAGTTTGGAGGTGAGAATATCATGGTGTGGAGCTGTTTTTCAGCATACGATACTGGCAAACTTCATATAATTGAAAGAAGGATGAATGGACAATTGTACCGAGACATTCTTGATATTTCCTTCACATCTCCTGCAGTCTCTCTCACCGGTGGTCACCACTCACCTGACTAAAATATTTCACCTCTCTCTTTCTTCAGGTATCTTTCCCTCCTCATTTAAACATGCCATCATAACCCCTTTACTTAAAAAGCCATCCCTGGACCAAAACTGCACTGCTAACTACAGACCGGTCTCTAACCTTCCTTTCATCTCTAAACTCCTGAAACGCTTGGTCCACTCCCGTCTAATTCGCTATCTCTCAGATAACTCTCTTCTCGACCATCTACAATCTGCTTTCCGCTCTTTACACTCCACTGAAACTGCCCTCACTAAAGTCTCTAATGATCTACTAACAGCTAAATCCAAAGGTCACTGCTCCCTGCTGATTCTCCTGGATGTCTCTGCCGCATATGACAATGTTGATCACCAGCTCCTCCTCACTATGCTCTGCTCTATAGGCCTCAAGTAAATCGTTCTCTCCTGGTTCTCCTCATAACTCTGACTGCTCCTTCACTGTATATTTTGCCGATTACTCTTCTTCTTCTTGTCTCCTTACTATCAGGGTTCCGCAGGGCTCAGTCCTAGGCCCCATTTTCTTCTCTCTATACAACTGACCCTATTGGACAAACAATCAGCAGATTTGGGTTCCAGTATCATCTCTAAGCTGACGACACCCAATTATACAATTTTTCCCCTGACATCACCCCTACCCTAATACAAAATACCAAGGATTGTCTGTCTGCTGTCTTTAACATCATGTCCTCCCTCTATCGTAAACTGAATCTCTCCATAACTGAACTTCTTGTGTTTCTACCCTCTACTAACCTAACTGTATCTAACATCGAAATTACTTTGGAGGGTCCAACCATAACTCCCATGCAGCACGCCCACTGCCTTGGGGTCATATTCGACACTAACCTTTCCTTTACTCCCTATATCCGGTCACTCACTCGCTCTTGTCACCTGCATCTTATAAACATCTCCAGAATCTGACCTTTTCTCACCTTTGAAACTGTTAAAACTCTTACTGTCGCTCTTATTCACTCTCTTCTGGACTACTGCAACTCTCTTCTGATCGGTCTCCCTCTTACCAAACTTTCTCCTCTCCAATCCGCCTCTTGCTTCACCTATTGTGTCCACCTGTAGTGTCCTCCCATTTCCTTGTAGAATGTAAGCTATATTGAATTTATTGTCTGTACATGTCCCCGCTTAATTTTAAAGTGCTGCGGAATATGTTGGCGCTATATAAATAAAAATTATTATTATTATTATTATTATTGATAAGAATCTGCTTCTGTCTATCAAGATGATGAAGATGAAGCAAGGGTGAACATTTCAGCAAGACAATGATCCCAAACACACAGCCAAGGAAACCCTCAATTAGTTTCAGAGGAATAAAATAAAGTTGTTTGAATGGCCCAGCCAATTACCTGACCTGAATCCAATAGAAAATTTATGGAAGAAACTAAAGCTCAGAGTTCATGGAAAGAGCCCACAGAACCTTCAGGATTTGAAAGTGTTTGTGTGGAAGAAAGGGCCAAAATCATTATTTCTCCATACAGGAGGCTTCTTGAAGCTGTCATCAGCAACAAAGGCTTTTTTGTGAAGTATCAATTAAATTTGAGTAAGCGTGTTCAACACTTTTCCCGTGTCAATTCTCATTATTACACATAACTTTATTTAGTGACATCTATGGTTTGATTTCTTTGCCTGTGTGGATTGGATGGGTTGTTACTGACATCTAGTGAGAGGAGCACCTTTAGAAATATATTTACTTAGAAAATTGGTGATGTATTCAGTACTTATTTCACCAGCTATATACTGTATATATGTATATATATATACAGTGGGGAAAATAAATATTTGATACATTGCCATTTTTGCAAGTTTTCCCATCTACAAAGAATGGAGAGGTCTGTAATTTTTATCGTAGGTAAACTTCAACTGTAAGAGACAGAATCTAAAAATAAAAAACAGAAAATCACATTGTATGATCTTTAGATAATTAAATTGCATCTTATTGCATGAAATAAGTATTTGATCGCCTACCAACCAACAATAATTCTTACAGACCTATTAGTTTTTCTTTAAGAAGCCCTCCTACTCTGCACTCATTACCTGTATTAATTGCACCTGTTTAAACTTGTCACCTGTATAAAAGACACCTGACAACACACTCAATCAACCACACGCCAACCTCTCCACCATGACCAAGACCAAAGAGCTGTCTAAGGACACCAGAGACAAAATTGTAGACCTGCACAAGACTTGGATGGGCTCCAAGACAATAGGCAAGCAGCTTGGTGAGAAGGCAACAACTGTTGGCACAGTTATTAGAAAATTGAAGAGAGACAAGATGACTGTCAATCTTCCTTGGTCTGGTCCTCCATGCAGGATCTCACCTCGTGGGGAAAGGATGATTCTGATAAAAGTCAGGAATCATCCCAGAACTACACGAGAGGACATGATCAATGACCTCAAGAGAGCTGGGACCACAGTCTCAAACATTACCGTTAGTAACATACTGCGCCGTCATGGATTAAAATCCTGCAGGGCACGCAAGGTCCTCCTGCTCATGCCAGCACATGTCCAGGCTTATTTTAAGTTCACCAATGACCATCTGGATGATCCAGAGGAGGCATACGAGAAGATCATGTGGTCAGATGAAACCAAAATAGAACTTTTTGGTATCAACTCCACTCCCCGTGTTTGGAGGAAGAAAAATGATGAGTACAATCCCAAGAACACCAACCCAACTGTGAAGTGCAGGAAACTTCACACTTTGGCGGTGCTTTTCTGCAAAGGGACAGGACGACTGCACCGTATTGAAGGGAGGATTGATGGGGTCATGTATCGCAACATTTTGGTCAACAACCTCCTTCCCTCAGTAAGAGAGTTGAAGATAGGTTGTGGCTGGGTCTTCCAGCATGAAAATGACCCAAAATACACAGCCAGGACAACTAAGGAGTGGCTCTGTAAGAAGAATTTCAAGGTCCTGAAGTGGACAAGCCAGTCTCCAGACCTAAACCCAATAGAAAATCATTGGAGGGAGCTGAAACTCAATGTTGTCCAGCAACAGCTCCGAAACCTGAAAGATCTGGAGAAGATATGTGTGGAGGAGTGGACCAAAATATCTGCTGCAGTGTGTGCAAACTTGGTCACGAACTGCAGGAAACGTCTGACCTCTGTAATTGCAAACAAAGGTTTTTGTAGAAAATATTAAGTTCTGTTTTTCTATTGTATCAAATACGCATTTCATGAAATAAAATGCAAATTAATTATGTAAAAATCATACAATGTGATTTTCTGGATTTTTTAAGATTCTGTCTCTCACAGTTGTACCTAGGATACAAATTCCATACCTCTCCATTCTTTGTAGGTGGGATAACTTGAAAAATTGTTTTATTTTCCCCACTGTATATATGTATATATATATATTTTTTTCTTACACCACCCTTGACCCATTAATATTAACTTTATAAACTAGTGGACAGCTCCTTTAAACTATTATACTATATTATAGGGAGATTTATCCTATAAATTTATATATAAGTCATAACATTCAATGAAGAAGAACTTTGATGAAAAATACCACCTGTTACTATAAATACAAATGAATTTTTAAACCATGGGTAAAATGAAGCATATATTATAGGGTTAAGAGTAGAATTAAAATACCCTAGCCACAGAACAGTGTTATAAACATCTTCAGATGTGGAGTAATTCATGAAAGGATCAATGACTGTAACGATAAAGAAGGGCAGCCAGCATAATATAAAAATACCCATAACTAGGCTTAATGTCCTTGCCGCTTTGTTTTCAACGTTTATATAGATCTTGCTACAGTTTGTCCTTTTCCTACATAAAGAATTTGTGCTTTTAGATATAGCCTTAGCTTGTTTTCTTGCAATGGAAAAAATATGAATATAAATGCCAATCATCAAAATACCAGGAATAAAAAAACAGATTAGTGAAGAAATTGTCCCCCACAGTTTGTTTAGCACCAGAGTACAAGAACCAATGCATGAGAAAGTAGCAACATAGCTATGAATGCCTTCTATATGAATATCAGAAAGGATAAGGCCAAATGAATACAGACAAGGCCCAGACCAAGTCACAAATAAAAGTGAATGTATCACTGGAATTGACATTTTCCTGTAATAATGAAGAGGGTGACATATTGCATAATATCGATCTACAGAAATGAAAAATAGGTGAAAAATGGAACTTGTACACAACATCATATCAAAACAATTGTGAAGCTTACAAAAGAAGTCCCCAAAATACCAGCATGAAGTTACAGATCTCACCATACTAAATGGCATGACCATTAGGCCAACAAGGAAATCAGCAATAGCCAAGGACAATATTAGGAAGTTAGTTGGAGTATGGAGCTGCTTGAAATGAGCAACTGAAATGATTACCATGAGGTTTCCGAAAACTGTGAGGATCACTGCTCCAGACATGGCTATATACAAAGCCCAATAACTAGAAAGCGATCTGTTTTTACTCATGCAGGAATTGTTGAGAAATTGAAGGCAAATATTTGAGGTCTGCTCACTCCATGAACCAGAAGAATTCATGTTCGTATTCCTTCATATCACTGCAGAGAGCAAAAAGTTAAATTATTCATTTACTATCAAAAACAATACATGTATGGAATACAAAAGCTACCTAAATACACATTACATGACATAAAAAACCACACACCTTGTGACAAAATAATAAAGTACCTTATGAAGACTTCTGGGGGTTGGATCTCAAACCTTCTGTCTACCAGTGACTGGTTGTGAGATACAAGCTCATGGTGGACATGTGACGAAGAAGTCATTTGTGTGAGGTCCTGCAATACCAGTAACCACCATTAGTTAGTCATCTTCCATCTACGTGGGAATATTGGTGGGTAGGCGAAAAACTTCACTAGTTCAGGGCTCCAAACCAATTGTAACTTGTAGTTAAATCTTAGACTTTACTTGGAGCTTTAGTTTATGTAGCATTCCTTATCTAGAATTATGCAAAAAAAAAAACTTTCAGCCCATCTATTCACTGGTAAGCCTACGTAAAATCATCAGTGTACAGATATATCAATGACAGGTAATATCTTACCACGAGTGACTTGTTTTAATCATCTGCATCTCCCGTATTTCTCGCCATTCACTGTTCCACTGTACATTTCTGAGTAGTGAGGAGAGTTAACAGCATCATGTGTTCGGCAGGGAAAAGCATCCGGGGAATTTTAATGCTGACGAATACTTCTCTGAGAGCACAGTTTAATAATTTACCCTATATGAGCATCTCTACTGTAAAATAAAAGAGAAGTATCTATTACATCACTCTGATTTACTGAGATATGTCAGCATATTAGTATATTACTGGTGTTATGAAATGCATATTTATGTCACATATAGAGTCAGTTTTGGACTATCCCATCTGAAGATTTTTATTTTGCATTTTAGGCTTCATATAATACAGAACAGAAAGTGATGCAACATAACCAGGGTTTCATAACTAAAGAGAACTCGCTTTGATTTATATTAATGCTATATTCCCACAATTTGTTTTAAATGTTACAGATTTTCTGCATCATTTCTGTGCCCATTAAGTAAAATAGGTTACTTACATTTTTTCGAAAATATGCAGCCTAAAAAACTCACCGGAAAGTCATCGTGGCAATATAATCTACAGTTTTTTTCTGCATTATCCCACAGAAACTCTTTTAATATTAAGAGGAACTGATCTGTATTACCTGAGAGCAGCACTAAATAGTGTGACAGAGCATGTATGGTGTTCAGGGATAGGTAGGTGGAAGCGCTGGATGTTTGACCCCACTGATCTGATCCTAAGGATAGGTCATCAATTTAGTAGTAGAAAACCCCTTTAAAGAGAATGAGTTAGTCAAATCATGCTGCAGAAACCACAGGCAGCATGAATGAAACTCAGAGAAAACATAGTTTGAAGGTAGAACCGGAGACGATACTGAGATGAGTCAAGTCCATCGCCGCTCCTGGCCAGCTTCTTCTCGCACCGCTCTAGTTGATTTACAGGTCTCCCATTTATGTACATAGAAGGAGACCTGTCAATCACTTGGAGCACTGTGAGGGGAAGCTGGCCATGGATGGAGTCGGACTAATCATGTTTATTCTTATACTCCCTGGACGGCTCTTCAAACTATGCTTTCTCTGGAGCGTTTCAGTGAAAAAAATACCTTGCAATCTTACAGCAAGGCTCTGGCTCATTCTGCCTGTGTTTTGTGCAGCATGAATCAACAGACAGGTTCCCTTTAGATGAGAATAACACATGGATGACAAAGATGTTCAAATGTTGAAAAATGTAATTCTCTTTGTGATTAATAAATCACAGCCAACTCTCTCATCTCAGAAAACACAAGGACTGTAAATACCTGTAAATTCCAATTGTTGGGGTTTTACTCACTTGGGTGCGAGCGACGGGAGGAAAACAGGAAGCATATTTCTTTAAAAGTTCATGTTGGTTTATTGCTTCATAAACCCAGAAGCCAAACAGAAAAGCAGATAGCCTTTAGATCAGGCAAACAAAGTAAATGTCTTTAGCAGGTCTCTGCTCAGCCAGGCTTGTGTGGGCACACAGGCAGGGTAGCTCCAGTATCCTGGCTCGGTCTGGAGACAACCATACACAGGAGGCCTTCTCCCTCCAAACACACAGACCATGTGTCAAACAAGGGCAACTATTTTAAAGGCTGTTAACCACAACCAGAGGTGAGGTATGTGGCTAGCTGAACCCTCCCAACTCTCCTAGCTACGCATAACCTGGTCACAGGTGCACCAAACGATCCTCTTAGTGCTTACGTGAACTAGAGAAAGACTGTAGGTTACATCACAGAGGACAGACATCTCTGTGACACATACCAGTAATGCTTCAAATATTCAAAGTTGTCCCAATGTAAGGTTGTTATCTTTTCTTCTAATTAGTGACTTAATTGGGATTTTATTGAAATGCTAAGAAGTTTTACCTGCAATTCTTTTCAAGGAGCTCCAGTTAAACATAAGAGAATGAATGCTAGGAACCAGCCTTTTATGTAGTGATTCACTCCCTATAGGCTGACTCCCCATTGACACTTATTAATGGATTCATTCATCTCTGTTCATGTGCTAAAATAGTATTTATCAAAATCTTCAATGGAGCATATCAATAATACCTGCAAATGTAACATACATGAAGAATATAATAAATTTTACATGTAGTTTCAAGAAATGTTACAGGTGCTAAGGCTAAGATTAAAATATTATATTTTAATAGAAAAATCTTCATTTGTGATCAACATGGAGAGATTGGAGAAATGCAGAAACAAATATATAGATTACAGTGTACACTTTGCATCACTGTGTTCAGCCGGGGTCGATAGAACAGTGAGACTCTCCAGTCTCCTGTATGTGGAATGGGGTTTCAGCACAAAAATGTAACTCCTCTTTGTGTTCCAGGAGAATTTTAAACATACACATAATAAAGAAACAAGAAGACTTTATGGGAATTCTGATGTACATGTGCATTTTTATCAACTAAAAATATTGTCCACTGCAGATGAGCCCCGTTAATACTTTCGCAAATTCCAACCATTTACTTTTGGGTGAGCTATTTATTTTCCTATTTTTTATCGGGCTCCAGCACATCTTGTTCACCCCATATACCCTAAGGTAAAAACGGATAGTATTACTTATTATTTGTAACCTATTGGCATAATTGCAATAACATTTTTAAAATCAATTCAAAATTATCGATTTATTTTAAGTCATAGCTTGAAGAATATATTGGACATACTGGATTACCAATTTATATTTTACACACCTACCGTATTAATAATGATGCCAGCCTCTTGTGTTCAATGTGTTCCTTCTTAATGCATTGGTCTGTGACTAGGTCTGGATCACTGTGCAATTACATATCAGGTCTCACTCTCACTGTTCCCTGTGTATTCTCATGCACACATTGCTAAAATACAGAATAAATGGCAGGTAACCAAGGAAAAGCAAATGCCCTAAAAATAATTATATGAACAGTAGTGATGAGCGAGCACTAAAATGCTCGGGTACTCGTTGCTCGAGTCGAGCAAATTGAAATACTCGAGTGCTCGACCCGAGCAAGAGCCCAATGTAAGTCTATGGGAAACTAGAGCATTTTTCCGACGGCTCCCCCTGGCGGTCTGCAGAGGGCCTAAAAATTGCCCAAATAGATGGGAACAGTGCTCAAATGACATGGGAACAGCCTGGGGAAGATCCCTGGAAGCAGCTCTGACACCCAGATCACTGCTGTCAAAAATGTTGTCAGAGTATTACGCCACTTTTACAGACTCACAATAAAACATACAAAAGCTAAACAAAAATGGATTTTCCTGGGAAAAATGTTAAGAAACTTCCTTTCAAGGGTAATGACTTGTATATAAAGCAAAATAAATAACCAAAAACAAAAATGCTCCTCCACACCTTGGGCTATGTTCACAAGTAGCATTTTTGATGCATTTTTCACCTTTGCATTGCTTTCAACCGTGACAAATGCATTCACCGGGAAATGTCACTTTAACATCTTACTACCTTATCTGCCCATGTAGTGTGTGAGACATGATCATACACATCCTGTTTCATTTGTGAAGGAGGGACTCTGAAAGTCACAAAGCCTATCTTTATAGGGCCATCAGGCGGCCATTACTATTCTTAAAGGGCCAGCAGACGGCCCTTGCTATTGTTAGAGACCCATTTGTCGGCTATGCCTTGTTGTTCCCATTATTAAAGAGTGGGTCTCCTATACTGTTATTGCGTATGCAATGACTGCAATGGCTGCCAAAATTTGGGAAAAACCCCAATAACAATTTAAAGACACACAGAGTTGGGCCACAGTAATGACATGTTCCCATTAGAAAGGAGCAGGTCTGCTATTCAGTTATAGGCTATGCAGTGAATGCAATGACTGCAAAAATTTGGGAAAAACCCCAACAACAATTTAAAGACACATAGAGGCGGGCCACAGTAATGACATGTTCCTAGAAAGGAGTGGTTTTGCTCTCTAGTTATAGGGTATGCAGTGAGTACAAGGACTGCCAAAATTTGGGAAAAACCCCAATAACAATTTAAAGACACATAGAGGTGAGCCACAGTAATGACATGTTCCCATTAGAAAGGAGTGGATCTGCTATCCAGTTATAGTGTATGAAGTGAGTACAAAGGCTGCCAAAATTTGGGAAAACCCCAATAACAATTTAAAGACACATAGATGTGGGCCTCAGTAACGAGTACGACATGTTCCCATTAGAAAGGAGTGGGTCTCCCATACTGTTCTTGCATATGCAGTAACTGCAAAGGCTGTTAAGGGGCACTCCAATGCCTCTTGCAAGAGACATAGAGGAGAGCCTCATGAAAAAAATGTTCCAATTAGTAGGAAGTGGGTCTCCCATACTGTTTGCCTAAGCAGTGAATGCAACGGCTGCCAAAAATTTGGAGGCAATCCAATGCCCCTTGCAAGAGACATAGATATGGAGATATGGTAGATATGGTGGTGGAGGATGAGTAGGAAGACAAGAGCAAATAGACAAAATAAGGAAGCGAATACCCATGACTGGGTGTGAAGACAGAGGTGCATGAGAATAGAGTTAGACCTCCCAAAAAAAAGACACTGTATTTGAGTTTATGTTGTGCTGCTATCATTCGGTAGTGTTGAGAAGTCTGGCCCTATTCAGCTGTTGTTCATTTTTATAAGTGTCAGCCTGTCAGCATTTTCAGCAGACAGGTGGATGCGCCTATCGGTTATAATTCCACCAGCGGCACTAAAAACCTGCTCTGACAAAACAGTAGCGGCAGGGCAGGCCAGGACCTCCAAGGTGTAGAGAGCCAGTTCGTGCCACGAGTCCAGCTTGGATACCCAATAATCATAAGGCACAGAGGATTCACAGAGGATGTTGGTACGGTTGGCAAGGTACTCCCTCAGCATCTTCCCAAACTTTTCACTCCTTGTGAGAGTACCCTGCGCCTCAGTGCCTGTGCGATGGGAGGGTCTGAGAAAACTGTCCCAGAACTTTGACAGTGTTCCCCTGCCTCTGCTGGATTGGAATTTTTTTAATAATTCCGCAACAAGGATCTTCTGGTACTGCCCCATTTTATTAGGCCTGTCCGGCGCGGGAATAAGAGACAGAAAGTTTTCCTTGTAGTGTGGGTCTAGAAGTGTCACCAACCAGTAATGACTGTCACCCAAAATTTGGACAATGCGAGGGTCACGGGAAAGGCAGTGTAGCATAAACTCAGCCATGTGTGCCAGACTGCTAACAGGCAAGACTTCCGTGTCTTCATCAAGAGGATGACTGACCATGCACTTGTCCTCCTCCTCCCTGTCCTCAGGCCATCCACGCTGAACAGACAGTATGACAGTTGTGCAGGAAGTACCGTCTATAGCGCAGGAAACTAGATCCTATTCTTCCCCCCTCCTCCTCCTCTTTCTCATTGTCACCCAATCCTTGTTGGGATGAGATGTGGCTGGGCTGTGTGGAATCACCCTGTATGATTCCTTGCTCCATCTCATCGTGCTCCACCTGCAATGCATCCTCTTCAATTGTGAGCAGAGAGCATTTCAGAAGACAGAGAAGCGGGATCGTGATGCTAATTATGGCATCATCGCCGCTCACCATCTTGGTAGAGTCCTCAAAGTTTTGGAGGATGGTAAAGATGACTGACATCCATGTCCACTCCTGAGGTCTTATGTGTGGAGTCTGACCTGAATACCGACGGCCTTGTTGATGCTGGTAGTCAACAACTGCCCTCTTCTGCTCACAAATCCTTCCCAACATCTGCAATGTAGAGTTCCACGTGGGGACATCGCACACCAGTCGGTGAGCTGGAAGCTGCAAACATTGCCGAAGCACGGCAAGGGCGGCGGAAGCTGTAGGTGACTTTCTATAATGTGTACACACGCAGAGTACTTTGACAAGCATATCTGGCAGATCTGGGTAGGTTTTGAGAAACCGCTGAAGCACATGGTTAAGCACATAGACCAGGCATGGTACGTGTGTGAGCTCGTCTCGCTAAAGAGCCGCCACCAGGTTCTTGCCATAGTCACACATGAATATGCCTGGCTGTAGGTTTAGCAGTGTCAGCCACAGATCTTCCTGCTCTTTCAGAGCTGTCCACAACTCTTCAGCATTGTGCGGTTTGTCACCTAAGCATATTAGCTTCAGCAGAGTCTGTTGCCGCTTGGCCGAGACAGTGCTGCAGTGCTTCCAGCTTGTGACTATTGTGGTCATTTCGGAGATGGAGGCTGAAGAGAAGGAGAAGGTGCAGGAGCTGTAGAATGTGGGGGTAATCCTGATTGACCCAGGGCCCGCAATTCTCGTGGTTGGGAGGACGTGTTCGGTCCCTAAGTCCGACTGGGTCCCAGCTTCCACTATATTAACCCAGTGTGCCATCAGCGAGATGTACCATCTTTGTCCACAAGCACTTTTTCACGTGTCCATGGTTCCCAGTAACTGTGGTGTTGAGGGCAAGGCTAATGTTCTGGGACACGTGCTTGTGTAATGCGGGGATGGCACATTGGGAGAAATAGCGACAGCTGGGGATCGAGTACCAAGGGACGGCTGCTGCCATCAGGTTGCGGAAAGGCAACATTTTGAGTGCAAGCATTCGCAAAATGTGTGAGTTTAGTAGTGTGGTCTGTGGGACATTGGCTGCGTATTTGAGCATGCACTCCAAGGACTAGGGTAGGGACAACCGAACGCTGCGCTGGGACTAGGACGTGGATGCTGACGTGTAGTTGCGAGTGTGCAACAAGACGTGCAGGGCGGGAGGCATCTTCTCTTGTGCCATGGACAGGGGATTAGCGTGCAAGCACAACAGCGGAACAAGCAGTGGAGACACTGTTTCTGGACGCTGGTGTTCTGCCCACCTTGTCGGGTGCTTTGCTATCATGTGCCTGAGCATGCTGGTGGTGGTCAGGCTGCTTGTTTTGCTACCCCTGCTGATAATTAGTGTTGAGCCACCCCCGTAGTGTTCGAGTTCGGTTCAGTTCGTCGAACACCCGTATGTTCGTCGAACTGTTTGCCGAACTGTTCGTCGAACACCTTCGAACACCGTTAAAACCAATGGCAGGCAAGCAAAAACACATAGAAACACATAGAAAACACCTTCAAAGGTGTCCAAAAGCTGTTCAGAAGACACAACTAACACATGGAAAAGTGACAAGTACATATAGTCATGCGAAAAGAAAAGAGGTGGAGGAGTAAAAGGAGGGGGAGACACAGATATAGGCATGTCATGCCCTTCTAAAACCAAAAATGTGCAAAGCTGACACGGCCAGTCCGTTCCTACCCGTGCGACCTCCGTGTCGCCGGGTTTGTGCGAGAGCCGCGGTGGACCCTGACGGCCAGCCCCCCTCTCCCAATACTGGTGCCTGTCCGCTGGTGGGTCGAGCGAGCCCCCCTGCAGTGGAGGCAGGTCTAATCTTTTTAATTTAAATTGTCTCTCTAATTTGAATGAGTACACTTTAAATCCTTTTACAAGGATCTATTGGAGGGCAAGTCTCATGCCTGCAGCCGCATAATTCCAGCTCCAGTAGTGTCAACTAAACCTGCTGCAGTTAAAAAGCTTTTATAAGGATCGAGCTTGGCGGTCCACCGCAAGGCGTCCTACTGCCAGTCCAAGCCCCTGTGCCTTGGGGTGCCTCCCCGATGCTCTTCACTGAGTATCCCGGGGGCCCGAACCATTTCCTTTGAAAAAATTAAGTGTCCAAACTACAGGTGGTGTAGCTTGCTTAACAGCTGGGATAATCCGCTGACTAGCAGACACTGCTACTAGGCACAAAGTATTTCCAGGGTTAGATGCAGTTAAAAATTTGTAATTAGATACTCTCGATGGATGCTGAGAAAGCATTCCATAGAGTCTCCTGGCACGCCATATATTATCCTCTTAAAAGCTTGGGGTAGGGGTCTAGAGGACCCTTTTATAGCCAAAATCACGGCCCTGTATCGCAATACGTCACCTAGGCTGAAGATAAATGGAACATTTTCATCACCTTTCATAATCACCAATGGGACAAGGCAGGGATGTCCTCTGTCCCCTCTTTTATACATCCTAGTGACGGAGCACCTGCTCTCATCAATTCGCCATAACCTCAATATTAGGTGGATTGAGGTGGGAGGCACCGAGTACAAGTGCTCTGCATTTGCTGATGATGTCCTAGTATATATGACTCAATCACATATATCCATCCCTGCTATTATGGCTGAAATAGATCACTTTGTTACATGGTCAAATTTTAAAATCAATGCAGCGAAGTCTGAGGCCCTCGATGTCTCCCTCCCCAAATCCATACAGGATTCCATCCAGTCCAACTTTCCCTTTGCCTGGCCCTCACAGGGTATCAAATACTTAGGAATTCCTATTCATAGAGACCTCTCCCGTCTATGTTATCTTAATTTTGGGCCCTTTATTGAACAACTCCATACAGACCACGGTTGGCAAGTTAGAACTGTAAGATTCACTACGTGAACCACTGGTGTTTTGTGGAAAAGCACATGTACACTGTGTTCCAAATTATTATGCAAAAAGTGTTTAGGAGTGATAAGGTAAGAATTTTTTGTTTGTCAGTTAAACTCATTGATGGTGATGTGTGTCAGGGCTCTTTATATCACTGTAAGCAATTGCAGACACCTGTGCTAATTAGTTTGGCAGGTGTGTCCAATGAAAGGCAAGACTACTTAAGAAGGCTGTCCCACATTATTAAGCAGCCTACATTTTCAGCCAAAATGGGAAAGAAAAAGGATGTGTCGGCTGCTGAGAAGCAACAAATTGTGGAGTGTTTAGGTCAAGGCATGACTACAATCAACATTGCCAAGACACTTCATCCTGATCATCGCACAATCAAGAAGTATGTAGCTGATTCACAGTACACACGTGTGCGTGCTGATAAGGGAAAATTGAGGACTCATTCCTACAGGCAATTACGTCAGGTTAAAAGAGCAGTGGCAAAAAAGCCTTGTCATAGCAGCAGACAAGTTTTTGAAGCTGCTGGTGCCTCCAAAGTCCCCCGAACAACAAGATGCAGAGTACTTCAGAGGTTTGCAGCTGTGCAAAAGCAATCCTGTCGACCTCCTCTATCCACTGCACACAAGTAGAAACGGCTCCAGTGGGCCAAACAATACATGAAGACTGACTTCAAAACTGTTTTGTTCACCGATGAGTGCTGTGCAACGCTTGATGGTCCAGATGGATGGAGTGGAGGATGGCTGGTTGATGGACACCCCATGCAAACACGGCTACGGCGCCAACAAGGAGGAGGTGGAGTAATGTTTTGGGCTGGAATCATGGGGAGAGAGATTTTCGGCCCCTTTAGGGTCCCTGAAGGGGTAAAGATGAACTCCATAATGTATGTGGAGTTTCTCAAACAGCACTTCCTGCCATGGTTCAAGAAGATGAACCGTGTATTCCACAGCAAGATCATTTTCATGCATGATAATGCACCGTCTCATGCTGCACGTAACACATCTGCATCTCTGGCTGATATGGGCATAAAAGGGGACAAACTTATGGTGTGACCCCCATGCTCCCCTGACCTCAACCCCATTCAGAACCTCTGGAGCATCATCAAAAGGAGTGTCTATGATGGCGGGAGGCAGTTCACATCTAAGCAACAGCTCTGGGAGGGTATTCGGTCCTCATGCAAAACAATTGAAGCAGAAACCATCCAAAACCTGACAAATTCAATGGACGAGAGAGTTCAGAAGTTCCTTTCGAACAAGGGGTCCTATGTGCAAATGTAACATCACCTAGAATAAAGTTTTGAGTTGAAAACTGTTTGATTTAAGTTTCTAATAACCTGCTAATGCTTATAATTTCAAAAATGACCATTTTTTTCTTCTTTATTAAAATGAAAAGGTTGATCAAAGAGTGTGGGCGATCTAAGAGTGTGGCAACCCAGTAGTCAGGATTATTTCGAATTCTGACAATCTGAGGCTCATGTTGCAGGTAGTGCAGCAAGAAGGCACTCATGTGTCTTGCGCATGTAGGAGCCCCAAAATTATTTTCTGGGCTAGATTTAGCTAAAAATTATTATTAATTTGAAAGCTGATGGAGCTTAGTATAGATGGCCTAATATAACCAGTACTGCAAACTGCTACAAGGCCAAAATTATTTTCCAGCCAAGATACAGATAAACATGATTAGTAATTTTAAATCTGGTGTAGTTTAGTATAGATGGCCTAATAGAATCAGTACTGCACACTGCTACAAGGCTCAAATTATTTTCCAGCCAAGATACAGATAAACATGATTAGTAATTTGAAAGCTTAAAACGGTTGGTGAGGTGATTTTAACAAATCATCAAGCTTTTACTCGCCCCAGGATGACACAGGGGTAGAAAAGTCATTTCGGATCCATGATTTGTTCATCTTTATGAACGTGAGTTTGTCTAAAAATTCAGTGGAGAGCCGCGTGCGCTTATCTGTCAGCAGACCACCAGCAGCGCTGAACACACGTTCAGACAGAACGCTGGCTGCGGGGCATGACAAGATCTCGAAGGCGTAAGTGGCGAGCTCCGGCCATTTATCCAGATTGGAAACCCAAAAAGAGCAAGGGTCCAGTGACACAGTCATGGCTTCAATGTTTACTTGGAGATACTCCTGTACCATCGTCTCTAGGCGTTGACTATGTGTTAGACTTCTTGTCTTCTGTGGCCTTGCAAAGGATGGGCTAAAAAAGTTGTGAAATGATTCCGCAAAATTGATGTTACCTGCAGATACTCTGTTTCTGTTACGTTTTGAGTGCTGAACACTCGACGGTCCCATGGTTAGCAAGTTGTAACTGTGAGATTCACTACGTGCACCACTAGTGTTTTGGGGAAAAGCACATGTAAGATTCTGCAACAGTCTCTGCTGATACTCCTGCATGCGTGCATCTCTTTCTATGGCAGGAATTATTTCTGCAAATTTACTTTTGTACCGGGGATCTAACAGTGTGGCAACCCAGTAGTCAGGATTATTTCTAATTCTGACAATTCGAGGGACATGTTGCAGGTAGTGCAGCAAGAAGGCAATCATATGTCTTGCGCATCCAGGAGCACCAAGTCCCTGTTGTGTTGGTGGCGAGGTAACAATCATGCTTCCTTCCTCTGCCCTCTCCCCCCAACCTCGCACAACAGAAATGTGATCAAGGTCTCCCTCATCTGATGAGTCATCCATCAGTTCGTCCTCCACTTCTTTCTGGGCTCCTGCACCTTCCTCACTAGTTTGGCTGCTACCATGCGCCCTGGTAAAACCATCTCCCCCACCCTCACATGCCTGCCGCCTTGGTGCTGCCGACCGTCTGGACCTTGCAGATGTTAGCCCTTCCGCATACAACTCCTCCTCCTCTACTTCCTCCACCTCCTCTTGTGCCACCACCTGACTCCGAATTCTGTTTAACATGTGCTCCAGCATGTAAATCACCGGAATAGTCATGCTGATAATAGCATCGTCAGCACTAAACATCTTCGTCGCCATTTCAAAACTGTGCAGAAGAGTGCATAGGTCCCTGATCTGAGACCACTCCTGCAGAGTGATTTGCCCCACCTCTGGATCTCGTTGGCCCAGGCTATACGTCACAACATATTGCACCAGGGCTTGTCGGTGCTGCCACAGTCGCTGCAACATGTGCAGAGTTGAATTCCACCGGGTAGGTACATCGCATTTTAGCCAGTGAAGTGGCAGGCCCAACGACTTCTGTAGAGATGTAAGTCGCTGAGCTGCGGGATGCGAACGAAGGAAGTGAGCACACAGCGACCGTGCCCTTTGCAGAAGGCCATCTAGTCCGGAATAGTAGGCTAAAGATTGCTGGACAACCAGGTTCAACACGTTAGCCATACAAGGCACGTGTGTGACATTACCCCGGCGAAGGGCCGCACCGAGGTTTGCAGCATTGTCGCACACGGCCTTCCCCTGTTTCAGGTCCAGTGGAGACAACCATTCATGAAACTGGTTCTCCAGAGCTGACCACAACTCCTCAGCTGTGTGACTCACATTTCCCAGACATTTCAAAGTAAAAACTGCCTGATGACATTGAGCCCTGCTGCCAGCATAGTAAGGAGGTGTGCAGGATCCCTTCTGTGCAGTTAGAAACCTTGTGGCATGACCAGACAGGCTTTGGGTGCAGGTGGAGGACTGAGAGGAGGTTGAGGAGGCAGAAGTAGTGGAGGAACTTCGAGATAAAGAGAATTGACACACAACTCGTGGGGATGGCAGACTTGGACAGCAGCCCCTTGTCCTGCTGTCACCATAGTTACCCAGTGCCAAGTCAGCGACATGTAACGCCCCTGTCCATGCCTACTCGTCCAAGTGTCTGTGGTGAAATGCACCCTGTCACACACAGAGTTTTTCAAAGAAGCGGTGATGTTGGGTGCGATATGCTGGTAGAGAACAGGCACACCTTTCTTTGAGAAGTAGTGCCGACTGGGCATCTGGTACTGGGGCACTGCGACGGACATAAGGTCTCAAAAATCCTCTGTGTCCACCAGGCGGAAAGGCAGCATTTCTGTAGCCAAGAGCTTGCAGATGGTGAAATTCAACCTCTTAGCTTTCTCATGGCTAGGAGGAAATGGTCTTTTACTTGTCGACATCTGAGGAACCGAGGGCTGGCTGATGTGCTTAGACGGGGTTGAGAAGGGTGTCCCCGGCAAACTGCCGGTCTGTGAGGAAGATGCAGGCGGACATGTTAGGTTGCCTTGATCCAAAGGTGGTGCTATCGATGTCGGACAGCGCTGAACACCAGCTGGTGTTTCCACCTCCAAAGAAAATGATGACCTGCCAATCACGTTGGCTGTTGCGGGTAAAGAGGTGGCAGGTCTGCGTCCCAAAACAGGTGTGACTGCTGTCCTCCCAGTCACAGAGGATGAAGAGACCGCGGATGCACAAGATATGGCAGACGGTGGTTGGCCCGGCCGGCTAGGCCGCATTGTAGCATAGTGAGCTTCCCACTGCAACTTATGCTTCATATCCATGTGCCGGTTCATGCATGAAGTACTCAAACTATGTATTTTTTGGCCTCTACTTAGCTTTTGCTGACAAATGTTGCAGATAACACGAGTTGGGTCATCTTTATCGATCTGAAAAAATGCCCAAGCTATGCAAGGCTTAGCACCCATGCGACCTGAAGAGCCACCACAACTTGTGGTCAGAGGTAGAGTTGTGTTTGAGGATGCAGTTGTTGACGTGCTTCCAGTACTATGTCTCTGTCCAGGAAGGCGCAACCTGACCTTGTCGTCACTAGCATCCTCCTCCACCTCCTCTGCTGACCTCATCTCTTGGCTGACTGTGGGTTGACAGTAAGTGGGATCTCCAACCTCGTAATCATCACCCTGTGTGTTATCACACCCGTCGTACTCAGAGCCAACCTCTCCCTGCCCTGACAAAAAACTAAAGTTGTATCTCCAATCAGGTATTTGAGTCTCATCATCGTCTTCCTCATTGTCTCCACCAACAGGAGTTACAGTTTGGGAACGAGGGTCTACATTATGGTCAGAACCTTCTGCGTCTGGTCCTGGATCCGACTCATAAAGATTCTGGGCATCAGTGCAGATCATTTCCTCGTCTGGATTCACAGAAGCTCTGGAGCTGACCTCTGATTCCCAGGCTATAGTATGAGTAAACAGCTCTGCAGACTCAACCATCTGTTCTACCCCATACTCAGATGGGCAGCTGGAGACTTGGGAGCTGTGAGGAAGCAAGTACAATTGGGGTGACACCTCTGAGGACTGGAGTATTTGTGATGTTGAAGTTGAGGTGGAGGAGAGCCCACTTAAAGGAGCACTTGATATCCGTTGAAGCACCTGCTGTTTTTGTGCCTCATCTGGAATTTGTAGCGATTGGCATGGCCGTAAGAAAGGGATCTTATCACATTGTCCGCTAAAAGAAGTGGACATCTTAGTTTGTCTGGAAGATGGTCTTTCTTCTGCAGATGTTACTGTTGCTTTAACACCTACCCCACGGACACAACCTTTTTTTCCCTTCCCAACACGCCTAGTCCCCTTTCCACCAGCAGCAGGCCTTTTTCCACTCATTTTGGTGGTTAACTAATTGACAACTCTGGAGTTGTTTGCACAAAAAACAATGGATGGGAACTGAGCAGAGCTGAGTGGCCAAACTGTGGTATTAGCCCAAAAGTATTGGCTGGGTTAGATGCAGAAAAAAATTTGATTGAATTTGCAACCTGGTGGAGGTTAGTATAGATGGACTAATAGAACAAGTCCCACACACTGCTACAAGCCGAAATATTTTTTCAGAGCTAGATGCAGAAAAAAATTAGATTGAATTTGTAACCTGATGGAGGTCAGTATAGATGGACTAATAGAACAAGTCCCACACACTGCTACAAGACGAAATATTTTTTCAGAGCTACATGCAGAAAAAAATTAGATTGAATTTGCAACCTGTTGAGGGTTAGTATAGATGGACTAATAGAACAAGTCCCACACACTGCTACAAGCCGAAATATTTTTTCAGAGCTAGATGCAGAAAAAAATTAGATTGAATTTGCAACCTGGTGGAGGTTAGTATAGATGGACTAATAGAACAAGCCCCACACATTGCTACAAGCTGAAATATTTTTTCAGAGCTAGATGCAGAAAAAAATTAGATTGAATTTGTAACCTGGTGGAGGTTAGTATAGATGGACTAATAGAACAAGTCCCACACACTGCTACAAGCCGAAATATTTTTCAGAGCTAGATGCAGAAAAAAATTAGATTGAATTTGCAACCTGGTGGAGGTTAGTATAGGTGGACTAATAGAACAAGTCCCACACATTGCTACAAGCTGAAATATTTTTTCAGAGCTAGATGCAGAAAAAAATTAGATTGAATTTGCAACCTGGTGGAGGTTAGTATAGATGGACTAATAGAACAAGTCCCACACAGTGCTACAAGCCAAAATATTTTTTCAGAGCTAGATGCAGAAAAAAATTAGATTGAATTTGCAACTTGGTGGAGGTTAGTATAGATGGACTAATAGAACAAGTCCCACACACTGCTACATGCTGAAATATTTTTTCAGATCTAGATGCAGAAAAAAATTAGATTGAATTTGCAACCTGGTGGAGGTTAGTATAGATGGACTAATAGAACAAGTCCCACACATTGCTACAAGCCGAAATATTTTTTCAGAGCTACATGCAGAAAAAAATTAGATTGAGTTTGCAACCTGGTGGAGGTTAGTATAGATGAACTAATAGAATGATGCTATGCCCAAAAGGTTTTACTTTACTAGGTGCAGTAAAAAAATTGTATTCTATACACAGGTGGTGTAGCTTGCAACACAGATAGGCTACTTCACTGACTAACACACACTGCAATAGGCCAAAAAGGATTTGCTTTGCTAGATTTAGCCAAATGCTGTGAAAAAAAACTTGCACAGCACTGGCACAGACCTGCCTGTCAAAAAGTCATAGGAAATGATGTAACTTAGTCCTGAAAAGGACTGCAATTACAATTAGTCTTTACTCCCAACCTATCTATTTAAGAGCACAGACCTGCCTGATAAAAGTCATAGGAAATGATGTAACCTAGTCCTTAAAAGGACTGCTATCACAACTATTCCCTACTCCCAAGCTATCTGTAGATTTGTGCGAAAATTGGCTTGGAAATTAACAAAGCATAGCGCACA
The DNA here is from genome assembly GCF_046119375.1 of Phyllobates terribilis. Classification (NCBI taxonomy): domain Eukaryota; kingdom Metazoa; phylum Chordata; class Amphibia; order Anura; family Dendrobatidae; genus Phyllobates; species Phyllobates terribilis. The sequence goes on along the minus strand of NW_027362763.1, from coordinate 524,521,639 downwards.
CAGCAACAGCGGTGCCGTCTAACAGGCAGCTGCAGCAGTGAGAAAATGGTGGCGATGGGGAAAATGGCTGGGTCTTATAGGGCAAGGACATGTGACATACACTGCCAAGGACAAATTCCCTTGCTTGTGTGAAAAAAAGCAGTTCGCTCCGTGTGTGCGCTGCTGATAGGCTGACAGATTGCACCTCCCCACTGTAAATGCGGGAAAGAGAAAAAAAAATGGAGATCTTCTTTATTTCTGCAGAGATCCATCCCCTGCCCCTCCCCCCGCCCCGCTGTACACTCAAACTGTGTATTAACATTAATTTTCAGCATTACTGAGAAAAAATCCAGGTATGATTTTGGTGCACGAACAGTTATCGAACATAACCTCGAACAGCCGAATTTTTTTCAAATCGTTCGGGTTCGCCGAACGGCTCGAACACCGCCCAAAACAGCTCGAGTTTGAGATTGGAGTTCGAGTCGAACACTGCTCATCTCTGTTGAAGATGTCCTGGCAGATGGTGCAAATGGCTTTTTAGGGGTTATTTACAGAGTCTTTAAAAAAGAACCAGACTCGGAAAGACCTATCAGTTGTACTAGCAACTTCTGTTGTGTTAGAGTTCCGGGGAACGGTTGCCCACCTTGTGTCTGTGGCCACCACACTGCTTGTCCCTGCCTGTTGTGGTGATTTGACTCCCTCTCCCTGTGTGCTGCTGTCCTCGCTTTTCATGTCACCATGCCAGGTTGGGTCAGTGACTTCATCTTCCACCACATCGTTTTCCACTTTCACCCTGGTCCTCCTCCTGACTTTCTGGCAATTGTCTCATCATCATCCACCTCTTGTGACAGTAATTGCACTTTCCCACTGTTGCCTTCATGTGACTCTGGCTGCTCAAATATTTGAGCATCGCTACATGCGATCTCCTCTTGCCCCGCTTGACGTTAGCCGGGCGAGAGGCCAGGAGAATCTATAAATGGAAAAGTGAACAGCTCTTCGGAGTGTCCAAGTGTGGAATCAGTTGTCTCCGAGCACTCGGCATGGTGGGAGGAAGGAGGATCAGGGTGAGGAATATGCGGTCCAGACTCACGACTACTGAGATTTTACCATGTGGAAGACAGGGTGGAATGGTGGCAAAGTGACTGGAAGCATTATATGCTATCCAATCAATAACCTTTTGACACTGGGTTCAATAGTGATGTTCTGCAATCCCCTAGTAATTGGGACAGGAAGGTCGGGCGACTAGATGTGTTTGTTGTGCCACAATTTGAGATTGCCCACGGCCTCGGCCTCTGCATACACCATCACCATCACATCCTCTTCCCCGTCCCTTGCCACGTGCCTTGCCCATTTTAAATGGAGGACAATATTTCCCACGGTCGCTACAAATGGCTGGATTGTACTGCAGTTATATGTGATACGTCTGACAGGCGCCCACAGTTTTAAAGAGCGGGCTTGTAGTTTCCTGTTATTCACAGTGACCACGTGTGAATAGCTTCACTGGCACGCTGCTGCCAAACTGTAAATGGAGGACAATATTTTCCACATTTACTACAAATTTCTGGATTTTTATCGCTGTAATATGGGATCACGTCTGATGATCTGGAGTACCCATATCTAACTATTACACCACAAAGTCTGTCCCTCACACAGCAGCACCTCTCCCTACTCTACCTGTCTGAAGGTTAGACTGTGACGAGCCTAGCGTCACCGGGTCTTATATAGACCTGATGATGCTATGCGGCCAGCCAATCATTTTAATGCCACAATCAACATGGCTATGGCATTACAGTGCATGGCAAGCAATCCCTGCATGTTCGTTGGCTCTCTAAAGAGCAACAAACATAATTAATTTGCATTTTATTGCATGAAATAAGTATTTCATACTATACAAAAACAGAACTTAATGTTTGGTACAGAAACCTTTGTTTGCAATTACAGAGGTCAGACGTTTCCTGTAGTTCTTGACGAAGTTTGCACACACTGCAGCAGGGATTTAGCCTACTCCTCCATACAAATCTTCTCCAGATCTTTTAGGTCTCGGGGCTGTCTCTGGGCAACATTGAGTTTCAGTTCCCTCCAAAGTTTTTCTATTGGGTTCAGGTCTGGAGACTGGCTATGCCACTCCAGGACATTTAAATGTTTCTTACAGAGCCACTCCTTAGATGCCCCGGTTGAGTGTTTTGGTCATTGTCATGCTGGAAGACCTAGCCATGACTCATCTTTAGTGCTCTTACTGAGGGAAGGAGGTTGTTGGTCAAAATATCGCTATACATGACCCCATCCATCCTCCCTTCAGTACAGTGCAGTCATCCTGTCCCCTTTGCAGAAAAAGACCCCCAAAGTATAATGTTTCCTACACCATGCTTCTCGTTTGGGATGGTGTTCTTGGAGTTGTACTCATCCTTCTTCTTCCTTCAAACATGACAAGTGGAGTTGATACCAAAAAGTTCTACTTTGTTCTCATCTGACCACATGATCATCTCCCATACCTCCTCTGGATCATCCATCATAAGGGGTACACGTGGTGTTCGATGCATGCACGTGTCCTCTTCAGCAAAGTGTCCTATTCGACAAGTGTCTCTGACAGTCCTTTCAATGGCAACTGTCTAACGTCCATCCATCTCTTCTATCTTCACACAGGTATAAATCACTGCTTGCTGTATTTATGTCATTTGCTGAACTCTCATCTTGAAACAATTTTATGGTATAACATCTCTGCTTGCTGTATCTATGTCATCTGCTGCATACTCATCTTAAAACAATTTTATGGTATAACATCTCTGCTTGCTGTATTTCTGCTATGTTGTCTGTTGCATTTTGTTCAATATTTGCTGATATGTGTCTGACCCTCCATCATTGTAGACTTCATCTGATCTTGAAAGGTGTTATACTGTGTCAGGCATAGTGTGTTAGGCCTGTGTCTTTGATCAGCTGTTCACTACCTGGTGTGTTGACAAGTTGTTAATTTATCCACAAGCAGCTCCCACAATCCCTCTCTCCTGATGCTATAGTCCTCCCTATAAATCTAGATGCATCAAAAGAGGTGCATGTGGTGTGGGGTGCATGCACGTGTCCTCTTCAGCAAAGTGTCCTATTCGACAAGTGTCTCTGACAGTCATTTCAATGGCAGTTATTCAGGGCAGGAGTCAGGTAACCCACACTTTGTACTCTCTTCTATGTACTTTCATTTTGCATCCATATTCCTGGGTGCATTTGTCATCCACATTCATCGCCCCATCCCCCCTCCATCACCACTCATCCACATCTGCCCCTCCCTCCTTCCCTCTCCCATGTACAGCTCCCATGCTCTTTTCAATTTCCTGAAAAATCTCACTCCATATTATCCAAAGGTATTGCACAATAAACCCTGTCACAAATCCAAAAACTATTTGCTTTTTCTCTTTTTACTGCTACTACTTATTTCAGAGGATATCTCTCCTAACCATGGTCCACCCTCCACCACCTCCACCAACCTCAACCCCTCCCCCACCTCACATTGAAACCCTGCTAAACTTATTAACATCAGTTGTACTCTTTTATCTCCCACTTTTAATTGTGCACTGTGGAATCCACGGTCTGTATGCAACAAGCTTCCTTTCCTGCACAACTACTTTCTGACCAACTCTCTCAACCTGCTGACCCTCACTGAAACCTGGGTTCAGGATTCTGAGACTGTCTCCCCTGCCGCTATTTCTCATGACGGCTTGCATTTTTCCCATTCCCCCGAGACCTGTGAACAGAGTTGGTGGTGGAGTCGGCTTACTCCTCTCTCCACAATGCTCTTTCTAGGTCATCCCCCCAGTTTAGTGATGAGCGAGCATGCTCATTACTCGAGATTTACGAGCATGCTCGGGTGTTTTCTGAGTGTCTTCAGCGTGCTCTGGTGTTATGTTTGAGTCACTCTTTGCACATGATTTGCGACTGTTGAGAGCTTTAATACATGTGAGGAATGTCTGTTTCTTAGGCATTCCTCACATGTATTAAAGAGGTATTCCCATCTCCAAGATCCTATCCCAATATGTAGTAGGTGTAATAATAATAATATTAGCAAATACCTACAATTAGAAATGTAGTATAGTATTTTTGATTCGCTATGCCACTTACCTCATGTGCAGACAATACAGAACCTTAGGTATCCATGGTTATGACCACTAGCTGCTAGATAACTGTCACTTTACCAGTGGACGTAACCATGGATACCTAAGGTCCTGCAATGCCTGCACATGAGGAAAGAGACATAGCGAATCAAAAAAACTAGACTACATTTCTAATTGTAGGTATTTGATATTATTATTATTACTCCTACTACATATTGAGATAGGATCAAGGAGATGGGAATACCCCTTTAAAGCTGTCAAACAGTTGCAAATCATGCACATGGAGTGACTCAAACATAACACCCGAGCATGCTCGCCGAAAGAGTTAACAGAACATACTCGCTCATCACTACCCCAGTTCCATCACTCTCATTCCCTTCTTTTGAGGACCACATAATCAGTCTCTTCCATCTCCTCTCCCTCAGAGTAGTGGTCGTATACCATCCCCCAGGCTCTTGACCATTTTTCTGCTTGGCTGCTGCACTTCATGTCCTCAGATTTACCAACCCTTATCCTCGGAGACTTCAACATCCCCATAAACAGCTCCGCCTCCCCATCAACATCCCAGCTTCTATCTTTAACCATTTCTCTTGTCCCCTCACAGCTTTCAACCTCTGAGACACACAAAGATGGAAACACCCTTGATCTGGTCTTTGTCCGGCTTTGTTCAATCCCCTACCTAGATAACTCCCCTCTTCCCCTCTCTGATCATAACATTCTCTCCTTCACGCTCACAAATCCTCGCCCACCCCAGTGCACTTCTACCTATCACACATTCAGAAATCTACAAGCCATTAACCCTCATACACTTACAGACTCCCTTCACTCATCATTGTCCCCAATCTCCTCTTTTTCCTGTCCTGATCTGGTTGTAAATCACTACAATGACACTCTAAGAAGCAACCTGGACAAAGTAGCGCCCCTAACCCTCAGAAACTCTAAACAGAGAGTAAAACTGGGTCACACCGCAAACCTGATTTCTCCAGCGATGCTCTAGGAGTGCCGAATGCCTATGGAGGAAAACTCGCACACTAGAAAATTTTATCCACTATAAATTTATGTTAAAAACCTTTAACTCTGCCCTTCACCTCAACAGTCCTACTTCACCACACTGATCTCCTCACTATCCAACAACCCAAAAAAACTCTTCGACACCTTTCACTCCCTCCTCAGTCCTAAAGCCCAGGCTCCTATCACAGACATCTGTGCTGAGGATCTGGCCTCCTACTTCACAGTCAAAATAGAGAACATACGTCAGGAAATCAGCTCCCAGCCACCAAGTGCCGTGACTCTCATCTCTCCCCACATCTCCTCTGGATCACTCTCCACATTAGACCCAGTCGCAGAAGAAGAAGTCTCCAGGCTCCTCTCTTCTTCTCATCCTACTACATGTACCACTGACCCCATTACCTCACACCTACTCCAGTTAGAGATGAGTGAATATTTCAATATTCGATTCAGATTATGTTCGTCGAATTTGCAATATTCGCTGATTTATTCGTCGAATGATCATCAAATGTTACCGAATGCCATAGGATTCAATGGGGGGACAAAAAAAACGCGTACACAACACCTTAAAAACACATCAAATTAGGGGTAGACACCTGGAAAGTATTCAATTGACCAACTATCATTGCTATTACAGCGACATTTATTTAGTGGCGCTTTACATGTCAAAATGGATCATCGACTGGTTCAAGAGGAGAGAGGACCCTGCCCGCGAGGGCACATAAACAATCTACAAGGGATGGGTGAGGATACAGTAGGTCAGCGTACAGCTAGTTGTGCAGCAGTATGCTGGAGCGAGGCTTACCGCAGATTGTATGCTTGTCACAAGAAGTGGGTCTTCAGCTTCGTTTTAAAGGTGTCCACGGTAGGCGACAGTCTGATGGGGTACAGCATTATCACAGTAAGGGAGATGCACGGGACAAATCTGTCGAGAGCCTAAATCACTTTAAGCTTCCAGGAGCTCACAACTGAGCAGATTAACCCTTGAACAGATTAATATGAAGGCAAAAGGCATCTTCTTAATGACTGCAGGAGTAAGAGGAATCAGAAGTTGCAGTCTTCTGGCTCCTCTCTGTCACGGTAAACCCGTGACAGCTTGCAAGCTTTAACACAATGTTCACAAGATAGACAGCAGCGGTGGTCAGTCTCCTGGACAACAAGCTAACTCCTTTGTAATGATAGAGGACAACATCTGCAAGTAGTTTGTATGTTCTCCCTGTGTTTGCGGGGGTTTCCTTCAGGTTCTCCGGTTACTTCCTCAGTAAAAAAGCAGCCATACAGGAGTGTTCACTGTTCAAAACATTAGGGCCTGACACCACCATTTCCGTGGCCAACAGATTGGAGATGGTGGAGTTCCACCTCTTAGCTTTGTCATGGAAGGAAACAATTTTTTACGTGACCACAAATGCGGGCCTGAGGGCTGTCTGCGGTGCTGAGAGAGGGTGAAGTACGGTGAAACAGACAAACTGCTGGACTGTGAGTGAGGTGCAGGCGCAGATGTTGTGGTGGATTGAGAAGCGTGTGGTGTGCTCGGTGAAACAAACACAGCAGGCATGTCCGCTTCCATTACAGCTGATGGGCTCTCACTCAGCCTGCCTGGAGCAGATAGAGAAGCAGAGGTTCTGCAGTCGGTGACCTGTGTGGCGCCCCTGCGGGTTCAGTCTCCACAGAGGTACTGCATCTCACCCAGAGGTGTGGTACCCCACTCTCAGATAAGGAGGGAGTGCTACCCGGGACCCACACACCCGCATCCAACACACTCCACTTCAGTAGGGAAGGTCGAGATTGCTCCTAAGGGAGAGCACAGTCCCTGGTCCCTAGCTGGAGGGTAGAACCATGTATTGGGTGTGGGTGGAGGAAGTAGATCAGGGGAGCACAGTCAGGAAGAGTATAAGAAGGAGGGGAACCATCTAGAGCAGGGGTCTCAAACTCGGCTGGGTATATGGGCCGCACATGGAAAAAATTTGAATTTGGGGGGCCGCATTCTTTGTTCAATGTGACATTTTTAGTGATACCATTTTTTTTTTGTATACACCTTTTGAACATTTTTTCCGTGTTTATTTTTTTATGGCTTGGGTCGTTATGGATGTGGCGATAATAAACGTGCACTTTTTTGTGTTTACTTTAGTTTACATATAAAACAGCATTTTTAGTGCCCAATATTTTTTCATGCTTTATTTTTATTTTTTTGATTTTTACAATTTTGTTTCCCCCAATTGGCCACATTCAGTAATATTGTCTTACAATTAGCATCATATAGTAATAATGGCAAACATCTTGTAGTAATGTCCCCATCTTGTACTAATGTGCCCCATCCAGGTCCCCATCCTGTGGCTTTGTGCCCCATCCAGGTCTCCATCTTGTGGCTATGTGCCCCATCCAGGTCCCCATCTTGTGGCTATGTGCCCCATCCAGGTCCCCATCTTGTGGCTATGTGCCCCATCCAGGTCCCCATCTTGTTGCTATGTGCCCCATCCAGGTCCCCATCTTGTGGCTATGTGCCCCATCCAGGTCCCCATCTTGTGGCTATGTGCCCCATCCAGGTCCCCATCTTGTTGCTATGTGCCCCATCCAGGTCCCCATCTTGTGGCTATGTGCCCCATCCAGGTCCCCATCTTGTGGCTCTGTGCCCCATCCAGGTCCCCATCTTGTGGCTATGTGCCCCATCCAGGTCCCCATCCTGTGGCTATGTGCCCCATCCAGGACCCCATCCTGTGGCTATGTTCCCCATCCAGGTCCCCATCCTGTGGCTATGTGCCCCATCCAGGACCCCATCCTGTGGCTATGTTCCCCATCCAGGTCCCCATCTTGTGGCTCTGTGCCCCATCCAGGTCCCCATCTTGTGGCTATGTGCCCCATCCAGGTCCCCATCTTGTGGCTATGTGCCCCATCCAGGACCCCATCCTGTGGCTATGTTCCCCATCCAGGTCCCCATCTTGTGGCTATGTGCCCCATCCAGGACCCCATCCTGTGGCTATGTGCCCCATCCAGGACCCCATCCTGTGGCTATGTTCCCCATCCAGGTCCCCATCTTGTGGCTATGTGCCCCATCCAGGACCCCATCCTGTGGCTATGTTCCCCATCCAGGTCCCCATCTTGTGGCTATGTGCCCCATCCAGGTCCCCTCTTGTGGCTATGTGCCCCATCCAGGTCCCCATCCTGTGGCTATGTGCCCCATCCAGGTCCCCTCTTGTGGCTATGTGCCCCCTGTGCTGTTCTTCACACACATAAAAAAAAAAAATGATGATTCTCACCTGTCCTCCGTTCTCTCGGCGGCCTTCCTGCAGATGTGGCCCGCAGGCACAGACCCCTTGACAATCCCGACCTGGTCCAGGAGGAGCCGCCGACAGCAGCGCTGCATTGCCGCACAGAGACTGTCTCCCAGCACAGCATTTTCAATGTCAGCCGCCGGCCAATCAGAGGCCAGCAGCTGACATCTGCATATGGCAATGACGTCATACTCGCTGCGCCGACACGCAGATATCAGCTGCTGGCCTCTGATTGGCCGGCGGCTGGCATTGGAAATGCAGTGCTGGGAATCAGTCTCTGTGTGGCAATGCAGCGCTGCTGTCGGCGGCTCCTCCTGGACCAGGTCAGGATCGTCAAGGGGTCTGTGCCTGCAGGCGGCATAAAGCAGCCTCAGGGGCCGCATGCGGCCCGCGGGCCGCGTGTTTGAGACCCCTGATCTAGAGGTAGGCCAGTATAGAGGAGAGACAGTTGGGAGTGGGAGCTCAGAAGGAGCTCCGCTCAGGAGAGAGAAGAGCGGGCCTAGTAAGAGAGGCCCAGGAGAGAGAGTGAGAGAGGACGGGAGCAGAGGGAAGGCTCCAGCAACAGAGGGGATCCCAGGGGCACGGTGCAGGAAGCCACCCGTGCGCCAGAATCTACACGGACGTGGAGGGATCAGGCCGCAGAGGGGACCGGCCCCTAACGACCAGGCTCAGCTAGACAACCGAAGGCTGCTGCATTTACAAGGTGCTGCAGCCAACAGCCACAATTATATCGCTGAAAAAGTGGCCACATAGGGTCCAGGGGACTGCACGTCGCCCAACAAGACCCGAGGCTACTGGGTTGGGACATTGATTGTGAGGCGCAGGGCAGGAGGGAGAGAGCCAGCGCAGGGAATACTACCGGGAAAGGAACATAGAATGGGGTCCCATTTAAGTACTCCTGAGAGACTTGAGAGTTGCTGAACCTCTTCCCTGGAGGACACAGGACAACATGGGAGGTTACACACTGGCCCTGGTAACCTGGAGTCTTGATCAACTGTGAGTAAAAACCTGAAGACTGCACCCCACTGTGTCCTGGTGTAAGGGTGATGGACGTCACCACCCCTTAAGAAGGACTTTTCCCTGTTATTATTCCCACGTGCAGCAGTAGTTGTCCCCATGTGAGTGTAATGTCTAATGTAGTGTTGATGCTTTTATGCGTTCTCCCTGTATTGTACAGTGCAGTAGTTGCCTAGTTATAGCAGCATGACAGAGCTGGCCAGGGGGAGGAGCATAGTAGGGAGCAGCAGAGGCAGTGAGCTTAGAGACAGGAGACAGGAAGTCAAGGAACAGTGTCCGGCGGCCATGCCCAGGACAAGGTGTCAGAGAAGAGCTCCAGAGAAAGGGAGCTTGTGTGAAGACGGGGGTGTCCCCGCAAAGATGGAGTCGAGGCAGTGGGGGCCGTAAGCCCACGAGTGAGGACCTGCTCGTGACAGGTCGGGACCGAGGACAGGTCGAGGCAGTGGGTCCATAAGCCCATGAGTAAGGACCAGTGATGGTGTAAATGCACTCAGAGAAGAGGCCAGTACACGAGACATCAAGGGTTCATGTGAGTACCAGAGAGTCCGGCAGCCAGAGACCTGAGCCAGGGTTAGAAGGTGCATGGATCCGAGGACAGAGACTAGGCACTAAGCAGAGTCTGGCAGCCATAGACCGAGGCCAGGGTTAGAAGGTGCGCGGGAGAGAATGCTGACAGCCCTCAGCAGGAGCTGAGGACCGAACTGAGGCTGTGGAAAAGGGATGTACCTATATATATCTATATCCGAGTAGCACAGCGAGAGAGAACAGGAACTGTGGAAAAGGGATAGGAGCCTTATCCGAGTAGCACAGCTACCCTAGGACAAGCGGCAACGAGGACAGAGGGTGTGCTGAAGGTGAAAGTCTGCCTGCTGTGATAAACTGAGTCGGAAGGTAGAGAAATGGCTTATTGTCCCTGCATAAGACCGGGGCCTGAGAATATCTGCTGCACCTGCCTGTACACTGCAATCTGTCAGTAAAGTTGGTTTTATTTAAAAGCACTGACTCTATCCGTTTATTCATATGCAATGTGCCGGGGTGCTTGCTGAAGGTTGCTCAGTAGACTCGTCCACGACTACCACCCCGTGCCACCTCGTTACACTGGAATTATTGCTGCACCATCACCAGTCCTGCATTACACCTCACCAACAACATCTACCTCATAACATCCCCATCCACTGCCCTTGAGCTAAGCTCTGCCTGTGGAGAGCTGAACCAACTCTGCTTCGTCACCATCAGCTCCAGTGGATCTGCACAGCAGCGGCGGCTCCATATAGCCACATACCACAGGTGGCGTCACGAACATTATCTCTAAAAACTTTATTCTCCTGTTACTTTACTTTCCCTTTAATTGACCGCCCTGGGTCATGGACCGGGTCACTGCCACCATGACATCCCCCTGCGCCGACCGGCCCGGCTACCAATTACCCCACGGCCCAGGGGGCGCGTCACCTGTGTGCCAATACCTGGCATGGTAACAGAGGAGGAGGAAGAACAGCGGATGCGATTGATGGGGCAGCTGATGGTTGTTTAGATCCGCTGGTCCGCATTTTATCGCAGTCAGATTGCCAGAGTAACGCATGTTGATTGCACATGTGAAGGTTCATGCATGTAGTAGTCAAATTATTGCACTTTTTCCCTCTACTGAGTTTTTTATCGCAAAGTTTGCAGATAACGTGAGCTGGCTCATCCTTTGTGGTCTCAGAAAAGGCCCAGGCTTGGCAACCTTTGCCGCTCCTGCGAGCTGCAGACCCGCGACCACTGCTGGTCACTCATTAACATATTGCCTGTTGGCAAATAGAACCCCCAACTAAAGCTCTATAAAAGTTAACTTTTAATAATTAAATCCTTATTATAGTAGTAATTTATATTAAAATTCTAATATTGGAGCAGGTGGTGAGGACTATCAGGATTATTCAATTGGCGTAACTTGTGTGTCCAATAGTTATCCTATCTATTTCCATTATCTTATGCTTGTGGCCGCGGACCACTTATTGCACTATTCCCCACCTGTCCTATTGTAAACTAAAATTATAGCCTATTTCACCAGAGTATAAGTAGTATAATGGGGACTGACACCTCTTCCACTACAGCCAACCCAATAGATGGATACCCTATCAGGATTCCCCACATTTTCAAAAAATACTGGCAGACACCAACAAAGTGGCATCAATTTCAGTACAGTAGAAATTGTACAATTAGGAACAACGCCTCTTCCCCTACTGCCAACCCAGTAGATGGAGACCCAATCAGGATTCCCCACATTTCCAAAAATTAGGGCCTAAAACCTGCAATTGCAGCAAGAGCAGGCACAAAAGCCATATCACAGACTGCAATTCCATAAGATCAATGCAGCACACTAAAAACTACAACATCGCCTACTCTGTAAAGTCTGCAATTGGGGTGCAAAAGTCCTTTGAGATCCATGACTTGTTCATCTTGATGAAAGTTAGGCGGTCAACACTTTCATGGGACAGCCGGGTGCGCTTATCCGTCAGGACACCACCAGCAGTGCTGAACACACGTTCTGAGAGAACCCTGGCTGCCTGGCATGATAAAACCTTCAAGACGTGTCAGGCGAGTTCAGGTCATTCATCCATTTTTGAAGACCAAAATGTAAAAGGGTCAAAATCCTCACTGATGGTTTTCGTATTGAGCTCTAGATAGTCATCCACCATCCTCTCCAGTAATTTTCCACGTGTCAGACTTGTACTCTGTTGTGCTGGTGCACAAGCTGGTCTTAAAAAAATGTTTGAAAGGACTCACAGAAATTGGTTCTGCTACTTACTCTTCTGCTTCTGCTAATGTTTTGATGTTGATGAACTGACTTGTCAGAGGTTGAAAGACTACGGCTGCGATGCACACTGTGTGCCTCACTCCTATCTTGGGGAAAAGCTCTAAAAAGGTTGCTTAAAAGATTGTTTCGATACTCCAACATTAGCATGTCCCTTTCCAGGGCGGGAAGCATCTGGCAAAATTTACTCATAATGTGGATCTAACAAAGTGGCAACCCAGTAATCAGCATTATTTTAAATCCTAACTATACAGGGATCATGTTGCAGAAAGTGCATCAAGAAGGCACTCATATGTCAGGCTCTTCCATGTGGTCCAAAGCCAGACTCTATTGTTGGCTGAGTAACACTGATGCATGTTTCCTCCATCCCCTCCTGCCAACCACATTCAACAGAGAGGGGATGATTATCCTCTTCATCTTCTGACTGTTGCTTGCTCATCACTAGAGATGAGCGGTGTTCGACTAGAACTGTTCGCCAATCTCAAATTCGAGCTGTTTTGGGCGGTGTTCGAGTTGTTCGACGAACCCGAACGATTTGCAAAAAATTCGGCTGTTCGAGGTTATGTTCGATAACTGTTCGTGCACCAAAAGCGTGTCCTGCATGTCTGGCGCTATTTAGAGCACCAATCATGCAGGGATTGTCTGCCACTCACTGTAATGCCACAGCCATGGTGGTTGTGGCATTACAGTGATTGCCCAAATCGGTGGGAACAGTGCCAACAGTGAAACATGAAAAGCCGGCAATTCATCAGCGGCATACACCGGTACCCGACAATTTAGAACCGAAAGAATAGAGCTTCACACATAGATTAGATAGATAGAAACATGTCAGTCACACATATAAGAAGCACAGTGACAGTGTTGCTTACTGTACTTGTCATTTAGTGTAAAGGATTTATCAAAAAAAATAATAGTGTTTTCATGCACCGTCTCTTTAAAAAAGCCGGCCGGCAATTCAGCAGCGGTACCTGACAATTTATAACAGACAGAATAGAGCTTCACACATAGACTAGATAGATAGAAACATGTCAGTCACATATATATGAAGTACAGTGACAGTGTTGATTACTGTACTTGTCATTTAGTGTAAAGGATTTATTAAAAAAAATAATAGTGTTTTCATGCACCGTCTCTTTAAAAAAGCCAGCCGGCAATTCAGCATCTGTACCCAACAATTTAGAATAGAAGGAATAGAGAATCACACATAGATTAGGTAGATAGAAACATGTCAGTCACATATATATGAAGTACAGTGACAGTGTTGCTTACTGTACTTGTCATTTAGTATAAAGGATTTATTAAAAAAAATAATAGTGTTTTCATGCACTGTCTCTTTAAAAAAGCCGGCCGGCAATTCAGCATCTGTACCCGACAATTTAGAATAGAAGGAATAGAGAATCACACATAGATTAGATAGATAGAAACATGTCAGTCACATATATATGAAGTACAGTGACAGTGTTGATTACTGTACTTGTCATTTAGTGTAAAGGATTTATTAAAAAAAAATAATAGTGTTTTCATGCACCGTCTCTTTAAAAAAGCCGGCCGGCAATTCAGCATCTGTACCCGACAATTTAGAATAGAAGGAATAGAGAATCACACATAGATTAGATAGATAGAAACATGTCAGTCACATATATATGAAGTACAGTGACAGTGTTGATTACTGTACTTGTCATTTAGTGTTAAAATAAAGGATTTATTTAAAAAAAAATTGGCGTGGGGATCCCCATAATTTTAGGCTCTAGCGGAGGTTAACCAGATGGCTGGGGCAGATGTTTGAAGCCTGGGAAGGGGGTAATACCCATGGAGCTTCCCAGGCTACTAATATCAGCCCCCAGCAGAATACCTAGCCTTTACTAGCTATTAAAATGGGGGACCCCCCAAAAAAATGACGTGGGGTCCACCCTATTTTAATAGCTAGCAAAGGCTAGGCAGACAGCTGGGGGCTGATATTAATAGCCCAGGAAGGGTTCCATGAATATTGGCCCCCTCCCAGGCTAGAAACACCAGCCGTCAGCCGCCCCAGAAATGGCGCATCCTTAGGATGCGCCAATTCTGGCACTTAGCCTCGCTCTTCCCACTGCCCTGTAGCGGTGGCAGTGGGGTAATAGGGTTGGGGTTGATATCAGCTTATAATGCCAGCTGACATCAAGCCCAGGTTATTAATGGAGAGGCGTCTATAAGACACCCCCATTACTAACCCCATAGTCAAAGTTAAAAGAAAACACAAACACCCAGAATAAAGTCCTTTAATTGAAATAAAGACACATTCCTTTATTGTTCTAAATTAAACCATACTTACCATCACGCCCATTCCAGCTGAAGCCAACGATCTCCTGCAATAAAAGAAAAATAATAAAGCAACCTCATCCTTACCTTTCCATGGTTCCCACGACAGCTTCAGCTCTGCTACATCGAGATAACAGGCTGGACCGCAGCAGAACGCTGCCATCCAGCCTGTCATCCCGCAGACACTGAGAAGCGCAGGCATGCTTGCGCTCTGCAGTGTCTGGCTGTGATGGCATAAAGATGAGACGAGTTCATGTCCAATGAACTCGGCGCACCTCATGCACGTCACTGACAGCGTGGGAGAATTCTCCTGCACTCAGCACTTCAGCGTGAGAATTCTCCCACGCTGTCAGTGACGTACATGAGGTCAGCTGAGTTCATTGGACATGAATGAGCTCACCTCATGCACGTCACTGACAGCGTGGGAGAATTCTCACGCTGTAGCGCTGAGTGCAGGAGAATTCTCCCACGCTGTCAGTGACGTGCATGAGGTGCGCCGAGTTCATTGGACATGAACTTGTCTCATCTTTATGCCGTCACAGCGAGACACTGAGGAGCGCAAGCATTCCTGCGCTTCTCAGTGTCCGTGGGATGACAGGCTGGATGGCAGCTTTCTGCTGCGGTCCAGCCTGTCATCTCGATGTAGAAGAGCTGAAGCTGTCGTGGGAACCATGGAAAGGTAAGGATGAGGTTGCTTAATTATTTTACTTTTATTGCAGAAGACATTGGCTTCAGCTGGAATGGGCGTGACGGTAAGTATGGTTTAATTTAGAACAATAAAGAATTGTGTGTTTATTTCAATTAAAGGACTTTATTTTGGGTGTTGTGTTTTTTTAAATACTTTACTAGAAATTCATGGTGGTCATGTCTAATATTGGCGTGACCCCATGAATTTCGGGCTTAGGGCCAGCTGATAATGCCAAGCTGGCCTTAACCCCTTTATTACCCAGCAAGCCACCGCACCAGGGCCCTGGATGAGTTGGGTACAGCGCCAGAAGATGGCGCTTCTATGAACGCGCCATTTTCTGGGGCGGCTGCGGACTGCAATTTGCAGCGGGTGGGGCCCAGAAAGCTTGGGCCTCCCTGCGCTGCGGATTCCAGCTCCCAGCTGCCTAGTTGTACCTGGCTGGGCACATAAATAGGGCGAAGCCCCACGCATTTTTTTTTAAAATTATTTCATGAAATTCATGGAATAATTAAGAAAAAAAGGGCTTCCCTATATTGTTGTGTCCAACCAGGTACAAATAGGCAGCTGGTGGTTGGGGGCAGCCCGTCCCTGCCTGCTGTACCTGGCTGGACACAAATATAGTGCGAAGCCCCACGTCAATTTTTTTTTAATTATTTCATGAAATAATTTTTTTAAAAAAGGGCTTCCCTATATTGTTGTGTCTGGCCAGGTACAAATAGGCAGCTGGTGGTTGGGGGCAGGCCGTTCATGCCTGCTGTACCTGACTGGACACAAATATAGGGCGAAGCCCCACGTCAATTTTTTTTTAATTATTTCAGGAAATTCATGAAATAATGAAAAAAAAATTGATGTGGGGCTTCGCCCTATATTTGTGTCCAGTCAGGTACAGCAGGCAGGAACGGGCTGCTCCCAACCACCAGCTGCCTATTTGTACCTAGCCGGACACAACAATATAGGGAAGCCCTTTTTTTCTTAATTATTCCATGAATTTCATGAATTTAAAAAAAAAATACGTGGAGCTTCGCCCTATTTTTGTGTCCAGCCAGGTACAACTAGGCAGCTGGGGGCTGGAATCTGCAGCGCAGGGAGGCCCAAGCTTTCTGGGCCCGACCCACTGCAAATTGCAGTCCGCAGCCGCCCCAGAAAATGGCGCGTTCATAGAAACGCCATCTTCTGGCGCTGTACCCAACTCATCCAGGGCCCTGGTGCGGTGGCTCACTGGGTAATAAAGGGGTTAAGGCCAGCTTGGCATTATCAGCTGGCCCTAAGCCCGAAATTCATGGGGTCACGCCAATATTAGACATGACCACCATGAATTTCTAGTAAAGTATTTAAAAAAAACACAAACACCCAGAAAAAAGTCCTTTAATTGAAATAAACACACAATTCTTTATTGTTCTAAATTAAACCATACTTACCACCACGCCCATTCCAGCTGAAGCCAATGATCTCCTGCAATAAAAGTAAAATAATAAAGCAACATCATCCTTACCTTTCCATGGCTCCCACGACAGCTTCAGCTCTGCTACATCGAGATGACAGGCTGGACCGCAGCAGAACGCTGCCATCCAGCCTGTCATCCCGCACACACTGAGAAGCGCAGGCATGCTTGCGCTACTCAGTGTCTGGCTGTGACGGCATCCAGATGAGCCGAGGTCATGTCCAATGAACTCGGCTCACCTCATGCACGTCACTGACAGCGTGGGAAAATTCTCACGCTGAAGCGCTGAGTGCAGGAGAATTTTCCCACGCTGTCAGTGACGTACATGAGGTGAGCCGAGTTCATTGTCGGCTCATCTGGATGCCGTCACAGTCAGACACTGAGGAGCGCAAGCATGCCTGCGCTTCTCAGTGTGTGCGGGATGACAGGCTGGATGGCAGCGTTCTGCTGCGGTACAGCCTGTCATCTCGATGTAGCAGAGCTGAAGCTGTCCTGGGAACCATGGAAAGGTAAGGATGAGGTTGCTTTATTATTTTTCTTTTATTGCAGGAGATCGTTGGCTTCAGCTGGAATGGGCGTGATGGTAAGTATGGTTTAATTTAGAACAATAAAGAATTGTGTGTTTATTTCAATTAAAGGACTTTATTCTGGGTGTTTGTGTTTTCTTTTAACTTTGACTATGGGGTTAGTAATGGGGGTGTCTTATAGACACCTCTCCATTACTAACCTGGGCTTGATGTCAGCTGGCATTATAAGCTGACATCAACCCCAGCCCTATTACCCCACTGCCACCACACCAGGGCAGCGTGGAAGAGCGAGGCTAAGTGCCTGAATTGGCGCATCCTATGGATGCGCCATTTCTGGGGCGGCTGACGGCTGGTGTTTCTAGCCTGGGAGGGGGCCAATATTCATGGCTCCCTTCCTGGGCTATTAATATCAGCCCCCAGCTGTCTGCCTAGCCTTTGCTAGCTATTAAATTAGGGGGGACCCGACGTCATTTTTTTGGGGGGAGTCCTCCATTTTAATAGCTAGTAAAGGCTAGGTATTCAGCTGGGGGCTGATATTAGTAGCCTGGGAAGCTCCGTGGGTATTACCCCCTTCCCAGGCTTCAAACATCTGCCCCAGCTGTCTGATTAACCTCCGCTAGAGACTAAAATTACTGGGAACCCCACGCCAATTTTTTTTAATAATAAATCCTTTATTTTAATACTAAATGACAAGTACAGTAACCAACACTATCACTGTACTTATTATATATGTGACTGACATGTTTCTATCTATCTAATCTATGTGTGAAGCTCTATTCTGTCTGTTATAAATTGTCGGGTACAGATGCTGAATTGCCGGCCGGCTATTTTAAAGAGACGGTGCATGAAAACACTATTATTTTTTTTGATAAATCCTTTACACTAAATGACAATTACAGTAAGCAACACTGTCACTGTACTTCGTATATATGTGGCTGACATGTTTCTATCTATCTAATCTATGTGTGATTCTCTATTCCTTCTATTCTAAATTGTCGGGTACAGATGCTGAATTGCCAGCCGGCTTTTTTAAAGAGACGGTGCATGTAAACACTATTATTTTTTTTAATAAATCCTTTGCAGTAAATGACAAGTACAGTAAGCAACACTGTCACAGTACTTCATATATATGTGACTGACATGTTTCTATCTATCTAATCTATGTGTGAAGCTCTATTCTGTCTGTTATAAATTGTCGGGTACCGCTGCTGAATTGCCGGCCGGCTTTTTTAAAGAGACGGTGCACGAAAACACTATTATATTTTTTAATAAATCCTTTACACTAAATGACAAGTACAGTAAGCAACACTGTCACTGTACTTCATATATATGTGACTGACATGTTTCTATCTATCTAATCTATGTGTGATGCTCTATTCCTTCATGTCTAAATTGTCGGGTACCGGTGTATGCCGCTGCTGAATTGCCGGCCGGCTTTTTTAAAGAAAGCGTCTTCTGAGCAGTTTGTGAGCTTTTGGACACCTTTGAAGGTGTTTTCTATGTGTTCCTATGTGTTTTTGTTTGCCTGCCATTGGTTTTAACGGTGTTCGACGGTGTTCTAAGGTGTTCGACGAACAGTTCGACGAACGGTTCCTCGAACATCCCGGTGTTCGACGAACCGAACCGAACCCGAACACTACGGGGGTGGCTCAACACTACTCATCACCTCTTCCTCCTCCATTTGTTCCTCAGCTCTTGCACCTTCACTAACAGTATGTCTGGTATCACCATACCCCCTCGATCGCAGGAAGCCACCGTCACTCGGCATCCGCCTGTGTGACGACAGTCTGGAACTTTGAAACATTCTTATATTCAAAGTCTTCTCCAGCATGTAGATGACTGGAATAGTGATGCTGGTAACATAGTAACATAGTTTTTAAGGTTGAAGGAAAACTAAGTCCATCTAGTTCAACCCATAGCCTAACATGTTGATCCAGAGGAAGGCAAAAAAAACTCATGTGGCAAACACTAAGCTCCACATTGGGGAAAAAAATTCCTTCCTGACTCCATACGACAATCAGACTAGTTCCCTGGATCAAAGCCCTATCAAGGAATCTAGTATATATTACCTGTATTATTATACTTTTCAAGAAAGGCATCCATGCCCTTCTTAAATTTTAGTAGTGAATCACTCATTACAACATCATGCGGCAAAGAGTTCCATAGTCTTACTGCTCTTACAGTAAAGAATCCGCGTCTGTGATTATGATTAAACTTTCTTTCCTCCATACGTAGAAGATGCCCCCTTGTCCCCGTCTCAGGCCTCAGAGTAAAAAGATCAGTAGAAAGGTCTTTGTACTGTCCCCTTATATACTTGTACATAGTAATAAGATCACCCCTAAGCCTTCGTTTTTCCAAACTAAATAACTGTTAGAACCTTGCTGTTAGTTTTTTTTTCCTTTGCTGGTCACATGACCTTGTTGGCCTATTTAATCCTGCTCCGCCCTTCTGGCTTTGCTGGACTTCATTGTATATCTACTTTCTAGCTAGCCTGTGCTCTGTATCTAACTCTGTTAGTTTGCTTGGTCTACGGACCTCTATGTTCTATCTATTTTGTTTGTTCGTCTGTCTGCTACTATTTCTGTTAGGAGGTGTCCCATATTCCTCCCAGTCCTTAGTACTTGTAGGGATTCCCTCCCCACATCTATAGGTCTCCGTACAGACTAGATTAGGACTTTAGCAGGTCTGATCGCAGGATCAGGTTCCCTGTTACATCGTAGGGATTCAGCTGAGTCCTATAGTAGGGACAGATCTCCTCTCTTTCCTTAGCTTTGGTAGCAGAACATAACAGTAAGTCCAGCCAGCAAATTCTCTAAGGAAAGATTTTTCTGTTCCATCATGGTGTCGGTTCAGGATTTGGCTCATCGCCTGCAGGGACTCTCTCTGGAGGTGGCCGAGCTCCGTCAGCACGTGAGTAACTGTCCTGGAGCACATTTCTTGGAGCCTGGAAAGGTTTCGGACCCGAGGATAACTCTTGGGTGAGGTCAGATGATGTTTCCGCGTCCAGACTTATCAGAGCGTTTCACAGGAGATTTCCTGATAAGCCTGGTCCTAGGGGATCCGGAGGATCCTCTTAGAAGGGGGGGTACTGTTAGAACCTTGCTGTTAGGTTTTTTTTTCCTTTGCTGGTCACATGACCTTGTTGGCCTATTTAATCCTGCTCCGCCCTTCTGGCTTTGCTGGACTTCATTGTATATCTACTTTCTAGCTAGCCTGTGCTCTGTATCTAACTCTGTTAGTTTGCTTGGTCTACGGACCTCTATGTTCTATCTATTTTGTTTGTTCGTCTGTCTGCTACTATTTCTGTTAGGAGGTGTCCCATATTCCTCCCAGTCCTTAGTACTTGTAGGGATTCCCTCCCCACATCTATAGGTCTCCGTACAGACTAGATTAGGACTTTAGCAGGTCTGATCGCAGGATTAGGTTCCCTGTTACATCGTAGGGATTCAGCTGAGTCCTATAGTAGGGACAGATCTCCTCTCTTTCCTTAGCTTTGGTAGCAGAACATAACAATAACCCCAAGTGTAATAACCTGTCTTGGTATTGCAGACCCCCCACTCCTTTAATAACCTTAGTCGCTTTTCTCTGCACCTGCTCTAGTTCAGCTATGTCTTTCTTATACACCGGAGACCAGAACTGTACACAGTATTCTAAGTGTGGTCACACTAGTGACTTGTATAGAGCTAAAATTATGTTCTCCTCATGAGCATCTATGCCTCTTTTAATGCATCCCATTATTTTATTTGCCTTTGCAGCAGCTGCCTGACACTGGCCACCAATCGTGACCTTGTCGTCCACCAATACACCCAGGTCTTTTTCAGTTACAGGTATGCCCAGTGATTTACAATTAAGCATATAATTATACTTTTTATTTCCTCTGCCCAAGTGCATTACCTTACATTTATCTCCATTAAAGCTCATTTGCCATTTATCAGCCCAAGCTTCTAGTTTACATAGATCCTCCTTTAATATAAAATTGTCCTCCTCTGTATTGATTACCCTGCAGAGTTTAGTGTCATCTGCAAATATTGAAATACTACTCTGTATGTAACACAGGTACTTTAGATGCAGTGACACAGAAACACAGAGCAGCCAATACAGGGTTAATAAACGGGAGGTTTATAATAACAGGGTCAATCTCCACACAGGGAGTAAAAGGGGAAAATATGGGGAAAAACAAGGGAAATAGCAGGTAGAAGTCTATAACTGACAGTTCACAGTTTAACTAGATGTAGCAGAGTCAAACCGGTTGTAATCAACAGTTTTTACACTTAGCTGACTTTTATCCTCCACAAGGCAGTTGCCAGCTGATGCTGGTGACGCTTTCTTCAGGCTTCCCCGCCCAAACAATGCTCCATCTTCTGGCGGCAGCGGGTTGTCTCTAGTTTTACCCGCTGAGCCCCTAGTTCATAACACGGCACCTCACGTGCTCGGCTCCACAGACCCTGCGTCTCTCTCCCTCTAGTCGGCTTGACTCCTCCGGTCCACTGCACTCGGATCTTGCTCCCAGTACTGGAGCCAGGAGCCTGGACCCTCTCATACTGCTCTCCTGAGCAGAACTCTCTTGCCGCTTTCCCTCTCAAAAGTCCTCGTCTCCCCCTGTCTCTAGCCACGCCACCAGCTTCCCGGTCGCCTGACCTCCCAGCTCTCACTCTGGACACGGCCCCAGCTTCCCAGTCACCTGACTCCTGTGCTCGCAGTTTGTCTTTCCCCTGTAACCAGAGGTATGATCCCGGCAATTCCGGATCTCTTGTTCTGAAAGTACTTACACCCCGGTATTCCCCCTTACATGCATGCCCCCTACAAGGTAATTAATAAATATGTTAAAAAGAAGCGTGCCCAATACTGACCCCTGTGGTAACCCACTGTTAACTGTGACACAGTCTGAGTGTGTTCCATTAATAACCACCCTTTGTTTCCTATCATTGAGCCAGTTCTTAACCCACTTACATATATTTTCCACTATCCCCATTGTTCTCATTTTATGTATCAACCTTTTGTGTGGAATCGTATCAAAAACTTTTGAAAAGTCCATATACACAACATCCACTGCTTTTCCTTGGTCTAGTCCGGAACTTACCTCTTCATAAAAGCTGATCAGATTAGTCTGACAGGAACGGTCCCTCGTAAACCCATGTTGATATTGGGTCATGAGGTTATTCTTCTTCAGATACTCCAGTATATCATCTCTTAGGAAACCCTCCAGGATTTTACCCACAGTAGAGGTTAAACTTACTGGTCTATAATTTCTAAGCTCAGTTTTTGTCCCCTTTTAGAATATTGGCACCACATTTGCTATACGCCAGTCCTGTGGTACAGACCCTGTTATTATGGAATCTTTAAAGATTAAAAATAATGGTCTATCTATGATGTTACTTAATTCCTGCAGTACTCGTGGGTGTATCCCATTCGGGCCTGGGGATTTGTCAACTTTAGTGATTTTTAGACGCCGCCGTACTTCCTGCTGGGTTAAGCAAGTGACATTTAATGGAGAATTTTTGTTATCACTAATCATGTTTTCTGTCATGTGATTTTCTTGTGTAAATACAGTTGAAAAAAAATCCTTTAGCATATTGGCTTTTTCCTCATCCTCATCCACCATTTCACCCAGACTATTTTTAAGGGGGCCAACACTGTCATTTTTTAGTTTTTTACTATTTATGTAGTTAAAGAATATTTTGGGATTATTTTTACTTTCTCTGGCAATGAGTCTGTCTCAATCTTTGCTGCCTTGATTTGTTTTTTACGAATTTATTTTATTTTCTGTATTTATTTAATGCCTCATCACTTCCTACTTGCTTTAGCTCTCTAAATGCTTTCTTTTTGTCTCTTATTGCACCCCTTACAGCTCTATTTAGCCATAGTGGTTTCCTCCTATTTCTAGCATGTTTATTCCCCTAGGGTATATATTGTGCACAGATCCTATTCAGGATGCTAATAAATGTCTCCCATTTGCTTTCTGTAGTTTTATGTCTCAGGATATCGTCCTAGTTTATTGCACTAAGATCATCTCTCAACCGTTGGAAATTTGCCTTCCAGAAGTTTAGTGTCTTTTTAACCCATCTATTACACATCTTATTAAAGGATACATGAAAACTTATTATTTTGGGATCACTATTACCCAAGTGTCCCCCAACTCGTATATCTGACATGCGGTCTGGCCTGTGGGTTAATATTAGGTCTAGCAGTGCCCCCCTTCTTGTTGGGTCCTGAACCAGCTGTGAAAGGTAATTGTCTCTCATAGTTGTCAAAAACCTATTACCTTTGCCGGAACTAGAGGTTTATGTTCCCCAATGTATTTCAGGGTAGTTGAAGTCTCCCATAATAATGACTTCTCCGCTGCTTCCATTATTTTTGGAGACTTATAACAAACGCCTATCAGTAATTTATTATTTTTTCCCCCTCCCCTTATCTCCACCCACAGGGAGTCTACATTTTTATTAGATTCACATATATTCTCAAGCAAAATGGGTTTTAAGGATGATTTTACAGATAAACTCACCCCTCCTCACTTCTTTGTACGGTCATTTCTGAACAGACTACAGCCCTGTAAATTAACTGCCCAGTCATGGCTATCGTCCAGCCATGTCTCTGATATCCCCACCATGTCATAATTATTTTCCAACAAAATTAATTCTAATTCCTCCATTTTGTTGATATGGCTTCTGGCATTAGTGTACATGCATTTTATGTATCTCTCTGTACCTCTATTCCTTCTTACTATATTGACTTTTCTAACCCCACCCGCAATTTCTTTATTTGTGCCCAGGTCACTTTCTGCATTATCTTCCCCATCTATAAAATGAATACCCTACCCCCAATCCCTAGTTTAAACACTCCTCCAATCTTCTAGCCATTTTCTCCCTCAGCACAGCTGCACCCTCCTCATTGAGGTGTAGCCCGTCCCTAGCGTAGAATCTGTAGCCAACTGAGAAGTTGGCCCAGTTCTCCAGGAACCCAAACCCCTCCTTCCTGCACCAATTCCTGAGCCACTTATTTATCTCCCTAATCTCCCGTTGCCTCTGTTCTCACCCTGTTGGTGACAGCATTGTCAGCGCTAACTAGTTAAGTAGCCATTTCAAAACTTTGCAGAAGGGTGCAGAGGTCCTTAATCTGGTCCCACTCCATAAACGTGATATACAAATGCACAGGCAACCAGCACTGCAGCGATTCAGTCCTTGTGCAGAGACTACAGAAGCTCGACCTCATCAGCTGGAGCAATCAATCTTACCATCAGGTGCAACTCCCTCCAGAAACAAAGTAAGTCACAATTCATACATGAAGAAAGCGAGGTGGCACACCAATGTAATAAAATCTTCTTTTATTCCATTTCCATTAAAAATGCAGGGAAGCGGCACCTTTTGAGGATGATGGCCGTTTCGCGTGTCTATCACGCTTCCACGGGTCCCAAGGAAGCGTGATAGACACGCGAAACGGCCATCATCCTCAAAAGGTGCCGCTTCCCTGCATTTTTAATGGAAATGGAATAAAAGAAGATTTTATTACATCGGTGTGCCACCTCGCTTTCTTCATAAACGTGATATGCCCCACGTCCGTACTGCATTGGCTTAGGCTATACGACATGACATACTGTGTCAGGGTTCGTTGCTGCTGCCATGGTCACTGAAACATGTGCAGAGTGGAATTCCACCACATTGGCACATCGCATATCAACCTGTTAACTGGCACGGAGAAAGACCTCTGTATCGATGCAAATCGATGACATGAGGGATGCGAATGGCGGAAGTGAGCACACAGCTTCTGTACTTTCTAAAGCAGCTCATCCAGGCCAGGATAGCGGCAGAGAAATTGCTGTATTATCAGGTTGAGGATGTAAGCCATGCAACGCGCATTTGTGAGTTGGCCTCGGCGTAGGGCCGCAAACAGGTTCGCACCATTATCACACATGGCCTTCCCTGGCTCCAGGTTCAATGGAGACAGCCATTGCTGAAACTGAGCCTGGAGAGCTGTCCACAACTCTTCAGCTGTATGACTGCAATCTCCAAGGCATATTAATTTTAAGACTGCCTGATTGTGGTCAGCCCTGGCTGTGCAGTACGGAGTGGTGTGGATTCGCTCTGCACTGTTGGAATGCGTGTCCCGTTAAGGCAGAGGTTCATTGCGCAGGTGGAGGCCCTATAGGAGGTGGAGGATGCAGAAGCAGTGGAGGAGGTGTGAAATACAGAGGTTTGTTCTCCAAGCCTTGAGGATTCCAAGATTTGTGGAGCAGCCTCTTCCCCGCCTGTCCCCACAGCCACCAGAGTAACCCAGTGCCCAGTCAGGGCCCTTGGTTATGCTTACTCGTCCAGGTGTCTGTGGTGAAATGCACCATGGCAGATATAGATTTAGTCAAGGAATGGGTGACATTGTCTGTGACATGCTGGTGTAGCGCAGGCACAGCTTTCTTAGAGAAGTAATGGTGACTGGGCAACTGGTACTGGGGGACTGCGATGGCCATCAGCTTTCAGAAACCAACTGTATCTACCAGGCGGAAAGTCAGCATTTCCGTGGTCAACAGATTTGAAATGTTGGAGTTCAACCTCTTAGCTTTGTCATGTGTAGGATGAAACAATCTTTTATGTGACCACAACTGCAAAACCGATGGCTGGATGTGGTGCTGAAAGAAGGCAGCGTATGGTGAAGTGGACAAACTGCTGGGCTGTGAGTGAGGTGCAGGCGCAGATGTTACGGTGGATGAGATACGTGTGGTGTGCTCAGTGAAACAAACACAACAGGCATTTCTGCTTCCGTTACAGCTGATGGGCTCTCACTCAGCCTGACTGGAGCAGGTAGAGAACCAGAAGTTTTGCGGTGGGAGACCTGCGTGCCAATACTTGGCATGGTAACAGAGGAGGAAGAAGAAGCAGTGGATGCGGTTGATGGGGCAGCTGATGGTTGCTGAGGTCCGCTGGTCTGCATTTAAGCGCAGTGAGATTCCCTGCATAATGCATGTTGTGTGCGCATATGAAGGTTCATGCATGTAGTAGTCAAATTATTGCACTTTTTCCCTCTACTGAGTTTTTCTTGCAAAGTGTGCAGATAACGTGAGTTGGCTCATCCTTTGTGGTCTGAAAAAAGGCCCGGGCTAGTCAATCTTTGCCACCCCTGCGAACTGCAGACCCGCGACCACTGCTGGCCACAGCCACAGTTGTGGCTAAGGATACAGTACTCCATGTCTGCGCCGTACGGCAGAAGTTAACATAATTGTCTTCCTCCTCCACCTCCTCAAATGACCTACTCGGCTACGTGATTCTGGGGTTCACACGAAGTAGGATCTTCAACTTCATCATCATCCAATTTGTTATCCCATTCTTTGGCCTCAGAGTGACCCTTCTCCCCTTGCTGTCCTGACAGCACAGTACAGTCCGCATGAGCCTCAGGTATCTGAGTCTCATCAGGATCACCACCCTCCCCGGTGGTTAACGTCTGGTCCCAAGGGTAAGGAACCAGCTCGGATCCTACTCCGTCCTGCCCCGAATCTAAGTTAAAAAAATTTTGGGCATAGATGCAGATGCTTTCCTCTTCTTGACTCTGTGAATGTTTGGAGTACACTTCTGATGCCCATGGTATAGAATGGGTGAACCGTTCTACAGACTCGCCCATCTGTAGTTCGCTACAGTCAGTTGGGCGCTTGGACAGTTGTGACACGGGGCGAAGCAAGGGTAATTGGAGGGCCACCTCGGTGGAATATACTGTGTGTGATGTTGAGGTGGAAGAAGAGGAGTGGCCACATGAAGCAGCGCTTGCCAGCCACTGGAGCACCTGGTCTTTCTGGTCCTTATCAACAAGCAGTATCGTTGTGCGGCTGCCAAAGAAAGGGAGTGGAGTAGCCTGTCCAGTACCAGAAGTTTTCAGTTGTTTTTGGATAGGACATGACGGTGTTGGTTCAGTAGTGCTTTCACTAACATTACCACCTACCCCACATATATCTTGAACACCAAACCTATTCCCCCTTCCACCATGACCTCTCTTTTTCCTACTCATATTGTTCAGATACTGTAGTAGGAGCACACTATTAGCAGAACAAAATTAGACTTTTTCCTCTGCAACAGCTCTGCTCACACCTGAATTTCAGCGGCACTAAATGACTTGCTGTATAACGTTACTAACCGAACAAAGTATTTTTTTTACTGTGGATGACGCCTATATAACATAGGAGATTTTCTCCAAATTATTTCAAACTGAGATGTTCCTGCTGTATAGTGTTAAAAAGCAAACAAAGAATTTTTTTTACTGGGGATGACGCTTGTATAACATAGGAGATATTCTCCAAACTATTTCAAACTGAGATGTCCCTGCTGTATAATGTAAGGAACCAAACAAAATGTTTTTTTTTTTTACTGTGGATGAGGCCTGTATAACATGGAAGATATTCTTCAAACTATTTCAAACTGAGATGTTCCTGATGTATAACGTTAGGAACAAAAGTATTTTTTTTACTGTGGATGAGGCCTGTATAACATAGGAGATATTCTCCAAACTATATCAAACTGAGATGTCCCTGCTGTATAATGTTAGGAACCTAACAAAGTATTTTTTACCTGTGGATGACGCCTGTATAACATACGAGATATTCTCCAAACTATTTCAAACTCAGATCTAGGCTGCTGTATAATGTTAGCAACAGCAAAAAATAGATCTTTTTGACTCTGCACAAGCTGTGAATACAGCTGAATTTCACCGCCACTAAAAGAACTAGGTGGCTTATAGCAGAGTGTAGCACATTTGAGACAGAAAAAAATATTTTTTGACTCTGTCTAATAACAGAAAAAATAAATGTTTTTACTCTGAAAACAGCTTAAGTTCACCACTGCTAAAGTAGTAGCTGACATATAGCAGAATGTATGACATTTGCCACAGAAAAAAATAATTTGTGGACTCTGCCTAACAAGACAAATAAAACATTTTTTTACTTTGAAAACAGCGGAGGTTCACTGTCACTAAAATAGTAGGTAGATTTTAGCAGACTGTATCACGTCTGCGACACAAAACAATCTTTGGTGGACTGTGGCTAGCAACAGAAAAAAAACCTTTTTTTTTTACTCTGAAAACAGCTGAAGTTCACCGCCTCTAACGTAGTAGCTGAGGTATAGCAGAATGTATGACATTTACCACACAAAAAAAATCTGTGGTGGACTGTGGCACTGGCTAGCAACAGAAAATATCTATTTTTTAACTCAGAAAACAGATGAATTTCACCGCCACTAAAAGCACTAGGTGGCTTATAACAGAGTGTAAAACGTCTGTGATACAAAAAACTCTTAGGCGGACTGTGGCTAGAAACAGAAAAAACTTTTTTTTACTCTGGAAACAGCTGAAGTTCGCCGCCACTAACATAGTAACTGAGGTATAGAAGAGTGTTTGACGTTTGCCACACAAAAAAAATCTTTGGTGGACTGTGGCACTGGCTAGCAACAGAAAATATCTATTTATTTACTCTGAAAACAGCTGAATTTCACCGCCACTAAAAGCACTTGGTGGCTTATAGCAGAGTGTAACACGTCTGCGTCACAAAAAAATCTTTGGTGGACTGTGGCACTGACTAGCAAGAGAAAAAATCTCTTTTTTTTACTCAGAAAACAGATGAATTTCACCACCATTAAAAGCACTAAATGGCTTATAGCAGAGTGTAAGACGTCTGTGACACAAAAAAACCTTTGGTGGACTGTGGCTAGCAACAGAAAAAAACTTTTTTTTTTTACTCTGAAAACAGCTGAAGTTCACTGCCACTAAAAGCACTTAGACGACTTATAGCAGAGTGTAACACGTCTGAGTCACAAAAAATTCTTTGGTAGACTGTGGCACTGGCTAACAAGAGAAAAAAATCAATTTTTTTACTCAGAAAACAGATGAATTTTACCGCCACTAAAAGCACTAGATGGCTTATTGCAGAGTGCAACACATCTGTGACACAAAAAAATCGTAGGTGGACTGTGGCTAGGAATAGAAAAAAACTTTTTTTTTACTCTGAAAACAGGTGAAGTTCACCACCACTAATGTAGTAGCTGAGGTTTAGCAGAGTGTATGACGTTTGCCACACAAAAAAAATCTTTGGTGGACTGTGGCACTGACTAGCTACAGGATAAATCTATTTTTTACTCAGAAAACTGATGAATTTACCACCACTAATGTAGTAGCTGACGTATAGCAGAGTGTATGACGTTTGCCACACAAAAAAATGGTTTGTGGACTCTGCATAGCAAGGCAAACAATCTATTTTTTTACTTTGAAAACAGTTGAGGTTCACTGCCACTAAGGTATGATAATAGGTGGCTTTTAGCAGACTGTATCACGTTTGCCACACAAAAAAATCTTTGGTGGACTGTGGCTAGCAACAGAAAAAATATTGTTTTACTGTGCATAAAGCTGAAGTTCATACACCAAAAAAAATTACAAACTGGGCTAACACAGCTTGCACTATCATATTAGCAAATGAAAAAAAAAAATTGTGTGCTGCACTCAGAAGCTCTGCACTGACAAGCTCTGCAGATAGCTGAATATCAACCCCACAAAAACAAAAAGAGGCCCACAAGGGCTTGCTTGCTTTATCACATTAGCAAGTGCAAAAATAGATTGAAGGTCTGCGTGGAGCACAGACAGTACAACTGGTGCACTCTTCTGAGCCATAGGCCCTGCTCCTTGTGTCAGAACCTCAGTACTTGCACAGAAAAAAAAAAAAAGGGGCTGCAAGGTCGATTGAACAGGTACACAGCACAGGACTTATCTACACTATCTGACTTCCACAGAAGCACCCATCTATCTAGCTAATATCCCTCATTACACAGGACAGAGCACACTCAGCAGCGTCTATCTCCTTCAGTGACATGCATAAAATGGCGCTGAGGGAACATGGCCGCTTTTTATATAGGAAGGACATGTGATTTCAGCAGCCAATTACAGAAGCTCTTGTGTCTGGGACACTGTGGATGCTTCCTGCACACTGATTGGCTAGCTGCACTTTCCTGACTTAAAGTTGCCACCTACAGGAAGAGAAAAAAACAAAACAAAAAACAGTGCGGCGCTGATCTGACCTGTCCTGAGCTATCACCAGCCCCCCCACTCACATGCCATGTCTCCTTGCTCATCATACACAAGCACTATGCTAGCAAAACTGTAAAAAACACAGTAATTGCCCCACAATCTTGTAACAACGTAAATTTGCCAAACGTTACTGATTTTACCGAATTTAACAAATTTTGCTCAACTTTCCGATCATGAATCTGAATGTGCCACATTTATGTCAAACTTAACTTTTGAGATCGGATTTCAAACATATTTGTTCATCACTAATTCCAGTCTTTCTCTTCAGTCATCCCTACTCACCTAACTAAAATCTTCAACCTCTTCCTCTCTTCTGGTATCTTCCCCTCCTCCTTCAAACACTCTATCATCACTCCATTATTAAAAAAGCCCTCTCTTGACCCTTCTTGCACAAATAACTACAGACTAGTCTCCAATATCTCCTTCATCTCTAAACTCTTGGAGCGCCTTGTCTACTCCCGCCTTAGCTGTTACCTCTAAATTCACTCTCTTCTATATCCATCACAGTCTGATGTCTGCCTACATTCTACAGAAACCGAACTCATCAAAGTGACCAATGATCTTCTGACAGCAAAATGTAACGGTGACTACTCTCTGCTCATTCTTCTTGATCTCTCTGCAGCTTTCGACACCATTGACCACCACCTCCTACTCTCTATGCTCCACTCAATCGGCATAAAGGACACTAATCTCTCCTGGTTCTCCTCCTACTTATCTGTCCACTCTTTCAGTGTATCGTTCGCTTTCTCCACTTCTTCCCCCCTTCCTCTCACTATTGGGGTTCCTCAGAGTTCAGTCCTTGGCCCTCTTCTCTTCTCTCTCTACACGGGCCCAATTGGACAGACCATCAGCAAATTTGACTTTCAGTACCATCTTTATGCTGATGACACACAGCTATACACTTCATCCCTGACCTTACCCCTACTCTACTACAGAACACTAGCGACTTTCTCGCCACAGTTTCCAACATCATATCTGCTCTCTATCTGAAACTCAACCTTTCCAAAACTGAACTTCTTCTGCTCTCACCGTTTACTCACCTCCCTAAATCTGACATCTCCCTCTCCGTGTGTGGCACTACAATAACACCTAGCCAGCAGACTCACTCGCTGTCTGGGTGTTGTGTTTGACACCAATCTTTCCTTGACTTTCCATATACAATATCTTGCCTGCTCTTGTCGCGTGCACCTGCAGAATATCTCTATAATCCGCCGCCCTTTCTCACTTTGGAAACAACAAAAAAACCCTCACTGTTGCCCTAATCCACCCCCTCCTTGACTACTGTAACTCTCTATTAATTTGCCTCCCCTCACTTGACTTTCCCCTCTCCAGTCCATCTTTAATGCTGAAGCTAGGGTCATCTATCTGGCTAATCATTACTCGGACTCTTCTGCTCTATGCCAGTCATAGCACTGGCTGTCCAAACATTATAGGATCCAATTTAAATTGCTTGTTCTCACCCACAAAGCTCTCCACAGTGCAGCACCCACCTACATCTCTTCTCTCATACGCACTAATCCGTACCTTCCACTCCAAGACTTCTCCCGAGCTGCACCTATTCTTTGGAATACTTTACCTCAAGAAATTAGGATGAACCACAACTTACACAGTTTTAGGCGCTCTTTAAAAACACATCTGTTTAGGGTGGCCTATCACATTCAATAATCAAAATCCTTTGATATATTTATAGCCCATTCATTATTTCTCCAAACATAATTCTGCACCAAACTCCACTGCACCCAAAAACACTACAAATATTGGCTGGTAACTAGCTCATGATGCCTTTGTCTATCCCTCATCCACTCAAGATGGCTGGACTATCATTGTAAATAAGCCCCTGTACTTTGTGTCTCGCCCACCCCATTGTAGATTGTAAGCTCTTACGAGCAGGGTCATTATTATTTTTGCTTTATTGTATTATCTTTAGCTATGTTGCTTATGGCTGTTGTATATTAACCTCTGAATTGTAAAGCTCTGCGGAGTATGTTGGCGCTATACAAATAAAGATTATTATTTATTTTTATTATCCAGATGGTCATTGGTGAACTTCAAATGGGCCTGGACATGTGCTGGCGTGAGCATGGGGACCTTGCGTGTCCTGCAGGTTTTTAATCCATGACAGCGTAGTGTGTTACTAAAAGTAACATTTGAGACTGAGGTCCCAGCTCTCTTCAGGTCATTGACCAGGTCCTCCCTTTTAGGTCTGGGCTGATTCCTTGACCTTTCTCAGAATCATACCCATTAGGCGAGATCTTGCATGGAGCCCCAGACCGAGGAAGATTGATAGTAATCTTGTGTTTCTTCCATTTTCTAATAATTGTGCCAACAGTTGTTGCTCACGAAGCAGCTTCCCTACTGTCCTGTAGCCCATCCCAGTGTTGTGCAGGTCTACAATTTTGCTCCTGGAGTCGTTAGGCAGCTCTTAGGTCTTGGCCATGGTGGAGAGGTTGGAGTGTAATTGATTGAGTGTGTGGAAAGGTGTCTTTTACATAGATAAAGAGTTCAAACAGGTGCAATTAATACAGTTAATAAGTGCACAGTAGGAGATCTTCTTAAAGAAAAACTAACAGGTCTGTGAGAGACAGAATTCTTGCTGGTTAGTAGGTGGTCAAATACTTATTTCATGCAATAAAATGTCATTTAATTCTTTAAAAATCATGCAATGTGATTTTCTGTTTTTTTATTTTTACATTCTGTCTCTCACAGTTGAAGTGTAGCTACGATAAAAATTACAGACCTCTCCATTCTTTGTAGGTGTGAAAACTTGCTAAATCGGCAGTGTATCAAATACTTATTTTCTCCACTGTATGTTCTGCGTTTTTTAGTCTGTATCCTGATATAGACTGTGATATTCTAATGTATACAGTATAGAGTAAGACTTAGGTTAGGTTTTAGGACAAAGGTAGAGTCTAAAGGTTAAGATAGACTTTGGTAAGCATTATAAGGGTGATATGTTTGATGTATGCAAATGCAATGCATAATGTTTGTAGAAGTATATCTGTCAGTTAGAGAGGTAGGGACAGACATTGTTAAGGACTAATCCATAGTAGGAGGGTAAAGTCCCAGAAAAAAAGGGACTGCTTCCTGAAAGGAGTCATATAAGGAAGTTTGTTAACCAAGGTCAAGTTCAAGTTGCAGTGTGCTGATAGTGGAAGTATGGATCTATCATTTGCGGCAGTGGGAGGCCTTATTGGGATCCATTTCGGACATTCTTGCAACGTCCGGAGATCAAGGCTGGTTGCAGCTACTATGAAGCATGCCTTATCCTCTGGTGTACAGGGGAATATAGACGTGGAACCGTGTGAAGGGAAGGGAACGGATCCCGCGTGTACTGCCGAACTGGATGGGAAAGTCTTAGGGCTGATAGAGCCAGTAAACAAAGTTATCATCCAGGAGAAATGGATAGTAATGCTGAAAATGTGCTGTATTAAGGAAACAAGAAATGAGAAGTCTTGTGCCTGATACTGTGTGTTACAGTCTGATGAACTGTCCAGTAAACTTCTGTGTGTTGAAAAGAGCTGGGTGTCCCCTGATTTATGTGCGGTAGCTCCGGGAGATGAAGACCTTGAGACAGCGGAGGCATGCAGCCTACAAGTGAGTGTGATACACCACACAATGGATAGCACACTGGGGACATGATTTTCCTGTAAAGTGCTTGAGAGACATGGAGCAGCAGCACATCCACGGCTACCGCCCTCGGTCACTTTACACTATTCAGATGTACAGTTCTCAGGAGCGATGGGAATCCCAGTGGTCAGTTCCTCAGCTATCACAATGTTATCCTCTTTCTCATGGATAGGGGATAACTTCCAAATTTCAGAATATCACTTTAACGCCTGAAGTTCTATGCCTGGATTTCAAGCAGCATTTAACTTGTAATCCTACAATCTATGGCATAGATAAATATGTAGCTTGCATCTTACTGATCTCTCTTTGTCATCTTGCATCTTTTGTAGTTATTTTCCATAATGAACTGTCATTTTCTACTCCTCAAAATAGAATAAGCATGAGATCAAGCAAAACAAATATGTGACATCTATGGGCAAAGCGGTCACATTGCTATTGTGTGCATTTTCGTGAAAGAAATATTAAAAAAATATGCTACAAGAATAAGATTGAAAAGGGTACAATTTGTATAAGAGTGGCATCTGCTGGTTGTTTCTAGTTTTTCACACTAAAATATGCTGAGGATATCAGCACAATTCTGCCTATGGTACACTTATATTTTTTGAAAATATTCACAATTTAGACATTTCCCATAAAGCCTTTACTGCATAATTAGAATATTTTTAACATAGGTAACGTATAACTAAAATATACACTGCTCAAAAAAATAAAGGGAACACTTAAATAACACATCCTAGATCTGAATGAATGAAATATTCTCAATGAATACTTTGATCTGTACAAAGTTGAATATGCTGACAACAAAATCACACAAAAATCATCAATGGAAATCAAATTTATTAACCAATGGAGGCTTGGATTTGGAGTCACCCCCAAAATTAAAGTGGAAAAACACACTACAGGCTGATCCAACTTTGATATAATGCCCTTAAAACAAGTCAAAATGAGGCTCAGTATTGTGTGTGGCCTCCACGTGCCTGTAGGACCTCCCTACAATGTCTGGTTATGCTCCTGATGAGGTTGCGGATGGTCTCCTGTGGGATCTCCTCCCAGACCTGGACTAAAGCATCCGTCAACTCCTGGACAGTCTGTGGTGCAACGTTACGTTGGTGGATGAAGCGAGACATGATGTCCTAGATGTGCTTAATCGGATTCAGGTCTAGGGAACTGGCGGGCAAGTCCATAGCTTCAATGCCTTCATCTTGCAGGAACTGCTGAAACACTCCAGACACATGAGGTCTGGCATTGTCCTGCATTAGGAGGAACCCAGGGCCAACCGCACCAGCATATGGTCTCGCAAGGGGTCTGAGGATCTCATCTCAGTACCTAATAGCAGTCAGACTACCTCTGGCGAGCACATGGATGGCTGTGCGGCCCTCCAAAGAAATGTCACCCCACATCATTACTGACCCACTGCCAAACCGGTCATGCTGAATGATGTTGCAGGCAGCAGATCGCTCTCCACGGCGTCTCCAGACTCTGTCATGTCTGTCACATGTGCTCAGTGTGAACCTGCTTTCATGTGTGAAGAGCACAGGATGGCAGTGGCGACTTTGTCAATCCTGGTGTTCTGTGGCAAATGCCAAGCGTCCTGCACGGTCTACGTCCAAGTCCATCTGTGGACGTCGGGCCCTCATACCACCCTCATGGAGTCAGTTTCTAACCTTTTGTGAAGACATACAGTACAGACTAAAAGTTTGGACACACCTTCTCATTTAAAGATTTTTCTGTATTTTCATGACTATGAAAATTGTACATTCACACTGAAGGCATCAAAACTATGAATTAACACATGTGGAATTATATACTTTACAAAAAAGTGTGAAACAACTGAAAATATGTCTTATATTCTAGGTTCTTCAAAGTAGCCACCTTTTGCTTTGATGACTGCTTTGCACACTCTTGGCATTCTTTATGCTCATTTATTGTATATAATTGGCAAATAACAAAATGGAATCAAATGGCAGTTCTAGGATGCTGAAACCAGAGGAAATAAGAGGGTATACAGTGGGGCACAATGAAGGAAAATACTAACTCTATGGAAGCAATGTTTTCAAAGTAATACTAGTTTAACTTTTTATTACAAATGGCAACATATTTCAAAATCAGAATGTTTTTTTTTCAGATAATACAAACAGTAAAACACATGAGGTTATATGGTCTAGAACTGAATTACTACTGGGTCAGGAGTCAAGATCCAATAACAAAACAATTCATAATAGCCTGAAATAATTTTCCCTAAAAGTTATAACTACTGCATGTTTACATAGTTTTTAGGCATTCAAAAAATTATGAGATTTTTTACCTGGAAGTAGCTTAAGGCCTCATTCCGATGCCCGTGTTGCACGTATGTGTTGTATCCATTTTTTTTTTACAGATACTGCACATACCCATGATAATCTGTGGTGCTTTTCACATGTCTGTTTTTTACATAGAGACAAGTTGTTTTTCTTCTGGCATCTGGAGCGCATAATAGAAGTTTTTCAAAACTTCTTCAGAAAAAAAAAATCTCTGAGTAAACTAATCAGATTAACCGCAAAGTGGATTTCCTATAACAGTGATGGCGAACCTTTTAGAGACCAAGTGCCCAAACTGGAATCCAAAACCCACTTATTTATCGCATAGTGCCAACACGGCAATTTAACCTGAATATTAAGGTTTTAGTTTAGAAAAACAACTTATAGATTAGCAGGTTATAAAGTCTATAGCAAAAAGCTTGTAAGCGCTGCACTCCAAGCCAAAGATACTAGCCACCGATTGCAGACGAGGTCTGCTCTTGAGAATGGAGAGGATTTTTAATCAAAAGTAAAATTGAAAACTTGTTTGTTTTTACAACCTCTTTGCAATTGTAACCCTTTATCATAATGAGAATGACCCTTTTAGCCAGAGATGTCAAACTCAAATACACAGAGGGCCAAAGTTAAAAGCTTGGACAAAGTCGCGGGCCAACCTTGATATTTGTTAAAAAAATATCTACAGTTGATTACGTTTTTCCTTAGTAAATAAAGCAATTCACTTTTGGAATTCTAGTAGAATAATATAATATGTTACGCAAGAGCAGTAAAAAGCATATGGCCAACGGTCTAATTTAAATATGTAGTAATAAAGGATAAAAAACCTTGAATAAAACAGATAAAGTATGATGCAAACAAAAGTGTCCCCAAACACAGTATGATACCCCCACAGTGAATTCCTCCATGCGCAGAGTATGATGGCCTTGCTGTACCCCTCTCCCTCAATTCCCCCCTAACAAAGAATGGTGACCTCATCACAGTAAGATTTTCCAATTGTAATCTCCACACAGGCCTTCATACAGTATAATGGGCCCCACATGGTGCTCCATACAGTATAATGGGCACAAAAAGTCCTCCATATAGTATAATGGCCCCACATAGTCCTCCATACAGTGTAATGGGCCTCACATAGTGCTCCATCAATGGGGATGTTAAAGTTCCCCATGATGAGAGTGGGAGTGTCACAGGATAGAAAGAGTGGAAGCCAGGTGACAAAGTTACTCAGAAACTGACAGAAGGAGCTCAGAGGGCGATACACAACCGCCACTTGCAGCGAGAAGGGTTTGAAGAGTCTAATGGTGTGGATTTCAAAGGAAGGAAATGTAAGTGAGAGTATAGCTGGAATAACCTGGAAAGCACATTGTGATGAAAGGAGCAGACCAACACCTCCACTTCGTCTGTTGTCAGGTTTGGGGTATGTGAGAATTGTAACCCACCATATGAGAGAGCAGCAGCGGTGGTGTCTGACTGCTGGATCAAGGTTTCAGTGAAAGCCAGATGGTCAAGGTATGTTAGTAACTGACCTGGGTTGGACTATTGGTATTGCAACCACTAGGGGCAGCACTAGTAAGAAGCGTAGTCAGGAAAGTCTGGAATCAGTACACAGTACACAGTAAAGGAGTATAATCTTTAGGGATTTAGCAAGTAGCATAGTCAGGGAAGCCAGGAATCGGTACACAGGAAAGCAGTATAATCTTGAAGGGTTTAGCAGATAGCGTAGTCAGGGAAAGCCAGGAACCGGTACAAAGGAAAGCAGAATAATCTTTGTATGAAGGAAAAGAAGAAGTGAAAGATTGACTAGAGGCTGGAAGCTCAATAATCTCACAAGGAGGAGGTGCCAGGCCATGGTTAAATAGGGTGTGCAATCAGGAACTCACAGGATTAAGCCAATCAGGAGCAAAACAGGGTAGAACCACTCAGGAACAATACAGGTGTAACATACCTGGCGGCGTCCTTGCATAGTGGTCCATCTCCCACTGTGCAAGAGCGCGCACTTGATCTCCAATCCAGAATGTCTCTCTGGCTTCCCTCCATGCTGTCTGTTTGCTTCTGTGTGCTGCTGCTTAAGGGCGGCGCCCGATCACTTCCTGCTTCTTGTACCTGCTGTGGGCACACCCCTTGTGCATCCTCAGCCTATTGCTGTCTGTCACCTGGTATTTAAACCAGCTGCTCCAATTAATCCATGCCTGAGCATTGTGTTTCATTCAGTGTGTGCTTTCACTCTGAAGGTGCCAGGTCCCGTTCTGTGTTCTCTTGTCTGCCTATCCTGGAGGCTGTATTTCCAGGCCTGTCTGAACACGCTCCTAGCCTGTTCCTCCCGCCTTCTAGGGGTCGATTACCTAGACCCGCTCCTGTATCTTGTCTGTCCTGTCTGAACACGCTCCTTGCCTGTTCGTCCCGCCTCTCTGGGGGCCGTATTCCCAGACCCGCTCCTGTATTCCGCTGCAGTGTCGGTCTCCTCCGTACACTCAGTTCCAGTCTGAACTCTCTCCTATCTTTTACCTGTTTTTTCTCTATGTCCGTTCCTTTCCTTTTTCTGCAGAGTCTGAACTCGTACCTAACTCCTGCTTGTTGACTCTGTACTCCCGTTTGTGAGTTTGTGGTCCACTCGCTACTTCACTGCAAGTACCCTGTGGGTATCTGGCTCTGCCTTTCCCTTCCTGTCTGTTCCTTGTGAACAGAGCCCTGTCCCTCCTGCTCTGCCTTGCTCACCGCTCTGGCGGTTCTAGCCTGCTCTGCATTGCTCACTGCTCCGGCAGCCTTGCTCCGCTCTGACCCTTTTGCTCGCTGCTCCGGCAGCCTTGCTCCGCTCTGACCCTTTTGCTCGCTGCTCCGGCAGCCTTGCTCCGCTCTGACCCTTTTGCTCACCGCTCCAGGCGGCCTCGTCCTGCTCTACTCTTGCTCACCGCTCCAGGCGGTCTCGTCCTGCTCTGCCCTTGCTCACCGCTCCAGGCGGTCTCGTCCTGCTCTGCTCTTGCTCACCGCTCCAGGCGGTCTCGTCCTGCTCTGCTCTTGCTCACCGCTCCAGGCGGTCTCGTCCTGCTCTGCTCTTGCTCACCGCTCCAGGCGGTCTCGTCCTGCTCTGCTCTTGCGCACCGCTCCAGGCGGTCTCGTCCTGCTCTGCTCTTGCTCACCGCTCCAGGCGGTCTCGTCCTGCTCTGCTCTTGCTCACCGCTCCAGGCGGTTTCGTCCTGCCCTGCTCTTGCTCACCGCTCCGGGCGGTTTCGTCCTGCCCTGCTCTTGCTCACCGCTCCAGGCGGTTTCGTCCTGCCCTGCTCTCGCTCACCGCTCCAGGCGGTCTCGTCCTGCCCTGCTCTCGCTCACCTCTCTGGGCGGCCTCACTCTGCTGTGTTTGTCCGCCACATCTGTGGTACTGTTCCAGAGTCCCAGTGTGTACTGGGTCCTATCCCGCCTGTGTTCCTACCTGCTAGTGCCTTCCTGTCTGCACTCTAGCCGTACTTGCCTGTACCCCCCTGCCTGCATACACGCCTGCCTGCATACCAGTCATGCCTGCCTATTCCCACCAGTCTGTGTGCCAGCCTAACCAGTCTGTTCCTGTATTCCCCTGTGTGGGTCAACAGCCGTGTCCGGGGTCTGTCCTGGAGTAGCACCTGGTCCCTCTGCTCAGTTCCTCCTTGGTGCACTGGCGTCGTATGCCGTCGTGCGACCCTGGTCGGATTGGGTGAATACCTAGTTACGCCCCTCCAGGCATTCACTCTCCGGCACGGTCCAGTGGAATAACACGCACACGCCGCTCAGCCCGGGCGTGTGCATTACAACAGGTACTAGAATCTAATTTATCCAGGAACTGTCCAGTGAGCAAAATAGCTCAGACGGAAGAGCTGCCCCTTGGTGTACAAGAGCTGCTGGGTTCGAGTCCTGACAAGGTAATTGGAAAGGAAGAAATCTTGGATGTAGAGAAGTTTGTTGCACACTGACCGTGAGTTCTAGAGGGCACAATTAAAAGAGACAGGAGAAGTCTCTTATTACCTATTAACAGCAAAATCCAAAGGCCACTACTCCCTGTAGTTTCCCCTGGATCTCTATGCAGCATTTGACACTGTGGATCCCCAGCTCCTCCTCAGTATGCTCTGTGCTATCAGCCTCAAGGATGCTGCTCTCTCTTGGTTCTCATTCTACCTATCTGACCCCTCCTTCACTGTATCTTCACTGCATATGCTCTCCTCTTCCCCTTACTGTCGGGGTTCCTCAAGGCTCAATCCTAGACCCCCCCTTTCCTTTCTATCTGCAGTCCCTATTACACAAACCATCAGCCCATTTGGTTTCCAGTGTCATCTCTATGCTGATGACACCCATTTACATCACCCTGACCTTAATACAAAATACCTGTTATTGTCTGTCCACCTGTCTTTAACACCATGTCCTCCCTCTATCTGAAACTGAATATCTCCAAAACTGAACTTCTCATGTTTCCTCTCTCTACTAACCTACATATAACCAATATTGCAATTACCCTGGGTGGTTCAACCATAACTCCCAAGCGGCATGCTGTCTTGGGGTCATATGTGACACAGAATTTTCCTTTATTTCCTAAATCCAATCACTCACGAGCTCATGTTACCTGCATCTTAAAACATCTCCAGAATAAGACTTTTTCTCATCTTTGCAACTGCAAAAACTCTTACTGTCACTCTTATTCATTCTTGTCTGGACTACAGAAAATCTTTACTGATCGGTCTCCCTCTAACCAAACTTTCTCCTCTCCAATCCGTCCTGAATGTGGCAGACTGGTTCGTATTCTGTTCAGCCTCTTCACCGATGCCTCCACCTTGTGAAAGTCATTGCACAGGTTGCCCATTTGCCACAGAATATAATAAAAAATTATCTCTCTCACCCACAAAGCTCAGTTTGGCACCACCCTATATCTCATCCCTCATATGTGTTCATTACCCTACCTGTGCCCTCCGGTCTAGAACTGATCTCAGACGAACATGCTTCATAATCCGAACCTTGCACCTTCGTCTCCAAGACTTCTCTCGTGCTGCGCCAGTGTTCTAGAATGCACTACCCCAAACGATTTGACTAATGTCTAGCCCCCATGTTTTTAAGTATGCATTAAAAGCACATCTCTTTAGACAGGCCTATCACCTCAACTCATTAACCTAACTCTCCCCTGTTCCCTCATTTTAAATGTTACTCATAATCTGATTCCTCCTATTCATCTGTCTCTACATCCTCAATGCACCCAATAGCACATGGTAACTGTTCTTAGACATATACTGGCTAATGATTGGATCATGTACAGTGGCTTGCGAAAGTATTCACGCCCATTGGCTTTTTACCTATTTTGTTATATTACAACCCGTGTTTAATTATTTTTGTAATCCGATTTGTGTGTGATGCATCAGCACTAAATATTCTAAGTTGCTGAAGTGAAG
The DNA here is from genome assembly GCF_046119375.1 of Phyllobates terribilis. NCBI lineage: Eukaryota > Metazoa > Chordata > Amphibia > Anura > Dendrobatidae > Phyllobates > Phyllobates terribilis. Next base: position 524,480,163 of record NW_027362763.1, on the reverse strand, counting down.
TGAGAAAAATGTACGCATAAATTAAATTTATAAATTGTCATGTGCATATGTATTTACCCTTTTTTGCGATGAAGCCCCTAAAAATTTCTGGTGCAAACAATTACCTTCATAAGTCACATGCTTAGTGAAAGGGAGTCTACCTGTGTGCAATCTAAGTGTCTTATGGTCTGACAGTGTATACACACCTTTTCTGAAAGGCCGCAGAAGCTGCAACACCATTAAGCAATAGGCATCACTCACCAAACAACACAATGAAGACCAAGGAGATCTCAAAACAAGTCAGGGACAAAGTTATTGAGAAGGACAAGTCAGGGTTGGGTTATAAAAAGATATCCTAATCTCTGATGATCACCAGAAGTATCATTAAATCCATTACCATCAAATGGAAAGAACATGATACCACAGCAAACCAAGAGAGGGCCCCCCACTAAAACTCTCAGCCCGAGCGAGGAGGGCATTATTCAGAGAGGCAGCACAGAGAACAAAAGTAACCCTGAAGAAGCTGCAGAGTTCCCAAGCAGAGACTGAAGTATCTGTCCATATACGACCACAATAAGCCCTACACTCCATAGAGGTGGCCTTTATGGAAGAGTGGGCAGAGAAAAGCCTTTACTTACACACAAAATTTGTAAGGCTTTTTGAAATTTTTGGTCATCAAGTTAAATGCTATGTCTGGCATCAAACCAACACAGTCCATCACCCCAAGAGCACTATCCCCACAGTGAAATCTGGTGGTGGCAGCATCATGCTTTGGGGATGTTTTTCGGCAGCAGAAACAGGGAAAATAGTCTGAGTTAAGGGTAAGATAGATTGTGCAAAATACAGGGATATTCAGGGATATTCTTGAGCAAAACCTGTTTCAGTCTGTCAGTGATTTGAAACTGAGACACCGGTTCACCTTTCAACAAGACAATAACCCAAAGCATACTGCTTTACGCTACACTCGAGTGATTTAAGAGGAAAAGTGTAAATCTTTTGAAGTGGCCTAGTCAAAGCCCAGACCTTATTCCAATTGAGAATCTGTGGTCAGACTTGAAGATTGCTGTTCACCAGAGGAAACCATCTAACTTGAAGGAGCTGGAGCAGTTTTCCTTAAGGAATAGACAAAAATCCCAGTGGCAAGATGTGGAAAGTTTATAGAGACTTATCCAAAGTGACTTGCAGCTGTAATTGCAGCAGAAGGAGGCTCTACAAAGTACTGACTTTAGGGGGGGTGAGTAATTATGCACACTAAAGTTTTCAGTTATTTTGTCCTAGTTGTTGTTTGCTTTACAATAAAAAGAAAACCAAATGTTCGCAGTTGTAGGCATGTTCTGTACATGAACGATGCAAACCCTCAAAAAAACAGTGAAGTTCCAGGTTGTGAGGTAGCAAAACACAAAAAATGCCAAGGGGTGAATACTTTCGTATTATATAAATTAAATTATTACAACTTATTATCTCCAATAGAACTGAGCCACATATAAGCATAACAATCTTTCAATTGAAGCAATGCAGCTGGCAACAAGATTGAGTGGGAATTCTAGAGGTGGAACCTTGACATGTCCAGTATTTTTGCGGAATAATGCTTCAGACATTAAAGTATTCAATTTATGTCTTATTTACAATGTTAAAAGAAGCAGAGCCTAACTTTAATATTTTACCAGTGAGAATTAAAAGGAAAGATTTTTTAAACCAAGGATAAAATAAGCCATAAATAATAGGATTAAATGCCGAATTGAAATAACCAAGCCACAGGACAATATTGTATATGTCATCAGAAATAAAAAAACTGAGATATGGTTCAGCCACAGTAAGAGTGAAAAAGGGCAACCAGCAAAGAATGAAGATCCCCATCACCAAACTCAATGTTCTAGCTGCTTTGTTTTCGGCATTTAAAAGAATTTTCTTTTTATTGCTTTTTTTCTGAGTTAAAGAATTAGGAATAATATTAATCAATTTGGCTTGTTTATTTGCAACAGAGAAAATGTGTATGTAAATTCCAATCATGAAGGTCCCTGGAATAAAGAAAGAAAACATAGCAGAGAATATGCTCCAGATTTTGTTAAACACAAGGGAACAAGATCCCATACAAGGTACAAGTGTCTCCTGCCCCTCTAAACCGTCAGTATTTACATTTGATAAAACAAGACCAAATGAATAAAGACTGGGCACAGACCAGCTGACAAATATATAGAGCTCTATGACAGAATTGGTTATTTTCCTGCAGTAATGAAGAGGATGACATATTGCATAGTAACGGTCAACAGCAATGAAGAATAGATGAAATATGGAGGTAGTGCACAATGTCATATCAATGCAGCTGTGCACTTTACAAAACAGGTCACCATAATACCAGCATGCAGTTATGGACCTCACCATACTGTACGGCATAACTGTAAGCCCAAGCAGGAAATCTGCAGTGGCCAATGACAAAATGAGAAAGTTGGTTGGCGTGTGAAGCTGTCTGAAATGAGAAACTGAAATGATCACCATGAGGTTTCCCAGAATTGTAAGGACGATAGCGCCATATATGACAGAATACAAGGATATATCAATAAGCACAGGTCTGATAGTTCCAGAACAGAAAGATGTATTTAAACCATTGAAGCAAACTTTGGTATTTTCCATCTTCTGGAAATCAAGTCTATATAAAATAGTACCATTATCATCTCTTTAAACACCCTGTAAAGAAAAAAATTAGGAAACTTTTAATCTTTGATTGCGACAACAATATGATTACATGTCAGAATCCAGGAGAAAATGTTGTACTTGTTCGTGCCGTTGATTATAGAAGACGCCAATTTCAGAAAGTTAAACAGACATGCTGTTTTATTCTATGCATTTCGAAATAAATTACACTTCTTCCTCAGGAAAAAACATACATGTATGGTTTTTCCTGAGGTCAAGAAGTATAATATAATTCGAAACGCATCGAATAAAACCGCATGTCTGTTTAACTTTCTGAAATTGGCGTCTTCTATAATCAACGGCACGAACAAGTCCACAATTTTCTCCTTCTTTCTGCTCTAAATGTTCTGATGACCTGTGGATCTTCATCAGCTGAACAAGACTTTAAAATGCACAATTCTATGGACCAGGTTAGCATAATCTGTTATTCTTAATTTTAAATGTTTGTTGGATAAGACTGTCTTACGCTATTTTTTCTCCAGCCTATCTACTTCTACAACACCGGCAGTACCTTGGAGCCTGTGAAGTGGCACAGCTCTGTACATTGTATTGTAGTTATCAATAGTTCTGCAAGCTCTTTTCTGTACGATTCTATACGTTAAGAGTATATAAAGTTTTAGCTACAATATTTGTACATACATATCATCAGTGTAATTTATTACTAATTTCTTTAAAGTTTAGCTCCAGTTAGACAGAAAAATGATTACAGAACAGAAGCCTGCACTACTACTGCTTTTCTAACTAACATTGATCAGTTATTTTGCCCTGAATATGAGCCTGGATCGGCAGTCGTTCATGTTGTTTTCTGCACTATACGCTCACACTTCATTCTAGCACTCGGGATGTAAACCTTGGAGACAGCATAGACCAGTACTAGTGTGTGATGCTTTTATAGGGCAAAGTCAACGATAAAAGTGCATTAAATTTAAAAAGAATATTAGAGTGCAAGCTCCATGTACTATATTTATTTTTCTAGCGGGAGGTACTTTTTAAGTGACAGTAACTTTATTTATGAAGGATAAATACTTTTCTAGTAATAATAGTGCTAGTATGGTGGATTAAAATCAACTAAACATATTAATATGCTATAGATTTCTAAGTAGATCTTACCTTGTGCATTGTTCATTGACCTGTTAGTAGCTATAGTAAGAACACAAAAATTTCAGAGAGTTTCCACTGTAAGTATAGATTTTATAAGTGTAAAAAAATACAAGCGTATATAAAAAATTAAATAGCAGCACAAAATTGCTGAAAAATTCTGTTCTAATTTTGATTGTATGTATAGGTTCTTTCACTTGCATGAGGTTGAAAAGCCTTAAAAATGGGAAATAAGGAAAAATGTTATCATATTTGAACAGCATCGAAATCTTACAGAAATAAAATATGGCTATACTATAGAAATTATCGTAATTTTACCGCAGATTACTGTACCTGTTTTATTTCATCAGTTCCAGGTAATTTTTTTCAGGAACAGATTGTCTGTTATTTGAGATCTGGTAGGATGAACAATGGTTTATATAGCCAGTTTTCCCCAGTAGATTGCACATTGAGGACACAAGGGAAAAATGTCAGCTGCTTAAACTGTTTTCAAAGAAAAATATAGCAGGGCTGTATCTAAAAAAACTTTCTGAAAAAATGTCCATGTAGGTATTATAAAATCATATCCATAACACAATCTGCTCTAGATCACAGTAGTACAGACTATAATAATTCACATTGTCTGAGAAATATCAAACTTTCCATAAAATTTATTAACATTTGGAAATCTGAAACAAATATTTGCTGAAGTGTCACATTAGCTGTTATGTATAATTTTGGCAATGACATTGTAAGGCTGTGCCAGTGACTGTCTGGTTCCTGCCCCTGAAGACAAAAATCGCATAAAGTGAATAATGTCGTGTGTTTTTATACATAAACTGTGATATGTGAAGTTTGAACTATCTCATGTGGTTTTAGTAATGTAATGTGTAATAATGATGAGCAAGCACTAAAATGTTCGGGTGCTCGTTACTCGAGTCATGCAAATCGTAATGCTTGGGTGCTCGACCCGAATGATGAGTAAAATGGAATTCAATGGGAAGCTCAAGCATTTTTCCGGCTGCCCCTACCCCGGAGGTCTATAAGGGGTCAAAAAATTGGTGAAATCAATGGAAACAGTGCTGGACTGTCATGGGAACGGCATGGGGAAGACCCCTGGAAGCATCTCTGAATCCCAGGTTGCTCCTGTGAACAATGCTGTCAGAGTATTATGCCACTTTTACAGACTGACAATAAAACATTCAAAAACAAAAATAAAATGGATTTTGTTAAGAAACATTCTTTCCAGGTTAATGACTTGTATATAAGGCAAAATAAATAAGAGAAAAAAATGCTTATCCACACTTTGGGCTATGTTCACTCATAGTGTTTTTGTTGCATTTTCACACGTTCGCATTGCTTTTGACGGTGAAAAAAACATTAAGCAGGAAATGTCATTTTAAAATTTTACTACCTTATCTGGCCATGTGGTGTTTGAGACATGATCAGACACATCCTGTTTCACTTAAGAAGGAAGGACTCTGAAAGTCACAAAAAAATTTTTTCAGGGCCATCAGGAAGTCCTCACTATTTGTCGAGGGCCATCAAGTGGCCCTTACTATTGTTAAAGGGTTAGCAGTTGGCCCTCACTATTGTCAGAGGGCTATCAGGCGGCCTTCAATCCAATTTTACATGGCCATCAGGCGGCCCTCACTCTAATTTTAGAGGGCCAACAGCCAGCCCTCACTCAACAGTTTTAGAGGGCTAGCAGCCAGCCCTCACTAAGAATTTATGGAGATCCAGCAGCTGGCTATGCTTTGCATAGCTGTATATTGCTACTGCAATATAATTTATCCATCTGAGGTGTGAAAATTTTCTGTTTCATATTAATGCTGTAAATTTAGAAGCTTAGAGGGCCAGCATGCAGCCCTCACAATTTATTGAGGGCCAGCAAGCAGCCAACACTATTTTTAGAGGCCATCAGGGGTCTTGTGGACAAGTGAGATCAAGATAGAGATTTTTGTTAAAGCACACCATTCAACTGTTTACTGTAAATTGAATGATGCCTACAAATAAAAGAACACAGTAGTTAAAGTCAAATATGGTGGAGGTTCAAAGAAGTTTTGTGGTTGTTTTGCTGCCTCTGGCACAGGGTGCATTGATTGTGTGCAAGGCATCATGAAATGTGAAGATTCCCAAATAATTTTGGGTCGCAATCTAGTGCTCAGTTTTAGAAAGCTGGGTTTGCATCCAAGGTCAAGGGTCTTACAGCAGGACAATGACCCCAAACATACTTCAAGAAACACCCAGAAATGGATGGAAACAAAGCACTGGAGAATTCTGAAGTGGTAATTCCAGCTCAAGTAGCGTAAAGTCTCCCACCACTCTTACATACAAATGCTACAGACAAACATGCGAATAGACACATTAAATCAGTTAATTTTGCCTGCTTTCAGAAATTTCTGAGTAAAGATCACCATAAAAAGCATGAATCTGTCAATGAATGTATGGAAATCAAGTTATGGACAGTGGAAGAGATGTATGTGATCAGAATAAACACTAATTTCCAGCAGATGATACTTAGCACCTATCCCTCTACTAAATGCAGCTAACAGTGGTATTTATAGGGAATAGAATAGATGTTACCTTGATATTTTTTTGTAGGTTTCTGCAGCAAGGACTATAAGGCAATAATCTCTGACTAGATGTCTGTAATACGCTATCCCTACTGCAACTGTTAATCCGTACTTGAATTGAAGATAAGAGCGGTATTATTAGAGAATTAGCCCTGAAAAAAAGCTATTAGCTTAACGTAGCAGCATCAAGGACTGTTATTTCATCAACCCTGCTGCTGAATACAGTGGAGCGTTTCACATTCACTCAGCCTAACATGGAGGAGACCATAATTTTCTGTACTTACTGTACAAAGTCTCCTGTTTCGACTGTGAAATCCTGTATTTAGAGCGATAACTCCCTATTTGATGACTACTTGACAGCCCACAAGGCACTGGATCATATACTAATAGTATCCACTGGCTCTTTTGGTTTCCAAAAATTTCCCTCAACTAGTAGGTGGAGCCTCTGAAAAGCATTTTTCCCATTGCTAAGGAGTGGGTCTCCTAGACTGGTAAAGCGTATGCACTAATGGAAGGGATGCGAAAAATTAGAAGGAGGCAATCCAATACCCCTTTGAAGAGACATAGTGGAGGGCCTCAGAAAACATTTTTTTACCATTATTAAAGAGTGGATATTGTAGACTGGTAATGCGCATGCTCTAAGTGCATGAGCTGAAAAATATTTACCCCTGGGGGTATACATATATATCAAAGAATGTTAGAGGTAGTGTGACATGCAGAAGTAGTGCTGTTGCTTTAAAAGCATTCAGCAACTATTAGAAGTAACACAAGCACATGAGACAGGAAGTGTTGTGCTCCAGAAGCATCCAGTGACTAGAAGGGTTAACGCAGTCACAGGAGAAGGGGGGTGTTTTAGCAGAGCCCCAGGGGGATTGTGGTGAAGTTGTTTACTGTCTGGCTGGAGCCGAAGAGAAAGGTGGTGCACGTTCTGCATCTCACAGAAGTGCCCCTGCAAGTGAAAAGGATTCAAGTTAGGAGTGAAGCTAAGCACTGGTCAGGTAGAGTTCCTGAACTAGCAGTGCAGAGTATTGTCATGCAAAAAGATAAGGACTGGAAGAAATGGTGTCACAGGGATCATCTCTCTCAGCAAACCCTCTCCCTATCCATCTCACTGTGCTGTAAAGAATGCTGTGTTCATTAATGTGCCTTTGCATTAGAACTGTGCTGTCCTGTACTACTGGGAAGACTGTGAACTGCTGTGCTGCTAAGGAAACTGTACTGTTTGTCACTGGAGCCTGTTGCTCATAAGACTTAACTTGCACTGGCTGTGCGGCTTCTTATTAAATGCTACTGTTCTACCATTTATGAGGACTTTTGTCAAGTGTGTCTGGTCAGCAAGTGAAACAACCTACGTGTCTGGGCCTGAGGGTCAATACCCCTGTGTGCCTGAGAGAAGCTGCAGCACATGGTCTATGGTCGCCGTGAGTAACAGTTCCCCCAGGATTCCAAAGAATTCATGTAACCTGTCTCGCCCCTATCTGAACCTAGTGGCATGCCTGTAACAGTAGGCTTCTAAAAATTATTAATGGGGGCATTATAAAAACTCTTAAAAATGTATAGTGAGGGTAGTATGATCACCCTGTTGATATGGTGGTGGAGGAGGATGAGGAGAAGGAGGAGGATGACATAAAAAAGATGATCCATGTTTAGGTGGAAAGGGGTGCATGGGAATAGACCAGAAAAAAAACACACACACTGGATTTGAGTTTATATTTCAGTGCTGTCATCTGGTAGTGTTGAGAAGTTTGGGCCAATCCAGCCCTTGTTCATTTTGATAAGAGTCAGCCTGTCAGTATTTTCAGGCAGATGCACCTATCAGTCAAAATACCCCCGAAGGCACTAAAAACCTGCTCTGGGTAGTACCATCTGTAGCACAGGCAAGCAGCTCCTGTTCCTCCTCCTCATTATCATCAAATCCGCATTGAGAAGATGAGCTGAGGCTGGGCTGTGTAGCATTACTCTGTAAAGTTTCTTGCTCCATCTCAACTTGCTCCACCTGCAAAGCCTCCTCTTTAATTGTGAGCAGCAAGATGCTGATTATGGTGTCATCACCGCTCACCATCTTGGTCGGGGGGCTCAAAGTTTTGTAGAACTGCACAGATGTCAGACATCCATGGCCACTAATCAGCTCTTGTGTGCGGAGGCTGACCGGACATGTTGGACCTGATATTCAACAACTGTACTCTGCACCCCACAAAGCCTTGCCAACATATGCAATGTTGAGTTCCAACACGTGGTGACATCGCACACCAGTCAGTGAGCTGGAAGCTGCAAACGCTGCTGCAGCACTGCTAGAGTGGCGGAGGCTGTAGCTGACTTGCGAAAATGAGCACACATGTGCTGTAATTTCACAAGTAGCTTCCACAGATCTGGATAGGTTTTGAGAAATTGCTGAACCACTAAGTTGAGCGCGTGGGCCAGGCATGGTACATGTGCAAAGTTGCCAAGCTTCAGAGCCGCCACTTGGTTCCGGCCACTGTCTTACATGACCATGCCTGATTGTAGGTTCTGGGGAGAGAGACACAGATCTGTCTGGTCTGTTAGAGCTTTCAACAACTCTGCGGCAGGAAGAGGAGGTGCAGAAACTGCTGTAGAAGGTGGTGGAAAACCTGATTGAACTAGGGCCTGCAATCCTTGGTGTCGGTAGCATGTGTTCCGTCACATTGTCTGACTTGGTTCCGGCTTCCACAATATTCACCCAGTGTACCCATAGGGAAAGCTTCCCTGGCCACAAGCACTTGTTCATATGTCAGGGGTTAAGTGGACCTTTCCAGTAATTTCTTTTGGGGGGCAAGGGTAATGTTATGGGACATGTGCTTGTGTAAAGCAGGGACAGCACACTGGGAGAAATAGTGGCAGCTGGGGACCGAGTACCAAGGGACTGCCACCGCCATGAGTTTTTGGAAAGCTTCCATCTCCACAAGCCTAAACAACAGCATTTCCAGGGAAAGCAGGCTGCAACTGTGGCCATTTAGTATTGTGGCCTGTGGGTGGATGGCTGCATATTTACGCTCGCTTTCCAAGGTCTGGGATAGGAATAACTGAACGCTGCACTGAGAGAAGGACATCGCTGCTGATGGTGAGACAAGTGTGCAACGACAGGTGCAGGGTGGGAGGCACACAGGCCTTGCCCATTTTAAATTATGTATGATATGTTGATGCTGAGAAAACTTTGCAGGATTTGTATCGCAGAAAATTTAACACACCTCAGATGGACTTTTTTCACTGCTTGCATTTATAGCGATGCTATTGCAACCAAACAAGTCTGCCTGTATGCTTTTAACACACCAGTATAAATGCTCTATTATATTTTAATGCTGAGAAAACTTTGCAGTATTTGTATAGCTGAAAATTTTGCACACCTCAGATGGACTTTTTCTCACTGTTTGCACTATATAGCGATGCTATTGCAACCAAACAAGACGGCCTGTATTCTTTTAACGCACAAATGGACTAGTATAAATGATGTATAATATTTCTTTTCACAACAATTTTCAGGATTAAAAGCAAAAAGAATATTAGTAGCCCTGAGAAGCGCTATTGATATGAGTTGCAGCAGAAACGACGTGCAACGAACACTATCCTGTCCTACACTATACCTTCGGCACAATCTCTCCCTAAGTGTTGCTAACAGCAATATTATTGTTGATTATAATGAGCCCTAATAAGGGCTGTTGTTGCAGTTCAAAGAAATATGGTGTTGAATTGCTGCCTATACACAGCTAAAATTCTCTCCGTCGTTCGGCAGCAACTCTCCCTGCTCTGCCTTTTTCCGTTGGTAGACTGTGACGAGCATAGGGTCCCAGGTCTTATATAGAACCAGTGACACTATGTGGCCAGCCAATCACAGTAATGCCACTACCAGCATGGCTACGCCATTACAGTTACTGGCAGGCAATCCCAGCATGTTTATTGGCTGTCTAACAAGAGCCTTACAAGCTTGGCGGGGACTCGAGCTTGTGACACGCCCCCGGGGCAATGGGGTACTCAGCAGCCGGGCCTATGGATGTTGGGGAGGTATGTCACAGTGGCTGGCCCGGTCCGTGGCCCAGGGCGGTCAACCAGAAAGGGGATTGTAACTTGGATAGAAAAATAAAAATAAATAGTTTGTGACGCCACCTGTGGTACCTGGTATGGCTTACCAGCGCTGCTGCAGACCTCCAGGGGGTGATGGGATGGCAGCTGAGGTGTTTCTGCACCCCACAGGTGGAGCGGGCCCCCGGGGCAGTGTGCAGTTTGATGGTGGTGATGCTGGGACTTGTAGTGCAGGCGGATGGCGCAGCAGGAGTAACTGACAGAGACAGGGGATTCGCTTCAATACCTTTACTGGTGCGGATGTCAGGTATGGTCCAGGGTACTCAGTAGGATGGGTGCACTTCAGGACTTCTCCCCAGTAAGCGGGTATAAGGCCTCCTGGTCCATGTCTGCCTCTCTGTATGCTCCTGGCCAGCCTGCAACTGGGCCTAGCTTATGTGTCGTGCTGTTCCTTCACCTGTCGCTCGGTAGTAGGACCTTCTGCTGGCAACCACTATCCCTGGTAACGCTGGGGCCTTCGTGGTTCCTGGTCCTGTGACGGGTCTAGCCTTAGGTCTTCCAGGGACTTGTAGTCCTCCTGGAATGCCGGTGATCCCTACTGGGTATAAAGGACCCCGTAGGCGCGGACCCTGTGTCCGGTTTATATACTGGGTTGAGCCTATGATGCTCCTCTGCCCCCTCAACTCCTCTCTCCTTTCTCCTCTTGCCTTCGGCCACACTCAGGGCCCTCAATACGGCAGCAGCAGACGCGCTGCGTCTTCGCTGCTCTCAGCGTCGGCACGCTCTCAGACTCTCTCTCAGTCTGACTCCTTCTGACTCACTGCCTGGCTCCACCCTCCATATATATATCCCTAATGGGCTCCCTCTGGTGGCGTGAGGTGGAAGGGTGGAGGTGTTTGTATGTAATGAGGGCCTCTTGTGGAGAAGTCCGTCCATGCACCCTGGGTCCTGTAGTACCTGTGCGCAGCAGGGTGCCACACTTACGCTCAAATATTCAAAAATGCTTGCAGAGTAACGAGCTTCTCAAGCACACTGATGCTCGATCGAGTAATTAGTAGTGACGACGAGCACACTCGCTCATCACTAATGTGTAGTAATTAGTGATGAGTGAATTTGTTCAAAATCCGAACTTACAACTTAAATTCGACACGAATATGGCACATTTGGATTCGTGATGGGAAAGGCGAGCACAATTTCTTAAATTCTGGAAAAATCTGCAATGTTCGGCAAATAAATGTGGGAAAGTGATTGCGGGGCAACTACAGAGTTTTTAACAGTTATTCTAGCATAGTACTTGTGCATCATGAGTGGGGGGATGTGTAAGAAGAGTGGGGGGACTTGTGATATCTCCGAACAGGTCAGATCAGCGGTGCGCTTGTAATCTTTTTTTTTTCCTGTAGGCGGTAACTTTAAGTCAGGAAAGCGCGGCTAGCCAATCAAAGTGCAGGAAGCATCCACACTGTCCAGACACAAGGATTTATGTCATTGGCTGCTGACATCACAATGTCCTCTCTATATAAAAAGTAGACATGTGACCTAAGCGCCATTTTATGCATGTCACTCGTGATAGATGCTGCTCCTGCACCCTGCTCATGTCAGATAGTGTAGATAAGTCCTGTGCTGTGTACCGGTCAAATCGATGTTTTTTTTTTTGTGCAATTACTGAGATTCTGAAATTTCTGCCAGAGCAGGGCCCATGCCATAGAACTGTGTTGTGCACCGGTTGAATTGTGCTCCATGCACGAGTATGACTTAAATCTATTTTTTCACGTGCTAATGTGATAAACTAAGCAAGCTTTTGTAGCCCACCGTTTGATTTTGTGGGGTTTAAATTGAGCTGTATGCAGACTCTGCAGAGCTTCTCAGTGCAAAGCACAAAAAAAATTTCTTTTTTTTTTCCATTTCCTAATGTGATAATGCAAGCTATAGCAGCCCAGTGTCATTTTTTGGTGGGTGAAATTCAGCTGTATGCACAGTAAAAAAAAATTATTGATTTTTTCTCTTGCTAGCCACAGTCCAGCAAAGATTTTTTTGTCACAAACGCTAAAAGCCACCTACTATTTTAGTGTCGTTGAAGTTCAGCTGTTTTCAGAGTAAAAAAATAGATTTTTTCTCTTACTAGGTAGAGTCCAAAAAAAAATTTTTTTCTGTTTGCAAACATGTTACACTCTGCTATACGTCAGCTGCAATGTTAGTGGCGGTGAACTTCAGCTGTTTTCAGAGTAAAAAAATATTTTTTTTCTGCTGCTAGCCACAGTCCAGCAAAGATTGTTTTGTGTCACAAACATGTTACACTCTGCTAAAAGCCACCTACTATTTTAGTGGTGTTGAAGTTCAGCTGGTTTCAGAGTAAAAAAAAATATTTTTTCTCATGCTAAGCAGAATCCAAAAAATATTTTTTTTCTGTGGCAAACATGATACACTCTGCTATAAGTCAGCTACTATGTTAGTGGTGGTGAACTTCAGCTGTCTTCAGAGTAAAAAATATTTTTTTTCTGTTGCTAGTCACAGTTCACCAAAGATTGTTTTGTGTTGCAAACGTGATACACTCTGCTAAAAGCCACCTACTAGTTTAGTGGTGTTGAATTCAGCTGTTTTCAGAGTAAAAAAAAATAATTTTTCTCATGCTAGGTAGAGTCCAAAAAATAATTATTTCTATGGCAATCGTGATGCACTCTGCTGTAAGTCAGCTACTACGTTAATGGCAGAGCAGTTCAGCTGTTTTCAGAGTAAAGAAATATATTTTTTCTGTTGCTAGTCACAGTTCAGCAAAGATTGTTTTGTGTCCAAACTTGATACACTCTGCTAAAGGCCACCTACTATTTTAGTGGCGTTGAAGTTTGGCTGTTTTCAGAGTAAAAAAATTTTTTTCTGTTGCTATAAAGAGTCCAAAAAATATTTTTTTCTGTCTCAAACGTGTTACACTCTGCTATAAGCCACCTAGTCCTTTAGTGGCGGTGAAATTCAGCTCTATTCAGAGCTTATGTAGAGTAAGAAAATCTATTTTTTGCTGTCCCTAACATGATTCAGCAGGCTAGATCTGAGTTTGAAATCGTTTGGAGAATATCTCGTATGTTATACAGGCGTCATCCACAGTAAAAAAATACTTTGTTCGGTTCCTAAATTTTTACAGCAGGGACATCTCAGTTTGAAATAGTTTGGAGAATATCTCCTATGTTATACAGGCCTCATCCACACTAAAAAAATACTTTCTTCTGTTAATAACGTTATACAGCAAGCCATATCTTACCTTATCATTTAGTGCCACTGAAATTCAGATGTGTGCAGAGCTGTTGCAGAGGAAAAAATCTAATTTTGTTCTGCTAATAGTATGCTCCTACCACAGTATCTGAGCAACATGAGTGGGAAAAAGAGAGGTCATGGTGGAAGGGGCAATAGACTTGACGATCAAGGTATATGTATGTTAGGTGGTAATGTTAGTGAAAGCACTAGTGAACCAACACCGTCATGTCCTATCCAAACACAACTGACAACTTCTGTTACTGGTCAGGCTACTCCACTCCCTTTCTTTTGCAGCCGCACAGCGATTGTTGATAAGGGCCAAAAAGAGCTCCATTGGATGGAAAGAGCTTCTTCAAGTGGCCTCTCCTCTTCTTTCTCCAAATCAACATCACACACAGTAAAGTCTGCAAAGGTGGTACCCCAATTACCCTTGCTTCCCCCCGCGTCACAACTATCCAACTGCCCAACTGACTGTAGGGAACCACAGAAGGGCGAGTCTGTAGAACTGTTCACCCATTCTATATCATGGGCATCAGAAGTATACTCCAAACATTCACAGAGTCAAGAGGAGGAAATAATCTTCATCGATTGGATTCGGGGCAGGACGAAGTAGGGTCCGAGCAGGTTCCTGAGCCTCGTCACAAGATGTTAACCACCAGAGAGAGAGGTGATCCTGATGATACCTGAGGCTCATGTGGACTGTACTGTACTGTCAGGGCAACAAGAGGAAAAGGGTTACTCTGAGGGCGAGGAATGGGATAACACATTGGAGGATGACGAAGTTGAAGATCCTACTTGTTGTGAACCCAGAGTCACACAGCCGAGTAGCTCATCTAAGGAGGTGGAGGAGGAAGACGAGGAGGTTATGTTTTGCCCTACGGTGCAGACAGAGTGATGCAAGCCCGAGGGCACTGCATCCTTAGCCACAACTGTGTTGCCTATGGTTGCCTAGCCTGGGCCTTTTTTGTCACCACAAAGGATGAGCCAACTCACATTATCTATAAACTTTGCGATAAAAATCTCAGTAGAGGGAAAAACTGCAATAATTGAACTACTACATGCATGAACGTTTACATGCACAAACAACATGCATTACGCTGGGAATCTCACCGCACTGAAATGCGGACAAGCGGACCTCAACAAACATCAGCTGCCTCATCAGCCGCATCCGCTGCTTCTTCCTCCTCCTTTGTTACTGTGCCAAGCATTGTCATGCAGATGTCACGACAGGTGTGAGTGCAACACAGAGAGTCACGCCAGGTGTGAGAGCAACACAGAGGGGAAAAGGAAAGGGAGCCCAGACACTAGGGAAAAGGGGAAGAGGTGACCTCCTAATCTGGACTAGCATCACCCTGTCTCCCCCTAATGTCCCTATACAGCCTCCGCTGCTGTCGCCGATCACGTGCCTTGCCCTACTATCCCTGGTGTAAGGCTAAAGCTGGGGATGGATGGAGATGAGCACTAGTCAACCTCTGCTAGCACTCTAAAGACAAAAGGGGATGACAACACAGGGGGACAACTCAGCTTTAGAAGAACTCCAGCAGGGCACACGTCGTCAAGACTCCAGAGAGGACGTGATGCTGCTTCAGTCAAGTTCCAAGTATAAATGAGTATAACCGGCGACGCCCACCTAGACACACCAGGTATACATACACCCAGACTAAAGGGAGGTAGTCGCTGGGTCCTAAACACAGCCTCCTATCTAGGCAGCTGTCTGCATTGCCAAACATGGAGATCTCCTGCAAACCATTACAGGGTGACTGTCTGTCACGTCTGTCACACCCTTGACTGCAAGTCTCCCACCGCAGAACCTCCGGTTCTCCACCCGCTCCAGTCAGCCTGAGTAAGAGCCCATCAGTAGTAACTAAAGCGGATTTGTCTGCTGTGTTAGTTTCTCAGAACACACCACATGTTTCTCAATCTATAACATTTGTGCCTGAACCTCACTCACAGTCCAGCAGTTTGTCCATTTCACCATACTCTGCCCTCTCTCAGCACTACAGCCAGCCCTCGGTTCCGCAGCTGTGGTCACGTAAAAGATTGTTTACACATGACAAAGCTAAGGGGTTGCACTTCACCATCTACAATCTGTTGGCCACGGAAATGCTGCCTTTCAACCTGGTAGATACAGGCGGCTTCTGAAAGCTGACGGCCGTCGCAGTTCCCCAGTACCAGAAGGCCTAAATGTTTTCAAATGTGAACACTTCTGATTGAGTCTCCATCTAAAGGGTTGGCTGTAGGGGAAGAAGTGTTGGTCCTAATTATACTATTTCTACTGTAGTGAAATTGATGTCACTTTGGTGGTTTTAGGCCCAAATGTTTTCAAATGTGAACATTCCTGATTGGGTCTCTAGCTACTGGGTTGGCTGTAGGGGATGAAGTGTCGGTCCTAATTATACTATTTCTACTGTAGTGAAATTGATGCCACTTTGGTGGTGTTAGGCCCTAATTTAGGGAAATGTGAATACTCCTGATTGGGTCTCCATCTGCTGGGTTGGCTGTAGTGGAAGAGGTTTTGGTCTCCTTTACAATAGTTATACTCTAGTGAAATTAATTTTTTGGTGCAAATTTTGTTCTCACAGGAGAACACTTCATAACATAGAAATTGCTTTTCTTTCTACCGTGGTATGTCAAGCACCTACATCTCAGCTTAAAATTTTTTGGGGGGGCATATTTTTCTCCATACAGAGGTACACAGACATGATAAACTCAAAATTGGTATATAAAGCAGGCTACATCTCCGCTTAAAATTGTTTGGGGCAGATATTCTTCTCCACACAGGAGTACACAGACTTGATAAACTCAAATTTGGTATATAAATCAGGCTACATCTCCCCTTAAAATTGTTTGGGGCGGAACTTCTTTTCCACTCAGGGGTACACAGACATGATAAACTGAAAGTTGGTATAAAAAGCAGACTACCTCTCAGCTTAAAATTGTTTGGAACAGATATTGTTCTCCATACAGGGGAGGGGAAAGTTGGGTCCGAGCAGATTCCTTACCCTTGACTGTACTGTGTTGTCAGGGCAAGAAGAAGAGGAGAGTGACTGTGAGGGTGAGGAATGGGATAACACATTGGATGATGATGAGGTTGTGCATCCAACTTGGTGTGAACACAGAGGCACGCTGCTGAGTAGCTCATCTGAGGCGGTGGAAGAGGAGGAAAATGAGAAGGTTACATTGCGTCCTATGGTGCAGACACGGAGTGATGCAAGCACGAGGAGCACTGTATCCTTACCCACAGTGACCAGCAGCGCTCTCGGGTCTGCAGCTTGCAGAGGCGGCAAGGGTTGCCTAGCCTGGGCCTTTTTTGAGACCGCAAAGGATGAGCCAGCTCACGTCATCTGCAAACTTTGAGATAAAATACTCAGTAGAGGGAAAAAGTGCAATAATTTGACTACTACATGCATGAACGTTCATATGCGCACACAACGTGCATTACGCTTGGAATCTCACTGCGCTAAAATGCGGACCAGCGGACCTCAACAACCATCAGCTGCCCCATCAACTGCATGCGCTGCTGCTTCTTCCTCCTCCTCTGTTACCGTGCCAAGTATTGTCACGTATATCTCCCACCGCAGAACCTCTGGTTCTCTACACGCTCCATTCAAGCCGAGTGAGAGTCTGTCAGCTGTAACAGAATTGGACATGCCTGCTGCGTTTGTTTCACCGAGCACACCACATGTTTATCAATCCACTGTAACATCTGCACCTGCACCTCACTCACGGTCCAGCAGTTTGTCCATTTCACCGTACTCCTCCCTCTCTCAGCACTGCAGCCTGCCCTCGGTCTTGCAGTTGTGATCATGTAAAAGACTGTTTCATCCTACACATGACAAAGCTAAGAGGTGGAACTCCACCATCTCTAATCTGTTGGCCACGGAAATGGTTGTGTCAGGCCCTAATGTTTTGAATAGTGAACACTCCTGTATGGCTGCTTTTTTACTGAGGAGGAAACCGGAGAACCTGGGGGAAACCCCAGCAAACATGGGGAGAACAAACAAACTACTTCCAGATGTTGTCCTCTATCATCATAAAGGACTTAGCTCGTTGTCTAGGAAACCGACCACCACTGCTGTCTACCTTGTGAACATTGTGTTGAAGCTTGCAAGGTGTCACGGGTTTACCATGACAGAGAGGAGCCAGAAGACCCCAGCATTTGATTCCTCCCACTCCTGCACTCATTAGCAGCTTTTTACCTTCATATTAATCGGTGCAGGGGTTAATCTGTTCAGTTGTGAGCTCCTGGAAGCTTACTGTGATTTAGGTTATCAGCAGATTTGTCCCATGTATCTCCCCTACTGTGATAATGCTGTACCCAACACATCAGACTGTCATCTATTGTGGAAACCTTGATAAGGAAGCTGAAGATCCACTTCTTGTGACAAGCGTACAATCTGTGGTAACCCTCGCTCCAGCATACTGCTGCACGACTAGCTGTACCCTGACCTACCGTATCCTCACCCATCCCTTGTAGATTGTTTGTGCGCCCTTGCAGGTAGGCTCCTTTCTCCTCTTGTACCAATCGATGACCCCTTTTCACATGTAAAGCGCCACGGAATAAATGTCGCTATAATAATAAATAATAATAAGAGTACTTGTACTCTGGATCAATTGATGGCACTTTCCTGGTGTCTACCCCTGATTCGATGTGTTTTGGCAGCTTTTGGGCCAATTTGAAGGTGTTGTATATACATTGTTTTTTATCCCCCCATTGAATCCTATGATGTTCGGAAATGTTCGTTGAACATTCGATGAATAAATTCGGCGGACGTTTAATTATTCGGAGAACATTTCTGAATCGAATATTGAAATGTTCGCTCATCTCTAGTAGTAATGCATAATGCTTTAGGTAATGATGCTGCTGTATAGGTACTGTAAAGGCAATGCCTAGTGTGAGCAATATACACTCCAGCACGAGTATAGGGTAAGCACAGAATAAGACACAGAATAAGATTTAGGACATGAGATAGAGTGTGATAGGCATTGTAAGGGTAATATGCTTAGCTTAGTGCATACTGATAGATGATAGTGACTGAAGATAAGTACAGTATAGACCAAAAGTTTGGACACACCTTCTCATTTAAAGATTTTTCTGTACTTTCATGACTATGAAAATTGTACATTCACACTGAAAGCATCAAAACTATGAATTAACACATGTGGAATTATATACTTAACAAAAAAGTGTGAAACAACTGAAAATATGTCTTATATTCTAGGTTCTTCAAAGTAGCCACCTTTTGCTTTCATGACTGCTTTGCACACTCTTGGCATTCTCTTGATCAGCTTCAAGAGGTAGTCACCGGAAATAGTCTTCCAACAATCTTGAAGGAGTTCCCAGAGATACTTAGCACTTGTTGGCCCTTTTGCCTTCACTCTGCGGTCCAGCTCACCCCAAACCATCTCGATTGGGTTCAGGTCTGGTGACTGTGGAGGACAGGTCATCTAGCGTAGCACCCCATCACTCTCCTTCTTGGTCAAATAGCCCTTACACAGCCTGGAGGTGTGTTTGGAGTCATTGTCCTGTTGAAAAATAAATGATGGTCCAACTAAACGCAAACCGGATGGAATAGCATGCCGCTGCAAGATGCTGTGGTATCCATGCTGGTTCAGTATGCCTTCAATTTTGAATAAATCCCCAACAGTGTCACCAGCAAAGCACCCCCACACCATCACACCTCCTCCTCCATGCTTCACGGTGGGAACCAGGCATGTAGAGTCCATCCGTTCACCTTTTCTGCATCGCACAAAGACACGGTGGTTGGAACCAAAGATCTCAAATTTGGACTCATCAGACCAAAGCACAGATTTCCACTGGTCCAATGTCCATTCCTTGTGTTCTTTAGCCCAAACAAGACTCTTCTGCTTGTTGCCTGTCCTTAGCAGTGGTTTCCTAGCAGCTATTTTACCACGAAGGCCTGCTGCACAAAGTCTCCTCTTAACAGTTGTTGAAGAGATGTGTCTGCTGCTAGAACTCTGTGTGGCATTGACCTGGTCTCTAATCTGAGCTGCTGTTAACCTGCGATTTCTGAGGCTGGTGACTCGGATAAACTTATCCTCAGAAGTAAAGGTGACTCTTGGTCTTCCTTTCCTGGGGCGGTCCTCATGTGAGCCAGTTTCTTTGTAGCGCTTGATGGTTTTTGCAACTGCACTTGGGGACACTTTCAAAGTTTTCCCAATTTTTCGCACTGACTGACCTTCATTTCTTAAAGTAATGATGGCCACTCGTTTTTCTTTACTTAGCTGCTTTTTTATTGCCACAATACAAATTCTAACAGTCTATTCAGTAGGACTATCAGCTGTGTATCCACCAGACTTCTGCACAACACAACTGATGGTCCCAACCCCATTTATAAGGCAAGAAATCCCACTTATTAAATCTGACAGGGCACACCTGTAAAGTGAAAACCATTTCCGGTGACTACCTCTTGAAGCTCATCAAGAGAATGTCAAGTGTGCAAAGCAGTCATCAAAGCAAAAGGTGGCTACTTTGAAGAACCTAGAATATAAGACATATTTTCAGTTGTTTCACACTTTTTTGTTAAGTATATAATTCCATGTGTTAATTCATAGTTTTGATGCCTTGAGTGTGAATGTGCAATTTTCATAGTCATGAAAATACAGAAAAATCTTTAAATGAGAAGGTGTGTCCAAACTTTTGGTCTGTACTGTAGGTGAAAGGATAAGTCAGCCCATCAACAGACTGCTGG
This sequence comes from Phyllobates terribilis, assembly GCF_046119375.1. Classification (NCBI taxonomy): domain Eukaryota; kingdom Metazoa; phylum Chordata; class Amphibia; order Anura; family Dendrobatidae; genus Phyllobates; species Phyllobates terribilis. The sequence goes on along the minus strand of NW_027362763.1, from coordinate 524,459,849 downwards.
GGCAGACAGAGTAAAGAGACAGTTAATGATTGATTTAGCCCACAAAGGGAGGGGTTAGGACCAGAAAAAGGAAACCACTTCCTACTTTAGTCAGTTAGTGAGAGGGTTCGTAGGTGACAGTGACAAGGTCAAGTTCAAGGTACAGTGGGCTGATAGCAATGACAACACATTTTGTTATGAGCTGTATGGGACCTTACAAAATACCCTGCGGACATTCGTGCAACGTCCGGGGTCTAAGGCTTGATACAGGTGCTATCGAGAGCACCTTAACCCCTTCCGTACAGAGTAAGATGAATGTTGAATCACATGAGGTAAACTTAATGGATCTCAAAAATACTGCAGGGCTGGATGAGAAATCCCTGGATTGAAGGAAACAAAAGGAACCAATAAGTGTAGGAATAGGTCTGGCTGAAAAAAAGGAAAACATGAAAGTGTGCTGTGCTATGGACCTAATCAACAGAAAAGGTGAAATGTCCAAATTTTGCGTGTTTCTTTATGATGAAAATGGACAGTTAAGTAAACTTCTTTATTGAAAAACGAATGGGGTGCCTCCTGATATGTGTGTGGCTGTTCCTGAGGATGGAGACCAAAAGGCAGCAGAAGCATTTCAGCCTGCAAGTGAGTGTAATGCACCTTACATGAGATAGCATACTGGGCCGGGGACATGAACTTCCTGTAACTTTCCAGGGCGTAATGGAGCAGCAGCTTGACCACAGCTTCCACCCTCTGGCACCTTACAACTATTTGCTGAGAGAGTTATTAACCTTATCAACTGGATAATTGCATTTTTATTATTTTACTTTTTTACAATGTTCTTTTTTTATATTGTATAATTACATTTGTCTTTTTTCTCTAACACAGTTATTTTATTAATGCTTTACCAATCATTTTTAATGTAAGGAACTTTATCCTTCAACTGTCTCTCTAAACTCACAACCATACAAGTATCTCAATAATTAAATTCAGTATACTTTAACCCCTTTCCGGCCCAAGGCGTACTAATACACATCTGTGCCCTGGGCCTTATGCCTTAGTACGCCTTGGCGATTTTGCCCGCACACAAGCGGTGCAGGCGAGATCGCTGCCAGGTGTCAGATGATTGTCATAGCTGACACCCAGTGCTATGTGCAGGGAGCGGTCCCACACCGCTCTCTGCACATTAACCCCTGAAATTCTGCAATCGAAATAGATCGCAGCATTCCGGTGGCAAAGGGAGGTGAGCGCGATACTTGCCTTCTCTGCCAGTGTCCTGCGGCATCTGAGTCCGGTCCCGGATGTTGTCATGGTGACCTGATGTCATCATGACAACATCTGGGTCACCAGGAGGCAGGAAGTTACTTTGGCCTTGCGCAGTGCGTGACCAAAGTACCTTCTTCCTGTGCAGCGCTGACAGGCTGCATATCACAGGGATGGTGTTGCATTCCTGTGCTATACAGCCGATCAAGCTGCAAAAAGTGAAAGTCCCATAGTGGAACATAGTGTAAAAGATCAAAAAGTGTCAGAAAGTGAAAAAAAAAAAAAGAAAATTGTAAAAATATAAAAAAAAATGAAAAAAATAAAATAAATAAAAAATATATATATTGTACCCATAAATAAATAATCTTATGAAAAAAAAAAAAAAACAATATCATCATACCGCCAAACAAAAAATGGAATAAAACGCGATCAAAAAGGCGAATGCAAATAAAAATGGTACCGCTGAAAACGTCATCTTGTCCCCCCAAAAAAAGCCCCAATACAGCTCCAACGGCCGAAAAATTAAAACGTTATAGCTCTCAGAATAAAGCAATGCAAAAATAATTAGTTTTTATATAAAATAGTTTTTATTGTGTAAAAGCGTGAAAACATAAAAAAAATGTAAATGTAGTACCGCTGTAAACGTACTGACCTAAAGAATGAAGCTGCTTCATCAATTTTACCACATGCAGAACGGCATTAAAAAAAAACAAAGAAACAATTCCTGAATTGTTGGATTTTGTTTTATCCGCCTCCCAAAAATCGGAATAGAAAGCGATCAAAAAATGTCACGTGCCCTAAAATGGTACCAATAAAAATGTCAACTTGTAAATAAAAACAAGCCATCACATGACTCTGTCGGCTGAAATGTGGAAAAATTATAGCTCTCAAAATATGGCGATGCAAAAACTAGTCTTTGGAAAAAAAGTTTTTTTTAGTGTGTGACCGCTGTCAATCATAAAAACCCGATATGAATCTAGTATTGCTATAATTGCACCGACCCAAAGAATAAAGTCGTCTAATCACTTATACCACATGAGGAACGGCGTAAAAAATAAACTCTACAGTTAGGGTTGTGCTAGGGTTAGGGTTAGGGTTGTACTAGGGTTAGGGTTGGGCTAGGGTTAGGATTGGGCTATGGTTAGGGTTGGGTTATAGTTAGGGTTGGGCTAGGGTTAGGTTTGAGCTAGGGTTAGGGTTGTGCTAGGGTTAGGGTTGGGCTAGGGTTAGGGTGGAGCTAGGGTTAGGGTTGAGCTAGGGTTAGGGTTGGGTTAGGGTTGGGCTAGGGTTAGGGTTGGGCTAGGGTTAGGGTTGGGCTAGGGTTAGGGGTAGGCTAGGGTTAGGGTTGGGCTCGGGTTAGGGCTGGGGTTGTATGAGGGTTGGGGTTGTATTAGGGTTGGGGTTAGGCTTGTGTTGGGGTTGGGATTTTTTCAGAGGTAAAGAAAAAAAAAGACAACTAATATTGAATGCAAGTACTCGAGCATAGCGGGTGCTCGAGTGACATGCTCGAGTCTCCGCCCCATATGTTTTGCAGCTGTTATACAGCCAAAAAAACCTCACGGGGATTGCCTGCCATGCATGAGCAATCCCTGCATGTTTTTTGGGTGTCTAATAACCATGAAACATGAGGGCGGGAACTCAAGCATGTCACTTGAGCACCCGAGATACTTGGTGTATACCCGAGTACCCGATGCAAACTCAAGTAGCGAGCACTTGCGCTCAAGACTAATGACAACTTATGCAATATGATGACCTAATGTTATCAAATTCTGTGTCGTACCTCTGGGTTCAAAATGTTTACTATACCCCATGATAAAATGCTTGAGGGGTGTAGTTTCCAAAATGGAGTCACTTGTGGGGGTTTCCACTGTTTAGGCACATTAGGGGCTCCCCAAACGCAATATTGCATCTGCTAATTATTCAAGCAAATTTTACATTCAAAAAGTCAGATGGTGCTCCTTCCCTTCCGAGCCCTTCCGTGCGCCCATACAGTGGTTTACCCCCACATATAGGGTATCTTCTTACTCAGGAGAAATTGCACAGCAAATTGCATGGTGCAATTTCTCCTGTTACCCTTATGAAAATGCAAAATTGGAGGCTGAAAAACATTTTTGTTGGAAAAATGTGAAAATTTTATTTTTACAGTTCAATGTTATAAACTTCTGTGAAGCACTTGGGGGTTCAAGGTGCTCACCACACATCTAGATAAGTTCCCTGAGGAGTCTAGTTTCCAAAATGGGGTCACTTGTAGGGGGTTTCCACTGGTTAGGCACATCAGGGGCTCTCCAAACGGAACATGGCGTCCGCTAAGTATTCAAGCAAATTTACATTCAAAAAGTCAAATGGTGCTCCTTCCCTTCCCAACCCTGCCGTGTGCCCAAACAGTGGTTTTCCCCCACATATGGGATAAAAACAATTCATGGAAGAAACGGCAGTACAATTGCAATAGGGTGAAACTATTCTATAAATATGTATATATACAGTACACACCAAAAGTTTGGACACACCTTCTCATTTAAAGATTTTTCTTTATTTTCATGACTATGAAAATTGTACCTTCACACTGAAGGCATCAAAACTATGAATTAACACATGTGGAATTATATACTTAACAAAAAAGTGTGAAACAACTGAAAATATGTCTTATTTTCTAGATTCTTCAAAGTAGCCTTCTTTTGCTTTGATGACTGCTTTGCACACTCTTGGCATTCTCTTGATGAGAAAAAACGTATGCGGATTTTACATGCATTTTTCCTGTCAGGGACAAGTGCAAGTGAAGGATTTTGATCATGCGATTTCGCATGCGGGTTGTCAAGAGCTTGCCAAGCGATTTTAGCATCACTTGGAAAGTGTTTGACAACTTGGTCAACCGGCATGGATTTTATATAGTGTGACCAAGTTAGTTAAAAAAAAGAATAAAAATGATAAAAAATAAAAAAAAACATATACTCACCTTCTGATGGCCCCCGGTCTCCTTATCCGATGCGTCCGGTCTTCCCGCTGTCTCGCGGTTGTGTAAAAGGACCTTCCATGAAGTCATTTAGTCATGTGACAGGTCACGCGACCGCCGACATCAGAGGTCGCATGACCTGTCACATGACTAAATGACGTCATGGCAGGTCCTTTTAGACCATCGAGAGCTGCCGGGAAGCCAGGACGCATCGCTATGGAGACCGGGGGCCATCAGAAGGTGAGTATAATGTACATTTTTTATTTTAATTATTTTTTTTTTTACAGGTACCCCGGTCAGAAGGAGAGTCTCCTCTTCTCCAGACCCAGGTACCATCCGCACATTGAGTTGCTTAATATCCGCATGTGCACATGTAGTCATGCGGATATTAAGCGATTCATTGCAAGTCAATGGCGGCGAAAACGCCACGATTAAGCAAAATAATTGGTAGTGCTGCGGATTTTTCCGCAATGATAATCCGCAGTGGAAATATCTGCAGCATGTGCACAGCACATGTGGATTATCATTGGGGAACATTGCAGACCTTCTACCAAGCGTTTCTTAAGCGTTTCTGCAGCAGAATTGCGGAAAAAAGTAATAGAACCTGTCTAAATCTTAACCACAAATATAAATACATTATTTAATCCCTTATATGGGGACCCTATGAATTATGCACTTTGCCAATTTATATTAGAATAATTGTAAATGCCAATATATATTAGAATAATTGTGAATGACACCCAATTGGTAACGATAACAAAGGGACATATGCAGAAATCCCAAATCGGCATATAGCATAAAGTATGGAATACATAATGTACATCACACCATACACAACAAATAATAATACATTCTGTATGACATATGCTGAATGATAGGGTACAAAGGCAAGAGGCTAAAGCATGGAACGCATAGTAGGTAGATTGCTGTATGCTAAGATATTCAAGGAGAATAAAGCATTTCCATACGTCCGATCCAAGGTAATGAACCAACCGGTCCTAAATAACATAGAAATAAAAACTACAAAGTGAGAATAAAAACAAAAACAAATAAAAACAGAGTTAAACCATCTGGACCCACACAGGCTGATGGAGATGGAACAACAAGTATGGTTGATCACAGAAAGGATACATAACTAATATTCTCATTTAACCCATTAGGGTGAATTATATTCAATGTCCATATCCACCGTGACTCAAATTGGGCCAATTTTTGGCTGATTTTGCCTCCATGTATACTGGGCATAATGGCGTCTATGCCTCTAATCCTAAGTAGAGAGGCATCACAATTGTGGTGAAGTCGAAAATGGCTTGGTAGGGTCTTCAATGTGGATGTGTCCGTGTGGTCAGATGCTGCAGCAATCCCAAATACATGTTCACGAATATGTATCTTAAATTGACGGGTCGTTAGACCCACGTAGATGAAATCACAGGGGCATGTCGCAAAATAAATTACATTTTTAGTAGAACATGTAATAAACCTATTAATCTAACAGATTTTGGACCCATCTGACTTAAAGAACATATCGCTTCTGTCCTCATTGGGACACGCTATGCACCGACCACACGAAACACATCCACATCTCTCAACCCGCCCCTCAAAAAGGAGGTCCCACGGGATCCTTCGTAATGGGACCACACCAAATAGTCCCGTAAGTTTTTTGAACGTCTAATGGTGATAGAGGGCCTATCAGGAATGAACCGAGAAATAACGGGATCAGCTTTTAAAATATGCCAAGATTTGGCCAATATATCTCTCATTCGAGGGAATTGTGAGTGGAAGTTGGTGATGAACCTCACCTTTGGTATTTCCGATATTTCCTGTTCCATACAATAGGCTTTTACGAGATGTAAATCTGGCCGTATTATAAGTAGTGTTGAGCGAGCACTAAAATGCTCGGGTGCTCGAAGCTCGGGCCGAGCTCGCCGTGATACTAGGGTGCTCGACCCGAGCAACGAGCCCAATATTAGTCTATGGGAGACTAGAGCATTTTTGCGGTGGCACCCCCGGCAGTCTTTTAAAAGCCTAACCAGTGCCCAAAACGATAGTGACAGTGCTCAAATGACATGGGGACAGCATAGGGATCGCCCCAGGAAGCATTTCTGACCCCCAGGTCACTGATGTCAACAACGTGGTCAGAGGTATTAAGCCACTTTTACAGGCTCACAATAAAATGTTCAAAAACGAAAGTGAAACTTTTTTCCTGTGAAATATGTTAAGGAACATCCTTTCCAGGGTAAAGACTTGTGTATAAGTTAAAATAAATGACCAAAAACAAAAATACTCCTCCACACCTTCGGCTATGTTCACAAGTAGCATTTTTTATGCGTTTTTGCACTTTTGTATTGCTTTCAACTATGACAAAAGCATTCACCGTGAAATGTCATTTTAACATTTTACAACCTTATCTGGCCATGTGCTGTGTGACACATGCATAAAGTGCTGAAAAGACAAGGGAACAGCATGGGGAAGACCCCTGGAAGCATCTCTGACTCCCAGGTCACTGTCTAAATGTGTGCCCATCATAAGTGATCCTTACCGCATCAGAAGATGCAGACTTGCAACTATCCCCATGCAAGTTCTAGTCCCAGGGCAGTGTTCAATTGTACCTCCCCCATTCCTTGCAATACAAGCTCAAGTATGCAGCCTACCATCCACCCACCCCCAGGCTGCAATACCATACTGCTTGCTTGCTTGAACTTGAAATTGGGCCTTTTAGGCATGTGGAGGCGGAATCTGGCCACAGCGTCATGGCTGTGTTGGCGGCCTGGAATCCATACTCAGTCCCCAGCCGCCCGGCGGCCGGGAGTCCATACTCGGTCCCCAGCCGCCCCGCGGCCGGGTGTCCCCTCTTGCTCCCCAGCCTCCAGGGGGGTGGCCGGGTGTCCATACTCGGTCCCCAGCCCCCCCTATTTGTCCCGGTAACCTTTCCCACACTTTTCTTAGCCTGGCCTGCTTTAGGGCAGCATTGGCTGAGCCCACCGGACTATCAGACTCCTCCGGTGGGCCCTGGCTTCTCCATCAGGGGAGTTGAGAGTGCCAAGGTGAGGAGCATGATGAGGATGATAGAAGTTAGCATCTGCTTTGTTTTGTTGTAATGCAAGCGCATGTATGTAGTAGCGGCTAGGCCTGAGGTGGTCAGCGTTTTGGCGCATATCCTACCTCCTCCGAGGATTGCTGGATGTTTTCCTGCTACTATCCAAGTTCTATGACTCCCGTTAAAACAAAGCTTCAGGTGATAAATGATGGATGAGGTAGTGGCAAAGGAGAAAGAGCAGGAGGAACAGGGACCATTCACATCAATATCAGGCCAGTCAACCAGATATGTCTTGTAGGATATGTTTCTGTAACAAAAGGAGCGGTTCGGCTACACAGTTATAGGGCATACAGTGACTGCAATGCCTACCAAAAATTTCGAGCCACTCCAATGCCCCTTGGAAATGACATGGAGGTCAGAGGGCGTTAACTAAACCTTTTTTTCCATTTATAGCAACTGGGTCTCCCGTGCGCTGTTGGCCTAAGCAGTGAATGGAAGGCTTTCCAAAAATTATGAGGAACTGCAATGCCCCTTACAAGAGCCATGTGTGGCACCCCAGGGGTCTGGTCACCACAGTAATAGAGATATTATGTCGGAGAGCAAGTGGGAGGTTTCCTGGTCAGGATCCCTTAAACATGCAACATCCTCCTGCCCCAATCCTGGGAGGGGAGAATTCGGCCCTTATAAACTGGATCTGGGGCGGGGTTGAGTGAGTCAGAGAACAGTCAGAGTCAGAGTGAGAGCAAGGGAAAGTAACAGCTAGGAGCTCTGTAGGAGCTAGGAGCTAAAGACCAGGGGCTGGAAGCTGAGCAGAACTCGCCCTGGCAGAAGACAATAGGAACCGGACACAGGAGTCCGAATCTGTGAGGACTTATATATCCAGCAGCAGAAACCATCCGGCTGGGGATTTCAGGTCCTCTGGCCATAGAAGTCCGGAGGCTCAGTCACAAGCAAGGGACCAGTACCGCTGTCGTGGAGCGGAGGCTAACAGAAGGCCCCAAGTCACCAGCCATACGGGTGAGCACTACACGGTACACTCAGGGACGTGGGCTACTTCTACCCGCTTACAGCAAGATAGCCAGGAAGAGTGTAGACAGACGGGGAGGCCTACAACTCCACCTGGCCAGGGGACCTCCTGCTTGCTCACAGACTGACCAGGCCTCTTATGCTAGCCAGTACTCCCGGGAGGGTCTACCTTATAATCATCATTAAAGACCCTGAACTGCACTGCAAAGACTCTGAGTCATTCCTGCTGCGCTCGTGCACCATCACCCCCATCATCCACAATCACTGCACTGAGGCTATACTCCTCCCGAGGGGAGTTATCCCATTCTATGCTGCGCACACAACACCAGCCTCAGCGGTCTGCCTCGCAGCGGTGGCACTCCCTGACCGCAATCCACGGGTGGCGCAGTCGGACAATTAACCTCAAAACCTAAGAAAGACTGCCACTGGTTTGACCAGCCTGAGCCACGGGACCGGGTCACCGCCACGAAGACTACAGGCCCCAGAGACCCGGCACCGGGTATCCCACACACGTGTACACACGGCCCAGTGGGCGCGTCACATGCAGTACAGCATATTACAAACATAAGTCCCATTATTGGGGAGTGGGTGTCCCATGGTATTTGCTTATGCTTTCCAAGCAAAAGCTGTCAAAAATTAGGACAGAGCAACTTGCAATGCCCCTTACAAGAGCCATGCAGTACAGCATATTACAAACATAAGTCCCATTATTGGGGAGTGGGTGTCCCATAGTATTTGCTTATGCTTTCCCAGCAAAAGCTGCCAAAAATTAGGACGGAGCAACTTGCAATGCCCCTTACAAGAGCCATGCAGTACAGCATATTACAAACATAAGTCCCATTATTGGGGAGTGGGTGTCCCATAGTATTTGCTTATGCTTTCCAAGCAAAAGCTGCCAAAATTAGGACGGAGCAACTTGCAATGCCCCTTACAAGAGCCATGCAGTACAGCATATTACAAACATAAGTCCCATTATTGGGGAGTGTGTGTCCCATAGTATTTGCTTATGCTTTCCCAGCAAAAGCTGCCAAAAATTAGGACGGAGCAACTTGCAATGCCCCTTACAAGAGCCATGCAGTACAGCATATTACAAACATAAGTCCCATTATTGGGGAGTGGGTGTCCCATGGTATTTGCTTATGCTTTCCAAGCAAAAGCTGCCAAAAATTAGGACAGAGCAACTTGCAATGCCCCTTACAAGAGCCATGCAGTACAGCATATTACAAACATAAGTCCCATTATTGGGGAGTGGGTGTCCCATAGTATTTGCTTATGCTTTCCCAGCAAAAGCTGCCAAAAATTAGGACGGAGCAACTTGCAATGCCCCTTACAAGAGCCATGCAGTACAGCATATTACAAACATAAGTCCCATTATTGGGGAGTGGGTGTCCCATAGTATTTGCTTATGCTTTCCAAGCAAAAGCTGCCAAAAATTAGGACGGAGCAACTTGCAATGCCCCTTACAAGAGCCATGCAGTACAGCATATTACAAACATAAGTCCCATTATTGGGGAGTGTGTGTCCCATAGTATTTGCTTATGCTTTCCCAGCAAAAGCTGCCAAAAATTAGGACGGAGCAACTTGCAATGCCCCTTACAAGAGCCATGCAGTACAGCATATTACAAACATAAGTCCCATTATTGGGGAGTGGGTGTCCCATAGTATTTGCTTAAGCTTTCCCAGCAAAAGCTGGCAAAAATTAGGACGTAGCAACTTGCAATGCCCCTTACAAGAGCCATGCAGTACAGCATATTACAAACATAAGTCCCATTATTGGGGAGTGGGTGTCCCATAGTATTTGCTTATGCTTTCCCAGCAAAAGCTGCCAAAAATTAGGATGGAGCAACTTGCAATGCCCCTTACAAGAGCCATGCAGTACAGCATATTACAAACATAAGTCCCATTATTGGGGAGTGGGTGTCCCATAGTATTTGCTTAAGCTTTCCCAGCAAAAGCTGCGAAAAATTAGGACGTAGCAACTTGCAATGCCCCTTACAAGAGCCATGCAGTACAGCATATTACAAACATAATTCCCATTATTGGGGAGTGGGTGTCCCATAGTATTTGCTTATGCTTTCCCAGCAAAAGCTGCCAAAAATTAGGATGGAGGAACTTGCAATGCTGGCACCCTGGTGGTATAGTGGTGGTGGAGGCTGAGGATAAGGAGAAGAAGATTAAACAGCCGAAACGAGGAAGCGTATACCCATGTGTGGGTGTGAAGCCGTGCATGTGAATACACCTCCCGAAATAACACAGTGGATTTGACTTTATGTTACTCTGCTGTCATTTGGTGGTGATGAGAAGTCTGGCCCAATCCAGCCCTTGTTCATTTTGATAAGGGTCAGCTTGTCAGCATTGTCAGTTGACAGGCGAGTGCGCTTATCAGTTATAATTCCCCCAGCGGCACTAAAAACACGCTCCGATAACACGCTAGCGGCAGGGCAGGCAAGGACCTCCAAGGCGTACAGAGCGAGTTCATTCCAAGTGTCCAGCTTGGATACCCAATAATTAAAAGGCACAGAGGAATCACGGAGGACGCTGGTATGATCGGCAAGGTACTCCCTCACCATCTTTTGAAACTTTCCACTCCTTGTGAGAGTACCCCGCGCCTCAGGGCCTGTAAGCTGGGCGGGTGTCAGAAAACTGTCCCAGAACGTTGACAGTGTTCCCCTGCCTCTGCTGGATTGGAGTTGCATCTCTCTCGCCTGTACGCCTTAGTTGGGCAACGAACTGTGACCTCTGCCGCTAGCGTGTTCAGATGGGAATTTTTTTAAGAGTTCTGCAGCAAAGGCCTTCTGGTATTGCCCCATTTTTGTAGACCTCTCCACCTCAGGAATAAGAGAGTGAAAGTTCTCCTTGTAGTGGGGGTCTACAAGTGTCACCAACCAGTAATGACAGTCACCCAACATTTTGACAACGCGAGGGTCACGGTTAAGGCAGCATAACATAAAGTCAGCCATGCGTGCCAGACTGGTAAAGGGCAAGATTTCCGTGTCCTCACCAAGATGATGACTGACCATGCTCTCCTCCTCCTCTTCCTCCTCCCCCCTGTCCTCAGGCCACCCACGCTGAAGCGACGGTATGACACTTGTACAGGTACTACCGTCTACAACGCATGATAGCAGCTCCTGTTCTACCTCCTCCTCCTCTCCCTCTTTGTCCCCCAATGCACGTTGGGATGAGATGAGGCTGGGCTGTGTGTAATCGCCCGCTACAGCTTCTTGATCCATCTCATCATACTCTGGCTGTAATGCCTCCTCTTTAATTCTCTGCAGAGAGCGTTGCAAAAGACAGACAAGTGGGATGCTGACACTAATGATGGCGTCATCGCCACTCACCATCTTGGTGGCCTCCTCAAAGTTTGTCAGGATGGTGCATATGTCAGACATCCAGGTCCACTCCTGAGGTCTTATGTGTGGAGTCTGACCTGAATATCGACGGCCTTGTTGCAGCTGGTACTCCACAACTGCTCTCTTCTGCTCACAAATCCTTTGCAACATGTGGAGGGTAGAGTTCCAACGTGTGGGGACATCACACACCAGTCGGAGTGTCGGAAGCTGCAAACGCTGCTGCAACACAGCAAGGGCGGCGGAATCTGTAGCCGACTTGCGAAAATGAGCTGACAGGCGGCGTACTTTCACGAGCAGATCTGGCAACTCGGGGTACGATTTAAGAAACCGCTGAACCACGAGGTTAAGCACATGAGCCAGGCATGGTACGTGTGTGATCTCACCTCGCCTCAGAGCCACCACCAGGTTACGGCCATTGTCACACACGACCATGCCGGGATGTAGGTTCAGCGGTCTCAGCCACAGATCTGCCTGCTCTTTCACAGCTGTCCACAACTCACAAGCAGTGTGAGGTTTATCACCTAAGCTTATGAGTTTCAGCACAGCCTGTTGCCGCTTGGCGGAGGCAGTACTGCAATGCTTCCAGCTTGTAACTGATGTGATGATATCTGAGATGGAGGCTGAACATGAGGAGGAGGAGGAGGAGGAGGATGCACAGGAGCTGTACACTGTGGGGGCAACTCTGACTGACATAGGGCCCGCAATCCTCGGTGTGGGGAGGTTGTGTTCCGTCCCAAGGTCCGACTGGGTCCCGGCTTCCACTATGTTTACCCAGTGTGCCGTCAGAGAGGTGTACCGTCCCTGGCCACAAGCACTTGTCCACGAGTCCGTTGTCAGGTGGACTCTCCCAGTAAATGCGTTGTTGAGGGCACGGCAGATGCTTTGGGACACGTGCTTGTGTAGTGCGGGGATGGCACACCGGGCAAAATAGTGTCGGCTGGGGACCGAGTACGGAGGGATGGCCACCGCCATAAGATTGCGGAAGGATTCCGTCTCCACCAGCCTAAAAGGCAGCATTTCCAATACAAGCAGTCGTGAAATGTGCGAATTTAGGACTGTGGCCTGTGGGGCGTTAGCTGCGAATTTCCGCTTTCGTTCAAAGGTCTGGGATATGGACAATTGAATGCTGTAGTGGGACGTGGACGTGGACGTTGATGCTGTTTCTTGAGAAACTGCCATAACAAGTGAAGACTGATAGGAGGTGGCACCTTTACATTCAGTATGGACAGGGGATTGTCTTGCACACACAACAGGGGGTTCTATTGTACGCACAACAGTGGAAGAAGCAGTGGTGACACCCGCTGACACTAGTCGTGGACCCTGGGTTTCGCCCCACAAAGTCGGGAGCTTTGCTGCCATGTGCCTGATCATGCTGGTGGTGGTCAGGCTGGTAGTTTTGTCACCCCTGCTGATGCTGGCATGGCAGGTGGAACATATGGCCTTTTTGGGGTTATCAGCAGAGTCTTTAAAAAAATTCCAGACTCTGGAAGACCTACCGCTTGTACTGGCAACGTCCCCCGTGTTGGTGTTACGGGGAACGGTTGCCTGCCTTCTGTCTGCGGCCACCACACTGCTTCTTCCTGCCTGTTGGGGTACTCTGCCTCCCTCCCCCTGTGTGCTGCTGGCCTCACTCTGCATGTCCTCCTTCCATGTTAGGTCAGTCACTAGATCATCCACCAACTCCTCCTCTTCCACTTGCGCACCACGATGCTCCTCCTCACTTCCTGGCAATTGTGTCTCGTCATCGTCCACCTCTTGTGACAGATTGCCAACGTCGACTTCCTGTGGCCGTGGCTGTTCAAATATTTGGGCATCGCAACATGGGATCTCCTCTTCCACCACTTCAAGCGTATCAAGCGAGGGGCCCAAATAAGGAAATGGACCAGTGAACAGCTCTTCAGAGTGTCCAAGTGTGGGATCACTTGCTGTCTGACGACACTCTGCATAGTGGGAGGAAGGAGCATCAGGGTGATGAGGAGTATGCGGTCGAGACTCACGGCTACTAAGAGTTGACCGTGTGGAAGACAGACCGGAGGTGGTGGTGCCCAGGTAACTGGAAGTATTATCTGCTATCCAATTAATAACCTGTTCACACTGATCAGTTCTCAATACTGGTGTTGTTCTGTGCTTCCCTAGTAATTCGGTCAAGAAATGGGAGCGAGAACATGTGGCTGTTGGTTGTGGCACATTTTCACCTTGGCCATGGCCCCGTCCTCTGCACGAACCATCACCAGAACGTCCACTTCCACGTCCCTTGCCACGCGCCTTGCCCATTGTAAATGAAGTAAAATAGCTTACACTTGCACTATCAATGGAAAAAGGGTAATAAAGAGTAGATTAGAACCGTGGAAGATGAAAACCACAGTTATTGTTTACTGGGGTATACCACACTTTTTTAAATAGAGATATTTGCGGCTGAACAGTGAGCGACACACTCAAACTGCTTTTTTTTTTAGATACCAAAGGCCCAAAACTGGATAGTACAGCGATTTGACCGGTGGAACTGCGAAACCACACTGGGATGTCGGGCCTACACAAGACTATTTTCAACAGATATATTTTTGTGTCACAACAGTCAGGAGACACTACTGTTTTTCTTTACGGAAAAAACTACCAAAAGCTGAATAATAGAGATTTTTTACCATGGGATGGCAAAACCACAGTTATTGTTTACTGGGGTATACCACACTTTTTTAAATAGAGATATTTGCGGCTGAACAGTGAGCGACACATTCAAACTGCTTTTTTTTTAGATACCAAAGGCCCAAAACTGGATAGTACAGCGATTTGACCCGTGGAACTGCGAAACCACACTGGGATGTCGGGCCTACACAAGACTATTTTCAACAGATATATTTTTGTGTCACAACAGTCAGGAGACACTACTGTTTTTCTTTACGGAAAAAACTACCAAAAGCTGAATAATAGAGATTTTTTACCGTGAGATTGCAAAACCACAGTTATTGTTTACTGGGGCATACCACTCTTTTTTGAATAGAGATATTTGCGGCTGAACAGTGAGCGACACACTCAAACTGCTTTTTTTTTAGATACCAAAGGCCCAAAACTGGATAGTACAGCGATTTGACCCGTGGAACTGCGAAACCACACTGGGATGTCGGGCCTACCCAAGACTATTTTCAACAGATATATTTTTGTGTCACAACAGTCAGGAGACACTACTGTTTTTCTTTACGGAAAAAACTACCAAAAGCTGAATAATAGAGATTTTTTACCGTGGGATGTCAAAACCACAGTTATTGTTTACTGGGGTATACCACACTATTTTAAATAGAGATATTTGCGGCTGAACAGTGAGCGACACACTCAAACTGCTTTTATTTTAGATACCAAAGGCCCAAAACTGGATAGTACAGCGATTTGACCCGTGGAACTGCGAAACCACACTGAGATGTCGGGCCTACACAAGACTATTTTCAACAGATATATTTTTGTGTCACAACAGTCAGGAGACACTACTGTTTTTCTTTACGGAAAAAACTACGAAAAGCTGAATAATAGAGATTTTTTACCGTGGGATGGCAAAACCACAGTTATTGTTTACTGGGGTATACCACACTTTTTTAAATAGAGATATTTGCGGCTGAACATTGAGTGACACACTCAAACTGCTTTTTTTTAGATACCAAAGGCCCAAAACTGGATAGTACAGCGATTTGACCCGTGGAACTGCGAAACCACACTGGGATGTCGGGCCTACACAAGACTATTTTCAACAGATATATTTTTGTGTCACAACAGTCAGGAGACACTACTGTTTTTCTTTACGGAAAAAGCTATCAAAAGCTGAATAATAGAGATTTTTTACCGTGGGATGGCAAAACCACAGTTATTGTTTACTGGGGTATACCACACTTTTTTAAATAGAGATATTTGCGGCTGAACAGTGAGCGACACACTCAAACTGCTTTTTTTTTAGATACCAAAGGCCCAAAACTGGATAGTACAGCGATTTGACCGTGGAACTGCGAAACAACACTGGGATGACGGGCCTACACAAGACTATTTTCAACAGATATATTTTTGTGTCACAACAGTCAGGAGACACTACTGTTTTTCTTTACGGAAAAAACTACCAAAAGCTGAATAATAGAGATTTTTTACCGTGGGATGGCAAAACCACAGTTATTGTTTACTGGGATAAACCACACTTTTTTAAATAGAGATATTTGCAGCTGAACAGTGAGCGACACACTCAAACTGCTTTTTTTTTAGATACCAAAGGCCCAAAACTGGATAGTACAGCGATTTGACCCGTGGAACTGCGAAACCACACTGGGATGTCGGGCCTACACAAGACTATTTTCAACAGATATATTTTTGTGTCACAACAGTTAGGAGTCACTACTGTTTTTCTTTACGGAAGAAACTACCAAAAGCTGAATAATAGAGATTTTTTACCGTGGGATGGCAAAACCACAGTTATTGTTTACTGGGGTATACCACACTTTTTTAAATAGAGATATTTGCGGCTGAACAGTGAGCGACACACTCAAACTGCTCTTATTTTAGATACCAAAGGCCCAAAACTGGATAGTACAGCGATTTGACCCGTGGAACTGCGAAACCACGCTGGGATGATGGGCCTACACAAGACTATTTTCAACAGATATATTTTTGTGTCACAACAGTCAGGAGACACTACTGTTTTTCTTTACGGAAAAAACTACCAAAAGCTGAATAATAGAGATTTTTTACCGTGGGATGGCAAAACCACAGTTATTGTTTACTGGGGTTTACCACACTTTTTAAATAGAGATATTTGCGGCTGAACATTGAGTGACACACTCAAACTGCTTTTTTTTTAGATACCAAAGGCCCAAAACTGGATTTTACAGCGATTTGACCCGTGGAACTGCGAAACCACACTGGGATGACGGGCCTACACAAGACTATTTTCAACAGATATATTTTTGTGTCACAACAGTCAGGAGACACTACTGTTTTTCTTTACGGAAAAAACTACCAAAAGCTGAATAATAGAGATTTTTTACCGTGGGATGGCAAAACCACAGTTATTGTTTACTGGGGTAAACCACACTTTTTTAAATAGAGATATTTGCGGCTGAACAGTGAGCGACACACTCAAACTGCTTTTTTTTTAGATACCAAAGGCCCAAAACTGGATAGTACAGCGATTTGACCCGTGGAACTGCGAAACCACACTGGGATGACGGGCCTACACAAGACTATTTTCAACAGATATATTTTTGTGTCACAAAAGTCAGGAGACACTACTGTTTTTCTTTACGGAAAAAACTACCAAAAGCTGAATAATAGAGATTTTTTACCGTGGGATGGCAAAACCACAGTTATTGTTTACTGGGGTATACCACACTTTTTTAAATAGAGATATTTGCGGCTGAACAGTGAGCGACACACTCAAACTGCTTTTTTTTTAGATACCAAAGGCCCAAAACTGGATAGTACAGCGATTTGACCCGTGGAACTGCGAAACCACACTGGGATGTCGGGCCTACACAAGACTATTTTCAACAGATATATTTTGGGGCACAACAGTTAGGAGTCACTACTGTTTTTCTTTACGGAAGAAACTACCAAAAGCTGAATAATAGAGATTTTTTACCGTGGGATGGCAAAACCACAGTTATTGTTTACTGGGGTAAACCACACTTTTTTAAATAGAGATATTTGCGGCTGAACAGTGAGCGACACACTCAAACTGCTCTTATTTTAGATACCAAAGGCCCAAAACTGGATAGTACAGCGATTTGACCCGTGGAACTGCAAAACCACACTGGGATGTCGGGCCTACACAAGACTATTTTCAACAGATATATTTTTGTGTCACAACAGTCAGGAGACACTACTGTTTTTCTTTACGGAAAAAACTACCAAAAGCTGAATAATAGAGATTTTTTACCGTGGGATGGCAAAACCACAGTTATTGTTTACTGGGGTATACCACACTTTTTTAAATAGAGATATTTGCGGCTGAACAGTGAGCGACACACTCAAACTGCTCTTATTTTAGATACCAAAGGCCCAAAACTGGATAGTACAGCGATTTGACCCGTGGAACTGCGAAACCACACTGGGATGACGGGCCTACACAAGACTATTTTCAACAGATATATTTTTGTGTCACAACAGTCAGGAGACACTACTGTTTTTCTTTACGGAAAAAACTACCAAAAGCTGAATAATAGAGATTTTTTACCGTGGGATGGCAAAACCACAGTTATTGTTTACTGGGGTATACCACACTTTTTTAAATAGAGATATTTGCGGCTGAACATTGAGTGACACACTCAAACTGCTTTTTTTTTAGATACCAAAGGCCCAAAACTGGATAGTACAGCGATTTGACCCGTGGAACTGCGAAACCACACTGGGATGTCGGGCCTACCCAAGACTATTTTCAACAGATATATTTTTGTGTCACAACAGTCAGGAGACACTACTGTTTTTCTTTACGGAAAAAACTACCAAAAGCTGAATAATAGAGATTTTTTACCGTGGGATGTCAAAACCACAGTTATTGTTTACTGGGGTATACCACACTATTTTAAATAGAGATATTTGCGGCTGAACAGTGAGCGACACACTCAAACTGCTTTTATTTTAGATACCAAAGGCCCAAAACTGGATAGTACAGCGATTTGACCCGTGGAACTGCGAAACCACACTGAGATGTCGGGCCTACACAAGACTATTTTCAACAGATATATTTTTGTGTCACAACAGTCAGGAGACACTACTGTTTTTCTTTACGGAAAAAACTACGAAAAGCTGAATAATAGAGATTTTTTACCGTGGGATGGCAAAACCACAGTTATTGTTTACTGGGGTATACCACACTTTTTTAAATAGAGATATTTGCGGCTGAACATTGAGTGACACACTCAAACTGCTTTTTTTTAGATACCAAAGGCCCAAAACTGGATAGTACAGCGATTTGACCCGTGGAACTGCGAAACCACACTGGGATGTCGGGCCTACACAAGACTATTTTCAACAGATATATTTTTGTGTCACAACAGTCAGGAGACACTACTGTTTTTCTTTACGGAAAAAGCTACCAAAAGCTGAATAATAGAGATTTTTTACCGTGGGATGGCAAAACCACAGTTATTGTTTACTGGGGTATACCACACTTTTTTAAATAGAGATATTTGCGGCTGAACAGTGAGCGACACACTCAAACTGCTTTTTTTTAGATACCAAAGGCCCAAAACTGGATAGTACAGCGATTTGACCCGTGGAACTGCGAAACAACACTGGGATGACGGGCCTACACAAGACTATTTTCAACAGATATATTTTTGTGTCACAACAGTCAGGAGACACTACTGTTTTTCTTTACGGAAAAAACTACCAAAAGCTGAATAATAGAGATTTTTTACCGTGGGATGGCAAAACCACAGTTATTGTTTACTGGGGTATACCACACTTTTTTAAATAGAGATATTTGCGGCTGAACATTGAGTGACACACTCAAACTGCTTTTTTTTAGATACCAAAGGCCCAAAACTGGATAGTACAGCGATTTGACCCGTGGAACTGCGAAACCACACTGGGATGTCGGGCCTACACAAGACTATTTTCAACAGATATATTTTTGTGTCACAACAGTCAGGAGACACTACTGTTTTTCTTTACGGAAAAAGCTATCAAAAGCTGAATAATAGAGATTTTTTACCGTGGGATGGCAAAACCACAGTTATTGTTTACTGGGGTATACCACACTTTTTTAAATAGAGATATTTGCGGCTGAACAGTGAGCGACACACTCAAACTGCTTTTTTTTTAGATACCAAAGGCCCAAAACTGGATAGTACAGCGATTTGACCGTGGAACTGCGAAACAACACTGGGATGACGGGCCTACACAAGACTATTTTCAACAGATATATTTTTGTGTCACAACAGTCAGGAGACACTACTGTTTTTCTTTACGGAAAAAACTACCAAAAGCTGAATAATAGAGATTTTTTACCGTGGGATGGCAAAACCACAGTTATTGTTTACTGGGGTATACCATACTTTTTTAAATAGAGATATTTGCGGCTGAACATTGAGTGACACACTCAAACTGCTTTTTTTTAGATACCAAAGGCCCAAAACTGGATAGTACAGCGATTTGACCCGTGGAACTGCGAAACCACACTGGGATGTCGGGCCTACACAAGACTATTTTCAACAGATATATTTTTGTGTCACAACAGTCAGGAGACACTACTGTTTTTCTTTACGGAAAAAAACTACCAAAAGCTGAATAATAGAGATTTTTTACCGTGGGATGGCAAAACCACAGTTATTGTTTACTGGGGTAAACCACACTTTTTTAAATAGAGATATTTGCAGCTGAACAGTGAGCGACACACTCAAACTGCTTTTTTTTTAGATACCAAAGGCCCAAAACTGGATAGTACAGCGATTTGACCCGTGGAACTGCGAAACCACACTGGGATGTCGGGCCTACACAAGACTATTTTCAACAGATATATTTTTGTGTCACAACAGTTAGGAGTCACTACTGTTTTTCTTTACAGAAGAAACTACCAAAAGCTGAATAATAGAGATTTTTTACCGTGGGATGGCAAAACCACAGTTATTGTTTACTGGGGTATACCACACTTTTTTAAATAGAGATATTTGCGGCTGAACAGTGAGCGACACACTCAAACTGCTTTTTTTTTAGATACCAAAGGCCCAAAACTGGATAGTACAGCGATTTGACCCGTGGAACTGCGAAACCACACTGGGATGACGGGCCTACACAAGACTAATTTCAACAGATATATTTTTGTGTCACAACAGTCAGGAGACACTACTGTTTTTCTTTACGGAAAAAACTACCAAAAGCTGAATAATAGAGATTTTTTACCGTGGGATGGCAAAACCACAGTTATTGTTTACTGGGATAAACCACACTTTTTTAAATAGAGATATTTGCAGCTGAACAGTGAGCGACACACTCAAACTGCTTTTTTTTTAGATACCAAAGGCCCAAAACTGGATAGTACAGCGATTTGACCCGTGGAACTGCGAAACCACACTGGGATGTCGGGCCTACACAAGACTATTTTCAACAGATATATTTTTGTGTCACAACAGTTAGGAGTCACTACTGTTTTTCTTTACGGAAGAAACTACCAAAAGCTGAATAATAGAGATTTTTTACCGTGGGATGGCAAAACCACAGTTATTGTTTACTGGGGTATACCACACTTTTTTAAATAGAGATATTTGCGGCTGAACAGTGAGCGACACACTCAAACTGCTCTTATTTTAGATACCAAAGGCCCAAAACTGGATAGTACAGCGATTTGACCCGTGGAACTGCGAAACCACGCTGGGATGATGGGCCTACACAAGACTATTTTCAACAGATATATTTTTGTGTCACAACAGTCAGGAGACACTACTGTTTTTCTTTAC
Source organism: Phyllobates terribilis (assembly GCF_046119375.1). Classification (NCBI taxonomy): domain Eukaryota; kingdom Metazoa; phylum Chordata; class Amphibia; order Anura; family Dendrobatidae; genus Phyllobates; species Phyllobates terribilis. Next base: position 524,438,825 of record NW_027362763.1, on the reverse strand, counting down.
GGAAAAAACTACCAAAAGCTGAATAATAGAGATTTTTTACCGTGGGATGGCAAAACCACAGTTATTGTTTACTGGGGTTTACCACACTTTTTAAATAGAGATATTTGCGGCTGAACATTGAGTGACACACTCAAACTGCTTTTTTTTTAGATACCAAAGGCCCAAAACTGGATTTTACAGCGATTTGACCCGTGGAACTGCGAAACCACACTGGGATGACGGGCCTACACAAGACTATTTTCAACAGATATATTTTTGTGTCACAACAGTCAGGAGACACTACTGTTTTTCTTTACGGAAAAAACTACCAAAAGCTGAATAATAGAGATTTTTTACCTTGGGATGGCAAAACCACAGTTATTGTTTACTGGGGTATACCACACTTTTTTAAATAGAGATATTTGCGGCTGAACATTGAGTGACACACTCAAACTGCTTTTTTTTTAGATACCAAAGGCCCAAAACTGGATAGTACAGCGATTTGACCCATTGAACTGCGAAACCACACTGGGATGTCGGGCCTACACAAGACTATTTTCAACAGATATATTTTTGTGTCACAACAGTCAGGAGACACTACTGTTTTTCTTTACGGAAAAAACTACCAAAAGCTGAATAATAGAGATTTTTTACCGTGGGATGGCAAAACCACAGTTATTGTTTACTGGGGTAAACCACACTTTTTTAAATAGAGATATTTGCGGCTGAACAGTGAGCGACACACTCAAACTGCTTTTTTTTTAGATACCAAAGGCCCAAAACTGGATAGTACAGCGATTTGACCCGTGGAACTGCGAAACCACACTGGGATGACGGGCCTACACAAGACTATTTTCAACAGATATATTTTTGTGTCACAAAAGTCAGGAGACACTACTGTTTTTCTTTACGGAAAAAACTACCAAAAGCTGAATAATAGAGATTTTTTACCGTGGGATGGCAAAACCACAGTTATTGTTTACTGGGGTATACCACACTTTTTTAAATAGAGATATTTGCGGCTGAACAGTGAGCGACACACTCAAACTGCTTTTTTTTTAGATACCAAAGGCCCAAAACTGGATAGTACAGCGATTTGACCCGTGGAACTGCGAAACCACACTGGGATGTCGGGCCTACACAAGACTATTTTCAACAGATATATTTTGGGGCACAACAGTTAGGAGTCACTACTGTTTTTCTTTACGGAAGAAACTACCAAAAGCTGAATAATAGAGATTTTTTACCGTGGGATGGCAAAACCACAGTTATTGTTTACTGGGGTATACCACACTTTTTTAAATAGAGATATTTGCGGCTGAACAGTGAGCGACACACTCAAACTGCTCTTATTTTAGATACCAAAGGCCCAAAACTGGATAGTACAGCGATTTGACCCGTGGAACTGCGAAACCACACTGGGATGACGGGCCTACACAAGACTATTTTCAACAGATATATTTTTGTGTCACAACAGTCAGGAGACACTACTGTTTTTCTTTACGGAAAAAACTACCAAAAGCTGAATAATAGAGATTTTTTACCGTGGGATGGCAAAACCACAGTTATTGTTTACTGGGGTATACCACACTTTTTTAAATAGAGATATTTGCGGCTGAACATTGAGTGACACACTCAAACTGCTTTTTTTTTAGATACCAAAGGCCCAAAACTGGATAGTACAGCGATTTGACCCGTGGAACTGCGAAACCACACTGGGATGTCGGGCCTACCCAAGACTATTTTCAACAGATATATTTTTGTGTCACAACAGTCAGGAGACACTACTGTTTTTCTTTACGGAAAAAACTACCAAAAGCTGAATAATAGAGATTTTTTACCGTGGGATGTCAAAACCACAGTTATTGTTTACTGGGGTATACCACACTATTTTAAATAGAGATATTTGCGGCTGAACAGTGAGCGACACACTCAAACTGCTTTTATTTTAGATACCAAAGGCCCAAAACTGGATAGTACAGCGATTTGACCCGTGGAACTGCGAAACCACACTGAGATGTCGGGCCTACACAAGACTATTTTCAACAGATATATTTTTGTGTCACAACAGTCAGGAGACACTACTGTTTTTCTTTACGGAAAAAACTACGAAAAGCTGAATAATAGAGATTTTTTACCGTGGGATGGCAAAACCACAGTTATTGTTTACTGGGGTATACCACACTTTTTTAAATAGAGATATTTGCGGCTGAACATTGAGTGACACACTCAAACTGCTTTTTTTTAGATACCAAAGGCCCAAAACTGGATAGTACAGCGATTTGACCCGTGGAACTGCGAAACCACACTGGGATGTCGGGCCTACACAAGACTATTTTCAACAGATATATTTTTGTGTCACAACAGTCAGGAGACACTACTGTTTTTCTTTACGGAAAAAGCTACCAAAAGCTGAATAATAGAGATTTTTTACCGTGGGATGGCAAAACCACAGTTATTGTTTACTGGGGTATACCACACTTTTTTAAATAGAGATATTTGCGGCTGAACAGTGAGCGACACACTCAAACTGCTTTTTTTTAGATACCAAAGGCCCAAAACTGGATAGTACAGCGATTTGACCCGTGGAACTGCGAAACCACACTGGGATGTCGGGCCTACACAAGACTATTATCAACAGATATATTTTTGTGTCACAACAGTCAGGAGACACTACTGTTTTTCTTTACGGAAAAAAACTACCAAAAGCTGAATAATAGAGATTTTTTACCGTGGGATGGCAAAACCACAGTTATTGTTTACTGGGGTAAACCACACTTTTTTAAATAGAGATATTTGCAGCTGAACAGTGAGCGACACACTCAAACTGCTTTTTTTTTAGATACCAAAGGCCCAAAACTGGATAGTACAGCGATTTGACCCGTGGAACTGCGAAACCACACTGGGATGTCGGGCCTACACAAGACTATTTTCAACAGATATATTTTTGTGTCACAACAGTTAGGAGTCACTACTGTTTTTCTTTACAGAAGAAACTACCAAAAGCTGAATAATAGAGATTTTTTACCGTGGGATGGCAAAACCACAGTTATTGTTTACTGGGGTATACCACACTTTTTTAAATAGAGATATTTGCGGCTGAACAGTGAGCGACACACTCAAACTGCTTTTTTTTTAGATACCAAAGGCCCAAAACTGGATAGTACAGCGATTTGACCCGTGGAACTGCGAAACCACACTGGGATGACGGGCCTACACAAGACTAATTTCAACAGATATATTTTTGTGTCACAACAGTCAGGAGACACTACTGTTTTTCTTTACGGAAAAAACTACCAAAAGCTGAATAATAGAGATTTTTTACCGTGGGATGGCAAAACCACAGTTATTGTTTACTGGGATAAACCACACTTTTTTAAATAGAGATATTTGCAGCTGAACAGTGAGCGACACACTCAAACTGCTTTTTTTTTAGATACCAAAGGCCCAAAACTGGATAGTACAGCGATTTGACCCGTGGAACTGCGAAACCACACTGGGATGTCGGGCCTACACAAGACTATTTTCAACAGATATATTTTTGTGTCACAACAGTTAGGAGTCACTACTGTTTTTCTTTACGGAAGAAACTACCAAAAGCTGAATAATAGAGATTTTTTACCGTGGGATGGCAAAACCACAGTTATTGTTTACTGGGGTATACCACACTTTTTTAAATAGAGATATTTGCGGCTGAACAGTGAGCGACACACTCAAACTGCTCTTATTTTAGATACCAAAGGCCCAAAACTGGATAGTACAGCGATTTGACCCGTGGAACTGCGAAACCACGCTGGGATGATGGGCCTACACAAGACTATTTTCAACAGATATATTTTTGTGTCACAACAGTCAGGAGACACTACTGTTTTTCTTTACGGAAAAAACTACCAAAAGCTGAATAATAGAGATTTTTTACCGTGGGATGGCAAAACCACAGTTATTGTTTACTGGGGTTTACCACACTTTTTAAATAGAGATATTTGCGGCTGAACATTGAGTGACACACTCAAACTGCTTTTTTTTTAGATACCAAAGGCCCAAAACTGGATTTTACAGCGATTTGACCCGTGGAACTGCGAAACCACACTGGGATGACGGGCCTACACAAGACTATTTTCAACAGATATATTTTTGTGTCACAACAGTCAGGAGACACTACTGTTTTTCTTTACGGAAAAAACTACCAAAAGCTGAATAATAGAGATTTTTTACCTTGGGATGGCAAAACCACAGTTATTGTTTACTGGGGTATACCACACTTTTTTAAATAGAGATATTTGCGGCTGAACATTGAGTGACACACTCAAACTGCTTTTTTTTTAGATACCAAAGGCCCAAAACTGGATAGTACAGCGATTTGACCCATTGAACTGCGAAACCACACTGGGATGTCGGGCCTACACAAGACTATTTTCAACAGATATATTTTTGTGTCACAACAGTCAGGAGACACTACTGTTTTTCTTTACGGAAAAAGCTACCAAAAGCTGAATAATAGAGATTTTTTACCGTGGGATGGCAAAACCACAGTTATTGTTTACTGGGGTATACCACACTTTTTTAAATAGAGATATTTGCGGCTGAACAGTGAGCGACACACTCAAACTGCTTTTTTTTAGATACCAAAGGCCCAAAACTGGATAGTACAGCGATTTGACCCGTGGAACTGCGAAACAACACTGGGATGACGGGCCTACACAAGACTATTTTCAACAGATATATTTTTGTGTCACAACAGTCAGTAGACACTACTGTTTTTCTTTACGGAAAAAACTACCAAAAGCTGAATAATAGAGATTTTTTACCGTGGGATGGCAAAACCACAGTTATTGTTTACTGGGGTATACCACACTTTTTTAAATAGAGATATTTGCGGCTGAACATTGAGTGACACACTCAAACTGCTTTTTTTTAGATACCAAAGGCCCAAAACTGGATAGTACAGCGATTTGACCCGTGGAACTGCGAAACCACACTGGGATGTCGGGCCTACACAAGACTATTTTCAACAGATATATTTTTGTGTCACAACAGTCAGGAGACACTACTGTTTTTCTTTACGGAAAAAAACTACCAAAAGCTGAATAATAGAGATTTTTTACCGTGGGATGGCAAAACCACAGTTATTGTTTACTGGGGTAAACCACACTTTTTTAAATAGAGATATTTGCAGCTGAACAGTGAGCGACACACTCAAACTGCTTTTTTTTTAGATACCAAAGGCCCAAAACTGGATAGTACAGCGATTTGACCCGTGGAACTGCGAAACCACACTGGGATGTCGGGCCTACACAAGACTATTTTCAACAGATATATTTTTGTGTCACAACAGTTAGGAGTCACTACTGTTTTTCTTTACAGAAGAAACTACCAAAAGCTGAATAATAGAGATTTTTTACCGTGGGATGGCAAAACCACAGTTATTGTTTACTGGGGTATACCACACTTTTTTAAATAGAGATATTTGCGGCTGAACAGTGAGCGACACACTCAAACTGCTTTTTTTTTAGATACCAAAGGCCCAAAACTGGATAGTACAGCGATTTGACCCGTGGAACTGCGAAACCACACTGGGATGACGGGCCTACACAAGACTAATTTCAACAGATATATTTTTGTGTCACAACAGTCAGGAGACACTACTGTTTTTCTTTACGGAAAAAACTACCAAAAGCTGAATAATAGAGATTTTTTACCGTGGGATGGCAAAACCACAGTTATTGTTTACTGGGATAAACCACACTTTTTTAAAAAGAGATATTTGCAGCTGAACAGTGAGCGACACACTCAAACTGCTTTTTTTTTAGATACCAAAGGCCCAAAACTGGATAGTACAGCGATTTGACCCGTGGAACTGCGAAACCACACTGGGATGTCGGGCCTACACAAGACTATTTTCAACAGATATATTTTTGTGTCACAACAGTTAGGAGTCACTACTGTTTTTCTTTACGGAAGAAACTACCAAAAGCTGAATAATAGAGATTTTTTACCGTGGGATGGCAAAACCACAGTTATTGTTTACTGGGGTATACCACACTTTTTTAAATAGAGATATTTGCGGCTGAACAGTGAGCGACACACTCAAACTGCTCTTATTTTAGATACCAAAGGCCCAAAACTGGATAGTACAGCGATTTGACCCGTGGAACTGCGAAACCACGCTGGGATGATGGGCCTACACAAGACTATTTTCAACAGATATATTTTTGTGTCACAACAGTCAGGAGACACTACTGTTTTTCTTTACGGAAAAAACTACCAAATGCTGAATAATAGAGATTTTTTACCGTGGGATGGCAAAACCACAGTTATTGTTTACTGGGGTTTACCACACTTTTTAAATAGAGATATTTGCGGCTGAACATTGAGTGACACACTCAAACTGCTTTTTTTTTAGATACCAAAGGCCCAAAACTGGATTTTACAGCGATTTGACCCGTGGAACTGCGAAACCACACTGGGATGACGGGCCTACACAAGACTATTTTCAACAGATATATTTTTGTGTCACAACAGTCAGGAGACACTACTGTTTTTCTTTACGGAAAAAACTACCAAAAGCTGAATAATAGAGATTTTTTACCTTGGGATGGCAAAACCACAGTTATTGTTTACTGGGGTATACCACACTTTTTTAAATAGAGATATTTGCGGCTGAACATTGAGTGACACACTCAAACTGCTTTTTTTTTAGATACCAAAGGCCCAAAACTGGATAGTACAGCGATTTGACCCATTGAACTGCGAAACCACACTGGGATGTCGGGCCTACACAAGACTATTTTCAACAGATATATTTTTGTGTCACAACAGTCAGGAGACACTACTGTTTTTCTTTACGGAAAAAACTACCAAAAGCTGAATAATAGAGATTTTTTACCGTGGGATGGCAAAACCACAGTTATTGTTTACTGGGGTAAACCACACTTTTTTAAATAGAGATATTTGCGGCTGAACAGTGAGCGACACACTCAAACTGCTTTTTTTTTAGATACCAAAGGCCCAAAACTGGATAGTACAGCGATTTGACCCGTGGAACTGCGAAACCACACTGGGATGACGGGCCTACACAAGACTATTTTCAACAGATATATTTTTGTGTCACAAAAGTCAGGAGACACTACTGTTTTTCTTTACGGAAAAAACTACCAAAAGCTGAATAATAGAGATTTTTTACCGTGGGATGGCAAAACCACAGTTATTGTTTACTGGGGTATACCACACTTTTTTAAATAGAGATATTTGCGGCTGAACAGTGAGCGACACACTCAAACTGCTTTTTTTTTAGATACCAAAGGCCCAAAACTGGATAGTACAGCGATTTGACCCGTGGAACTGCGAAACCACACTGGGATGTCGGGCCTACACAAGACTATTTTCAACAGATATATTTTTGTGTCACAACAGTTAGGAGTCACTACTGTTTTTCTTTACGGAAGAAACTACCAAAAGCTGAATAATAGAGATTTTTTACCGTGGGATGGCAAAACCACAGTTATTGTTTACTGGGGTAAACCACACTTTTTTAAATAGAGATATTTGCGGCTGAACAGTGAGCGACACACTCAAACTGCTCTTATTTTAGATACCAAAGGCCCAAAACTGGATAGTACAGCGATTTGACCCGTGGAACTGCAAAACCACACTGGGATGTCGGGCCTACACAAGACTATTTTCAACAGATATATTTTTGTGTCACAACAGTCAGGAGACACTACTGTTTTTCTTTACGGAAAAAACTACCAAAAGCTGAATAATAGAGATTTTTTACCGTGGGATGGCAAAACCACAGTTATTGTTTACTGGGGTATACCACACTTTTTTAAATAGAGATATTTGCGGCTGAACAGTGAGCGACACACTCAAACTGCTCTTATTTTAGATACCAAAGGCCCAAAACTGGATAGTACAGCGATTTGACCCGTGGAACTGCGAAACCACACTGGGATGACGGGCCTACACAAGACTATTTTCAACAGATATATTTTTGTGTCACAACAGTCAGGAGACACTACTGTTTTTCTTTACGGAAAAAACTACCAAAAGCTGAATAATAGAGATTTTTTACCGTGGGATGGCAAAACCACAGTTATTGTTTACTGGGGTATACCACACTTTTTTAAATAGAGATATTTGCGGCTGAACATTGAGTGACACACTCAAACTGCTTTTTTTTTAGATACCAAAGGCCCAAAACTGGATAGTACAGCGATTTGACCCGTGGAACTGCGAAACCACACTGGGATGTCGGGCCTACACAAGACTATTTTCAACAGATATATTTTTGTGTCACAACAGTCAGGAGACACTACTGTTTTTCTTTACGGAAAAAACTACCAAAAGCTGAATAATAGAGATTTTTTACCGTGGGATGGCAAAACCACAGTTATTGTTTACTGGGGTAAATCACACTTTTTTAAATAGAGATATTTGCGGCTAAACAGTGAGCGACACACTCAAACTGCTTTTTTTTTAGATACCAAAGGCCCAAAACTGGATAGTACAGCGATTTGACCCGTGGAACTGCGAAACCACACTGGGATGTCGGGCCTACACAAGACTATTTTCAACAGATATGTTTTTGTGTCACAACAGTTAGGAGTGACTACTGTTTTTCTTTACGGAAGAAACTACCAAAAGCTGAATAATAGAGATTTTTTACCGTGGGATGGTAAAACCACAGTTATTGTTTACTGGGGTATACCACACTTTTTTAAATAGAGATATTTGCGGCTGAACAGTGAGCGACACACTCAAACTGCTTTTTTTTAGATACCAAAGGCCCAAAACTGCATAGTACAGCGATTTGACCCGTGGAACTGCAAAACCACACTGGGATGTCGGGCCTACACAAGACTATTTTCAACAGATATATTTTTGTGTCACAACAGTCAGGAGACACTACTGTTTTTCTTTACGGAAAAAACTACCAAAAGCTGAATAATAGAGATTTTTTACCGTGGGATGGCAAAACCACAGTTATTGTTTACTGGGGTATACCACACTTTTTTAAATAGAGATATTTGCAGCTGAACATTGAGTGACACACTCAAACTGCTTTTTTTTAGATACCAAAGGCCCAAAACTGGATAGTACAGCGATTTGACCCATGGAACTGCGAAACCACACTGGGATGTCGGGCCTACACAAGACTATTTTCAACAGATATATTTTTGTGTCACAACAGTCAGGAGACACTACTGTTTTTCTTTACGGAAAAAAACTACCAAAAGCTGAATAATAGATATTTTTTACCGTGGGATGGCAAAACCACAGTTATTGTTTACTGGGGTAAACCACACTTTTTTAAATAGAGATATTTGCAGCTGAACAGTGAGCGACACACTCAAACTGATTTTTTTTTAGATACCAAAGGCCCAAAACTGGATAGTACAGCGATTTGACCCGTGGAACTGCGAAACCACACTGGGATGTCGGGCCTACACAAGACTATTTTCAACAGATATATTTTTGTGTCACAACAGTTAGGAGTCACTACTGTTTTTCTTTACAGAAGAAACTACCAAAAGCTGAATAATAGAGATTTTTTACCGTGGGATGGCAAAACCACAGTTATTGTTTACTGGGGTATACCACACTTTTTTAAATAGAGATATTTGCGGCTGAACAGTGAGCGACACACTCAAACTGCTTTTTTTTTAGATACCAAAGGCCTAAAACTGGATAGTACAGCGATTTGACCCGTGGAACTGCGAAACCACACTGGGATGACGGGCCTACACAAGACTAATTTCAACAGATATATTTTTGTGTCACAACAGTCAGGAGACACTACTGTTTTTCTTTACGGAAAAAACTACCAAAAGCTGAATAATAGAGATTTTTTACCGTGGGATGGCAAAACCACAGTTATTGTTTACTGGGATAAACCACACTTTTTTAAATAGAGATATTTGCAGCTGAACAGTGAGCGACACACTCAAACTGCTTTTTTTTTAGATACCAAAGGCCCAAAACTGGATAGTACAGCGATTTGACCCGTGGAACTGCGAAACCACACTGGGATGTCGGGCCTACACAAGACTATTTTTAACAGATATATTTTTGTGTCACAACAGTTAGGAGTCACTACTGTTTTTCTTTACGGAAGAAACTACCAAAAGCTGAATAATAGAGATTTTTTACCGTGGGATGGCAAAACCACAGTTATTGTTTACTGAGGTATACCACACTTTTTTAAATAGAGATATTTGCGGCTGAACAGTGAGCGACACACTCAAACTGCTCTTATTTTAGATACCAAAGGCCCAAAACTGGATAGTACAGCGATTTGACCCGTGGAACTGCGAACCACGCTGGGATGATGGGCCTACACAAGACTATTTTCAACAGATATATTTTTGTGTCACAACAGTCAGGAGACACTACTGTTTTTCTTTACGGAAAAAACTACCAAAAGCTGAATAATAGAGATTTTTTACCGTGGGATGGCAAAACCACAGTTATTGTTTACTGGGGTTTACCACACTTTTTAAATAGAGATATTTGCGGCTGAACATTGAGTGACACACTCAAACTGCTTTTTTTTTAGATACCAAAGGCCCAAAACTGGATTTTACAGCGATTTGACCCGTGGAACTGCGAAACCACACTGGGATGACGGGCCTACACAAGACTATTTTCAACAGATATATTTTTGTGTCACAACAGTCAGGAGACACTACTGTTTTTCTTTACGGAAAAAACTACCAAAAGCTGAATAATAGAGATTTTTTACCTTGGGATGGCAAAACCACAGTTATTGTTTACTGGGGTATACCACACTTTTTTAAATAGAGATATTTGCGGCTGAACATTGAGGGACACACTCAAACTGCTTTTTTTTTTAAATACCAAAGGCCCAAAACTGGATAGTACAGCAATTTGACCCATTGAACTGCGAAACCACACTGGGATGTCGGGCCTACACAAGACTATTTTCAACAGATATATTTTTGTGTCACAACAGTCAGGAGACACTACTGTTTTTCTTTACGGAAAAAACTACCAAAAGCTGAATAATAGAGATTTTTTACCGTGGGATGGCAAAACCACAGTTATTGTTTACTGGGGTAAACCACACTTTTTTAAATAGAGATATTTGCGGCTGAACAGTGAGCGACACACTCAAACTGCTTTTTTTTTAGATACCAAAGGCCCAAAACTGGATAGTACAGCGATTTGACCCGTGGAACTGCGAAACCACACTGGGATGACGGGCCTACACAAGACTATTTTCAACAGGTATATTTTTGTGTCACAAAAGTCAGGAGACACTACTGTTTTTCTTTACGGAAAAAACTACCAAAAGCTGAATAATAGAGATTTTTTACCGTGGGATGGCAAAACCACAGTTATTGTTTACTGGGGTATACCACACTTTTTTAAATAGAGATATTTGCGGCTGAACAGTGAGCGACACACTCAAACTGCTTTTTTTTTAGATACCAAAGGCCCAAAACTGGATAGTACAGCGATTTGACCCGTGGAACTGCGAAACCACACTGGGATGTCGGGCCTACACAAGACTATTTTCAACAGATATATTTTTGTGTCACAACAGTTAGGAGTCACTACTGTTTTTCTTTACGGAAGAAACTACCAAAAGCTGAATAATAGAGATTTTTTACCGTGGGATGGCAAAACCACAGTTATTGTTTACTGGGGTAAACCACACTTTTTTAAATAGAGATATTTGCGGCTGAACAGTGAGCGACACACTCAAACTGCTCTTATTTTAGATACCAAAGGCCCAAAACTGGATAGTACAGCGATTTGACCCGTGGAACTGCAAAACCACACTGGGATGTCGGGCCTACACAAGACTATTTTCAACAGATATATTTTTGTGTCACAACAGTCAGGAGACACTACTGTTTTTCTTTACGGAAAAAACTACCAAAAGCTGAATAATAGAGATTTTTTACCGTGGGATGGCAAAACCACAGTTATTGTTTACTGGGGTATACCACACTTTTTTAAATAGAGATATTTGCGGCTGAACAGTGAGCGACACACTCAAACTGCTCTTATTTTAGATACCAAAGGCCCAAAACTGGATAGTACAGCGATTTGACCCGTGGAACTGCGAAACCACACTGGGATGACGGGCCTACACAAGACTATTTTCAACAGATATATTTTTGTGTCACAACAGTCAGGAGACACTACTGTTTTTCTTTACGGAAAAAACTACCAAAAGCTGAATAATAGAGATTTTTTACCGTGGGATGGCAAAACCACAGTTATTGTTTACTGGGGTATACCACACTTTTTTAAATAGAGATATTTGCGGCTGAACATTGAGTGACACACTCAAACTGCTTTTTTTTTAGATACCAAAGGCCCAAAACTGGATAGTACAGCGATTTGACCCGTGGAACTGCGAAACCACACTGGGATGTCGGGCCTACACAAGACTATTTTCAACAGATATATTTTTGTGTCACAACAGTCAGGAGACACTACTGTTTTTCTTTACGGAAAAAACTACCAAAAGCTGAATAATAGAGATTTTTTACCGTGGGATGGCAAAATCACAGTTATTGTTTACTGGGGTAAACCACACTTTTTTAAATAGAGATATTTGCGGCTAAACAGTGAGCAACACACTCAAACTGCTTTTTTTTTAGATACCAAAGGCCCAAAACTGGATAGTACAGCGATTTGACCCGTGGAACTGCGAAACCACACTGGGATGTCGGGCCTACACAAGACTATTTTCAACAGATATGTTTTTGTGTCACAACAGTTAGGAGTGACTACTGTTTTTCTTTACGGAAGAAACTACCAAAAGCTGAATAATAGAGATTTTTTACCGTGGGATGGTAAAACCACAGTTATTGTTTACTGGGGTATACCACACTTTTTTAAATAGAGATATTTGCGGCTGAACAGTGAGCGACACACTCAAACTGCTTTTTTTTTAGATACCAAAGGCCCAAAACTGCATAGTACAGCGATTTGACCCGTGGAACTGCAAAACCACACTGGGATGTCGGGCCTACACAAGACTATTTTCAACAGATATATTTTTGTGTCACAACAGTCAGGGGACACTACTGTTTTTCTTTACGGAAAAAACTACCAAAAGCTGAATAATAGAGATTTTTTACCGTGGGATGGCAAAACCACAGTTATTGTTTACTGGGGTATACCACACTTTTTTAAATAGAGATATTTGCGGCTGAACAGTGAGCGACACACTCAAACTGCTTTTTTTTTAGATACCAAAGGCCCAAAACTGGATAGTACAGCGATTTGACCCGTGGAACTGCGAAACCACACTGGGATGTCGGGCCTACACAAGACTATTTTCAACAGATATATTTTTGTGTCACAACAGTTAGGAGTCACTACTGTTTTTCTTTACGGAAAAAACTACCAAAAGCTGAATAATAGAGATTTTTTACCGTGGGATGGCAAAACCACAGTTATTGTTTACTGGGGTAAACCACACTTTTTTAATTAGAGATATTTGCGGCTGAACAGTGAGCGACACACTCAAACTGCTCTTATTTTAGATACCAAAGGCCCAAAACTGGATAGTACAGCGATTTGACCCGTGGAACTGCAAAACCACACTGGGATGTCGGGCCTACACAAGACTATTTTCAACAGATATATTTTTGTGTCACAACAGTCAGGAGACACTACTGTTTTTCTTTACGGAAAAAACTACCAAAAGCTGAATAATAGAGATTTTTTACCGTGGGATGGCAAAACCACAGTTATTGTTTACTGGGGTATACCACACTTTTTTAAATAGAGATATTTGCGGCTGAACAGTGAGCGACACACTCAAACTGCTCTTATTTTAGATACCAAAGGCCCAAAACTGGATAGTACAGCGATTTGACCCGTGGAACTGCGAAACCACACTGGGATGACGGGCCTACACAAGACTATTTTCAACAGATATATTTTTGTGTCACAACAGTCAGGAGACACTACTGTTTTTCTTTACGGAAAAAACTACCAAAAGCTGAATAATAGAGATTTTTTACCGTGGGATGGCAAAACCACAGTTATTGTTTACTGGGGTATACCACACTTTTTTAAATAGAGATATTTGCGGCTGAACATTGAGTGACACACTCAAACTGCTTTTTTTTTAGATACCAAAGGCCCAAAACTGGATAGTACAGCGATTTGACCCGTGGAACTGCGAAACCACACTGGGATGTCGGGCCTACACAAGACTATTTTCAACAGATATATTTTTGTGTCACAACAGTCAGGAGACACTACTGTTTTTCTTTACGGAAAAAACTACCAAAAGCTGAATAATAGGGATTTTTTACCGTGGGATGGCAAAACCACAGTTATTGTTTACTGGGGTAAACCACACTTTTTTAAATAGAGATATTTGCGGCTAAACAGTGAGCAACACACTCAAACTGCTTTTTTTTTAGATACCAAAGGCCCAAAACTGGATAGTACAGCGATTTGACCCGTGGAACTGCGAAACCACACTGGGATGTCGGGCCTACACAAGACTATTTTCAACAGATATGTTTTTGTGTCACAACAGTTAGGAGTGACTACTGTTTTTCTTTACGGAAGAAACTACCAAAAGCTGAATAATAGAGATTTTTTACCGTGGGATGGTAAAACCACAGTTATTGTTTACTGGGGTATACCACACTTTTTTAAATAGAGATATTTGCGGCTGAACAGTGAGCGACACACTCAAACTGCTTTTTTTTTAGATACCAAAGGCCCAAAACTGCATAGTACAGCGATTTGACCCGTGGAACTGCAAAACCACACTGGGATGTCGCGCCTACACAAGACTATTTTCAACAGATATATTTTTGTGTCACAACAGTCAGGGGACACTACTGTTTTTCTTTACGGAAAAAACTACCAAAAGCTGAATAATAGAGATTTTTTACCGTGGGATGGCAAAACCACAGTTATTGTTTACTGGGGTAAACCACACTTTTTTAAATAGAGATATTTGCAGCTGAACAGTGAGCGACACACTCAAACTGCTTTTTTTTTAGACACCAAAGGCCCAAAACTGGATAGTACAGCGATTTGACCCGTGGAACTGCGAAACCACACTGGGATGTCGGGCCTACACAAGACTATTTTCAACAGATATATTTTTGTGTCACAACAGTTAGGAGTCACTACTGTTTTTCTTTACGGAAGAAACTACCAAAAGCTGAATAATAGAGATTTTTTACCGTGGGATGGCAAAACCACAGTTATTGTTTACTGGGGTATACCACACTTTTTTAAATAGAGATATTTGCGGCTGAACAGTGAGCGACACACTCAAACTGCTCTTATTTTAGATACCAAAGGCCCAAAACTGGATAGTACAGCGATTTGACCCGTGGAACTGCGAAACCACGCTGGGATGATGGGCCTACACAAGACTATTTTCAACAGATATATTTTTGTGTCACAACAGTCAGGAGACACTACTGTTTTTCTTTACGGAAAAAACTACCAAAAGCTGAATAATAGAGATTTTTTACCGTGGGATGGCAAAACCACAGTTATTGTTTACTGGGGTTTACCACACTTTTTAAATAGAGATATTTGCGGCTGAACATTGAGTGACACACTCAAACTGCTTTTTTTTAGATACCAAAGGCCCAAAACTGGATTTTACAGCGATTTGACCCGTGGAACTGCGAAACCACACTGGGATGACGGGCCTACACAAGACTATTTTCAACAGATATATTTTTGTGTCACAACAGTGAGGAGACACTACTGTTTTTCTTTACGGAAAAAACTACCAAAAGCTGAATAATAGAGATTTTTTACCTTGGGATGGCAAAACCACAGTTATTGTTTACTGGGGTATACCACACTTTTTTAAATAGAGATATTTGCGGCTGAACATTGAGTGACACACTCAAACTGCTTTTTTTTTAGATACCAAAGGCCCAAAACTGGATAGTACAGCGATTTGACCCATTGAACTGTGAAACCACACTGGGATGTCGGGCCTACACAAGACTATTTTCAACAGATATATTTTTGTGTCACAACAGTCAGGAGACACTACTGTTTTTCTTTACGGAAAAAACTACCAAAAGCTGAATAATAGAGATTTTTTACCATGGGATGGCAAAACCACAGTTATTGTTTACTGGGGTATACCACACTTTTTTAAATAGAGATATTTGCGGCTGAACATTGAGTGACACACTCACACTGCTTTTTTTTAGATACCAAAGGCCCAAAACTGGATTTTACAGCGATTTGACCCATGGAACTGCAAAACCACACTGGGATGTCGGGCCTACACAAGACTATTTTCAACAGATATATTTTTGTGTCACAACAGTCAGGAGACACTACTGTTTTTCTTTACGGAAAAAGCTACCAAAAGCTGAATAATAGAGATTTTTTACCGTGGGATGGCAAAACCACAGTTATTGTTTACTGGGGTATACCACACTTTTTTAAATAGAGATATTTGCGGCTGAACAGTGAGCGACACACTCAAACTGCTTTTTTTTTAGATACCAAAGGCCCAAAACTGGATAGTACAGCGATTTGACCCGTGGAACTGCGAAACCACACTGGGATAACGGGCCTACACAAGACTATTTTCAACAGATATATTTTTGTGTCACAACAGTCAGGAGACACTACTGTTTTTCTTTACGGAAAAAACTACCAAAAGCTGAATAATAGAGATTTTTTACCGTGGGATGGCAAAACCACAGTTATTGTTTACTGGGGTATACCACACTTTTTTAAATAGAGATATTTGCGGCTGAACATTGAGTGACACACTCAAACTGCTTTTTTTTTAGATACCAAAGGCCCAAAACTGGATTTTACAGCGATTTGACCCGTAAAACTGCGAAACCACACTGGGATGACGGGCCTACACAAGACTATTTTCAACAGATATATTTTTGTGTCACAACAGTCAGGAGACACTACTGTTTTTCTTTACGGAAAAAACTACCAAAAGCTGAATAATAGAGATTTTTTACCTTGGGATGGCAAAACCACAGTTATTGTTTACTGGGGTATACCACACTTTTTTAAATAGAGATATTTGCGGCTGAACATTGAGTGACACACTCAAACTGCTTTTTTTTTAGATACCAAAGGCCCAAAACTGGATAGTACAGCGATTTGACCCGTGGAACTGCGAAACCACACTGGGATGTCGGGCCTACACAAGACTATTTTCAACAGATATATTTTTGTGTCACAACTGTCAGGAGACACTACTGTTTTTCTTTACGGAAAAAACTACCAACAGCTGAATAATAGAGATTTTTTACTGTGGGATGGCAAAACCACAGTTATTGTTTACTGGGGTAAACCACACTTTTTTAAATAGAGATATTTGCGGCTGAACAGTGAGCGACACACTCAAACTGCTTTTTTTTTAGATACCAAAGGCCCAAAACTGGATAGTACAGCGATTTGACCCGTGGAACTGCGAAACCACACTGGGATGTCGGGCCTACACAAGACTATTTTCAACTGATATATTTTTGTGTCACAACAGTTAGGAGTCACTACTGTTTTTCTTTACGGAAGAAACTACCAAAAGCTGAATAATAGAGATTTTTTACCGTGGGATGGCAAAACCACAGTTATTGTTTACTGGGGTAAACCACACTTTTTTAAATAGAGATATTTGCGGCTGAACAGTGAGCGACACACTCAAACTGCTCTTATTTTAGATACCAAAGGCCCAAAACTGGATAGTACAGCGATTTGACCCGTGGAACTGCAAAACCACACTGGGATGTCGGGCCTACACAAGACTATTTTCAACAGATATATTTTTGTGTCACAACAGTCAGGAGACACTACTGTTTTTCTTTACGGAAAAAACTACCAAAAGCTGAATAATAGAGATTTTTTACCGTGGGATGGCAAAACCACAGTTATTGTTTACTGGGGTATACCACACTTTTTTAAATAGAGATATTTGCGGCTGAACAGTGAGCGACACACTCAAACTGCTCTTATTTTAGATACCAAAGGCCCAAAACTGGATAGTACAGCGATTTGACCCGTGGAACTGCGAAACCACACTGGGATGACGGGCCTACACAAGACTATTTTCAACAGATATATTTTTGTGTCACAACAGTCAGGAGACACTACTGTTTTTCTTTACGGAAAAAACTACCAAAAGCTGAATAATAGAGATTTTTTACCGTGGGATGGTAAAACCACAGTTATTGTTTACTGGGGTATACCACACTTTTTTAAATAGAGATATTTGCGGCTGAACATTGAGTGACACACTCAAACTGCTTTTTTTTTAGATACCAAAGGCCCAAAACTGGATAGTACAGCGATTTGACCCGTGGAACTGCGAAACCACACTGGGATGTCGGGCCTACACAAGACTATTTTCAACAGATATATTTTTGTGTCACAACAGTCAGGAGACACTACTGTTTTTCTTTACGGAAAAAACTACCAAAAGCTGAATAATAGAGATTTTTTACCGTGGGATGGCAAAACCACAGTTATTGTTTACTGGGGTAAACCACACTTTTTTAAATAGAGATATTTGCGGCTAAACAGTGAGCGACACACTCAAACTGCTTTTTTTTTAGATACCAAAGGCCCAAAACTGGATAGTACAGCGATTTGACCCGTGGAACTGCGAAACCACACTGGGATGTCGGGCCTACACAAGACTATTTTCAACAGATATGTTTTTGTGTCACAACAGTTAGGAGTCACTACTGTTTTTCTTTACGGAAGAAACTACCAAAAGCTGAATAATAGAGATTTTTTACCGTGGGATGGTAAAACCACAGTTATTGTTTACTGGGGTATACCACACTTTTTTAAATAGAGATATTTGCGGCTGAACAGTGAGCGACACACTCAAACTGCTTTTTTTTTAGATACCAAAGGCCCAAACCTGGATAGTACAGCGATTTGACCCATGGAACTGCGAAACCACACTGGGATGTCGGGCCTACACAAGACTATTTTCAACAGATATATTTTTGTGTCACAACAGTCAGGAGACACTACTGTTTTTCTTTACGGAAAAAACTACCAAAACCTGAATAATAGAGATTTTTTACCGTTGGATGGTAATACCACAGTTATTGTTTACTGGGGTATACCACACTTTTTTAAATAGAGATATTTGTGGCTGAACAGTGAGCGACACACTCAAACTGTTTTTTTTTAGATACAAATGGCCCAAAATGGATAATGCAGAGGTTTGAACCATGGAAGTGCAAAACAACACTTCTGTTTCTCTAGCCTACACCAGACTATTTTCAACAGTTATATTTGTGTCTGAAAAATCAGAGACATGCTTTTTTTTGGGGGGGGAGTGGACACACCAAAAGGTTAATATGACGGGTATTTGTACAGTGTGAAGGAGAAAAAAAAATGGAGGATTTAGATGAAAAAAAAAGGATTTTTCCTGGCCCCCGACACCTGGTGCTAAGTCCAGCAATTTCAGCAACAGGAGCACACAGGACTGTAATGCAGCGTTTGCTGGTATAACCACTGTGTCTCCTATACAGCCTGCCTGCCTGGTATCTGGGATGGATATTAGTCCTGAAAAGGACGGTTTGTTTGATCTGGCAGCCTTTACAGACCCTACACTAACTATTTCGCAGTTTATATCTCTCCCTAAATCTGCAGCGCTGTCCCTACACTGTCTAATCCGGAGCGACTGTGTCCAAGATGGCGGCGCCCGGTTTTAAATACTCGAGGTGACGCTGTGCGGCCAGCCAATCACTGTAATGCCCACAACCAACATGGCTGCAGCATTACAGTGACTGCTGGCAATCCCTGCATGTTCATTGGCTCTGTAAAGAGCGCCAAACATGCAGGGCGGCGACCCGAGCTCCCGCCCGAGTAACCCGGAAATGCTCGGTGCTCGCCGAACATCCCGAGTAGCGTGATGCTCGGGCGAGTAGCGAGCAGTGTCAAGCATGTTGGCTCAACACTAATTATAAGCCCTTTTCACCATCCGGCGACTATAGCCACGTGCATAAAATCTTTTCTTTAACTCTCGAGCCTGCTTCTCAAAGTCGATGTCAGTAGAACAAATTCTCCGCAGTCTTAAAAACTGCCCTACCTGTATTAATTGGATCCTATGTCTCGGATGTGCCGACGAGAAGGCTGAAGCATATTCGTGGAGGTTGGTTTACGGAAAATATCCATCTGTATGCAATTGATACCATCCTTCCTCAATGACTCATCCAGAAATTCAATGCGATGCTCATCATACTGGTAGGTGAGATGTATGTTACGGTCGTTATCATTCAACTTGAGCATAAATTCCTGTATTGATGACATTGATCCCTGCTAGATCAGGAGGATGTCGTCGATATACCGCGTCCAAAGGAGGATGCGGCACATCAATGCCTCCAGATCCAGCTGGTAGAGGTCCCTCTCCCACAGGAGAAAGGACCCCTTGAAAACAAAAAAGCTGTGGGTCAATGTGAACTCAAGTAGTTCTAAAATGAGCTCCCTTAGTGGCCCAGGCAAATCAGACATCCCCAAAAAGAATTTAACAGCAGCTAGTCCATCCGTATGTCTAATATTGGTATAAATCGACTCTACGTTTGCAGTGACTAAGATGGTATCGCTCTCAATATAAAAGTCATTGACTTTTCTCAAGAGATCGTTGGTATCCTTTAAGAAAGATGGCAAACAATCAACCAACAATTTTAAATGGGAGTCGATCGATCTTTTGATATGCTCCAAGAAATTCCCCCTTCCAGAGATGATGGGACAACCAGGCGGAATGGTAACATTTTTGTGGATTTTTGTTAACAGATACAGTGTAGGGATTGTTGGTTCAGGTACTAGCAGGGCAGAGGCAAGTTCTTTAGTAATGGTTTCACTGTCAGATGCCCTATTGACAATAGATTTTAATTCAGCCATGTAAGGGATTGTATGTCAGCCTCTTATAGCTGATCTTGTTGTTAAGTTGATGGTACTCCTCTCTCTCATACATAGACTTAAGCCAAATGACAATGTTGCCACCTTTGTCTGCTAGTTTCACCACTATGGTAACTAGAAGGAATATAGTGCGCACATAGGGTCTTATCCGAGATAAAAGGAATATTCGTGAAAGATAATTCATATTCACTCACCAATTAGGGTTGTATAAGACACAATCACTGTACTTAGCATTGGCGGCTGCTGCAAACCCCAAAGCAATGATTCTTTGTTGGGTGAAGAGAATGGGGCATCAGACTGAGCTGCTTGCCTGTCAGAATAATGTACCAGAGGAATCCAAGTCGATGTAATGATGAAATAACTTTATTTCTACGCGTTTCGTGGTGATCACACCAATTCCTCAGGACAGTCTATACTGTATAGACTGCTATCAAAAAAATGTTTCTTAAATATTAAAACCCTTTCAAAAATATGAAAGTCTTTGATTGCCATAAAGGAATCAAAGCCAGCTGCAGGTGAGAATGATAGTCCTTTACTCAGAAGGGAAAGATCAGATTGTGTCAAAACATGATCACTCAAATTAATTACCTTAAAGTAATTCATTTTGGCTTCAGGCGATTGCCGTGCGCCCAAACAGTGGTTTTCCCCCACATATGGGGTATCAGCTTACTCAGGAGAAGTTGCACAACAAACTGCATGGTGCAATTTCCCCTTTTACCCTTATGAAAATGCCGAATTGGAGGCTGAAAAACATTTTTTGTTGGAAAAATGTGAACATTTTATTTTTACAGCTCAATGTTATAAACTTCTGTGAAGCACCTGAGGGTTCAGGGTGCTCACCACACATCTAGATAAGTTCCCTGAGGAGTCTAGTGTCCAAAATGGGGTCACTTGTAGGGGATTTCCACTGTTTAGGCACATCAGGGGCTCTCCGAACGCAACATGGCGTATGCTAATTATTCAAGCAAATTTTACATTCAAAAAGTCAAATGGCGATCCTTCCCTTCCGAACACTGTCGTGCGCCCAAACAGTGGTTTGCCCCCACATATGGGGTATCAGCATGCTCAGGAGAAATTACACAACAAATTTTGGGACTCATTTTTAATGATACCCTTGCAAAAATAAAAAAATTGGGGTCTAAAGTAACATTTTTGTGAAAAAAAATAATTTCTTCCATATTCCAAAAATTCCTATGAAGCACCTGAAGGGTTAATAAACTTCTTGAATGTGGTTTTTAGCACCTTGAGGGGTCAAGTTTTTAGAATAGTGTCACTTTTGGGTATTTTCTGTTATAAAGTCCCCTCAAAGTCACTTCAAATGTGACATGGTCCCTATAAACATGGTTTTGTAAATTTTGTTGTAAAAATGAGAAATTGCTGGTCAATTTTTAACCCTTATAGCTTCCTAACAAAAAAAATTTTTGTTCCAAAATTGTGCTGATGTAAAGTAGACAAGTGGAAAATGTTATTTATTAGCTATTTTGTGTGACATATCTCTCTGATTTAAGGGCATGGAAATTCAAAGTTTGAAAAATGCAAAATTTTCAAAATTTTCGCCAAATTTTCATTTTTTTCAGAAATAAATGCAAGTGATATTGAATAATTTTTACCAATATCATGAAGTACAATATGTCATGAAAAAACAGTCTCAGAATCGGTGGGATCTATTGAAGCATTCCAGAGTTATTACCTCATAAATTGACAGTGGTCAGAATTATAAAAATTGGCCTGGTCATTAATGTGCAAGCCACCCTCAGGGGGTAAAGATGTTAATAGGGTGTTCTCAAGGTCTTATATTGCTTTAGTTAGTTAGACAGCATGAAAATAACCTAGTTTGCAATTGATTAGCTTTTTCTACCTGCTGTCATTCATCTGCAGTTAGAGATTTTATCATTTACATTGTACAGATCATTTCTATGGAGCCTGGCTTCTAGTGCCCCTTAGACTTGTATGGGTGTGTTTGAGCTGAGTCTCGCACCCACTCACAGCATGCTACTATTATTTTCTTATGCCGAATCGGCATGAGAAAAAAAATCACTGATCTGAGCTGCTCCATAGAATAAAACTGGTCCGAGTGCTATGCGATAAAACATTGGAGCAAGCCCTTAAGTATAGAAAATCTTCCAATGCTCATTAACCTCCCTCAAATCGAGAAAGTCCCTTGAATCAAGAATGGCTGGAAGCTATGATGTAGACTCAGAACAAATGACTGAGAGCTGTCTGTGTTATAGCAGAACCAGTTCTGTGCTTTACAGTTATACTAATACCCCAGTTCTCTTCTCCATATCTGTCACTCAAGGAGGGGAGCCCGCTCTGTTCAAAACCAGTAAGAAAGGAGGCTAAAGAGACTTCATTGCTCTGAACTGCTCAAGAGATAACTTGAGAATACCCTTCTAAAGGGTCTAAGAAAAAAAGTCTGCAGTCATGTCAAATCGTTGTCCACTGTTATATTTCGAAAGTCTCATATCGGCAGTTGCTTCTGATAAGATTCTATGTAGTTGGCAGGAGGAGCTCCTCCCTCCTCCTCTCCCATTCCATCTATATAGAATTTTATCAGTAACAACTCTGATCTCAGTAATATTACAATCTGTCTTCACTGAATATAGATTTTAAGATTTTGATTTTGAGAAGAAATGATCAGTATATGGAGGAGAAAAAGCAGGTTTCTCTAATAAGATATTTTACAAAGTTTCTTATTTTCATGTGTACTATTGATTTATGAAATAAAAACTAAAATGATGGTTACTCTTTAACTCCTTCACGACCTTTGACATACCCATATGTCATGGTCTGATAAGGGTTCCCGACCTTTGACGTTTGGGTATGTCATGGCGATGGTGTGGGGCACAGGAGCTGTGTCCGCAGGATAATCGCCAGGTGCTCTGCTTAAGTTTAAGCTGAGATCCGGCTGTTGCTGCCAGCACCGGTGCCCGCACCACCCGGGGCATTTTAAACCCCTAAATACCGCGATTGATATCCCCCTCTCCCTTTTGATTGGCACCCCCCGTGATTTCAGAGCAACCCTAGGCCATCATGATAACTTTTGGGTCAGCCTGTTAGACCATGCCAGGAGAATTTTTCTAAGAAGCTTCAGTCATTGCAGCACTGTAAGGTATAATGCATTGCAGTGCTGGTGCATTGAAATCCATTAAACCAGCGATCATCGTAAAAAAAGTTAAAGTCCCATAGAGGGACTATGTAAAAAAGTAAAAAAAAAGTTTAAAGAAATTGTAAAAATATTTTTTAAATATCACAAGATAAAGAAAAAAACATAAAAACATGATACCAATAAATACACATATTTATGTAAAAAAAAATAAACAAATAAAGTACATGTGACGACACTGTTTATTCTTAATTATGCCAGATTTATTATTCAGTAAGCCCTGGAACATGAGCTATTGTTCATATCAGTCTGAACGTTGACTCATGTAAGTTGAATTGATGTTTCTTGATTTATTGAATGGCTGCTGACCACCTATTGTATCAGTCCTTGCAGCTTATTGTTCTGCTATCTTTGAGGGACAAAGGCGCAGGTTAATTGAACAATCGATGTTTGTTAATTTGGTGAATGCCTGCTGACTACATATTGTATCAGTCCATTCAGCTTGTTGTTCTGCCAACATTGAAGGACAAAATATGCATATTAATTGAACAATGAGAGATGACCTCTTCCCACCCTCCACCAAACCTGTGGATAATGCCTTGAATGACAGTTGTGGGTATGATGCCAAGGCACCATGGCTCCAACCAAAGGAATATAGATTTGATCCACTGCCTATCACTGAACTTACTGAGATGCTTGGAGAACCCAAGTTGGGACAATCAGGTCACCTGGCCACATACCTCAATGGACTGTTAACTTCCTAAGCTTGCCGCTACCTCCTCTCTTTGGGTGCCCACCAAAAGCGGGATGCCACTGGTTGGTGTACTTGGCCCTGGATGCCCTGAAGTCACAGATGTTCTAATTCCCGACGAGTCAGCAGAAGGGTGAGGCTGTCTTTTCCACCATCTTACGTACTTGCTGTAAATGTACTATATGTTATTGATTGTTGGAAATCCAATAAATTATTACCGTAATGTGATGCCCTCACTCTGTGTTGTCTGAGTGGTTTTCTGCCCATGGGGAAGGAGTACAAGCGTTCAGTGGGATGAGCTCTCGTCCATGCACTGTTTCTAAAGAGATCACCCACTGATCCTCGTGACTCCACAATACACATATTTGGTATCACCGCGTCCAGAAAAAATCTGATCTATAAAACGTTCACACTAGTTAACCCCTTCAGTGAACACCATAAAAAAAAGTGTCAACAACTATGATCTTTCATCATACCACCAATCAAAAAGTGGAATAAAACGCGATCAAAAAGTCGAATGGAAATAAAAAGGGTATTGCTGAAAACGTCATCAGAATTTATAGGTCTCAAAATATAGCGATGATATAAAATTTTATAAATGTGGTATCGCTGTAATCACACTGATCCAAAGAATATAGTTGTCTTATCACTTTTACCACACGGTGAATGGCATAACAAAACCTTTAAAAAACAATTCATGAATTGCTGATTTTTGTTCATTCTGGCTCCCAAAAATCTGAATAGAAAGCGATTAAGAAATGTTATGTGCCCGTAAATGGTACCAATAAAAATGTCAACTTGTCCCTTAAAATCATGCTCTCACTTGACTCTGTCGGCAAAAATATAGAAAAATTATAGCTCTCAAAATATTGTGATGAAAAAAGTTTTTTTTTTGTGTAAAAAGCATTATGAATGGGCACTACAATGTACTGGGCACTACAACATACTGGACACGACAATGTATGGGCACTACAATGGCAGATTTGCAATTTTCACTCAGCAACATCCAGTACTGCTTGTTTCTGGAAAACACCCATGGAGTCAAAATCGTCAATACACCTGTTGATAAATTCCCAGAGAAGTGTAATTTCAAAAATTGGATCACTTGAGGGGGGATTCTACTCTTCTGGCATTTAGGGTCTCTGTATATGGAATCCGCAAACTATTCAACGATAATTTGTTCTCGAAGGGTCAAATAGAGCTGTACAGCCACATATGAGGTATTACAATATCCAGCTGAAATTGTGTGACAAATTTTGTTGACAGTTTTACTCATTTCTCCAATTGAAAATGTAAAATCTGGGGCTAAGACAACATTTTCGTGGTAAAAATGTAATTATTTTTTCTTCACAGCCCAATGGTATAAAACTCTGTGACACACCCGTGGTGTCAATATGATCACTGCACTCTTATATGAATTTATTGAGAGGTGTAGTTTTTAACATGGGGACACTTATGGGGGAGTTATGCTTTTCGGGCACCTCAGGGGCTCTTCCAATGGGTCATTGTATCAAGCAACAGCAGCCAAATCTGCACTACAATATGGCACTCTTTCTCTTCGGAGCTTTCCACTGTGCCTAAAAAGTAGTTCCCGATTACATGTAAGGTATTGGTGCACTCAGAACAAATGAAACAACTAACTGCGAGGTCCATTTTCCCTATTAGCCCTTATAAAAATTAAAAACTTGAGGATAAAACAACATTTTAGAGGTAAAAATGTAATTATTCTGTCTTCACCTCCCAATGGTATAAAATTCTGTGAGGCATATGTCAATATGATCACTGCACCCCTAAAGGAATTCATTGAGAAGTGTAGTTTGTAAAATGGGATCACTTTGTGGGGGGTTCTGCTGTTCTGGCACCTCAAAGGTCTCTGCCAATGTGACATGGCACCCTCAAACCATTTCAGCAAAATCTGAATTCCAATATGATGCTCCTTCCCTTCTGAGCTTTGTACTTTGCCTGAAAAGTAGTTCCTGATTACATGTAGGATATTGGAGTACTTATAAGAAATTGTGTAACACATTTTATAATTTATTCTTAGTAATGGGCGAGTACTTAAATGCTTGGGTGCTCGATGCTCGTGTCGAGCAAATTGGAATGCTCGGGTGCTCGATTCGAGCAACGAGCCCAATGTAAGTCTATGGGAAACTTGAGCATTTTTCAGGCGGCTCCCCCCCGGCGGTCTGCAGGGGGCCTAAAAATTGCATAAATCGATGGGAGCAGTGCTCAAATGAAATGGGAACAGCATGGGGAAGACCCCTAGAAGCATTTCTGACTCCCAGATCATTGCTGTCAACAACGCAACAACGTTGTCAGAGATATTACGCCACTTTTACGGACTCACAATAAAACATACAAAAACAAAAACAAAATGGATTTTCCTGGGAAATATGTTAAGGAACATCCTTTCCAGGATAATGACTTGTATATAGGGCAAAATAAATAACCAAAACCAAAAATATTCCTCCACACCTTGGGCTATGTTCACACGTAGCATTTTTGATACGTTTTTTCACTTTTGCATTGCTTTCAACCGTGACAAATGCATTCACCAGGAAATATCATTTTAACATTTTACAACCTTATCTGGCCATGTGGTGTATGACACATCATCAGACACATGCATATAGTGCTGAAAAGACACGGGAACAGCATGGGGAAGACCCGTGAAAGCATCTCTAACTCCAAGGTCACTGCCTAAAAGTGTGCCCATCATAAGTGATCCTTGGCGCATGTGAAGAAGCCTCCCGCCATGCACCTGTCGTTGCAGACTTGCAACAATCACCGTCCATGTCCTTGTCCCAGTGCAGAGTTCAGTTGTCCCTACCCCATTCCTTGGAATGCAAGCGCAAGTATGCAGCCAGCCACCCACCCACAGGCTGCGATACCATACTGCCAAATTTTTGACACCTGCTTGCACTTGAAATGTGGCTTTTTATGCTTGTGAAGGCTGAAGCTTTTCACAACCTCATGCCGGCTGCGGCCGGGTGTCAATACTCAGTCCCCAGCCGCCACAATTTCTCCCGGTATCGTCTCCGCCTTTCACAAGCACGGGTCCCACAACAATACCCGTGCCCTCCCCAGTGCACCTACTGGGAAGGCTCGCCTAACCACAAACACGTGGAGAGGTGAATGTGGCCATGGATGGTACGGAGCAAGTCCACATTAAAAATGCAGCCACAGAGTGTCCGGGAACCTTCCCACACAAGTTTCTTAGCCAGGGCTGCTTCTCAGCAGGGTTCGACGGGCCCACCGGAGAATCCTCGGGTGGGCCCTGGCTTCTCCATCAGGAGAGTTCATGATAGGCGCAAACTTTGCAGCTGCTATGGGGCTCTTGAGTGGGGGAGAAAGGTGGGCCCTCAGAATCAAATCCTTTGGTGGGCCCAATGTTTTTCAGTCTGACACTGTTTCTCAGTGAGAGTTGTATTTCACCACAGCCATATTATTTAGCTCGGACTGGCATAGAGGGAAACCGTATCTAATCTGGGTGTCATTTCTCCCAGGAAGTCCTCTAATGCAGTTTGTTGCAGAAGCAATGGCAGCCCGTCCAACATCAGCTCGCACTTGTCAGTTTGTCTGTGGTGCTTCGACATACAAACATCTTTCTTTGCACCTTTAATTTCATGACTACAGAGTTGGGCAATGGCCTGATCTGCAATGCGGTTTGAGAAATAACATGCATAAGCACATCCAATCTACATTAAAAAATCAGCCATAGAGTGTCCGGGAACCTTCCGATACACTTTTCTTAGCCAGTGCTGCTTCTCGGCAGGGTTGGACGGGCCCACCAGAGAACGGGAGACTCCTCCGGTGAGCCCTGCCTTCTCCTTCAGGAGAGTTCATAGTGCCGAGATGAGGCCATGATGAAGATAGAGGCCACCATCTTCTTAGTTTTCGGTTACTTGGAATGCAAGCGCAAGTATGCAGCCAGCCACCCACCCACCCAAAGGCCACAAAACTAAACTGCCAGATTTCTGGACAACTGCTTGCACTTGAAATGTGGCCTTTTAGGTTCATGGAGGTGGAAGCTGTCCACAACCTCATGGCGGCGGCGCCCGGGTGGAAATAATCAGTCCCCAGCCTCCACTATTTCTCCCGGTATTGTCTCGGCCTTCTACAAGCGCCGGTCCCTGAACATTACTGCTGGTACTTTTCTGTGGGAATCTGCTTGCCTCCTACCAGCCTGGAATATTTCCAATAAACTATGGTACAACGCCATGGTGTTAGCACTGCTCCCAGTACCAGTAGCGAAGCCATTCTCAATTTCCTTCTCAGGAATTTTATTTGGTAGACTGAGTGGCTGCCCAAATACATTAGTTTCTCACAAAGGAGCTGAAGATAGAGTGGCAGTAGGTGCAAGTTTCTTCAGCCTGTTAGATATCAGAGGGTGAACGGCAGCACATTGGATCAGTGGTTAGCACTGAAGCCTTGCAACGCTGGGATCCTGGATTCAAATCCCAGCAAGGACAACATCTGCAAGGATCTTGTATGTTCTCCCCGTGTTTGGGTGGGTCTCCACCTCAGTAAAATAGCAGCCATAGTGTTTCCGGGAACCTTCCCACACACTTTTCTTAGCCAGGACTGCTTCTCAGCAGGGTTGGACGATCCCTCCAAAGAATCCTCTGGTGTGCCTTGGCTTCTACATCAGTAGAGTTCATAATAGCGCTAACTTTGGAGCTGCTATGGGGCTCTTGGGCAGGGGAAAAAAGTGAGCCCTCAGAATAAAATCCTCTGGTGGGCCCAATGTTTTTCAATCTGAAACAGCTTCTCAGTGGGAGTTGTAATTCACCACAGCCATAACATAGTAACATAGTTTTTAAGGTTGAAGGAAGACTAAGTCCATCTAGTTCAACCCATAGCCTAACATGTTGATCCAGAGGAAGGCAAAAAACCCCATGTAGCAAACACTAAGCTCCACATTGGGGAAAAAAATTCCTTGCCGACTCCATACGACAATCAGACTAGTTCCCTGGATCAACGCCCTATCAAGGAATCTAGTATATATAACCTGTAATATTATACTTTTCAAGAAAGGCATCCATGCCCTTCTTAAATTTTAATAGTGAATCACTCATTACAACATCATGTGGCAGAGAGTTCCATAGTCTCACTGCTCTTACAGTAAAGAATCCCCGTCTGTGATTATGATTAAACCTTCATTCCTCCAGACGTAGAAGATGCCACCCATCTCTGGCCTCAGAGTAAAAAGATCAGTAGAAAGGTCTTTGTACTGTCCCCTCATATACTTGTACATAGTAATAAGATCACCCCTAAGCCTTCTTTTCTCCACAGTAAATAACCCCAAGTGTAATAACCTGTCTTGGTATTGCAGACCCCCCAGTCCTCTAATAACCTTGGTCGCTCTTCTCTGCACCCTCTCTAGTTCAGCTATGTCTTTCTTATACACCGGAGACCAAAGCTGTACACAGTATTCTAAGTGTGGTCGCACTAATGACTTGTATAGAGGTAAATTTATGTTCTCCTCATAAGCATCTTTTAATTCATCCCATTATTTTATTTGCCTTTGCAGCAGCTGCCTGACACTGGCCACTAAACGTGAGCTTGTCGTCCACCAATACACCCAGGTCTTTTTCAGTGACAGTTTTGCCCACTGTTTTACAATTAAGCATATAATTATACATTCTATTTCCTCTGTCCAAGTGCATTACCTTACATTTATCCCCATTAAAGCTCATTTGCCATTTATCAGCCCAAGCTTCTACTTTACATAGATCCTCCTGTAATATAAAATTGTCCTCCTCTGTATTGATTACCCTGCAGAGTTTAGTGTCATCTGCAAATATTGAAATATTACTCTGTATGCCCCCTACAAGGTCATTAATAAATATGTTAAAAAGAAGGGGGCCCAATACTGACCCCTGTGGTACCCGACTGTTAACTGAGACCCAGTCTGTGTGTTTTCCATTAATAACCACCCTTTGTTTCCTTTCACTGAGCCAATTCTTAACCCACATACATATATTTTTCCCTATCCCCATTGTTCTCATTTTATGTATCATCCTTTTGTGTGGAACCGTATCAAAAGCTTTTGAAAAGTCCATATACACGACATCCACTTCATTTCCTTGATCCAGTCCAGAACTTGCCTCCTCATAAAAACTGATCAGATTAGTTTGACAGGAACGGTCCCTCGTAAACCCATGTTAATATTGGGTCATGAGGTTATTTTTCTTCAGATACTCTATTATAGCATCTCTTAGGAAACCCTCCAGGATTTTACCCACAGTAGAGGTTAAGCTTACTGGCCTATAATTTCCAAGTTCAGTTTTTGTCCCCTTTTTGAATATTGGCACCACATTTGCTATACGCCAGTCGTGTGGTACTGACCCTGTTATTATGGAATGTTTAAAGATTAAAAATAATGGTCTATCTATGATGTTACTTAATTCCTGCAGTACTCGTGGGTGTATCCCATCCGGGCCCGGGGATTTGTCAACTTTAGCGATTTTTAGACGCCGCCATACTTCTTGCTGGGTTAAGCAAGTGACATTTAATGGAGAATTTTGGTTATCACTAATCATGTTTTCTATCATGCGATTTTCTTGTGTAAATACGGTTGAAAAAAAATAATTTAGCGTATTGGCTTTTTCCTCATCCTCATCCACCATTTCACCCAGACTATTTTTAAGGGGGCCAACACTATTCTTTAGCTCGGTGAAAGGACTGGCATAGAGGAAAACCGTATCTACTCCGGCTGTCATTTCTAGTGTTGAGCCACCCCCGTAGTGTTCGAGTTCGGTTCGGTTCGTCGAACACCCGTGTGTTCGCCGAACTGTTCGTCGAACTGTTCGACGAACACCTTCGAACACCGTTAAAACCAATGGCAGGCAAACAAAATCACATAGAAACACATAGAAAACACTTTCAAAGGTGTCCAAAAGCTGACAAACTGCTCAGAAGACATAACTAACACATGGAAAAGTGACAAGTACATATAGTCATGCGAAAATAAAAGAGGTGGAGGAGTAAAAGGAGGGGGAGACACAGATATAGGCATGTCATGCCCTTCTAAAATCCAAAAAGTGAGAAGCCGACACGGCTAGTCCGCTCCTGCCCGTGCCACCTCCGTGTCGCCGGGTTTGTGCCAGAGCCGCGGTGAACCCTGATGGCCAGCCCCCCTCTCCCAATACTGGTGCCTGTCCGCTGGTGGGTCGAGCGAGCCCCCCTGTGGTGGAGGCAGCTCTAAGCTTTTTAATTAAAATTGTCTCTCTAATTTGAATGAATACACTTTAAATCCATTTACAAGGATCTATTGGAGGGCAAGTCTCATGCCAGCAGCCGCGTAATTCCAGCTCCAGTAGCGTCCACTAAAGCTGCTGCAGTTAAAAAGCTTTTATAAGGATCGAGCTCGGCTGTCCACCGCAAGGCATCCTACTGCCAGTCCAGCCCCTATGCCTTGGGGTGCCTCCTGATGCTCTTCACTGAGTATCCCGTGGTCCCGAAGCATTTCCTTTGAAAAAATGAGGGCTTGGTTGCTACAGAGGTATTGCACCTCACCCAGAGGTGTGATATCTCACTCTCAGGTAAGGATGTAGTGTGGATCAGGACCCGACACCTGCATGCATTACACCACATTGCCGTGGGGCAGGGCGACCAATATGCCCCTGAGATGGGCACGACAGTCCCTGTCCCTGGCTGGAGTGGGGGGAGGGAACACTGAGCAAGGGGAACCCTGTAGTGCAGGAGCAGGGAGGAAGCAGTTCCTGGGTGCATTGAGAAGGGAGTATAAAAGGTGGGCACCATCTTAGTTCAGTGCAGAGAAGTCTGAGCAGAAGTGGCAGGGAGCAGGGGCTCTGCATGAGCTCTGCTCCGGAGGCGGGCCTAGTAACAGAGGCCCAGGCCTGGAAGAGGGAGAAGGAAGGAGGAAGGAAGAGGAGCGGAGAAGGCTCCAGGAACGAGGAACGAAGGGATCTCAGGGGTGCGGACGGGCGAGTCGCCACCGCATGCCAGAATCCACCTGCGTGGAGGGGTCAGGCCAAAGGGGGAGACCGGTCCCCGAAACTAGTGGAGGCAGGAAACGACCCTCAGCTAGAAACAGGAGGCTGTGACATTTTATGTGGCGCAGCCCCTCGCTACACCCGCTAGGAAGGCACCACATAGGGTCAGGGAAACTGGCGCCAAGTTTACCAAGAGGAGGCCCGAGGCAGCCGGACAGAAGGGTTGGTAAGAAAGGCCAGACAAAGGACACACAAAGGGGGTCCTGTGAAGCGCTCCAAAGTTATCTGGGAGTTGTCTGAGCCCCTCACCTGGTGAGCACAGTACGACGTGGGCAGCCGTTACCAGCAGACGTGGTCTGGATAATAAGAACTGTGAGTAAAGGCCCTGGACTGCATCACTGACTCCGTGTCATTACTGCTGCTGCCCTGCACCATCACCCCCATCCTCCGCATACACTGCCCTGAGGCTATACTCCTCCCGTGGGGAGTTATGCTACGCTCTGCTGCACCCACAACACCAGCCTCAGCGGTCTGCCCTGGAGCAGCGGTTCACTCTGACCGCAATCCACGGGTGGCGTAGTCGGACATTTAAACATCAAAACCACATAAATAGTTCCGCCACTGGTTTGACCGCCCTGAGCCACGGAACCGGGTTGCCGCCACGGAGACTACAACCACCAGCATCCACCAAAAAGGGTCCGGCTCCGGGTGTCCCAAGGCCCAGGGGGCGCGTCAGAACATTTTCATCACCTTTCACAATCACCAATGGGACAAGGCAGGGATGTTCTCTGTCCCCTCTCTTATACATCCTAGTGACGGAGCACCTGCTCTCATCAATTCGCCATAACCCCAATATTAGGTGGATTGAGGTGGGAGGCACCGAGTACAAGTGCTCTCTATTTGCTGATGATGTCCTTGTATATATCACTCAATCACATATATCCATCCATGCTGTTATGGCTGAAATAGATCACTTTGTTACATGGTCAAATTTTAAAATCAATGCACCGAAGTCTGAGGCCCTCGATGTCTCCCTCCCCAAATCCATATAGGATTCCATCCAGTCCAACTTTCCCTTTGCCTGGCCCTCACAGGGTATCAAATACTTAGGAATTCCTATTCATAGAGACCTCTCCCATCTATGTTATCTTAATTTTGGGCCCTTTATTGAACAACTCCATACAGACCACGGTTGGCAAGTTAGAACTGTAAGATTCACTACGTGAACCACTGGTGTTTTGTGGAAAAGCACATGTACACTGTGTTCCAAATTATTATGCAAAAAGTGTTTAGGAGTGATAAGGGAAGAATTTGTTTGTTTGTCAGTTAAACGCATTGATGGTGATGTGTGTCAGGGCTCTTTATATCACTGTAAGCAATTGCAGCCACCAGTGCTAATTAGTTTGTCAGGTGTGTCCAATGAAAGGCAAGACTACTTAAGAAGGCTCTCTCACATTATTCAGCAGCCTACATTTTCTGCCAAAATGGGAAAGAAAAAGGATGTGTCGGCTGCTGAGAAGCAACAAATTGTGGAGTGTTTAGGTCAAGGCATGACTACAATCAACATTGTGCGATGATCAGGATGAAGTGTCTTGGCAATCAAGAAGTATGTAGCTGATTCACAGTACACACGTGTGCGTGCTGATAAGGGCAAATTGAGGACTCTTTCCTACAGGCAATTACGTCAGGTTGAAAGAGCAGCGGCAAAAAAGCCTTGTCATAGCAGCAGACAAGTTTTTGAAGCTGCTTGTGCCTCCAACGTCCCCCGAACAACAAGATGCAGGGTCCTTCAGAGGTTTGCAGCTGTGCATACGCCATCCTGTCGACCTCCGCTATCCACTTCACACAAGCAGAAATGGCTCCAGTGGGCCAAACATTACATGAAGACTGATTTCAAAACTGTTTTGTTCACGGATGAGTGCCGTGCAGCACTCGATGGTCCAGATGGATGGAGTGGAGGATGGCTGGTTGATGGACACCCCACGCAAACACGGCTACAGCGCCAACAAGGAGGAGGTGGAGTAATGTTTTGGGCTGGAATCATGGGGAGAGAGATTGTCGGCCCCTTTAGGATCCCTGAAGGCGCTAAAGATGAACTCCATAATGTATGTGGATTTTCTCAAACAGCACTTCCTGCCATGGTTCAAGAAGAAGAACCGTGTATTTCACAGCAAGATCATTTTTCTGCATGATAATGCACCATCTCATGCTGCACATAAAACATCTGCATCTCTGGCTGATATGGGCATAAAAGGGGACAAACTTATGGTGTGACCCCCATGCTCCCCTGACCTCTACCCCATTCAGAACCTTTGGAGCATCATTAAAAGGAGTGTCTATGATGGCGGGAGGCAGTTCACATCTAAGCAACAGCTCTGGGAGGGTATTCTGTCCTCATGCAAAACAATTGAAGCAGAAACCATCCAAAACCTGACAAATTCAATGGACGAGAGAGTTCAGAAGCTCCTTTCGAACAAGGGGTCCTATGTGAAAATGTAACATCACCTAGAATAAAGTTTTG
Organism: Phyllobates terribilis; assembly: GCF_046119375.1. Taxonomy (NCBI): domain Eukaryota; kingdom Metazoa; phylum Chordata; class Amphibia; order Anura; family Dendrobatidae; genus Phyllobates; species Phyllobates terribilis. Next base: position 524,403,606 of record NW_027362763.1, on the reverse strand, counting down.
AGTTGAAAACTGTTTGATTTCAGTTTCTAACAACCTGCTAATGCTTATAATTTCAAAAATGACCATTTTTTTGGTCTTTATTAAAATGAAAAGGTTGATCGAAAAGTTTGGGGGATCTAAGAGTGTGGCAACCCAGTAGTCATGATTACTTCGAATTCTGACAATATGAGGGTCATGCTGCAGGTAGTGCAGCAAGAAAGCACTTATGTGTCTTGCGCATCTCGGAGCCTCAAAATTATTTTCCGGGCTAGATGCAGCTAAAAATTATTTTTAATTTTAAATCTGGTGGAGCTTATTATAGATGGCCTAATAGGATCAGTGCTGCACACTGCTACAAAGCCCAAATTATTTTCCAGTCAAGATACAGATAAACATGATTAGTAATTTGAAAGCTTAAAACGGTTGGTAGGGTGATTTTAAACAATCATCAAGCTTTTACTCTCCCCAGGATGACACAGGGGTAGAAAAGTCATTTCGGATCCATGATTTGTTCATCTTTATGAACGTGAGTCTGTCTACATTATCAGTGGAGAGCCGCGTGCGCTTATCTGTCAGCACACCACCAGCAGCGCTGAACACACGTTCAGACAGAACGCTGGCTGCGGGGCATGACAAGATCTCCAAGGCGTAAGTGGCTAGCTCCGGCCATTTATCCAGATTGGAAGCCCAAAAAGAGCAAGGGTCCAGTGACACAGTCGTGGCTTCAATGTTTACTTGGAGATACTCCTGTACCATCGTCTCTAGGCGTTGACTATGTGTCAGACTTCTTGTCTCCTGTGGCCTTGCAAAGGATGGGCTAAAAAAGTGGTGAAATGATTCCGCAAAATTGATGTTACCACCAGATACTGTGGTTCTGTTACGGTTTGAGTGCTGAACACTTGACGGTCCCACGGTTGGCAAGTTGGAACTGTGAGATTCACTACGTGCACCACTGGTATTTTGTGGAAAAGCACATGTAAGATTCTGCAACAGTCTCTGCTGATACTCCTGCATGCATGCATCCCTTTCTATGGCAGGAATAATTTCTGCAAATTTACTTTTGTACCGGGGATCTAACAGTGTGGCAACCCAGTAGTCAGGATTATTTCTAATTCTCACAATTCGAGGGTCATGTTGCAGGTAGTGCAGCAAGAAGGCACTCATGTGTGTTGCGCATCCAGGAGCACCAAGTCCCTGTTGTGTTGGTGGCGAGGTAACAATCATGCTTCCTTCCTCTGTCCTCTCCCCCCAACCTCGCACAACAGAAATGTGATCAAGGTCTCCCTCATCTGATGAGTCTTCCATCAGTTCGTCCTCCACTTCTTCCTGGGCTCCTGCACCTTCCTCACTAGTTTGGCTGCTACCATGCGCCCTGGTAAAATCATCTCCCCCACCCTCACATGCCTGCCGCCTTGGTGCTGCCGACCGTCTGGACCTTGCAGATGTTAGCCCTTCCGCATACAACTCCTCCTCCTCTACTTCCTCCACCTCCTCTTGTGCCACCACCTGACTCCGAATTCTGTTTAACATGTGCTCCAGCATGTAAATCACCGGAATAGTCATGCTGATAATGGCATCGTCAGCACTAAACATCTTCGTCGCCATTTCAAAACTGTGCAGAAGGGTGCATAGGTCCCTGATCTGAGACCACTCCTCCAGCGTGATTTGCCCCACCTCTGAATCTCGTTGGCCCAGGCTATACGTCAGAACGTATTGCACCAGGGCTTGTCGGTGCTGCCACAGTCGCTGCAACATGTGCAGAGTTGAATTCCACCGGGTAGGCACATCGCATTTTAGCCGGTGAAGTGGCAGGCCCAACGACTTCTGTAGAGATGTAAGTCGCTGAGCTGCGGGATGCGAACGGCGGAAGTGAGCACACAGCGACCGTGCCCTCTGCAGAAGGCCATCTAGTCTGGGATAGTGGGCTAAAAATTGCTGGGCAACCAGGTTCAACACGTGAGCCATACAAGGCACGTGTGTGACATTGCCCCGGCGAAGGGCCGCACCCAGGTTTGCAGCATTGTCGCACACGGCCTTCCCTGGTTTCAGGTCCAGTGGAGACAACCATTCATGAAATTGGTTCTCCAGAGCTGACCACAACTCCTCAGCTGTGTGACTCACATTTCCCAGACATTTCAATGTAAAAACCGCCTGATGACGTTGAGCCCTACTGCCAGCATAGTAAGGAGGTGTGCAGGATCCCTTCTGCGCAGTTAGAAAGCTTGTGGCATGACCAGACAGGCTTTGGGTGCAGGTGGAAGACCGAGAGGAGGTTGAGGAGGCAGAAGCAGTGGAGGAACTTTGACATAAAGAGGATTGACGCACAACTCGTGGGGACGGCAAGACTTGGACAGCAGCCCCTTGTCCTGCTGTCACCATAGTTACCCAGTGCCCAGTCAGCGACATGTAACGCCCCTGTCCATGCCTACTCGTCCAAGTGTCTGTGGTGAAATGCACCCTGTCACACACAGAGTTTCTCAAAGAAGCGGTGATGTTGTGTGCGACATGCTGGTGGAGCGCAGGCACACCTTTCTTTGAGAAGTAGTGCCGACTGGGCATCTGGTACTGGGGCACTGCGACGGACATAAGGTCTCGAAAATCCTCTGTGTCCACCAGGCGGAAAGGCAGCATTTCTGTAGCCAAGAGCTTGCAGATGGTGAAATTCAACCTCTTAGCTTTCTCATGGCTAGGAGGAAATGGTCTTTTACTTGTCCACATCTGAGGGACCGAGGGCTGGCTATTGTGCTTAGACGGGGTTGATAAGGGTGTCCCCGGCAAACTGCCGGTCTGTGAGGAAGATGCAGGCGGACATGTTAGGTTGCCTTGATCCAAAGGTGGTGCTATCGATGTCGGACAGCGCTCAAGACCAGCTGGTGTTACCACCTCCAAAGAAAATGATGACCTGCCAATCACGCTGGCTGTTGCGGGTAAAGAGGTGGCAGGTCTGCGCCCCAAAACAGGTGTGACTGCTGTCCCCCCAGTCACAGAGGATGAAGAGGCCGCGGATGCACAAGATATGGCAGACGGTGGTTGGCCCGGCCGGCTAGGCCGCATTGTAGCACACTGAGCTTCCCACTGCAACTTATGCTTCATGTCCATGTGCCGGTTCATGCATGAAGTACTCAAACTATGTATTTTTTGGCCTCTACTTAGCTTTTGCTGACAAATGTTACAGATAACACGAGTTGGGTCATCTTTATCGATCTGAAAAAATGCCCAGGCTATGCAAGGCTTAGCACCCATGCGACCTGAAGAGCCACCACGACTTGTGGTGAGAGGCAGAGTTGTGTTTGAGGATGCAGTTGTTGACGTGCTTCCAGTACTACGTCTCTGTCCAGGAAGGCGCAACCTGACCTCGTCGTCACTAGCATCTTCCTCCACCTCCTCTGCTGACCTCATCTCTTGGCTGACTGTGGGTTGACAGTAAGTGGGATCTCCGACCTCATCATCATCACCCTGTGCGTTATCACACCCGTCGTCCTCAGAGCCAACCTGTTCCTGCCCTGACAAAAAACTAAAGTTGTCGCTCCAATCAGGTATTTGAGTCTTATCATCGTCTTCCTCATTGTCTCCACCAACAGGAGTTACAGTTTGGGAATGAGGGTCTACATTATGGTCAGAACCTTCTGCGTCTGGTCCTGGATCCGACTCATAAAGATTCTGGGCATCAGTGCAGATCATTTCATCGTCTGGATTCACAGAAGCGCTGGAGTCGACCTCTGATTCCCAGGCTATAGTATGAGTAAACAGCTCTGCAGACTCAACCATCTGTTCTACCTCATACTCAGACGGGCAGCTGGAGATTTGGGAGCTGTGAGGAAGCAAGTGCGATTTGGGTGACACCTTTGAGGACTGGAGTATTTGTGATGTTGAAGTTGATGTGGAGGAGAGCCCACTTAAAGGAGCACTTGATATCCGTTGAAGCACCTGCTGTTTTTGTGCCTCATCTGGAATTTGTAGCGATTGGCGTGGCCGTAAGAAAGGGATCTTATCACATTGTCCGCTAAAAGAAGTAGACATTTTAGTTTGGCTGGAAGATGGTCTTTCTTCTGCACCTACCCCACGGACACAACCTTTTTTCCCCTTCCCAACACGCCTATTCCCCTTTCCACCAGCAGCAGGCCTTTTTCCACTCATTTTGGTGGTTAACTAATTCACAACTCTGGAGTTGTTTGCACAAAAAAACAATGGATGGTAACCGAGCAGAGCTGAGTGGCCAAACTGTGGTATTAGGCCAAAACTATTGGCTGGGTTAGATGCAGAAAAAAAATATTTTTAATTTGCAACCTCATGGAGTTCAGTATAGATGGACTAATAGACCAAGTCCCACACACTGCTAGAAGCCCAAATATTTTTTCAGAGCTAGATGCAGAAAAAAATTATTTTTAATTTGCAACCTGATGGAGGTCAGTATAGATGGACTAATAGACCAAGTCCCACACACCGCTAGAAGCCCAAATATTTTTTCAGAGCTAGATGCAGAAAAAAATTATATTCAATTTGCAACCTGCTGGAGGTCAGTATAGAAGGACTAAAAGAACAAGTCCCACACACTGCTAGAAGCCCAAATATTTTTTCAGAGCTAAATGAAGAAAAAAATTATTTTTAATTTGCAACCTGATGGAGGTCAGTATAGATGGACTAATAGACCAAGTCCCACACACTGCTAGAAGCCCAAATATTTTTTCAGAGCTAGATGCAGAAAAAAAATATTTTTAATTTGCAACCTGATGGAGGTCAGTATAGATGGACTAATAGAACAAGTCCCACACGCTGCTAGAAGCCCAAATATTTTTTCAGAGATAAATGAAGAAAAAAATTATTTTTAATTTGCAACCTGATGGAGGTCAGTATAGATAGACTAATAGACCAAGTCCCACACACTGCTAGAAGCCCAAATATTTTTTCAGAGCTAGATGCAGAAAAAAAATATTTTTAATTTGCAACCTGATGGAGGTCAGTATAGATGGATTAATAGACCAAGTCCCACACACCGCTAGAAGCCCAAATATTTTTTCAGAGCTAGATGCAGAAAAAAATTATATTCAATTTGCAACCTGCTGGAGGTCAGTATAGAAGGACTAATAGAACAAGTCCCACACACTGCTAGAAGCCCAAATATTTTTTCAGAGCTAAATGAAGAAAAAAATTATTTTTAATTTGCAACCTGATGGAGGTCAGTATAGATGGACTAATAGACCAAGTCCCACACACTGCTAGAAGCCCAAATATTTTTTCAGCGCTAGATGCAGAAAAAAATTATATTCAGTTTGCAACCTGATGGAGGTCAGTATAGATGGACTAATAGAATGATGCTATGCCCAAAAGACTTTACTTCACTAGGTGCAGTAAAAAAATTGGTATTCTATACACAGGTGGTATATCTTGCAACACAGATAGGCTACTCCACTGACTAACACACTCTGCAATAGGCCAAAAAGGATTAGCTTTGCTAGATTCAGCCAAATGCTGTGAAAAAAACTTGCACAGCACTGGCACAGACCTGCCTGGCAAAAACTGATAGGAACTGATGTAACCTAGTCCTGAAAAGGACTCCAATTACAATTAGTCTTTACTCCCACAATCTATCTATTTAAGAGCACAGACCTGCTTGATAAAAGTCGTAGGAAATGCTGTAACCTAGTCCTTAAAAGGACTGCAATCACAACTATTCCCTACTCCCAAGCTATCTGTATATTTGTGCGAAAATTGGCTTGAAATTAACAAGGTATAGCGCACACAGCAACAGCGGTGCCGTCTAACACGCAGCTGCAGCAGTGAGAAAATGGTGGCGACGGAGAAAATGGCTTGGTCTTATAGGGCAAGGACATGTGACATACACTGCCAATCACACATGCCCTTGCTTGTGTGAAAAAAAGCACTTCGCTCCGTGTGTGCGCTGCTGATAGGCTGACAGATTGCACCTCCCCACTGCAAATGCGGGAAAGAGAAAAAAAAATGGAGATCTTCATTGTTCCTGCAGAGATCCATCCCCTGCCCCTCCCCCCGCCCCGCTGTACACTCAAACTGCGTATTAACATTAATTTTCATCATTACTGAGAAAAAATCCAGTTATGATTTTGGTGCACGAACAGTTATCGAACATAACCTCGAACAGCCGAATTTTTCTCAAATTGTTCGTGTTCGCCGACCGGCTCGAACACCACCCAAAACAGCTCGAATTTGAGATTGGCGAACAGTTCGAGTAGAACAATGCTCATCTCTACACATGACCATGCCTGGCTGTATGTTCAGCGTTGAGAGACACAGATCAGGCTGCTGTGTTACAGCTTTCAACAACTCTGCAGCGCTGGGCGGTTTGTCACCTAAGCATTAAGCATGTTATCTTCAGCACAGCCTGTTGTCACTTGACCAAGGCAGTGCTGCAGTTCTTTCAGCTTGTGACTGATGTGGTCATTTCGGAAATGGAGGAGGAGGTGCAGGAACTGAACAATGTGATTACATTAAGGTTACATCGGCGACTCTGTTCTTTATACTAAAGGAAGATCCTACTGTTTTGTTTTTTTTTTACGTTATTTTTTAAGACAAATGCATTCACTGGGAAATGTAATTTTAACATTTTACAACCTTATCTGGCCATGTGGTGTGTGACATATTATCTGACACGTCATGTTTTATTTATGATGGAGGGACTCTGAAAGTCGCAAAGCCTATTTTTATAGGAACATCAGGCGGCCCTTACTATTCTTAAAAGGCCAGCAGTCGGCCCTCCCTATTGTTAGAGAGCCATCAGCCGGCTATGCTTTGTTGTTGCCATTATTAACGAGTGGGTCTCCTATACTGTTATTGCGTATGCAATGACTGCAAGGGCTGCCAAAAATTTGGAAGCAACCCAATACCCCTTTGACGAGACTTATAGGAGGGTCTCAGTAAAAAAAATGTTCCCATTATAAAGGAGCGGGTCTCCTATAGTGGTAATGCCCATGCTGTGACTGCAAGGGCTGCCAAAATTTGGGAAAAACCCCACTAAGAATTTAAAGACACACAGAGCAGGGCCACAGTAATGACATGCTTCCATTACAAAGAAGCGGGTGTGCTATACAGTTATAGGGTATGCAGTGAGTCCAACGGCTGACAAAATTTAGGAAAAACCCCACTAACAATTTAAAAACACATAGAGCAGAGCCACAGTAATGAAATGTTTCCATTACAAAGGAGCGGGTGTGCTATACAGTTATAGGGTATACAGTGAGTCCAACGGCTGACAAAATTGGGGAAAAACCCGACTAAGAATTTAAAGACACATAGAGCAGGGCCACAGTAATGACATGTTTCCATTATAAAGGAGCGGGTGTGCTATACAGTTATAGGGTATGCCGTGAGTCCAATGGCTGACAAAACTAAGGAAAAACCCCACTTAGAATTTAAAGACACGTAGAGAAGTGCCACAGTAATGACAAATTCCCATTAGAAAGGAGAGGGTCTCCCATACTGTTTGCCTATGCAGTGAAGCAATGGCTGCCAATAATTTGGAGGAACTCCAATGCCCCTTGGAAGAGACATAGAGGGACTCATGAAAAAATGTTCCCATTATTAGGAAGTGGGTCTCCCATAGTGTTGGCCTATGCAGTGAATGCAAGGGCTTCCAAAAATTGGGAGGCTCTCCAATGTCCCTTCAAAGAGATGTGGAGGATCGCCTCTTAAAAAAATGTTCCCATTACAAAGGAGCGGGTCTCCTATACTTGTAATGCCCATGCACTAAGTGTATGGGCTGACAAGCATTTACTCCTAGTGGGTATACATGAACATACTGTATAAAAAATTTTTTTTACGAGCATCATAAAAACCCTTTAAAAAAATTATGTGGGTGTTGCATCACGGACCACGGTCACCCTGGTGATATGGTGGTGGAGGATGAGGAGATGGAGGAGGACAAGAGCAAATAGCCAAAATCAGGAAGCGTATACCCATGTGTGGGTGTGAAAAGGTGCATTGGAATACACCTCCCAAAAAAGACACTGGATTTGAGTTTATGATACGCTGCTATCATTCGGTGTTATTGAGAAGTCTGGCCCAATCAAGCCCTTGTTCATTTTTATAAGAGTCAGCCTGTCAGCATTTTCAGTTGACCAGTGAATGCACTTATCAGTTATCCACGAGTGGCACTAAAAACCCGCTCTGATGAAACGCTAGCGGCAGGGCAGGCCAGGACCTCCAAGGCATAGAGAGCCAGTTCAGTCCACGTATACACCTTGGATACCCAATAATTATAAGGCACAGAGGAATCACGGAGGATGCTGGTACGGTCGTCAAGGTACTCCCTCAGCATCTTCCCAAACTTTGCACTCCTTGTGAGAGTGCCTCACGCCTCAGGGCCTGTGCGATGGGAGGGGCTGAGAAAATTCTCCCAGAACTTTGACAGTGTTCCCCTGCCTTTGCTGGATTGGAGTTGTGTCTCTCTCGCCTGTAGTCCTTGGTTGTCCAATGAACTATAACCTCTGCCGCCAGCATTTTCAGATGGGAATTTTTTAATAGTTCCGCAACAAGGGCCTTCTGGTACTGCCCCATTTTCTTAGACATGTCCCCCTCAGGAATAAGATATATAAAGTTCTCCTTGTAGCGTGGGTCTAGAAATGTCACCAACCAGTAATGACTGTCACCCAAAATTTTGAGAACGCGAGGGTCATGAGAAAGGTAGCGTAATATAAACTCAGCCATGCATGCCAGACTGCTAACAGGCAAGATTTCCGTGTCCTCACCAAGAGGACGAGTGACCATGCTCTCCTCCTCCTATCTGTCGTCAGGCCATCTACGCTGAACAGACGGTATGACAATTGTGCAGGTAGTACCATCTGTAGCGCATGAAACTAGCACCTGCTCTTCTTCCTCCTCCTCCTCCTCTTCCTCATTGTCACCCAATCCACATTGGGCTGTGTGTAATCACCCTGTATGGTTCCATGCTCCAGCTCATCATGCTCCACCTGCAATGCATCCACTTTGATTGTGAGCAGAGAGCGTTTCAGAAGACAGAGAAGCGAGATGGTGATGCTAATTATGGAGTTCTCAAAGTTTTGGAGGATGGTACATATGTCTAACATCCATGTCCACTCCTGAGGTCTTATGTGTGGAGTCTGAACTGTATACCGACGGCCTTGTTGATGCTGGTATTTAACAACTGCCCTCTTCTGCTCACAAAACCTTCCCAACATCTGCAGTGTAGAGTTCCAGCACGTGGGGACATCACACACCAGTCGGTGAGCCGGAAGCTGCAAACGCTGCTGAAACACGGCAAGGGCGGCGAAAGCTGTAGAGGACTTTCTAAAATGGGCACACAGGCGGCGTACTTTAAAATGCAGATCCGGCAGCTCTGGGTAGGATTTGAGAAATCACTGAACCACGAGGTTAAGCACATGGGCCAGGCATGGTACGTGTGTGAGCTCGCCTCGCCTCACAGCCGCCACCAGGTTCCGGCCATTGTCACACACAACCATGCCTGGCTGTAGGTTCAGCGATGTGAGCCACAGATCTGCCTGCTCTTTCAGAGCTGTCCACAACTCTTCAGCATTGTGCTGTTTGTCAGTTAAGCATATTAGCTTCAACACAGCCTGTTGCCACTTGGCCAAGGCAGTGCTGCAGTGCTTCCAGCTTGTGACTGATGTGGTCATTTTGGAGATGGAGGCTGAAGAGGAGGAGGAGGATGAGGTGCAGGAGCTGTAGACTATGGAGGCAACCCTGATTGAACTAGGGCCTGCAATCCTTGGCGTCGGGAGGACGTATTCCGTCCCAAAGTCAGACTGGGTTTTGGCTTCCACTATGTTAACCCAGTGTGCCATCAGCGAGATGTACCATCTCTGCCCACAAACACTTGTCCACATGTCCGTGGTTAGGTGGACTTTCCCGGTAACTGCTTTGTTGAGGGCACGGCTAATGTTTTGGGACACGTGCTTGTGTAATGCTGGGATGGCACACCGGGAGAAATAGTGGCGGTTGGGGACCGAGTACCGAGGAACGGCTGCCGCCATCAGGTTGCAGAATGCTTCCGTCTCCACGAGCCTTGAAGGCAACATTTCGAGCACAAGCAGTCATGAAATGTGAGAATTTAGTAGTGTGGCCTGTGGGGCGTTGGCCGCGCATTTGCGCTTGCTTTCCAAGGACTGAGGTATGGACTGCTGAACGCTTCACTGGGACAAGGACATGGACGTGCTTCCTGATGCTGCTATTTGAGAGTGTGCAATGACAGGTGCAGGACAGGAGACTTCTTCACATGCACCATGGACAGGATAATGACTTGCATGCACAGCAGCGGAAGAAGCAGTGGTGCAACCCGCAGACATTGTTCCTGGACCCTGGGGTTCGGCCCACAAAGTCGGGTGCTTTGCTGCCATGTGCCTGATCATGCTGGTGGTGGTCAGGCTGGTAGTTTTGCCATCCCTTCTGATGCTGGCCTGGCAGGTGATTCAAATGGCCTTTTTTGGGGTTATCGGCAGGGTCTTTAAAAAACAACCAGACTCGGGAAGACCTAACAGTTGTACTGGCAACTTCCTTCTTGTTGTTGTTACGGGGAATGGTTGCCTGCCTTCTGTCTGCAGCCACCACACTGCTTCTTCCTGCCTGTTGGGGTGCTCTGCCTCCCTCCCCCTGTGTGCTGGTCTGCACGCTCTGCATGTCCTTCTGCCAGGTTGGGTCTGTTACTATATCATCCATCACTTCGTCTTCCACTTCCGCACCCTGGTCCTCCTCCTGACTTTCTGGCAATTGTGTCTCATCATCATCCACCTCTTGTGACACTTTCCCACCGTCACCTTCATGTGACCGTGGCTGCTCAAACATTTGGGCATCGCTGCATGCGATCTCCTCTTGCCCTGCTTCAAGTGGACCAGATGAGAGGCCCGAATCAATAAATGGAAAAGTGAACAGCTCTTCGGAGTGTCCAAGTGTGGGATCAGTTGTCTCTGGGCACTCGGCACGGTGGGAGGAAGGAGGTTCAGGGTGAGGAATATGTGGTCCAAACTCACGGCTACTGAGACTTGACCGTGTGGAAGACAAGGTGTTGGTGGTGGCTAAGTGACTGGAAGCATTATCTGCTATCCAACCAATAACCTTTTCACACTGTTCTGTGTTAAATAGTGGTGTTCTGCGGTCCCCTATTAATTGGGACAGGATGTTCGAGCAAGAAGATATGGGTGTTTGTTGTGGCACACGCTCACTGAATTTGGAGCGAACTTATATGTGATCCGTGTGACGGAAAAAACACAGTTTTAAATGCCTAGCATGTATTTAACTATTTTGAACAGCAAACTGGTGTCAATAGCTTCACTAACACACTGAAACAAATTTTTAATGGAGTTCAGAAATGGCAGTATTTTCTGAAAACGTATATGTGATCTATGTGACGGAGAAAACACAGTTTTAAATACCTGGCCTGTAGGTAACTATTTTAACCAGCAAATTGGTGTCAATAGCTTCACTGACACACTGAAACTAATTTTTAATGGAAGCCAGAAATGGCAGTATTTTCAGCACAATTATATGTAATCCATGTGACGGACAAACCACAGTTTTAAATAGCTGGATTTTTAGCACTGTAATATGGAAAGGACATGGCTATATTCCTAAGTGCCAACAAGCAAATGGCGCAGAAAAACTGTGTTCTCTGGATTGCTTTTTAAGCAAATAATGAGGATTAAGATCCAAAAAAAAATTATTCCTGGCCCCTGAGACTTGGGCCTATTTCTATACATATCTAACAGCAGCAGCAGCCAAGACTGGAATGGAGCCTCTTGTGCTATATGCACTGCAGTCTGCTATATACCCTGCCTGCCTGCCTATATACACTGCCTGCCTGATATCTCTGCAGATGGATTAGTCCTCAGAAGGACTGTTTGTTGAGATGGATATGTGTCTCTAATATAGTTTGGTACACCTACACTAACTGGAAACAAGCAAATCTCTCCCTAGCTCAGCAGCACCTCTCCCTACACTGTCTGATTCCAGAGGGACTGTGACGAGCATGGCGGCGCCAGGTCTGATATAGACCTGATGACGCTGTACGGCCAGCCAATCACTGTAATGCCACAACCAATATGACTGCGACATTACAGTGAGTGGCAGACAATCCCTGCATGTTCATTGGCTCTATAAAGAGCGCCAAACATGCAGGGAGGGGACCCGAGCAACCCTGGAAATACTCGGCGAGTGCTGAGCATCTCGAGCAGTGAGATGCTCGGGTGAGCACCGAGCAATAGCGAGCATGCTCGTTCATCACTATTCATTATCTTTTATTATGCCTTTTGAAAATTAAAAACTTGGGGCTCAAGCAACATTTTAGTGGAGAAAATATTAATTTTCCATTGACTCAGCCCAATGTTATACAACTCTGTGATTTACCTGAGGGTTAAAAATGCTCTCTGCACCCCTAGATGAATTCTTCAAGAGGTGTAGTTTCCAAAATGGTGTCAGTCATGGGGTTTTCTGCTGTTTTGGCATGTCAGGGACTCTTCAAATGTGACAAGGCATCCGAAATCTATTCCAGCCAAAAGTGCACTCCAGAATTCAATTGGCACTCCTTCCCTTCCAAGCCCTGCTGTGTGCCCAACCAGTAGTTTTGCACCTCATATAGGGTATGAGTGCACTCAGGAGAAATCGCACAACATATTTTGTGATATAAGGGGCTAAAGCAATATTTATGTGGCAAAAATAGATTTCTTCATTTTCACGGCTCAATATTATAAGACCCTGTGAGCCACCTGCGGATTCAAGGTGCTTACTAGACCTCTAGATATTTTCCTTTAGGGGTGTAATTTCCAAAATAAGGTCATTTATAGTGGGATTCCACTGTTTAGGCACATCACAGGTTCTGCAAATGCGACATGGTATCCGCTGTCTATACCAGCAAATTTTGCACTCCAATAGTTTAATGGTGTTTCTTCCCTTCCAAGCCCTGCCGTGTGCCCAAACAGTAGTTTTACTCTACATAAAAGATATCTGTGTACTCAGGAGGAATTAAACAACAAATTGTATGGTCCATTTTCTCCTGTTATCCTTGTGAAAATTAATGATTTGGGGTTAAAGCAATATTTTTGTGGCAATAATATGATTTTTTATTTTTACTGCTCAATGTTATAATATTCTGTACCTGTGGGTTAAAAGTGCTTACTACATCTCTAGATAAGTTCCTTGAGGCGTATAGTTTCCAAAATGGGGTCTCTTGTGAGGGATTTCAATTGTTTAGACTCATCATGGGCTCTGCAAATGTGACATGTTGTCCGCTATGGATTCCAGCCAAATTTGCGCTCCAAAAGTCAAATGATTCTCATTTGGTCTGACATGCACTGTGAGCTGTGAAGTCTTATATAGACAGTTGTGTGCCTTTCCAAATCAAGTCCTATCAGTTTAATTAAACACAGCTGGACTCCAGTGAAGGAGTAGAACCATCTCAAGGAGGATCACAAGGAAATGGACAGCATGTGACTTAAATATGAGTGTCTGAGCAAAGGGTCTGAATACTTATTTCAGTTTTTCTTTTTTAATAAATTTGCAAAAATGTCTACATTTCTGTTTTTTTCAGTCAAGATGGGGAGCAGAGTGTACTTTAATGAGAAAGAAATGAACTTTTTAGAATTTACCAAATGGCTGCAATGAAACAAAGAGTGAAAAATTTAAAGGGGTCTGAATACTTTCTGTACCCACTGTATATTTTATTATATTTTATGAAAATGTTCATAATTTAGACATTTCCGAAAGAGTTTATATTGCATATTTTCAATATATGGATAAAACATAGATAATGTATAAATAATATATTAGTGCTCGCTACTTGAGTTTGCCGAGGGTGCTCAGGTATGTAGTGAGTAGCGCGGGTGCTCAAGTGACATGCCAGAGTCCCCGAAGCCGCATGTTTCACGGCTGTTAGACAGACACAAAATATGAGAGGATTGCCTGACAACTAGTGTTGAGCCACCCCCGTAGTGTTCGAGTTCGGTTCGGTTCGTCGAACACCCGTATGTTCGTCGAACTGTTCGTCGAACACCTTCGAACACCGTTAAAACCAATGGCAGGCAAACAAAAACACATAGGAACACATAGAAAACACATAGAAAACACTTCAAAGGTGTCCAAAAGCTGACAAACTGCTCAGAAGACACAACTAACACATGGAAAAGTGACAAGTACATATAGTCATGCAAAAAGAAAAGAGGTGGAGGAGTAAAAGGAGGGGGAGACACAGATATAGGCATGTCATGCCCTTCTAAAACCAAAAAAGTGCGAAGACGACATGGCCAGTCCGTTCCTGCCCGTGTGACCTCCGTGTCGCCGGGTTTGTGCCAGAGCTGCGGTTGACCCTGACGGCCAGCCCCCTCTCCCAATACTGGTGCATGTCCGCTGGTGGGTCGAGCGAGCCCCCCTGCGGTGGAGGCAGGTCTAAGCTTTTTAATTTAAATTGTCTCTCTAATTTGAATGAGTACAATTTAAATCCTTTTACAAGGATCTATTGGAGGGCAAATCTGATGCCAGCAGCTGCGGGAATTCCAGCTCCAGTAGCGTGCACTAAAGCTGCTGCAGTTAAAAAGCTTTTATAAGGATCGAGCTTGGCGGTCCACCGCAAGGCGTCCTACCGCAAGTCATAGACCCTGTACCTTGGGGTGCCTCCCGATGCTCTTCACTGAGTGTCCCGGGGGCCCGAAGCATTTCCTTTGAAAAAATTAAGTGTCCAAACTACAGGTGGTGTAGCTTGCTTAACAGCTGGAATAATCCGCTGACTAGCAGACACTGCTACTAGGCACAAAGTATTTCCTGGGCTAGATGCAGTTAAAAATTTGTAATTAGATACTCTCGTTAGATGCTGAGAAAGCATTCCATAGAGTCTCCTGGCACGCCATATATTATTCTCTTAAAAAGCTTGGGGTAGGGGTCTAGGGGACCCTTTTATAGCCAAAATCACGGCCCTGTATCGCAATACGTCACCTAGGCTGAAGATAAATGGAACATTTTCATCACCTTTCATAATCACCAATGGGACAAGGCAGGGATGTCCTCTGTCCCCTCTTTTATACATCCTAGTGACGGAGCACCTGCTCTCATCAATTTGCCATAACCCCAATGTTTGGTGGATTAAGGTGGGAGGCACAGAGTACAAGAGCTCTGCATTTGCTGATGATGTCCTAGTATATATCACTCAATCACATATATTTATCCCTGCTGTTATGGCTGAAATAGATAACTATGTTACATGGTCAAATTTTAAAATCAATGCAGCGAAGTCTGAGGCCCTCGATGTCTCCCTCCCCAAATCCATACAGGATTCCATCCAGTCCAACTTTCCCTTTGCCTGGCCCTCACAGGGTATCAAATACTTAGGAATTCGTATTCATAGAGACCTTTCCCGTCTATGTTATCTTAATTTTGGGCCCTTTATTGAACAACTCCATACAGACCACGGTTGGCAAGTTAGAACTGTAAGATTCACTACGAGAACCACTGGTGTTTTGTGGAAAAGCACATGTACACTGTGTTCCAAATTATTATGCAAAAAGTGTTTAGTAGTGATAAGGTAAAAAATTTTTTGTTTGTCAGTTAAACTCATTGATGGTGATGTGTGTCAGGGTTCTTTATATCACTGTAAGCAATTGCAGACACCTGTGCTAATTAGTTTGGCAGGTGTGTCCAATGAAAGGCAAGACTACTTAAGACGGCTGTCCAACATTATTAAGCAGCCTACATTTTCTGCCAAAATGGGAAAGAAAAAGGATGTGTCGGCTGCTGAGAAGCAACAAATTGTGGAGTGTTTAGGTCAAGGCATGACTACAATCAACATTGCCAAGACACTTCATCCTAATCATCGCACAATCAAGAAGTATGTAGCTGATTCACAGTACACACGTGTGCGTGCTGATAAGGGAAAATTGAGGACTCTTTCCTACAGGCAATTACGTCAGGTTAAAAGAGCAGCGGCAAAAAAGCCTTGTCATAGCAGCAGACAAGTTTTTGAAGCTGCTGGTGCCTCCAACGTCCTCCGAACAACAAGATGCAGGGTCCTTCAGAGGTTTGCAGCTGTGCGTAAGCCATCCTGTTGACCTCCTCTATCCACTGTACACAAGCAGAAACGGCTCCAGTGGGCCAAACAATACATGAAGACTGACTTCAAAACTGTTTTGTTCACCGATGAGTGCCGTGCAACGCTCGATGGTCCAGATGGATGGAGTGGAGGATGGCTGGTTGATGGACACCCCATGCAAACACGGCTACGGCGCCAACAAGGAGGAGGTGGAGTAATGTTTTGGGCTGGAATCATGGGGAGATAGATTGTTGGCCCCTTTAGGATCCCTGAAGGTGTAAAGATGAACTCCATAATGTATGTGGAGTTTCACAAACAGCACTTCCTCCCATGGTTCAAGAAGAAGAACCGTGTATTCCCAGCAAGATCATTTTCATGCATGATAATGCACCGTCTCATGCTGCACATAAAACATCTGCATCTCTGGCTGATATGGGCATAAAAGGGGACAAACTTATGGTGTGACCTCCATGCTCCCCTGACCTCAACCCCATTCAGAACCTCTGGAGCATCATCAAAAGGAGTGTCTATGATGGCGGGAGGCAGTTCACATCTAAGCAACAGCTCTGGGAGGGTATTCTGTCCTCATGCAAAACAATTGAAGCAGAAACCATCCAAAACCTGACAAATTCAATGGACCCGAGAGTTGAGAAGCTCCTTTCGAACAAGGGGTCCTATGTGCAAATGTAACATCACCTAGAATAAAGTTTTGAGTAGAAAACTGTTTGATTTCAGTTTCTAATAACCTGCTAATGCTTATAATTTCAAAAATGACCTTTTTTTTGTTCTTTATTAAGATGAAAAGGTTGATCGAAGAGTGTGGGGGATCTAAGAGTGTGGCAGCCCAGTAGTCAGGATTATTTCAAATTCTGACAATCTGAGGGTCATGTTGCAGGTAGTGCAGCAAGAAGGCACTCATGTGTCTTGCGCATCTAGGAGCCCCAAAATAATTTTCGGGGCTGGATGCAGCTAAAAATTATTATTAATTTGAAAGCTGGTGGAGCTTAGTATAGATGGCCTAAAAGAATCAGTACTGCAAACTGCTACAAGGCACAAATTATTTTCCAGCCAAGATACAGATAAACATGATTAGTAATTTTAAATCTGGTGGAGTTTAGTATAGATGGCCTAATAGAATCAGTACTGCACACTGCATTAGTAATTTGAAAGCTTAAAATGGTTGGTGAGGTGATTTTAACAAATCGTCAAGCTTTTACTCTCCCCATGATGACACAGGGGTAGAAAAGTCCTTTCGGATCCCTGATTTGTTCATCTTTATGAACGTGAGTCTGTCTACATTATCAGTGGAGAGCCGCGTGCGCTTATATGTCAGCACACCACCAGCAGCGCTGAACACACGTTCAGACAGAACGCTGGCTGCGGGGCATGACAAGATTTCCAAGGCGTAAGTGGCGAGCTCCGGCCATTTATCCAGATTGGAAGCCCAAAAAGAGCAAGGGTCCAGTGACACAGTCATGGATTCAATGTTTACTTGGAGATACTCCTGTACCATCGTCTCTAGGCGTTGACTATGTGTCAGACTTCTTGTCTCCTGTGGCCTTGCAAAGGATGGGCTAAAAAAGTGGTGAAATGATTCCGCAAAATTGATGTTACCAGCAGATACTGTGCTTCTGTTACGTTTTGAGTGCTGAGCACTCGACGGTCCCACGGTTGGCAAGTTGGAACTGTGAGATTCACTACGTGCACCACTTGTGTTTTGTGGAAAAGCACATGTAAGATTCACAACAGTCTCTGCTGATACTCCTGCATGCGTGCATCCCTTTCTATGGCAGGAATAATTTCTGCAAAATTACTTTTGTACCGAGAATCTAACAGTGTGGCAACCCAGTAGTCAGGATTATTTCTAATTCTCACAATTCGAGGGTCATGTTGCAGGTAGTGCAGCAAGAAGGCACTCATGTGTCTTGCGCATCCAGGAGCACCAAGTCCCTGTTGTGTTGGTGGCGAGGTAACAATCATGCTTCCTTCCTCTGCACTCTCCCCCCAACCTCGCACAACAGAAATGTGATCAAGGTCTCCCTCATCTGATGAGTCTTCCATCAGTTCGTCCTCCACTTCTTCCTGGGCTCCTGCACCTTCCTCACTAGTTTGGTTGCTACCATGCGCCCTGGTAAAACCATCTCCCCCACCCTCACTTGCCTGCTGCCTTGGTGCTACCGACCGTCTGGACCTTGCAGATGTTAGCCCTTCCGCATACAACTCCACCTCCTCTTGTGCCACGACCTGACTCCGAATTCTGTTTAACATGTGCTCCACCATGTAAATCACTGGAATAGTCATGCTGAAAATGGCATCGTCAGCACTAAACATCTTCGTCACCATTTCAAAACTGTGCAGAAGGGTGCATAGGTCCCTGATCTGAGACCACTCCTCCAGCGTGATTTGCCCCACCTCTGGATCTCGTTGGTCCAGGATATACGTCAGAACATATTGCACCAGGGCTTGTCGGTGCTGCCACAGTCGATGCAACATGTGCAGAGTTGAATTCCAAGGGGTAGGCACATCGTATTTTAGACGGTGAAGTGGCAGGCCCAACGACTTCTGTAGAGATGTAAGTCACTGAGCTGCGGGATGCGAACGGCGGAAGTGAGCACCCAGCGACCGTGACCTCTGCAGAAGGCCATCTAGTCCGGGATAGTGGGCTAAAAATTGCTGGACAACCAGGTTCAACACGTGAGCCATACAAGGCACGTGTGTGACATTGCCCCGGCGAAGGGCCGCACCGAGGTTTGCAGCATTGTCGCACACGGCCTTCCCTGGTTTCAGGTCCAGTGGAGACTACCATTCATGAAACTGGTTCTCCAGAGCTGACCACAACTCCTCAGCTGTGTGACTCACATTTCCCAGACATTTCAAAGTAAAAACCGCCTGATGACGTTGAGCCCTGCTGCCAGCATAGTAAGGAGGTGTGCAGGATCCCTTCTGTGCAGTTAGAAAGCTTGTGGCATGACCAGACAGGCTTTGGGTGCAGGTGGAGGACCGAGAGGAGGTTGAGGAGGCAGAAGCAGTGGAGGAACTTCGAGATAAAGAGGATTGACGCACAACTCGTGGGGACGGCAAGACTTGGACAGCAGCCCCTTGTCCTGCTGTCACCATAGTTACCCAGTGCCCAGTCAGCGACATGTAACGCCCCTGTCCATGCCTACTCGTCCAAGTGTTTGTGGTGAAATGCACCCTGTCACACACAGAGTTTCTCAAAGAAGCGGTGATGTTGTGTGCGACATGCTGATGGAGCGCAGGCACACCTTTCTTTGAGAAGTAGTGCCGACTGGGCATCTGGTAATGGGGCACTGTGACGGACATAAGGTCTGGAAAATCCTCTGCCTCCTCCAGGCGGAAAGGCAGCATTTCTGTAGCCAAGAGCTTGCAGATGGTGATATTCAAACTCTTAGCTTTCTCATGGCTAGGAGGAAATGGTCTTTTACTTGTCCACATCTGAGGGACCGAGGGCTGGCTGTTGTGCTTAGACGGGGTTGAGAAGGGTGTCCCCGGCAAACTGACGGTCTGTGAGGAACATGCAGGTGGAAAAGTTAGGTTGCCTTGATCCAAAGGTGGTGCTATCGATGTCGGACAGCGCTCAACACCAGCTGGTGTTTCCACGTCCAAAGAAAATGATGACCTGCCAATCACTTTGGCTGTTGTGGGTAAAGAGGTGGCAGGTCTGCGTCCCAAAACAGGTGTGACTGCTGTTCCCCCAGTCACAGAGGATGAAGAGGCCGTGGATGCACAAGATGTGGCAGACGGTGGTTGGCCCGGCCGGCTAGGCCGCATTGTAGCACAGTGAGCTTCCCACTGCAACTTATGCTTCATATCCATGTGCCGGTTCATGCATGAAGTACTCAAACTATGTATTTTTTGGCCTCTGCTTAGCTTTTGCTGACAAATGTTACAGATAACACGAGTTGGGTCATCCTTATCGATCTGAAAAATTGCCCAGGCTATGCAAGGCTTAGAACCCATGCGACCTGAAGAGGCACCACGACTTGTGGTCAGAGGAAGAGTTTTTTTTGAGGATGCAGTTGTTGACGTGCTTCCAGTACTACGTCTCTGTCCAGGAAGGCACAACCTGACCTCGTCGTCACAAGCATCCTCCTCCACCTCCACTGCTGACCTCATCGACTGGCTGACTGTGGGTTGACAGTAAGTGGGATCTCCAACCTCGTCATCATCACCCTGTGTGTTATCACACCCGTCGTCCTCAGAGCCAACCTCTTTCTGCCCTGACAAAAAATCTCAAGTTGTCGATCCAATCAGGTATTTGAGTCTCATCATCATCTTCCTCATTGTCTCCACCAACAGGAGTTACAGTTTGGGAACGAGGGTCTACATTATGGTCAGAACCTTCTGCGTCTGTTCCTGGATCCGACTCATAAAGATTCTGGGCATCAGTGCAGATCATTTCCTCGTCTGGATTCACAGAAGCTCTGGAGCCTACCTCTGATTCCCAGGCTATAGTATGAGTTAACAGCTCTGCAGACTCAACCATCTATTCTACCCCATACTCAGACGGGCAGCTGGAGACTTGGGAACTGTGAGGAAGCAAGTGCGATTGGGGTGACACCTCTGAGGACTGGAGTATTTGTGATGTTGAAGTTGAGGTGGAGGAGAGCCCACTTAAGGGAGCACTTGATATCCTTTGAAGCACCTGCTGTTTTTGTGCCTCATCTGGAATTTGTAGCGATTGGCGTGGCCGTAAGAAAGGGATCTTATCACATTGTCCGCTAAAAGAAGTAGACATCTTAGTTTGGCTGGAAAATGGTCTTTCTTCTGCAGATGTTACTGCTGCTTTAACACCTACCCCACGGACACAACCTTTTTTTCCCTTCCCAACACGCCTATTCCCCTTTCCACCAGCAGCAGGCCTTTTTCCACTCATTTTGGTGGTTAACTAATTGACAACTCTGGAGTCGTTTGCACAAAAAACAATGGATGGGAACCGAGCAGAGCTGAGTGGCCAAACTGTGGTATTAGCCCAAAAGTATTGGCTGGGTTAGATGCAGTAAAACAATTTTATTACATACACAGGTGGTGGAGGTTAGTATAGATGGACTAATAGAACAAGTCCCACACACTGCTACAAGCCCAAATATTTTTTCAGAGCTAGATGCAGATAAAAATTATTTTTAATTTGCAACCTGGTGGAGGTTAGTATAGATGGACTAATAGAACAAGTCCCACACACTGCTACAAGCCCAAATATTTTTTCAGAGCTAGATGCAGATAAAAAATATTTTTAATTTGCAACCTGGTGGAGGTTAGTATAGATGGACTAATAGAACGTGTCCCACACACTGCTACAAGCCCAAATATTTTTTCAGAGCTAGATGCAGTTAAAAATTATTTTTAATTTGCAACCTGGTGGAGGTTAGAATAGATGGACTAATAGAACATGTCTCACACTCTGCTACAAGCCAAATATTTTTTCAGAGCTAGATGCAGATAAAAATTATTTCTAATTTGCAAGCTGGTGGAGCTTAGTATAGATGGCTTAATAGAATGATGCTATGCCCAAAATGTTTTACTTGGCTATGTGCATTAAAAAAAATTGTATTCTATACACAGGTGGTGTAGCTTGCAACACAGATACGCTACTCCACTGACTAACACACACTGCAAGAGGCCAAAAAGGATTTGTTTAGCTAGATTTAGCCAAATGCTGTGAAAAAAATTGCACAGCACTGGCACAGATCTGCCTGGCAAAAAGTGATAGGAACTGATGTAACCTATCCCTCAAAAGGACTGCAATTACAATTAGTCCCTACTCCCAACCTATCTATTTAAGAGCACAGACCTGCCTGATAAAAGTCGTAGGAAATGATGTAACCTAGTCCTTAAAAGGACTGCAATCACAACTATTCCCTACTCCTAAGCTATCTGTAGATTTGTGCGAAAATTGGCTTGAAATTAACACTGAAATTATAGCGCACACAGCAACAGCGGTGCCGTCTAACACGCAGCTGCAGCAGTGAGAAAATGGTGGCGACGGGGAAAATGGCTGGGTCTTATAGGGCAAGGACATGTGACATACACTGCCAATGACACATGCCCTTGCTTGTGAGAAAAAAAACAGTTTGCTGCGTGTGCTGATAGGCTGACAGATTGCACCTCCCCACTGTAAATGCGGGAAAGAGAAAAAAAAATGGAGATCTTCATTATTTATGCAGAGATCCATCCCCTGCCCCTCCCCCCACCCCACTGTACACTCAAACTGCGTATTAACATTAATTTTCAGCATTACTGAGAAAAAATGCAGTTATGATTTTGGTGCATGAACAGTTATCGAACATAACCTCGAACAGCCCAATTTTTTACAAATTGTTCGTGTTCGCCGAACGGCTCGAACACTGCCCAAAACAGCTCAAATTTGAGATTGGCCAACAGTTCGAGTCGAACACCGCTCATCTCTACTGACAACCACTGGGACGCAAACATCTAACTCGAGCACCCGCAATTTTCACTGCATACCCAAGTACCCTCGGCAAACTCAAGTAACGAGCACTTGCGTTCATCACTAGTCAGAACGAAATAATAAAACAATTTAAAAAAGCTTGAAATCAGTTAATTTGGAAAACATTTCTTTTTCGGTGAGTTTTTGGAGACTTTTTTTTCCAAAAGCAGTTTTGTAGCATTGCGTAAGAGTTTTTTTAAAGCATTTTGACAGCTTTTTTATTTGACATTGCCTAGTTTTTAGCAGGCCCCTTCTGAAACAGAAAACTCAGAAAACTGGTCATAACAACAGGAAAGTGGATTTGATTCACTGCTCCCAAAAAATTGATAGGAAAAGTTTTCCAAAGAATGCTTGCAATCAAATTTTGCATTTTTGTTTCACAAACCCTCTTGCTCAAAAAAGTCACATAAGGTGTGTTTGAAGGATGGCTAAAAATGAAAAAATGTTTTGTTTTTTTTAAGCTTATTTTGTTTAACCTTTTTCTGACGTGAGGCATAATAATACATCCCTGTGCCCTGGGCCATAATGACCAGGTACGTATTATTACGCCTCTGATAGAAGTCGATTGGAGCATTTCGGGAGCAGGCAGAGGTAAGACAGCCTCTCTTACTTTGGTTCGGAGACCCCGTGCTGTCAGCTCAAGGTCTTGATTGTTCCCATGGTGACCCGATGTCGTCATGATGACATCCGGGTCACCAGGCACCAGCAAGTTAGTTAGATCATGCGCAGTGCATGATCTATCTAATTTGTGTCAGTGCAGCGCTGACAGACTGCATAGCGTAGGGATACTGCTGCTTCACTATGCTATACAAGCGATCAGTCTGCAAAAAATGAAAGTCTTGTAAAAATATAAGCAAAAAAACTAATCAAAAAAAAAATATATATATTGTACTATTGGTAGCACCGCATAAGTAACATCCTGACCTATAAAACTGTCCCACTAGTTAACCCCTTTAGTGAACACGGTAAAAAAAATAAGTATAAAAATAGTACCGCTGGAAACATCATCTTGTCCCACAAAAAACAAGCTGCCATACAGCTCCATCAGGTTAAAAATAAAAAGGTATAGCTCTCAGAATAAAGCAATGCAAAAAAAATGTTTTTTCTATGAAATAGTTTTTTTGTGTAAAAGCGACAAAACATAAAAAAAAATCTAAATGTAGTATCGCTGTAAACGTACTGACCGGAAGAATAAAGCTGCCTTATCAATTTTACCACACACGGAACGTCATAAAAAAAAAAAAAAAAAAGCAATTCCTGAATTGTTGGTTTTTATTTATTCTGCCTCTCAAAAATCAGAATAGAAAGCGATCAAAAAATTTCACGTGCCTAAAAATGGTACCAATAAAAACGTCAATTTGTCCTGCAAAAATGAAGCCGTTTCATGACTCTGTCAGCCGAAATATGGAAAAATTATAGCGTCTTTTAGTGTTTGACAGCTGCCCAGCATAAAAACCCGATATAAATCTGGTATCGCTGTAATCGCACCGACCAGAAAAATAAAGTCGTCTAATCACTTAAACAGCACGATGAACGGTGTAAAAAATAAATAAAAGCAATTCCTGACCTGCTGCTGATTTGTTCTTTCTGCCTCCCAAAGATTGCAGTATGGCTTGGCTCACATTTATTCTGCTCTCTGTGCTGAGAGCTTACACCGGGGTTTCCGTGTAAATCTCTGAAATACGTGATTCAGACGGAACCCCAGGCAGAAGATTCCCTGTAATGAGGCAGATGGAGGCACTGTGGACGCCATCTGGCCTGTGATTTTTATTAGGCGTGCATAAAAGTGCCATCGGCCACAGTTTTGTGAACCTCGGATAAAAGCACACCGCTAAACAGAGGTCAGAAGGAGTCCAGTGTAAATCTGCTATCTCATTATAGTGAATGGAACCCTCAGTCTAGGATTAGGGTTGTGTTAGGAATAGGGTTGTGTTAGGGTTGGGTTAGGGTTAGGATTAGGGTTAGGGTTGTGTTAGGGTTAGTATTAGGATTAGTGTTGTGTTAGGGTTGTATTAGGGTTAGGGTTGTGTTAGAATTAGGGTTATGTTAGGGTTTGGATAAGGGTTACTGTTAGGACTAGGGTTAGGGTTGTGTTAGGGTTGTATTAGGGTTGGAATTAGGTTTGTGTTAGGGTTAGGGTTGTGTTAGGGTTGTGTTGGGGATGGGATTTTTTCAAAATTAAAGAAAAAAAATTATGATGATATGGCGACTAGTGTTGAGCGCAAGTACTCGCTACTTGAGTTTGCATCGGGTGCTTGGGTATGCGCTGAGTATTGCGGGTGCTCAAGTGACATGCTTGAGTCTCCGCCCTATATATTTCATGGCTGTTATACAGCCAAATAAACTATGGAGGTATTGCCTGCCATACACAAGCAATCCCCACATTTGTTTTTTTTGGGTGTCTAAAAACTGTGAAACATGTGGGGTGCCGACTCAAGACTAATGACAGCATATTCAATATGATGACCTAATGTTATCAAATTATGTGTCATACCTCTGGGTTCAAAATGTTCACTATACACCTTGATAAAATCCTTGAGGGGTGCAGTTTCCAAAATGGGGTCACTTGTGGAGGGTTTCCACTATTTAGGCACATCATGGGCTCTCCAAATGCGACATGGTGTCTGCTCTCTATTGCAGCCAATTTAGGTTGAAAAAGTCACACAGTGCTTCTTTCCTTCTGAACTCTGCCGTGCACCCAAACAGTGCTTTTTCCCCACATATGGGGTATCAGCTTACTCAGGAGAAATTGCACAACACATGGTTTGGTGCAATTTCTCCTGTTACCTTTACAAAAATGCAAAATTGGGGGCTGAAAAACATTTTTGTGTGAAACATGTAAAAATTATATTTTTACGGCTCAATGTTATAAACTTCTGTGAAGCACCTGGGGGTTTAAGGTGCTCACCACACATCTAGATAAGTT
Source organism: Phyllobates terribilis (assembly GCF_046119375.1). NCBI lineage: Eukaryota > Metazoa > Chordata > Amphibia > Anura > Dendrobatidae > Phyllobates > Phyllobates terribilis. Next base: position 524,378,217 of record NW_027362763.1, on the reverse strand, counting down.
CCCTGAGGGGTCTAGTTTCCAAAATAGTGTCACTTGTGGGGGATTTCAACTGTTTAGGCACATCAGGGGTTCCCCAAACACGACATGGCATCCACTAATTATTCAAGCAAATTTTATATAGAAAAAGTCAAATGGAGCTCCTTCCCTTCCGAGCACTGTCATGGCTTTCCTCCACATATGGGGTATTGACATGCTCAGGAGAAATTACACAACAAATTTTGGGGTCAATTTTCCCTGTTACCCTTGCAAAAAAAAAAAAAAAATGGGTTTAAAGTAACATTTTTGTGAAAAAAGTTAAATGTTCATTGTTTTCTTCCATATTCCAAAAATTCCTGTGAAACACCTGAAGAGTTAATAAACTTTTTGAATGTGGTTATGAGCACCTTGAGGGGTGCAGTTTTTTGAATGGTGTCACTTTTTTGTATTTTCTGTCATATAGACCCCTCAAAGTGATTTCAAATGTAATATGGTCCCTAAAAAAATGTTTTTGTAAATTTTGTTGGAAAGATGAGAGATTACGGGTCAACTTTTAACCCTTATATCTTCCTAACAAAAAAAGATTTTGATTCCAAAATTGTTCTTATGTAAATTAGACATGTGGGAAATGTTATTTATTAACTATTTTGTGCAACATATCACTATGATTTAAGGGCATGAAAATTCAAAGTTTGAAAATTGCAAAATTTTCAAAATTTTCACCAAATTTCAGCTTTTTTTCACAAGTAAATGCAAGTCATATTGAATAAATGTTACCACTTTCATGAAGTACAATGTGTCACGAAAAAACATTCTCAGAATCAGCGGGATCCGTTGAAGAGCTCCAGAGTTATTACCTCATAAAGTGACAGTGGTCAGAATTGTAAAAATTGGCTTGGTCATTAACGTGCAAACAGCCTTCAGGAATAAATGGGTTAAGGTTGCACATGGAAAGAACCTGGGATAAAAACAGATGAGAAAATACCCTGCAGTAAGTAAATAAATACATAATAGTAGGGTACTTAATTGACACAATTTTGATCAAAAGCGCTTATAAGCCATCCCACCATGACAAGGTGTACCCACTGACGATTGACCATAAATATTGTAGTATACCTTTCAACTTGTCAACAGGCCCCAGAATAGACAGGTGCAGAACAGGACACATCTGAATGTTTCAACACTTGCCCATGGATAGGTATATTGACGGAATGCACATCCCGCTCCCTTGTATTTACAAAGTACAAGAAATTAAAGCAAAACCACAGAAATAAGACAGGATTTTGCCTTTACTTTTGAGAAATGCATGTGCTGCTAGTCTCCTAATTTCAAAATTGTAAATTATATCTGATTGTAGACCGTATTGCACATATTTGCAGTTAAGAGTTTGTAGTACGTGCATTTCTCAAAAGTAAATGCAATGCAGACAGGGATAAAAGAACACTTAACTATCTACATGTAATTATTCAATAGAGTGGAGCTTAGCCCCCAAAATAAAAAGCTCTGCTTGCATCTGCTCACTACACATTCTATTTTTAAAGTAATTTAAAATAGGCATTCCCGTCTGAGGTCTTTATGGCACATCTCCTTGCTTTCACTTTATCCTATAGGGCAGCCTTGCTTGTGCATGGCTATTTCTATATTGAAGTCAATGGATGTTCTGGAAATAGCCGAGCAAGGAGTCTTCAATTTCTTCCCATTTCAAGAAGATACAAAAGACCAGAGCCATAGACAAGCTTGGTAACCTTTATATTGAAGCTATGCAGCTAGTAACAACTGTGAGTGGGCATCCCAAAGGGGAAACCTTTACATCTCCAGTATATTTGCCATAAATGCTCCCGAAAAATTTATTAATTTTTACGTCTTATTCACAACATTGAATGAAGCAGAGCCTAATTGTAATATTTTACCAGTAAGAATCAAAAGGAAAGATTTTTTAAACCAAGGGTAAAATAAGCCATAAATAATAGGATTAAATGCAGAATTGAAATAACCAAGCCACAGGACAATATTGTATACGTCATCAGAAATAAAAAAATTGAGATATGGATCAGCTACAGTAAGAGTAAAAAAAGGCAACCAGCAAAGAATGAAGACCCCCATCACTAAACTCAATGTTCTAGCTGCTTTGTTTTCGGCATTTAAAAGAATTTTCTTTTTATTACTTTTCTTCTGATTTAATGAATTGGGAATATTATTAATCAATTTGGCTTGTTTCTTTGCAACAGATGAAATGTATATGTAAATTCCAATCATGAGGGTTCCTGGAATAAAGAAACATAGCAATGAGGTGATTATAGCCCAGATTCTATTAAACACAAGGGAACAAGATCCCATACAAGGTACAAGTGTCTCCTGCCCCTCCAAACCTTCAGTATTTACATTTGATAAAACAAGACCAAATGAATAAAGACTGGGCACAGACCAGCTGACAAATATATAGAGCTCTATGACAGAATTGGTTATTTTCCTGCAGTAATGAAGAGGATGACAAATTGCATAGTAACGGTCAACAGCAATGAAGAATAGATGAAATATGGAGGTAGTGCACAATGTCATATCAATGCAGCTGTGCACTTTACAAAACAGGTCACCATAATACCAGCATGCAGTTATGGACCTCACCAAACTGTACGGCATAACTGTGAGCCCAAGCAGGAAATCTGCAGTGGCCAATGACAAAATGAGAAAGTTGGTTGGTGTGTAAAGTTGTCTGAAATGAGAAACTGAAATGATCACCATGAGGTTTCCGACAATTGTAAGAACGATAGCGCCATATATGACAGAATACAAGGATATATCAATAAGCACAGGTCTGATAGTTCTAGGACAAGATGTATTTACACCATTGAAGCACACGTTCATATTTTGTATCTTCTGGTAATCATCACTACATAAAATGGTACCAATATCATCTCATAGAAAACCCTGTAAAGAAAAAGTATGAAACATTTAAACTATGATGGGGACAATAAGATGATTATATGTCAGTCATTTCTAAAAACAATTATGTGGTTTCGAACAATTAAAAGATCAAAAGAGTTTCCAGGACTTTCATATTTATGGCCTGCCCTTAGGGTATGACAACATCTGAGAAGTTCAAGTGCAACTTCTGACACCCAATGATGACTAGCAGGTTAAAGGTACAACAGTGCATTGGAGGTGGCACAGTTCTGTACATTGTAGAGTAGATATCAATATTTCTGTTAGCTCTTTTCTATACGGTATATACAATGTTGTTTCCCTTTCTTGTACTAACATATTATAAGTGTGATTTCTGAAGCTTTTCTTAAGGAGGATCTTTCATTGCATTTTTAATTTAGGCCAGAGTCACACTACCGTGTAACACGGCCGAGTGCTATGCGATAAAACATTGCATAGCACTTGGCCCAGTGTTATACTATGGGGCAGTGCATGTAGTCCTCTATATTCTATATTCATGAGTTCTCCATAACGCTGTCACAAAACTGATTTTCAGCTTCTTCACAATATAGAGTAAAAGTTGCTAGCAGTGGAACCGCCACAAGAATGAAGGCAAAACGGCCGGCAAAGCCATTTCAGGAAACAACCGTCAACATTTTCCTGAAGCGACTATGCTGGGACAACTGGTTATGCCGACATCTAAAATACACTCTGCACATAGCCTATTGGCAAAATCGCTAATGAAAGTGAATTAAAAAAAAATAACTGCAAAAAACTGCATAACTGGAAGTATAATTTAAGTGATGACGACCTTTTACTTATAAAGGGTACACACTATTTGGTATTTTTCTATTTACAATAATGTTAGAATGATAGATTACTATCAATCAAACATCAAACATATCAACCTACAATAGATTTCTGCATTGTGTATTGTTTATTATTAGTACATATTGTTGGAACATAACTATGTCAGTGAGTTTCCACTGAAAGTAAATCTATTATAAGTGCACAAAAAAATATGCAAAAGGCTAAATAGCCGGTAGTAGAAAACTGCTAAAATTTTTTATTTTTCCTATATCTGATTGTATATTCAGGTTCTTTCACTTGCATAAGGCCAAATAGCCTTGAAAATGGGAAACAGGACAAAAAATGTTACCATGTTTGTACAGCTTTACAATTCTAATAGATGATGGCTTTAGAGTTCAAATTATGGTAAATTTTCTAAATATTGAATCTTAGGCATAAAATTACCTGTTTTATTTCATCAGCTCCAGACAAGTATTTTCAGGAAAAAGATCATCTGTTGTTTGAGATCTGGTAAGATGAACAATGGCTTATATAGTTAGTTTTCCCTAGAAAATCACACATTGAGGACACAAGGGAACATTTTGCAGCTGATGAAACTGCTTTCAAAGAAAGATTATCAGAAAAGGGTTGCCCTTGAAATAAAAAATACTTTCTGAAAAGATTTCCATTTAGAAATTATCAACGTATTCTGGATATCTCTCGGCCCTGCCCTGCTCAGCCGGCTCAGATCTCTCAGCTCTGGTCTCCCAGCTACATTTCTGGTTACTTGGCCCGTGATCTGGTTACTTGGTTCCTCACTCGGAATTGGTTACTATGCTCCTCACTCGGTTCTAGTTACTCAATTCATCACTCAGGTCTGGTTACTCGGCTCTTCATTTGGGTCTGGTTACTTGGTTCCACATTTGGGTCTGGTTACTCGATTCTTCACTCATAATGGTGGCTGTAAGCCAACTCTGCTGCACCGCACATCGACCTGCCACAGGTCCAGGCACCAACCCCTCCCCTTCACTGTCCTGGCGGTGTCTCTTGCAGGTGTCTCCTCCAATCTCTTCCCTCAGAGAACATACACTTCACTCTTAAGTTCCAACTAATGTAATTCTCTCTTTTTTTCTCTTTTCCAATCATCTTTGATCAGGAGATGGCGGTGCTCGCTTGCAGACACTTGGTTAGGCATTAACCCCTTTATGACATTTGCAGTACATTACGATGCATGTCAGAAGCTGGTGTATGGAGTGCGCTCCGCCAACGATTGTTAACTTTTTAAATGCATCTGTCAATCTCAGACAGCAGCATTTAACATGCGCCGACTTGCGAGTGCAAAATTTTCTCTGCCCATTGGCACGCCCATGACTTGATCGCAGGTTATCTACAGATGTCATTACAGAACCCCTTTGAAATCCTGTCTGTGGCTGGGCTTCAATGGAGACCATTATTTCTGCTATATGCAGTGATGCTGTGGCATCGCTGTATATAGCACAAGCCATCAGATGATTGCATCTTCAAGTGAGAAGTAAAAAAAAGTTTTAAAAAATATGAAAGAAATAAAAAAAACTAAAAGTTCAAATCACCTCTCTTTTCCCCCATTGAAAATAAAGCTATTACACATTCTGAAAAGGGTTGGGAGGTGTATTCCCATGCACCTTTTCACACCCACACATGGGTATACGCTTCCTGATTTTGGTTATTTTCTCTTGTCCTCCTCCTTCTCCTCATCCACATCCTCCACCACCATATCACCAGGGTGACCGTGGTCCGTGATGCAACACCCACATAATTTTTATAAAGGGTGTTTGTGATGCCCGTAAAAAAAATTTTTTATACAGTATGTTCACGTAAATGTTTGTCATCCCATACACTCAGTGCATGGGTATTACAAGTATAGGAGACCCACTCCTTTCTAATGGGAACATTTTTTTATGAGACCCTCTAAGTCTCTTCCAAGGGGAATTGGAGTGCCTCTCGGTTTTTGGCAGCCCTTGCATTCACTGCATTGGCCAAGACTATGGGAGACCCTCTCCTTTCTAATGGGAATTTGGCATTACTGTGACCCTGCTCTATGTGTCATTAAATTGTTAGTGGGGTTTTTCCTAAATTTGGTCAGCCATTGGACTCACTGCATACCCTATAACTGTATAGCAGACCCTCTCCTTTCTAATGGGAACATGTCGTACTCGTTACTGGGGCCTTGCTCGATGTGTCTTTATATTGTCAGTGGGGTTTTTCCTAAATTTGGTCAGCCGTTGGACTCACTGCATAGCCTATAAATGAATAGCAGACTCTCTCCTTTCTAATGGGAATATGTCGTACTCGTTACTGTGGCCCTGCTCTATGTGTCTTTAAATTCTTAGTGGGGTTTTTCCTAAATTTGCTCAGCCATTGAACTCACTGCTTACCCTTTAACTGTATAGCAGACCCTCTCCTTTCTAATGGGAACATGTCATACTCATTACTGTGGCCCTGCTCTATGTGCTGTTACGCTCACGCCCGGACTGACTGGCGTGAGCGTGGTTAGTGGTCCCACTGGGCCATGAACCGAGGAGTGCCTGGAGGGGCATGACTAGGGGCCTCACCAGTAGTGTTGAGCCACCCCCGTAGTGTTCGAGTTCGGTTCGGTTCGTCGAACACCCGTGTGTTCGCCGAACTGTTCGTCGAACTGTTCGTCGAACACCTTCGAACACCGTTAAAACCAATGGCAGGCAAACAAAAACACATAGAAACACATAGAAAACACCTTCAAAGGTGTCCAAAAGCTGACAAACTGCTCAGAAGACATAACTAACACATGGAAAAGTGACAAGTACATATAGTCATGCGAAAATAAAAGAGGTGGAGGAGTAAAAGGAGGGGGAGACACAGATATAGGCATGTCATGCCCTTCTAAAATCCAAAAAGTGAGAAGCCGACACGGCCAGTCCGCTCCTGCCCGTGCCACCTCCGTGTCGCCGGGTTTGTGCCAGAGCCGCGGTGAACCCTGACGGCCAGCCCCCCTCTCCCAATACTGGTGCCTGTCCGCTGGTGGGTCGAGCGAGCCCCCCTGTGGTGGAGGCAGCTCTAAGCTTTTTAATTTAAATTGTCTCTCTAATTTGAATGAATACACTTTAAATCCATTTACAAGGATCTATTGGAGGGCAAGTCTCATGCCAGCAGCCGCGGTAATTCCAGTTCCAGTAGCGTCCACTAAAGCTGCTGCAGTTAAAAAGCTTTTATAAGGATCGAGCTTGGCTGTCCACCGCAAGGCATCCTACTGCCAGTCCCAGCCCCTATGCCTTGGGGTGCCTCCTGATGCTCTTCACTAAGTATTCCATGGTCCCGAAGCATTTCCTTTGAAAAAATTAAGTGTCTAAACTACAGGTGGTGCAGCTTGCTTAACAGCCAGGATAATCCGCTTACTAGCAGACACTGCTACTAGGCACAAAGTATTTCCTGGGCTAGATGCAGTTAAAAATTTGTAATTAGATACTCTCGTTGGATGCTGAGAAAGCATTCCATAGAGTCTCCTGGCACGCCATATATGATTCTCTTAAAAAGCTTGGGGTAGGGGTCTAGGGGACCCTTTTATAGCCAAAATCACGGCCCTGTATCGCAATACGTCACCTAGGCTGAAGATAAATGGAACTGTAGCACCCTGAGGGCTCGGTTGCTAAAGACGTATTGCACCTCACCCAGAGGTGTGATATCTCACTCTCAGGTAAGGATGGAGTGTGGATCAGGACTCGACACCTGCATGCATTACACCACATTGCCGTGGGGCAGGGCGACCAATATGCCCCTGAGATGGGCACGACAGTCCCTGTCCCTGGCTGGAGTGGGGGGAGGGAACACTGAGGAAGGGGAACCCTGTAGTGCAGGAGCAGGGAGGAAGCAGTTCCTGGGTGCATTGAGAAGGGAGTATAAAAGGTGGGCACCATCTTAGTTCAGTGCAGAGAAGTCTGAGCAGAAGTGGCAGGGAGCAGGGGCTCTGCATGAGCTCTGCTCCGGAGGCGGGCCTAGTAACAGAGGCCCAGGCCTGGAAGAGGAAGAAGGAAGGAAGAGGAGTGGAGAAGGCTCCAGGAACGAGGAATGAAGGGATCCCAGGGGTGCGGACGGGCAAGTCGCCACCGCACGCCCGAATCCACCTGCGTGGAGGGGTCAGGCCAAAGGGGGAGACCGGTCCCCGAACTAGTGGAGGCAGGAAACGACCCTCAGCTAGAAACCGGAGGCTCTGACATTTTATGTGGCGCAGCCCCTCGCTACACCCGCTAGGAAGGCACCACATAGGGTCAGGGAAACTGGCGCCAAGTTTACCAAGAGGAGGCCCGAGGCAGCCGGACAGAAGTGTTGGTAAGAAAGGCCAGACAAAGGACACACAAAGGGGGTCCTGTGAAGTGCTCCAAAGTTATCTGGGAGTTGTCTGAGCCCCTCACCTGGTGAGCACAGTACGACGTGGGCAGCCGTTACCTGCAGACGTGGTCTGGATAATAAGAACTGTGAGTAAAGGCCCTGAACTGCATCACTGACTCCGTGTCGTTACTGCTGCTGCCCTGCACCATCACCCCCATCCTCCGCATACACTGCCCTGAGGCTATACTCCTCCCGTGGGGAGTTATGCTACGCTCTGCTGCACCCACAACACCAGCCTCAGTGGTCTGCCCTGTAGCGGCGGTTCACTCTGACCGCAATCCACGGGTGGCGTAGTCGGACATTTAAACATGAAAACCACATAAATAGTTCCGCCACTGGTTTGACCGCCCTGAGCCACGGAACTGGGTCGCCGCCACGAAGACTACAACCACCAGCATCCACCAAAAAGGGTCCGGCTCCGGGTGTCCCAAGGCCCAGGGGGTGCGTCAGAACATTTTCATCACCTTTCACAATCACCAATGGGACAAGGCAGTGATGTCCTCTGTCCCCTCTCTTATACATCCTAGTGACGGAGCACCTGCTCTCATCAATTCGCCATAACCCCAATATTAGGTGGATTGAGGTGGGAGGCACCGAGTACAAGTGCTCTCTATTTGCTGATGATGTCCTAGTATATATCACTCAATCACATATATCCATCCATGCTGTTATGGCTGAAATAGATCACTTTGTTACATGGTAAAATTTTAAAATCAATGCAGCGAAGTCTGAGGCCCTCGATGTCTCCCTCCCCAAATCCATATAGGATTCCATCCAGTCCAACTTTCCCTTTGCCTGGCCCTCACAGGGTATCAAATACTTAGGAATTCCTATTCATAGAGACCTCTCCCATCTATGTTATCTTAATTTTGGGCCCTTTATTGAACAACTCCATACAGACCACGGTTGGCAAGTTAGAACTGTAAGATTCACTACGTGAACCACTGGTGTTTTGTGGAAAAGCACATGTACACTGCGTTCCAAATTATTATACAAAAAGTGTTTAGGAGTGATAAGGGAAGAATTTGTTTGTTTGTCAGTTAAACTCATTGATGGTGATGTGTGTCAGGGCTCTTTATATCACTGTAAGCAATTGCAGACACCTGTGCTAATTAGTTTGGCAGGTGTGTCCAATGAAAGGCAAGACTACTTAAGAAGGCTCTCTCACATTATTAAGCAGCCTACATTTTCTGCCAAAATGGGAAAGAAAAAGGATGTGTCGGCTGCTGAGAAGCAACAAATTGTGGAGTGTTTAGGTCAAGGCATGACTACAATCAACATTGTGCGATGATCAGGATGAAGTGTCTTGGCAATCAAGAAGTATGTAGCTGATTCACAGTACACACGTGTGCGTGCTGATAAGGGCAAATTGAGGACTCTTTCCTACAGGCAATTACGTCAGGTTGAAAGAGCAGCGGCAAAAAAGCCTTGTCATAGCAGCAGACAAGTTTTTGAAGCTGCTGGTGCCTCCAACGTCCCCCGAACAACAAGATGCAGGGTCCTTCAGAGGTTTGCAGCTGTGCATGCGCCATCCTGTCGACCTCCTCTATCCACTTCACACAAGCAGAAACGGCTCCAGTGGGCCAAACATTACATGAAGACTGATTTCAAAACTGTTTTGTTCACGGATGAGTGCCGTGCAGCGCTCGATGGTCCAGATGGATGGAGTGGAGGATGGCTGGTTGATGGACACCCCACGCAAACACGGCTACAGCGCCAACAAGGAGGAGGTGGAGTAATGTTTTGGGCTGGAATCATGGGGAGAGAGATTGTCGGCCCCTTTAGGATCCCTGAAGGCGCTAAAGATGAACTCCATAATGTATGTGGATTTTCTCAAACAGCACTTCCTGCCATGGTTCAAGAAGAAGAACCGTGTATTTCACAGCAAGATCATTTTTCTGCATGATAATGCACCATCTCATGCTGCACATAAAACATCTGCATCTCTGGCTGATATGGGCATAAAAGGGGACAAACTTATGGTGTGACCCCCATGCTCCCCTGACCTCTACCCCATTCAGAACCTTTGAAGCATCATTAAAAGGAGTGTCTATGATGGCGGGAGGCAGTTCACATCTAAGCAACAGCTCTGGGAGGGTATTCTGTCCTCATGCAAAACAATTGAAGCAGAAACCATCCAAAACCTGACAAATTCAATGGACGAGAGAGTTCAGAAGCTCCTTTCGAACAAGGGGTCCTATGTGAAAATGTAACATCACCTAGAATAAAGTTTTGAGTTGAAAACTGTTTGATTTCAGTTTCTAACAACCTGCTAATGCTTATAATTTCAAAAATGACCATTTTTTTGGTCTTTATTAAAATGAAAAGGTTGATCGAAAAGTTTGGGGGATCTAAGAGTGTGGCAACCCAGTAGTCATGATTACTTCGAATTCTGACAATATGAGGGTCATGCTGCAGGTAGTGCAGCAAGAAGGCACTTATGTGCCTTGCGCATCTCGGAGCCCCAAAATTATTTTCCGGGCTAGATGCAGCTAAAAATTATTTTTAATTTTAAATCTGGTGAAGCTTTAGTATAGATGGCCTAATAGGATCAGTGCTGCACACTGCTACAAAGCCCAAATTATTTTCCAGTCAAGATACAGATAAACATGATTAGTAATTTGAAAGCTTAAAACGGTTGGTAGGGTGATTTTAAACAATCATCAAGCTTTTACTCTCCCCAGGATGACACAGGGGTAGAAAAGTCGTTTCGGATCCATGATTTGTTCATCTTTATGAACGTGAGTCTGTCTACATTATCAGTGGAGAGCCGCGTGCGCTTATCTGTCAGCACACCACCAGCAGCGCTGAACACACGTTCAGACAGAACGCTGGCTGCGGGGCATGACAAGATCTCCAAGGCGTAAGTGGCTAGCTCCGGCCATTTATCCAGATTGGAAGCCCAAAAAGAGCAAGGGTCCAGTGACACAGTCGTGGCTTCAATGTTTACTTGGAGATACTCCTGTACCATCGTCTCTAGGCGTTGACTATGTGTCAGACTTCTTGTCTCCTGTGGCCTTGCAAAGGATGGGCTAAAAAAGTGGTGAAATGATTCCGCAAAATTGATGTTACCAGCAGATACTGTGGTTCTGTCACGGTTTGAGTGCTGAACACTTGACGGTCCCACGGTTGGCAAGTTGGAACTGTGAGATTCACTACGTGCACCACTGGTATTTTGTGGAAAAGCACATGTAAGATTCTGCAACAGTCTCTGCTGATACTCCTGCATGCGTGCATCCCTTTCTATGGCAGGAATAATTTCTGCAAATTTACTTTTGTACCGGGAATCTAACAGTGTGGCAACCCAGTAGTCAGGATTATTTCTAATTCTCACAATTCGAGGGTCATGTTGCAGGTAGTGCAGCAAGAAGGCACTCATGTGTGTTGCGCATCCAGGAGCACCAAGTCCCTGTTGTGTTGGTGGCGAGGTAACAATCATGCTTCCTTCCTCTGTCCTCTCCCCCCAACCTCGCACAACAGAAATGTGATCAAGGTCTCCCTCATCTGATGAGTCTTCCATCAGTTCGTCCTCCACTTCTTCCTGGGCTCCTGCACCTTCCTCACTAGTTTGGCTGCTACCATGCGCCCTGGTAAAACCATCTCCCCCACCCTCACATGCCTGCCGCCTTGGTGCTGCCGACCGTCTGGACCTTGCAGATGTTAGCCCTTCCGCATACAACTCCTCCTCCTCTACTTCCTCCACCTCCTCTTGTGCCACCACCTGACTCCGAATTCTGTTTAACATGTGCTCCAGCATGTAAATCACCGGAATAGTCATGCTGATAATGGCATCGTCAGCACTAAACATCTTCGTCGCCATTTCAAAACTGTGCAGAAGGGTGCATAGGTCCCTGATCTGAGACCTCTCCTCCAGCGTGATTTGCCCCACCTCTGAATCTCGTTGGCCCAGGCTATACGTCAGAACGTATTGCACCAGGGCTTGTCGGTGCTGCCACAGTCGCTGCAACATGTGCAGAGTTGAATTCCACCGGGTAGGCACATCGCATTTTAGCCGGTGAAGTGGCAGGCCCAACGACTTCTGTAGAGATGTAAGTCGCTGAGCTGCGGGATGCGAACGGCGGAAGTGAGCACACAGCGACCGTGCCCTCTGCAGAAGGCCATCTAGTCTGGGATAGTGGGCTAAAAATTGCTGGACAACCAGGTTCAACACGTGAGCCATACAAGGCACGTGTGTGACATTGCCCCGGCGAAGGGCCGCACCCAGGTTTGCAGCATTGTCGCACACGGCCTTCCCTGGTTTCAGGTCCAGTGGAGACAACCATTCATGAAATTGGTTCTCCAGAGCTGACCACAACTCCTCAGCTGTGTGACTCACATTTCCCAGACATTTCAATGTAAAAACCGCCTGATGACGTTGAGCCCTACTGCCAGCATAGTAAGGAGGTGTGCAGGATCCCTTCTGCGCAGTTAGAAAGCTTGTGGCATGACCAGACAGGCTTTGGGTGCAGGTGGAAGACCGAGAGGAGGTTGAGGAGGCAGAAGCAGTGGTGGAACTTTGACATAAAGAGGATTGACGCACAACTCGTGGGGACGGCAAGACTTGGACAGCAGCCCCTTGTCCTGCTGTCACCATAGTTACCCAGTGCCCAGTCAGCGACATGTAACGCCCCTGTCCATGCCTACTCGTCCAAGTGTCTGTGGTGAAATGCACCCTGTCACACACAGAGTTTCTCAAAGAAGCGGTGATGTTGTGTGCGACATGCTGGTGGAGCGCAGGCACACCTTTCTTTGAGAAGTAGTGCCGACTGGGCATCTGGTAATGGGGCACTGCGACGGACATAAGGTCTTGAAAATCCTCTGTGTCCACCAGGCGGAAAGGCAGCATTTCTGTAGCCAAGAGCTTGCAGATGGTGAAATTCAACCTCTTAGCTTTCTCATGGCTAGGAGGAAATGGTCTTTTACTTGTCCACATCTGAGGGACCGAGGGCTGGCTATTGTGCTTAGACGGGGTTGATAAGGGTGTCCCCGGCAAACTGCCGGTCTGTGAGGAAGATGCAGGCGGACATGTTAGGTTGCCTTGATCCAAAGGTGGTGCTATCGATGTCGGACAGCGCTCAAGACCAGCTGGTGTTACCACCTCCAAAGAAAATGATGACCTGCCAATCACGCTGGCTGTTGCGGGTAAAGAGGTGGCAGGTCTGCGCCCCAAAACAGGTGTGACTGCTGTCCCCCCAGTCACAGAGGATGAAGAGGCCGCGGATGCACAAGATATGGCAGACGGTGGTTGGCCCGGCCGGCTAGACCGCATTGTAGCACACTGAGCTTCCCACTGCAACTTATGCTTCATGTCCATGTGCCGGTTCATGCATGAAGTACTCAAACTATGTATTTTTTGGCCTCTACTTAGCTTTTGCTGACAAATGTTACAGATAACACGAGTTGGGTCATCTTTATCGATCTGAAAAAATGCCCAGGCTATGCAAGGCTTAGCACCCATGCGACCTGAAGAGCCACCACGACTTGTGGTGAGAGGCAGAGTTGTGTTTGAGGATGCAGTTGTTGACGTGCTTCCAGTACTACGTCTCTGTCCAGGAAGGCGCAACCTGACCTCGTCGTCACTAGCATCTTCCTCCACCTCCTCTGCTGACCTCATCTCTTGGCTGACTGTGGGTTGACAGTAAGTGGGATCTCCGACCTCATCATCATCACCCTGTGCGTTATCACACCCGTCGTCCTCAGAGCCAACCTGTTCCTGCCCTGACAAAAAACTAAAGTTGTCGCTCCAATCAGGTATTTGAGTCTTATCATCGTCTTCCCCATTGTCTCCACCAACAGGAGTTACAGTTTGGGAATGAGGGTCTACATTATGGTCAGAACCTTCTGCGTCTGGTCCTGAATCCGACTCATAAAGATTCTGGGCATCAGTGCAGATCATTTCCTCGTCTGGATTCACAGAAGCGCTGGAGTCGACCTCTGATTCCCAGGCTATAGTATGAGTAAACAGCTCTGCAGACTCAACCATCTGTTCTACCTCATACTCAGACGGGCAGCTGGAGATTTGGGAGCTGTGAGGAAGCAAGTGCGATTTGGGTGACACCTTTGAGGACTGGAGTATTTGTGATGTTGAAGTTGATGTGGAGGAGAGCCCACTTAAAGGAGCACTTGATATCCGTTGAAGCACCTGCTGTTTTTGTGCCTCATCTGGAATTTGTAGCGATTGGCGTGGCCGTAAGAAAGGGATCTTATCACATTGTCCGCTAAAAGAAGTAGACATTTTAGTTTGGCTGGAAGATGGTCTTTCTTCTGCACCTACCCCACGGACACAACCTTTTTTCCCCTTCCCAACAAGCCTATTCCCCTTTCCACCAGCAGCAGGCCTTTTTCCACTCATTTTGGTGGTTAACTAATTCACAACTCTGGAGTTGTTTGCACAAAAAAACAATGGATGGTAACCGAGCAGAGCTGAGTGGCCAAACTGTGGTATTAGGCCAAAACTATTGGCTGGGTTAGATGCAGAAAAAAATTATTTTTAATTTGCAACCTGATGGAGGTCAGTATAGATGGACTAATAGACCAAGTCCCACACACCGCTAGAAGCCCAAATATTTTTTCAGAGCTAGATGCAGAAAATTTTTTTATTCAATTTGCAACCTGATGGAGGTCAGTATAGATGGACTAATAGACCAAGTCCCACACACTGCTAGAAGCCCAAATATTTTTTCAGAGCTAGATGCAGAAAAAAATTATTTTTAATTTGCAACCTGATGGAGGTCAGTATAGATGGACTAATAGACCAAGTCCCACACACTGCTAGAAGCCCAAATATTTTTTCAGAGCTAGATGCAGAAAAAAATTATTTTTAATTTGCAACCTGATGGAGGTCAGTATAGATGGACTAATAGACCAAGTCCCACACACTGCTAGAAGCCCAAATATTTTTTCAGAGCTAGATGCAGAAAAAAATTATTTTTAATTTGCAACCTGATGGAGGTCAGTATAGATGGACTAATAGAACAAGTCCCACACGCTGCTAGAAGCCCAAATATTTTTTCAGAGATAAATGAAGAAAAAAATTATTTTTAATTTGCAACCTGATGGAGGTCAGTATAGATGGACTAATAGACCAAGTCCCACACACTGCTAGAAGCCCAAATATTTTTTCAGAGCTAGATGCAGAAAAAAATTATTTTTAATTTGCAACCTGATGGAGGTCAGTATAGATGGACTAATAGAACAAGTCCCACACGCTGCTAGAAGCCCAAATATTTTTTCAGAGATAAATGAAGAAAAAAATTATTTTTAATTTTCAACCTGATGGAGGTCAGTATAGATGGACTAATAGACCAAGTCCCACACACTGCTAGAAGCCCAAATATTTTTTCAGAGCTAGATGCAGAAAAAAATTATTTTTAATTTGCAACCTGATGGAGGTCAGTATAGATGGACTAATAGAATGATGCTATGCCCAAAAGATTTTACTTCACTAGGTGCAGTAAAAAAATTGGTATTCTATACACAGGTGGTATATCTTGCAACACAGATAGGCTACTCCACTGACTAACACACTCTGCAATAGGCCAAAAAGGATTAGCTTTGCTAGATTCAGCCAAATGCTGTGAAAAAAACTTGCACAGCACTGGCACAGACCTGCCTGGCAAAAACTGATAGGAACTGATGTAACCTAGTCCTGAAAAGGACTCCAATTACAATTAGTCTTTACTCCCACAATCTATCTTTTTAAGAGCACAGACCTGCCTGATAAAAGTCGTAGGAAATGCTGTAACCTAGTCCTTAAAAGGACTGCAATCACAACTATTCCCTACTCCCAAGCTATCTGTATATTTGTGCGAAAATTGGCTTGAAATTAACAAGGTATAGCGCACACAGCAACAGCGGTGCCGTCTAACACGCAGCTGCAGCAGTGAGAAAATGGTGGCGACGGGGAAAATGGCTTGGTCTTATAGGGCAAGGACATGTGACATACACTGCCAATGACACATGCCCTTGCTTGTGTGAAAAAAAGCACTTCGCTCCGTGTGTGCGCTGCTGATAGGCTGACAGATTGCACCTCCCCACTGCAAATGCGGTAAAGAGAAAAAAAAATGGAGATCTTCATTGTTCCTGCAGAGATCCATCCCCTGCCCCTCCCCCCGCCCCGCTGTACACTCAAACTGCGTATTAACATTAATTTTCATCATTACTGAGAAAAAATCCAGTTATGATTTTGGTGCACGAACAGTTATCGAACATAACCTCGAACAGCCGAATTTTTCTCAAATTGTTCGTGTTCGCCGACCGGCTCGAACACCGCCCAACACAGCTCGAATTTGAGATTGGCGAACAGTTCGAGTAGAACAACGCTCATCTCTACTCACCAGATCCGACCACGAACAGATGGAGGCTTAATCGACTCCGTGGTCCGAGGAGGGACGTGGGAGGTGGCCCAGGTGCTACTCCAGGTCAGACCCCGGTCAGAGCTGTTGACCCACACCGAGGAATGCAGGAACAGGTAGGTTTGGCTGCTATGCAGAAAGGCGGGTACTGGCAGGCACGGCTGGTATGCAGACTGGCGAGTACTGGCAGGCACGGCTGGTATACTGACGGGCGGGTACTGGTAGGCACAGCTGGTATACTGACAGGCCGGTTCTGGCAGGTAGGAAAACAGGCTGGATAGGGACCAGTACAGACTGGGATACAGCAGGAACAGAGCCGCAGGTGCGGAGGATAAGCGGAGCAGAGCAAAGCAGACCCGCAGGTGCGGAGGACAAGCGGAGCAGAGCAGAGCAGAACCGCAGGTGTGGAGGACAAGCGGAGCAGAGCAGAGCAGAACCGCAGGTGTGGAGGACAAGCGGAGCAGAGCAGAGCAGAACCGCAGGTGTGGAGGACAAGCAGAGCAGAGCAGAACTGCAGGTTGTAGCATCGGCGTCTCTGCTCCCTCACTCTTAAAGGGGCCGTGCGCGTGCCGTCCTAAGGAGTCCCCGGCCAATAGCCGAGGGTCCTCCCATATATAAGGCACCTCCTCCAAAATGGCGGTGCCCGAGCAAAAGTTGTTGCACAGTGTTTCTGACCTCTGCTTCAGCCCTCAGGTCCCGCTGCTAGCCTGACTACCAGTCTTGCCCGCCAGCCTGTTGCCTGCCTGTTACCTGCCTGTTACCTGCCGTGCCAGCCAGCCCGCTCACCTGGGAGCACTTGCCTGTTGCCTGCCTGTTACCTGCTGTGCCTGCCAGTCCACTCACCTGGGAGCACTTGCCTGTTGCCTGCCTGTTACCTGCCGTGCCTGCCAGCTTGCTCTCCTGGGAGCACTTGCCTGTGACCTGCCTGTTACGTGCTTGTTACCTGCCGTGCCTTCCCGGAGGCTCCTGCCGTCACTTGCCGTGACCACCTAGACTCCTGCCGTCACTTGCCGTGACCACCTAGAGACTCCTGCCGTCACTTGCCGTGACCACCTGCCAGTCCACCTAGAGACTCCTGCCGTCACTTGCCGTGACCACCTGCCAGCCCACCTAGAGACTCCTGCCGTCACTTGCCGTGACCACCTGCCAGCCCACCTAGAGACTCCTGCCGTCACTTGCCATGTCTACCTGATAGCCTACCTGGAGGCTTCTGCTCGCCAGCCTGCCTGCTGTGCCTACCTGCTATTCCGGTCAGTCCCTGCCATCTGTACCATGGGAGTCACCTGCTCCCTTACAAGGTCGTCCCCAGAGTAGCACCTGGTCCCTCGGCTCGGTCCCTCCCTGGTCACGGAGTCGTTAGCCGCCGTACGACCAGGGTCGGTCTGGGTTGATACTTAGTTACGCCTCTCTGGGTCCCTCCTTGCACCGTAGCACACAGGTTCCACCTCCCGGACCCGTAACACAGGTGTGGAGGACAAGCGGAGCAAAGCAGAACAGCAGGTGCGAAGGACAAGCAGAGCTGAACCGCAGATGCGGAGCACAAGCTGAGCAGAGCAAAGTGGCACCGCAGGTGTGGAGGACAAGCAGAGCAGAGCAGAACCGCAGGTGCGGAGGACAAGCCGAGCAGAGCGGAGCAGAGTCGCAGATGCGGGCAGACAGGACAGGGCTCTGTTCACATGGAACAGACTGGGAAACACAGGAAGATAGCTAGAACACAGGAGGTAGATATGGAGGCATGGAAACGGGACAAGCAGACCCAGATACACACAAGTACTTGCAATGAGGTAAACTCACAAACAGAACTACAGAGACAACAAGCAGGAGTTAGGTTCTAGTTCAGACACAGTTCAGACAGGAACTGACACTGGAACGAGATACAGGAACGAGCCTGGGCATACAGCCCCCAATGTGGCAGAAAGGACTAGAAGTCACAGATACAGGTAACAGGCCTGGGTACTCAGCCCCCAGAGTGGCATAAACAGACAAGATACAGGACAGGACCTGGCAACTCAGTTGCACAGACCACACTGAAAGAAGGTGTTGCTCAGGCACCTCCAACTGGGCAGGGGAAGTTTAAGTATCCAGTGACTTACAGCAATAGGCTGGGGACGCAATAGGACTGTGCACACTGTAACTTTAACAATCAGGAAGTATCAGCGCCACCGCCCTAAGCCAACCGACAAGAGACATGCACACAGCAAGTAAAGGAGTATAGTGCACAGCCTGGACTGATAAATAAGTTGGCGGTCTTGCATGGTGGGAGATAGTAAGCCAAGCCAGAACGCCACCAGGGATGTTACACCCGATCCTTTATAAAGGGAACATTTTTTTTACTGAGACCCTCCTCTATGTCTCTTCAAAGGGGTATTGGGTTGCGTCCAAATTTTTGGAACCCCTTGCAGTCACTGCATATGCAATAACAGTATAGGAGACTCACTTCTTAATAATGGGAACAACAAAGCATAGCCGGCTGATGGCTCTCTAACAATAGCGAGGGCCGACTGCTGGCCTTTTAAGAATAGTAAGGACAGCCTGATCGCCCTATAAAAATAGGCTTTGTGGCTTTCAGAGTTCCTTCATCATAAATGAAACAGGATGTGTCTGATGATGTGTCACACACCACATGGCCAGATAAGGTTGTGAAATGAAAAAATTACATTTCCTGGTTAATGCATTTGTCTTAAAATAACATAAAAAAAACAAAACAGTAGGATCTTTCTTTAGTATAAAAAACAGAGTTGCCAATGTAACCTCAATGTAATCACATGGTTCAGCTCCTGCACCTCCTGCTCCATCTCCGAAATGACCTCATCAGTCACAAGCTGAAAGCACTGCAGCACTGCCTTGGCCAAGCGGCAACAGGCTGTGCTGAAGATAACATGCTTAATGCTTAGGTGACAAACCGCCCAGCGCTGCAGAGTTGTTGAAAGCTGTAACACAGCAGCCTGATCTGTGGCTCTCACCGCTGAACATACAGCCAAGCATGGTCGTGTGTGACAATGGGCGGAACCTGGTGACGGAGAAATGACAGCCGGAGTAGATACAGTTTTCTTCTATGCCAGTCCTTTCACTGAGCTAAAGAATATGGCTGTGGTGAAATACAACTCCCACTGAGAATCGAAAAACATTGGGCCAACCAGAGGATTTGATTCTGAGGGCTCACCTTTCTTACCCACTCAAGAGCCCCATAGCAGCTGCAAAGTTAGCGCTATCATGAACTCTACTGATGTAGAAACCAGGGCACACCAGAGGATTCTCTGGTGGGACCGTCCAACCCTGCCGAGAAGCAGTCCTGGCTAAGAAAAGTGTGTGGGAAGGTTTCCGGACACTCTATGGCTGCTTTTTTACTGAGGTGGAAACCCACCCAAACACAGGGAGAACATAAAAAATCCATGCAGATGTTGTCCTTGCTGGGATTTGAACCCAGGATCCCAACGCTGCAAGGCTTCAGTGCTAAACACTGATCCAATGTGCTGCCGTTCACCCTCTGATGTCTAACAGGCTGGAGAAACTTGCACCTACTGCCACTATATCTTCAGCTCCTTTGTGAGAAACTAATGTATTTGAGCAGCCACTCAGTCTACCAAATAAAATTCCTGAGAAGGAAATTGGGGATGGCTTCGCTACTGGTACAAGGGGCAGTGCTAATACCATGGCGTCGTACCATAGTTTACTGGATATATTCCAGGCTGGTAGGAGGCAAGCAGATTCCCACAGAAAAGTACCAGCAGTAATGTTCAGGGACCCACGCTTGTAGAAGGCGGAGACAATACCGGGAGAAATAGTGGGTGCTTGGGACCGAGTATGGACACCCAGCCGCTGCCGGCATGAGGTTGTGAAAAGCTTCTGCCTCCACGAGCCTAAAAGGCCACATTCAAGTGAAAACAGCTTTAGAGGACTTCCTGGGAGAAATGACAGCCGGAGTAGATATGGTTTCCCAAGTCCTTTCACCAAGCTAAAGAATATGGCTGTGGTGAAATACAACTCTCAGCAAAAAAAGCTGTGGACTGGCTACGCACTGTCCCTGGCCACATTCACCTGTCCACGTGTTTGTGGTTAGGCGGTCCTTCCCAGTAAGTGCACTAGGGAGGGCACGGGTAGTGTTGTGGGACCCGTGCTTGTGGAAGGCGGAGACGATACCGGGAGAAATAGTGGCAGCTGGGGACTGAGTATGGACACCCTGCCACCGCCGGCATGAGGTTGTTAAAAGCTTCTGCCTCCACGAGCCTAAAAGGCCACATTTCAAGGGCTAGCAGCTGCCCAGAAATCTGGCAGTTTAGGAGTGCGGCCTCTGGGTGGGTGGCTGGCTGCATACTTGCGCTTGCATTCCAAGTAACAGAAAACTAAGCAGATGGTGGCCTCTATTATCTTCATGGCTTCACCTTGGCACTATGAACTTTACTGAAGGAGAAGCCAGGGCCCACCGGAGGAGTCTCCGGTTCTCTGGTGGGCCCGTCCAACCTTGACTTGAAGCAGCCCTAGCCAAGAAAAGTTTGTGGGAATATTCCCGGACATTCTATGGTAGCTTTTTTAATGTGGGCTGGCTCCGTACCATCCCTGGCCACATTCTCTTGTCCACGTGTTTGTGGTTAGGTGGTCCTTCTCAGTAAGTGCACTGTGGAGGGCACGGGTAATGTTATGGGACCCGTGCTTGTGGAAGGCGGAGACGATACCGGGAGAAATAGTGGCGGCTGGGGACCGAGTATGGACACCCAGCCGCCGCCGGCATGAGATTGTGAAAAGCTTCCGCCTCCATGAGCCTAAAAGGCCACATTTCATGTGCAAGCAGCTGTCAAAAATTTGGCAGTATAGTATTGCAGTCTGTGGGTGGATGGGTGGCTGGCTACATACTTACGCTTGCATTCCAAGGAATGGCTTAGGGACAACTGAATGCTGCACTGGGACAAGGACATGGATGGTGATTATTGCAAGTCTGCAACGACAGGTGCATGGCGGGAGGCATCTTTGCATGCGCCAAGGATCACTTATGATGGGCACACTTTTAGGCAGTGACCTGGGAATCAGAGATGCTTCCAGGGGTCTTCCTCACGCTATTCCCATGTCTTTTCAGCACTGTATGCATATATCTGATGATGTGTCACACACCACATGGCCAGATAAGGTTGTAAAATGTTAAAATTGCATTTCCCAGTGAATGCATTTGTCTTGGTTGAAAGCAATGCAAAAGTGCAAAAACACATCAAAAACGCTATGTGTGAACATAGCCCAAGGTGTGAAGGAGTATTTTTGGTTTTGGTTATTTATTTTGCCTTATATACAAGTCATTACCCTGGAAAGGATGTTCCTTAACATATTTCCCAGGAAAATCCATTTTGGATTCATTTTTGTATGTTTTATTGTGACTCCGTAAAAGTGGCGTAATACCTCTGACAATGTTATTAACAGCAGTGACCTGGGAGTCAGAAATGCTTCCAGGGGTCTTGCTCATGCTGTTCCCATGTCATTTGAGCACTGTTCCCATCGATTTGGGCAATTTTTAGGCCCTCTGCAGACCGCCGGGGGGAGCCGCCTGAAAAATGCTCGAGTTTCCCATAGGCTTACATTGGGCTCGTTGCTCGGGTCGAGCACCCGAGCATTCCAATTTACTCGACCCGAGCATCGAGCACCCGATCATTTTAGTGCTCGCCCATCACTACTATTAATACATTCTCCTCATTTGCCATCTTGTTTGAGCCTCTCAGCCACTCCTGCTATGTACATTGATTACCTCACTTTGAGCAGGACTTTCCTATTTGCGCCTTTTGCCTGCGCACTCCCCCTATAGCGGGTTGCGCTCTCTCCACGGGGCATTTTCTTCCTTGGACTGCACGTCTAATGCAATGGGCAAACTTTTAAGTAGAGATGAGCGGTGTTCGACTAGAACTGTTCGCCAATCTCAAATTCGAGCTGTTTTGGGTGGTGTTCGAGTTGTTCGACGAACCCGAACGATTTGAAAAAAATTCGGCTGTTCGAGGTTATGTTCGATAACTGTTCGTGCACCAAAAGCGTGTCCTGCATGTCTGGCGCTATTTAGAGCACCAATCATGCAGGGATTGTCTGCCACTCACTGTAATGCCACAGCCATGGTGGTTGTGGCATTACAGTGATTGCCCAAATCGATGGGAACAGTGCCAACAGTGAAACATGAAAAGCCGGCAATTCAGCAGCGGCATACACCGGTACCCGACAATTTAGAACCGAAAGAATAGAGCTTCACACATAGATTAGATAGATAGAAACATGTCAGTCACACATATAAGAAGCACAGTGACAGTGTTGCTTACTGTACTTGTCATTTAGTGTAAAGGATTTATCAAAAAAAATAATAGTGTTTTCATGCACCGTCTCTTTAAAAAAGCCGGCCGGCAATTCAGCATCTGTACCCGACAATTTAGAATAGAAGGAATAGAGAATCACACATAGATTAGATAGATAGAAACATGTCAGCCACATATATACGAAGTACAGTGACAGTGTTGCTTACTGTACTTGTCATTTAGTGTAAAGGATTTATTAAAAAATATAATAGTGTTTTCGTGCACCGTCTCTTTAAAAAAGCCGGCCGGCAATTCAGCATCTGTACCCGACAATTTATAACAGACAGAATAGAGCTTCACACATAGATTAGATAGATAGAAACATGTCAGTCACATATATAATAAGTACAGTGATAGTGTTGGTTACTGTGCTTGTCATTTAGTATTAAAATAAAGGATTTATTATTAAAATAAATTGGCGTGGGGTTCCCCGTAATTTTAGTCTCTAGCGGAGGTTAAGCAGACAGCTGGGGCAGATGTTTGAAGCCTGGGAAGGGGGTAATACCCACGGAGCTTCCCAGGCTACTAATATCAGCCCCCGCTGAATACCTAGCCTTTACTAGCTATTAAAATGGAGGACCCCCCCAAAAAAAATGACGTGGGGTCCCCCCTAATTTAATAGCTAGCAAAGGCTAGGCAGACAGCTGGGGGCTGATATTAATAGCCCAGGAAGGGAGCCATGAATATTGGCCCCCTCCCAGGCTAGAAACACCAGCCGTCAGCCGCCCCAGAAATGGCGCATCCAATTCTGGCACTTAGCCTCGCTCTTCCACGCTGCCCTGGTGCGGTGGCAGGGGGTAATAGGGTTGGGGTTGATGTCAGCTTATAATGTCAGCTGACATCAAGCCCAGGTTAGTAATGGAGAGGCGTCTATAAGACACCCCCATTACTAACCCCATAGTCAAAGTTAAAAGAAAACACAAACACCCAGAATAAAGTCCTTTAATTGAAATAAAGACACAATCCTTTATTGTTCTAAATTAAACCATACTTAACGTCACGCCCATTCCAGCTGAAGCCAACGATCTCCTGCAATAAAAGAAAAATAATAAAGCAACCTCATCCTTACCTTTCCATGGTTCCCACGACAGCTTCAGCTCTGCTACATCGAGATAACAGGCTGGACCGCAGCAGAACGCTGCCATCCAGCCTGTCATCCCGCAGACACTGAGAAGTGCAGGCATGCTTGCGCTCTGCAGTGTCTGGCTGTGACGGCATAAAGATGAGACGAGTTCATGTCCAATGAACTCGGAGCACCTCATGCACGTCACTGACAGCGTGGGAGAATTCTCCTGCACTCAGCACTTCAGCGTGAGAATTCTCCCACGCTGTCAGTGACGTGCATGAGGTCAGCTGAGTTCATTGGACATGAATGAGCTCACCCCATGCACGTCACTGACAGCGTGGGAAAATTCTCCTGCACTCAGCGCTTCAGCGTGAGAATTTTCCCACGCTGTCAGTGACGTGCATGAGGTGAGCTCATTCATGTCCAATGAACTCAGCTGACCTCATGTACGTCACTGACAGCGTGGGAGAATTTTCACGCTGAAGTGCTGAGTGCAGGAGAATTCTCCCATGCTGTCAGTGACGTGCATGAGGTGCGCCGAGTTCATTGGACATGAGCTTGTCTCATCTTTATGCCGTCACAGCGAGACACTGAGGAGCGCAAGCATGCCTGCGCTTCTGAGTGTCCGCGGGATGACAGGCTGGATGGCAGCGTTCTGCTGCGGTCCAGCCTGTCATCTCGATGTAGCAGAGCTGAAGCTGTCCTGGGAACCATGGAAAGGTAAGGATGATGTTGCTTTATTATTTTTCTTTTATTGCAGGAGATCGTTGGCTTCAGATGGAATGGGCGTGATGGTAAGTATGGTTTAATTTAGAACAATAAAGAATTGTGTCTTTATTTCAATTAAAGGACTTTATTCTGGGTGTTTGTGGTTTTTTTTTAACTTTGACTATGGGGTTAGTAATGGGGGTGTCTTATAGGCGCCTCTCCATTACTAACCTGGCTTGATGTCAGCTGGCATTATAAGCTGACATCAACCCCAACCCTATTACCCCCTGCCACCGCTACAGGGCAGCGTGGAAGAGCGAGGCTAAGTGCCAGAATTGGCGCATCCTATGGATGCGCCATTTCTGGGGCGGCTGAAGGCTGGTGTTTCTAGCCAGGGAGGGGGCCAATATTCATGGCTCCCTTCCTGGGCTATTAATATCAGCCCCCAGCTGTCTGCCTAGCCTTTGCTAGCTATTAAATTAGGGGGGACCCCACGTCATTTTTTTGGGGGGGGTCCTCCATTTTAATAGCTAGTAAAGGCTAGGTATTCAGCTGGGGGCTGATATTAGTAGCCTGGGAAGCTCCGTGGGTATTACCCCCTTCCCAGGCTTCAAACATCTGCCCCAGCTGTCTGCTTAACCTCCGCTAGAGACTAAAATTACGGGGAACCCCACGCCAATTTTTTTTAATAATAAATCCTTTATTTTAATACTAAATGACAAGTACAGTAACCAACACTGTCACTGTACTTATTATATATGTGACTGACATGTTTCTATCTATCTAATCTATGTGTGAAGCTCTATTCTGTCTGTTATAAATTGTCGGGTACAGATGCTGAATTGCCGGCCGGCTTTTTTAAAGAGACGGTGCATGAAAACACTATTATTTTTTTTAATAAATCCTTTGCAGTAAATGACAAGTACAGTAAGCAACGCTGTCACAGTACTTCATATATATGTGACTGACATGTTTCTATCTATCTAATCTATGTGTGAAGCTCTATTCTGTCTGTTATAAATTGTCGGGTACCGCTGCTGAATTGCCGGCCGGCTTTTTTAAAGAGACGGTGCACGAAAACACTATTATATTTTTTAATAAATCCTTTACACTAAATGACAAGTACAGTAAGCAACACTGTCACTGTACTTCATATATATGTGACTGACATGTTTCTATCTATCTAATCTATGTGTGATGCTCTATTCCTTCATGTCTAAATTGTCGGGTACCGGTGTATGCCGCTGCTGAATTGCCGGCCGGCTTTTTTAAAGAAAGCGTCTTCTGAGCAGTTTGTCAGCTTTTGGACACCTTTGAAGGTGTTTTCTATGTGTTCCTATGTGTTTTTGTTTGCCTGCCATTGGTTTTAACGGTGTTCGACGGTGTTCTAAGGTGTTCGACGAACAGTTCGACGAACAGTTCCTCGAACATCCCGGTGTTCGACGAACCGAACCCGAACACTACGGGGGTGGCTCAACACTACTTTTAAGCTCTTCCACAACTTCCACTTCTGCAATGAGCAGTAAACTCCTTCTTTCCCGCAACTCCATCCACCATCTTGGCACAGTGTCCCGGTGACATCTTTACTGTGCCATACATCTTCCCCCCAAAAAAATTCTGCAGAACTTCCCAATCGTGTTGACTACACCAATTTAGGTGTAATGGAGTGATTTGGCAGATATCGCTTTCCGCCCCCCTAAACACCCTGCTGAGGTACCGTGAGTGTGCTTTGTGGGGACTTGCTGTTGACCATTTTTCAGGCCACCAGTGTTATGATGAAATGAAGACCTCAACTTCAGTTCATGATAACGCTAAGAAAAGTGTGTGGGAAGGTTCCTGGACACTCTATGGCTACTTTTATACTGAGGTGGAAACCCACCCAAGCATGGGGAGAACATACAAAATCCTTGCAGATGTTGTCCTTGCTGGGATTTGAACCCAGGATCCCAGCGCTGCTAGGCTTCAGTGCTAACCACTGATCCAATGTGCTGCCGTTCACCCTCTGATATCTAACAGGCTGGAGAAACTTGCACCTAGTGCCACTTTATCTTCAGCTCCTTTGTGAGAAACTAATGTATTTGGAGAGCCACTCAGTCTACCAAATAAAATTCCTGAGAAGGAAATTGGGGATAGCTTTGCTACTGGTACTGGGGGCAGTGCTAATACCATGGCGTCGTACCATAGTTTACTGGAAATATTCCAGGTTGGTAGGGGGCAAGCAGATTCCCACAGAAAAGTACCAGCAGTAATGTTCAGGGACCCACGCTTGTAGAAGCCGGAGACCATACTGGGAGAAATAGTGGCGGCTGGGGACCGAGTATGAACACCCGGCTGTCGTCGGCATGAGGTTGTGAAAAGCTTCTGCCTCCACGAGCCTAAAAGGCCACATTTCAAGTGAAAGTAGCTTTAGAGGATTTCCTGGGAGAAATGACAGCTGTAGTAGATATGGTTTCCCAAGTACTTTCACCAAGCTAAATAATATGGCTGTGGTGAAATACAACTCTAAGCAAAAAAAGCTGTGGACTGGCTGCGTACCGTCCCTGGCCACATTCACCTGTCCACGTGTTTGTGATTAGGCAGTCCTTCCCAGTAAGTGCACTAGGGAGGGCACGGGTACTGTTGTGGGACCCGTGCTTGTGGAAGGCAGAGATGATACCGGGAGAAATAGTGGCGGCTGGGGACTGAGTATGGACACATGGCCGCTGCCGGTATGAGGTTGTTAAAAGCTTCTGCCTCCACGAGCCTAAAAGACCTGATTTCAAGTGAATGCAGCTTTAGAGGACTTCCTGGGAGAAATGACAGCCGGAGTAGATATGGTTTCCCAAGTCCTTTCACCAAGCTAAAGAATATGGCTGTGGTGAAATACAACTCTCAGTAAAAAAAGCTGTGGACTGGCTCCGCACCATCCCTGGCCACTTTCACCTGTCCACGTATTTGTGGTTTGGCGGTCCTTCCCAGTAAGTGCACTGGGGAGGGCACGGGTAATGTTGTGGGACCCGTGCATATGGAAGGCGAAGACGATGCCGGGAGAAATAGTGGCGGCCGGGGACCAAGTATGGACACTCGGCCGCCGCTGGCATGAGGTTGTTAAGAGCTTCTGCCTCCACGAGCCTAAAAGGCCACATTTCAAGTGCAAGCAGCTGCCCAGAAATCAGGCAGTTTAGTATTGCGTCCTGTGGGTGGCTGGGTGGCTGGCTGCATACTTGCGCTTGCATTCCAAGTAACAGAAAACTAAGCAGATGGTGGCCCCTATTATCATCATGGCCTCACCTCGGCACTATGAGCTCTACTGAAGGAGAAGCCAGGGCCTGCCGGAGGAGTCTCCAGTTCTCTGGTCGGCCCGTCCAACCCTGACTAGAAGCAGCCCTGGCCAAGAAAAGTTTGTGGGAATGTTCCCGGACATTCTATGGCTGCATTTTTAATGTGGACTGGCTCCGTACCATCCCTGGCCACAGTCACCTGTCCCCGTGTTTGTGGTTAGGCGATCCTTCTCAGTAAGTGCACTGGGGAGGGCACAGGTAATGTTGTGGGACCCGTGTTTGTGGAAGGCGGAGACGATACCAGGATAAATAGTGGCGGCTGGGGCCCGAGTATGGATAACCGGCTGCCGCTGGCATGAGGTTGTGAAAAGCTTCCACCTCCACGAGCCTAAAAGGCCACATTTCAAGTGCAAGTGGCTGTCAAAAATTTGGCAGTATAGTATTGCAGCCTGTGGGTGGATGGCTGACTGCAAACTTGCGCTTACATTCCAAGGAATGGGGTAGGGACAACTGAACGCTGCACGGGTACAAGGACATGGACGGTCTGCAATGACAGGTGCATGGCGGGAGGCATCTTTGCATGCGCCAAGGATCACTTATGATGGGCACACTTTTAGGCAGTGACCTGGGAATCAGAGATGCTTCCAGGGGTCTTCCCCATGCTGTTCCCATGTCTTTTCAGCACTGTATGCATGTATCTGATGATGTGTCACACACCACATGGCCAGATAAGGTTGTAAAATGTTAAAATTACATTTCCCAGTGAATGCATTTGTCTTGGTTGAAAGCAATGCAAAAGTGCAAAAACGCATCAAAAACGCTATGTGTGAACATAGCCCAAGGTGTGGAGGAGTATTTTTGGTTTTGGTCATTTACTTTGCCTTATATACAAGTCATTACCCTGGAAAGGATGTTCCTTAACATATTTCCCAGGAAAATCTATTTTGGATTCGTTTTTGTATGTTTTATTGTGAGTCCGTAAAAGTGGCGTAATATCTATGACAATGTTGTTTACATCGGTGACCCTGGAGTCAGAAATGCTTCCAGGGGCCTTCCCCATGCTGTTCCCATGTCATTTGAGCACTGTTCCCATCGATTTGGGCAATTTTTAGGCCCTCTGCAGACCGCCGGGGGGAGCCGCCTGAAAAATGCTCAAGTTTCCCATAGACTTACATTGCACTCGTTGCTCGGGTTGAGCACCCGAGCATTCCAATTTGCTCGACCCGAGCATCGAGCACCCGATCATTTTAGTGCTCGCCCATCACTACTATTAATATATTCTCCTCAGGCGCCATCTTGTTTGTGCCTCTCAGCCACTCCTCTTGTGAACATGGATTACCTCACTTTGAGCAGGACTTTTCTCTTCGCGCCTTTTGCCTGCGCACCCCTCGAATAGCTGGTTGGGTTCTCTCCACAGGGCATTTTCTTCCTTGGACTGCACGTCTAATGCAATGGGCAAACTTTTATGCTCTTCCACATCTTCCACTTCTACGATGAGCAGTAATCTCCTTCTTTCCCGCAACACCATCCACCATCTTGGCACAGTGTCCCGGCGCCATCTTTACTGTGCCATACATCTTCCCCCAAAAAAAATTCTGCAGGGCTTCCCAATCCTGCTGACTACACCAATTTAGGTGTAATGGAGTGATTTGGCAGATATCACTTTCCGCCCCCCTAAAAATCCTGCTGAGGTACCCCTGAGTGAGCTTTGTGGGGACTTGCTGTTCACCGTTTTTCAGGCCACAAGTGTTATGACGAAATGAAGACCTCAACTTCATGCGATTAATCAGAGAGACCAACAACCATTTTTTGAGCAAACATTTTTATTAAGTGTTTTGACTAGTGTTGAGCGAGCATGCTCGACACTGCTCGGTACTCGCCCGAGCATCTCACTACTTGGGATGTTTGGCGAGCACCGAGCATTTCCGGGTTACTCGGGCGGGAGCTCGGGTCTCCACCCTGCATGTTTGGCGCTCTTTACAGAGCCAATGAAAATGCAGGGATTGCCAGCCAGTCACTGTAATGCCGCAGCCATGTTGTTTGTGAGCATTACAGTGATTGGCTGGCCGCACAGCGTCACCTCGAGTATTTAAAACCGGGCGCCGCCATCTTGGACACAGACGCCCGGGATCAGACAGTGTAGGGAGAGTGCTGCTGAGTTAAGGAGAGATATATAGTGCGAAATAGGTAGTGTAGGGTCTGTAAAGCCTGCTAAGTCAAACAAACAGTCCTTATCAGGACTAATATCCATCCCAGATATCAGGCAGGCAGGCAGTCTGTATAGGAGACGCAGTGGTTATACCAGCAAACGCTGCAATACAGTCCTGTATGCTCCTGTTGGTCAAATTGCTAGACTTATACCCCGGTCTCAGGGGCCAGGAAAAATCCATTTTTTTTTCATCTAAATCCTGTATTTTTCTTTTCCTCAGTCAGACTGTACAAATAAGCATCTTATTAACCTTTTGGTATTTTTTTCCCGCCCCCCAAAAAAAAGTGTGTCTGTGACTGTTTAGACACCAATATATCTGTTTAAAAGAGTCTGGTGTAGGCCAGAGAAATAGAACTGTGGTTTTGCATTTCCACAGGTCAAATCTCTGTATTATCTTGCTTTTGGCATTTTTTCCGTAAAAAAAACCTGTAATAGTGTCTCCCTGACTGTTCAGACACAAATATATCTGTTTAAAAGAGTCTGGTGTAGGCAAGAGAAATAGAACTGTGGTTTTGCTGTTCCACGGGTCAAATCTCTGTATTATTCTGCTTTTGGCATTTTTTTCCATAAAAAAAAACAGAAATAGTGTCTCCCTGACTGTTCAGACGCCAATATATCTGTTTTAAAGAGTCTGGTGTAGGCCAGAGAAATAGAACTGTGGTTTTCCAGTTCCACGGGTCAAATCTCTGTATTATCCTGCTTTTGGCATTTTTTGAAATAAAAAAAACAGTAATAGTGTCTCCCTGACTGTTTAGACACAAATATATCTGTTTAAAAGAGTCTGGTGAAGGCCAGAGAAATAGAACTGTGGTTTTGCAGTTCCACTGGTCAAATCTCTGCATTATCCTGCTTTTGGCATTTTTTGCTGTGAAAAAAAACAGTAATAGTGTCTCCCTGACAGTCCAGACACCAATATGTCTTTTTAAAAGAGTCTGGTGAAGGCCAGAGAAATAGAACTGTGCTTTTGCAGTTCAACGGGTCAAATCTCTGTATTATCCTGCTTTTGGCATTTTTTGCCGTAAAAAAACTGTAACAGTGTCTCCCTGACTGTTCATACACAAATATATCTGTTTAAAAGAGTCTGGTGTAGGCCAGAGAAATAGAACTGTGGTTTTGCAGTTCCATGGGTCAAATCTCTGTATTATCCTGCTTTTGGCATTTTTTGCCGTAAAAAAAAACCTGTAATAGTGTCTTCCTGACTGTTCAGACACCAATATATCTGTTTAAAAGAGTCTAGTGTAGGCCAGAGAAATAGAACTGTGGTTTTGCAGTTCCACGAGTCAAATCTCTGTATTATCATGCTTTTGGCTTTTTTTGCCATAAAAAAAAACTGTAATAGTGTCTCCCTGACTGTTCAGACACCAATATATCTGTTTAAAAGAGTCTGGTGTAGGCCAGAGAAATAGAACTGTGGTTTTGCAGTTCCACTGGTCAAATCTCTGTATTATCCTGCTTTTGGCATCTTTTGCCGTAAAAAAAATGGTAATAGTGTCTCCCTGACAGTTCAGACACAAATATATCTGTTTAAAAGAGTCTGGTGTAGGCCAGAGAAATAGAACTGTGGTTTTGCAGTTCCACGGGTCAAATCTCTGTATTATCCTGCTTTTGGCATTTTTTGCCGTAAAAAAAAACTGTAATAGTGTCTCCCTGACTGATCAGACACCAATATATCTGTTTAAAAGAGTCTGGTGTAGGCCAGAGAAATAGAACTGTGGTTTTGCAGTTCCACGGGTCAAATCTCTGTATTATCCTGCTTCTGGCATTTTTTGCCGAAAAAAAAAACTGTAATAGTGTCTCCCTGACTGTTCAGACACAAATATATCTGTTTAAAAGAGTCTGGTGTAGGCCAGAGAAATAGAACTGTGGTTTTGCAGTTCCACGGGTTAAATCTCTGTATTATCCTGCTTTTGGCATTTTTTGCCGTAAAAAAAACTGTAATAGTGTCTCCCTGACTGTTCAGACACCAATATATCTGTTTAAAAGAGTCTGGTGTAGGCCAGAGAAATAGAACTGTGGTTTTGCAGTTCAACGGGTCAAATCTCTGTATTATCCTGCTTTTGGCATTTTTTGCCGTAAAAAAAAAAAACTGTAATAGTGCCTCCCTGACTGTTCACACACAAATATATCTGTTTAAAAGAGTCTGGTGTAGGCCAGAGAAATAGAACTGTGGTTTTGCAGTTCCACGGGTCAAATCTATGTATTATCCTGCTTTCGGCATTTTTTGCCGTAAAAAAAAACTGTAATAGAGTCTCCCTGACTGTTCAGACACATATATATCTGTTTAAAAGAGTTTGGTGTAGGCCAGAGAAATAGAACTGTGGTTTTCCTCTTCCACGGTTCTAATCTACTTTTTATTTCCCTTTTTCCATTGATAGTGCGAGTGTAAGCTATTTTACTTCATTTACAATGGGCAAGGCGCGTGGCAAGGGACGTGGAACTGGACGTTCTGGTGATGGTGCTTGTAGAGGATGGGGCCGTGGCCAAGGTGAAAATGTGCCACCACCAACAGCCACATCTTCTCGCTCCCACTTCTTGACCGAATTACTAGGGAAGCACACTACAACACCAGTATTGCGAACTGATCAGTGTGAACAGGTTATTAATTGGATAGCAGATAATACTTCCAGTTACCTGGGCACCACCACCTTCGGTCTGTCTTCCACACGGTCAAGTTTTAGTAGCCGTGAGACTCGACCGCATACTCCTCCTCACCCTGATGCTCCTTCCTCCCACCATGCCGAGTGTCGTCAGACAGCAACTGATCCCACACTTGGACACTCTGAAGAGCTGTTCACTGGTCCATTTCCATATTTGTGCCCCTCTCCTGCTCCGCTTGAAGTGGTGGAAGAGGAGATCCCATGTAGCGATGCCCAAATATTTGAACAGCCATGGCCAGAGGAAGTCGACGCTGGCAATTTGTCACAAGAGGTAGACGATGACAAGACACAACTGCCACGAAGTGAGGAGGAGGATCGTGGTCTGCAAGAGGAAGAGGAGGAGGTGGTCGATGATCTAGTAACTGACCCAATGTGGTAGGAGGACACGCAGAGCGAGGCCAGCAGCACAAAGGGAGAGGGAGGCAGAGTACCCCAACAGGCAGGAAGAAGCAGTGTGATGGCCACACACAGAAGGCGGGCAACAGTTCCTCGTAACACCAACACGAGGGACGATGCCAGTACAACCGGTAGGTCTTCCAGAGTCTGGAATTTTTTTAAAGACTCTGCTGATAACCCTAAAAAGGCCATTTGTACTACCTGCCATGCCAGCATCAGCAGGGGTGACAAAACTACCAGCCTGACCACCACCAGCATGATCAGTCACATGGCAGCAAAGCACCCGACTTTGTGGGGCGAACCCCAGGGTCCACGACCAGTGTCAGCGGGTGTCACCACTGCTTCTTCCGCTGTTGTGCATGTAATAGAACCCCCTGTTGTGTGTGCAAGGCAATCCCCTGTCCATACTGCATGCAAAGATGCCCCCTCCTATCAGTCTTCACTTGTTATGGCAGTTTCTCAAGAAACAGCATCAACGTCCACGTCCATGTCCCACCTCAGCATTCAATTGTCCATATCCCAGAGCTTTGAACAAAAGCGCAAATTCGCAGCCAAAGCCCCACAGACCACAGTCCTAAATTCGCACATTTCACGACTGATTGCGTTGGAAATGCTGCCTTTTAGGCTGGTGGAGACGGAATCCTTCCGCAAATTTAAGGCGGTGGCCGTCCCTCGGTACTCGGTCCCCAGCCGACACTATTTTGCCCCGTGTGCCATCCCCGCATTACACAAGCACGTGTCCCAAAACATCTGCCGTGCCCTCAACAACGCAGTTACTGGAAGAGTCCACCAGACAACGGACACGTGGACATGTGCTTGTGGTCAGGGACTGTACATCTCCCTGACGGCACACTGGGTAAACATAGTGGAAGCCAGGACCCAGTCGACCTTGGGACGGAACGCATCCTCCCCACACCGAGGATTGCGGGCCCTATGTCAGTCAGAGTTGCCCCCACAGAGTACAGCTCCTGCGCATCCTCCTCCTCCTCCTCCTCATGTTCAGCCTCCATCTCAGATATCACCACATCAGTTACAAGCTGGAAGCACTGCAGTACTGTCTCAGCCAAGCGGCAACAGGCTGTGCTGAAACTCTTAAGCTTAGGTGATAAACCTCACACTGCTTGTGAGTTGTGGACAGCTGTGAAAGAGCAGGCAGATCTGTGGCTGAGACCGCTGAACCTACATCCAGGCATGGTCATGTGTGACAATGGCCGTAACCTGGTGGCGGCTCTGAGGCGAGGCGAGATCACACACATACCATGCCTGGCTCATGTGCTTAACCTCGTGGTTCAGCAGTTTCTTAAATCATACCCCGAGTTGCCAGATCTGCTGGTCGAAGTACGCCGCCTGTCAGCTCATTTTCGGAAATTGGCTACAGCTTCTGCCGCCCTTGCTGTGTTGCAGCAGTGTTTGCAGCTTCCGGCACAACGAATGGTGTGTGATGTCCCTACACGTTTAAACTCTACCCTCCACATGTTGCAAAGGATTTGTGAGCAGAAAAGAGCAGTTGTGGAGTACCAGCTGCAACAAGGCCATCGATATTTAGGTCAGACTCCACACATAAGACCTCAGGAGTGGACCTGGATGACTGACATATGTACCATCCTGACAAACTTTGAGGAGTCCACCAAGATGGTGAGTGGCGATGACGCCATAATTAGCATTAGCATCTCACTTGTCTGTCTTTTGCAACGCTCTCTGCAGAGAATTAAAGAGGAGGCATGGCAGCCAGAGTATGATGAGATGGATCAAGAAGCCGTAATGGGCGATTACACACAGCCCAGCCTCATCTCATCCCAACGTGCATTGGGCGACAATGTGGGAGAGGAAGAGGAGGAAGAACAGGAGCTGGTATCATGTGCTGTAGACCGTAGTACCTGTACAACTGTCATACAGTCGGTTCAGCATGGGTGGCCTGAGGACAGGGGGGAGGAGGAGGAGAGCATAGTCTGTCGTCATCTTGGTGAGGACACGGAAGTCTTGCCCGTTACCAGTCTGGCACGCATGGTTGACATTATGTCACGCTGCCTTAATCGTGACCCTCGCGTTGTCAAAATGTTGGGTGACAGTTATTACTGGTTGGTAACACTTTTAGACCCCCGCTACAAGGAGAACTTTCACTCTCTTATTCCTGAGGTGGAGAGGTCTACAAAAATGTGGCAGTACCAGAAGGCCCTTGCTGCAGAACTGTTAAAAAAATTCCCATCTGAACACGCTAGCGGCAGAGGTCACAGTTCGTTGACCAACCAAGGCGTACAAGCGAGAGAGACGCAACTCCAATCCAGCAGAGGCAGGGGAACACTGTCAACATTCTGGGACAGTTTTCTGAGAGCCGCCCAGCTTACAGGCCCTGAGGCGCGGGGTACTCTCACAAGGAGTGGAAAGTTTCAAAGGATGGTGAGGGAGTACCTTGCCGACCGTACCAGCGTCCTCCGTGATTCCTCTGTGCCTTTTAATTATTGGGTATCCAAGCTGGACACTTGGAATGAACTCGCTCTGTACGCCTTGGAGGTCCTGGCCTGCCCTGCCGCTAGCGTGTTATCGGAGCGTGTTTTTAGTGCCGCTGGGGGAATTATAACTGATAAGCGCACTCGCCTGTCAACTGACAATGCTGACAAGCTGACCCTTATCAAAATAAACAAGGGCTGGATAGGGCCAGACTTCTCATCACCACCAAATGACAACAGAGTAACATAAAGTCAAATCCACTGTGTTGTTTCGGGAGGTGTATTCCCATGCACCGCTTCACACCCACACATTGGTATACGCTTCCTCATTTCGGCTGTATTTTGCTCTTCTCCTTATCCTCAGGTTTCACCACCACTATACCACCAGGGTGACCGTGGTCAGTGTTGCCAGCATTGCAAGTTCCTCCATCCTAATTTTTGGCAGCTTTTGCTTGGAAGGCATAGGCAAAGACTATGGGAGACCCACTCCCCAATAATGGGAATAATGTTTTTAATATGCTGTACTGCATGGCTCTTGTAAGGGGCTTGAAAACCGTCTTGTTAAGATACTCTGAACTGCACGTCTCTTCCAAGGGGCATTAAAACCGTCTTGTTAAGCTACTGTAACCTCCACCACTTTTCCAAGGGGCATTAAAACCGTCTTGTTAAGCTACTGCGACCTCCACCATTCTTCCAAGGGGCATTGATATTGTCTTTTTATTCCACTGCGACCTCCACCATTCTTCCAAGGGGCATTCAAACCATCTTGTTAAGCTACTGCGACCTCCACCACTTTTTCAAGGGGCATTGATATTGTCTTTTTATTCCACTGCGACCTCCACCATTCTTCCAAGGGGCATTCAAACCATCTTGTTAAGCTACTGCGACCTCCACCACTTTTTCAAGGGGCATTGATATTGTCTTTTTATTCCACTGCGACCTCCACCATTCTTCCAAGGGGCATTAAAACCATCTTGTTAAGCTACTGCGACCTCCACGTCTCTTCCAAGGGGCATTAAAACCGTCTTTTTAAGCTACTGCAACCTCCACCATTCTTCCAAGGGGCATTAAAACCGTCTTGTTAAGCTACTGTGACCTCCACATCTCTTCCAAGGGGCATTAAAACCGTCTTGCTAAACCACTCTGAACTCCACAGCTCTTCCAAGGGGCATTGAAATATTGTTTTTAATTAACTCTAAACTCCACGACTCTTCCAACGGGCATTGCATTTCCTCCTAATCTTAGTCATCTTTTGCTTTTCAATGCATAGGCGAACACTAAGGGAGACCCACTCCCCAAAAATGGGTAGAAGGTTTTTAATATGATGTAATCCACATCTGTTTCAAGGGGCATTGCAGTTTCTCATCATTTTTGGAAAGCCTTCCATTCACTGCTTAGGCCAACAGTGCACAGGAGACCCAGTTGCTATAAATGGAAAAGACGGTTTAGTTAAGGCCCTCTGACCTCCATGTCACTTCCAAGGGGCATTGGAGTGCCTTGAAATTTTTGGTAGGCATTGCTCTCACTGTATGCCCTATAACTGTGTAGCCGAACCACTCCTTTTGGTACAGAAACATATCCTACAAGACATGTGTGGTTGACTGGCCTGATATTGATGTGAATGGTCCCTGTTCCTCCTGCTCTTTCTCCTTTGCCACCACCTCATCCATCATTCATCACCTGAAGCTTTGTTTTAATGGGAGTCATAGAACTGGGATAGTAGCAGGAAAACATCCAGCAATCCTCGGAGGAGGTAGGATATACGCCAAAACGCTGACCACCTCAGGCCTAGCCCCTACTACATACATGCGCTTGCATTCCAAGAAAACAAAGCAGATGCTAACTTCTATCATCATCATCATGCTCCTCACCTTGGCACTCTCAACTCCCCTGATGGAGAAGCCAGGGCCCACCGGAGGAGTCTGGTTCTCTGGTGGGCTCGTCCAATGCTGCTCTAAAGCAGGCCAGGCTAAGAAAAGTGTGGGGGAAGTTGACAGGAGAAATAGGGGCGACTGGGGACCGTTTATGGACTCCCAGCCACCCCCAGGTGGCTGGGGACCTTGTCTGGACACCCGGCCGCGGGGTGGCTGGGGACTGAGTATGGACATCCGGCCACCCCCTGGTGGCTGGGGACCGAGCGTGGACACCCGGCCGCCGGGCGGCTGGGGACTGAGTATGGATACTAGGCCGCTGACGCAGCCATGACATGGCGGCCGGCGTCTGCCTCCACATGCCTAAAAGTCCCAATTTCAAGTGCAAGCAAGCTAGCAGTATGGTATTGCAGCCTGGGGGTGGGTGGGTGGCAGGTTGCACACTTATGCTTGCATTCCAAGAAAACAATGCAGATGCTAACTTCTATCATCATCATGCTCCTCACCTTGGCACTCTCAACTCCCCTGATGGAGAAGCCAGGGCCCACCGGAGGAGTCTGGTTGTCTGGTAGGCTCATCCAATGCTGCCCTAAAGCAGGCCAGGCTAAGAAAAGTGTTGGGGAAGTTGACAGGAGAAATAGAGGCGGTTGGGGACCGTTTATGGACACCCGGCCTCCCCCAGGCGACTGTGGACCGTGTGTGGACACCCAGCCGCGGGTCGGCTGGGGACCGAGTATGGACACCCGGCCGCCCCCTGGCGACTGGGGACTGAGCGTGGACATCCGGCCGCCGGGCGGCTGGGGACTGAGTATGGATACTAGGCCGCTGACGCAGCCATGACATGGTGGCCGGCGTCTGCCTCCACATGCCTAAAAGGCCCAATTTCAAGTGCAAGCAAGCTAGCAGTATGGTATTGCAGCCTGGGGGTGGGTGGGTGGCAGGTTGCACACTTACGCTTGCATTGCAAGAAAACAAAGCAGATGCTAACTTCTATCATCATCATCATGCTCCTCACCTTGGCACTCTCAACTCCCCTGACGGAGAAGCCAGGGCCCACCGGAGGAGTCTGGTTCTCTGGTGGGCTCGTCCAATGCTGCCCTAAAGCAGGCCAGGCTAAGAAAAGTGTGGGGGAAGTTGACAGGAGAAATAGGGGCGGCTGGGGACCATTTATGGACACCCTGCCGCAGGGCGGCTGGGGTCCGAGTATGGACACCCGGCCGCCCCCTGGCGGCTGGGGACCGAGCGTGGACACCCGGCCGCCTGGCGGCTGGGGACTGAGTATGGATACCTCGCTGCCGAAGCAGCCATGAGGTAGTGGCCAGCTTCGGCCTCCTCCAAACTAAAAGGCCCCATATAAAGTGCAATCTAGCAGTATGGTATTGCAGCCAGGAGGTGGGTGGGTGGCAGGCTGCATACTTGCGCTTGCATTGCAAGGAATGGGGGAGGTACAATTGAACACTGCCCTGGGACAAGGACTTGCACGGGGATAGTTGCAAGTCTGCAACTTCTGATGCTGCAAGGATCACTTCTGATGGGCACACTTTTAGGCAGTGACCTGGGAGTCAGAGATGCTTCCAGGGGTCTTCCCCATGCTGTTCCCATGTCTTTTCAGCACTGTATGCATGTGTCACACAGCACATGGCCAGATAAGATTGTAAAATGTTAACATGACATTTCCCAGTGAATGGATTTGTCACGGTTGAAAGCTATACAAAAGTGCAAAAACGCATAAAAAATGCTACTTGTGAACATAGCCCAAGGTGTGGGGGAGTATTTTTGTTTTTGGTTATTTATTTTACCTTATACACAACTCTTTACCCTGGAAAGGAAGTTCCTTAACATATTTCACAGGAAAACCATTTCAGTTTCGTTTTTGAACGTTTTATTGTGAGCCCGTAAAAGTTTAATACCTCTGACCACGTTGTTGACAGCAGTGACCTGGGGGTCAGAAATGCTTCCTGGGGCGATCCCCATGCTGTTCCCATGTCATTTGAACACTGTCACTATCGTTTTGGGCACTTTTTAGGCTTTCTACAGACTGCCGGGGGTGCCGACGCAAAAATGCTCGGGTCTCCCATAGACTAACATTGGGCTCGTTGCTCGGGTCGAGCACTCGAGTATCATGGTGAGCTCGGCCCGAGCTTCGAGCACCCGAGCATTTTAGTGCTCGCTCAACACTAGTTTTAACATTTGAACAAAGCATATGTACAAAAACTTCATATCAAAGCTTTACATAAATATTCAAAGATAGAAAATATAAGAAAAAAAAAAGAAAAGAAAATTCCCTCTACCCTTCTCCCTTCCCGGAATGCAGCAGTTTAGATAATGTATAATGTCATCCAAATCTGATGTTGGACACTCACCTACCCAGGCAACTCTATTTCGATCTCCAATATTGTCCGCCCTATTATCCACAGTCCATAACTACAAGTGTCCCAAAACCACCTGTCTAAACCTTCAGGATCCCAAAGTGCCTTGAATATTGTTTAATAGATACCACTAATAGATACCACTCGGAATGAGCAAATGGCTGAACCACTCCAATGATTTCATCGCGTGAACATTTCCTTCCTAGAAACTGTCTCCACTTTTCAAAGAATTGTCCAGTCAATTTAGTCTTGTGCCTCTCTGCCTCCAATTTTTTTAAAATCATCACCTGTTTTAGGTTGGACAACACTTCCTTCACAGTGGGAGCCTTCTCCGATATCCAGTTCCGTAGAATGCATTTTTTTGCCAAGATCTTAATGCTGTGTATTAGAGTGTGTCTGCGCCCCAGTTGTCCTATGCCCTCCCCTTCAATCCCCTCACCTCCGTAATGAAAAATCCAGAAGTATGGATCCAATACCCAATGCCCCCCCCCCCAGATCCCCTTAACCAGGCTCCTGACACTCTTCCAAAAAATTTGGATTATTTTACACTTCCATAACCTGTGAAACAAGTCAGTGCGGTCTTCTTGGCATTTCGGGCAGCTCCTCCATTGCCCCCCACCCTCCCCTTGAATCGGGACGTTGAACCCATAGACAACCCTATGAATAATCCTATTTTGGGTATCTCTCCAAGTCTCATTAATCACGTTTTTTTTCATTATTGTCCAGCCCTGTAGAATCTTTTCGGCTATGTCCGGGTCATTAACCTATTTCACCCAACCTTTGAAAATTGTCTAGTCGCCTGTCGGGGATAGTGTTTCTCTCAACGTGCCATAAATTCTTGATACATTCAGGGCATACAGATCACCCTCTAGCAATTCGTCTATAACATTTTTACATAGCTCCTGCTCAATCGAACACAGTTCTTTCATAATCCATCCTTTAAACTGTGAGTATTGCATACTATAGGGGACTGAGATTAAATCGTTCCATCACTTC
This sequence comes from Phyllobates terribilis, assembly GCF_046119375.1. NCBI lineage: Eukaryota > Metazoa > Chordata > Amphibia > Anura > Dendrobatidae > Phyllobates > Phyllobates terribilis. Next base: position 524,337,479 of record NW_027362763.1, on the reverse strand, counting down.
TCTCTGTGTCATCCATCTCTTTTCTGTCACATGCATGATATCTTTAATCCGTCTCACCCCTTTCTCCTTCCATTCCTTAAAGAGATTATTTTCCCTTCCCAGCTTAAAATTTGGATACGCCCAGGGTTCTAGGTATTTGGACACTTTCCACGAAAGCCCCATCTTTTTCCGAACCGCTTTCCAAGCTACCAGCGTGTCACGGCACACTATGGAATTTCTAATTTTCGGTCTAATACAGGACATAGGGGAATGCAGCAATGAGGCCAGGCCCCAGGGACTGCAAAACTCGCCCTCTAATTTGGTGTTCGAATGTCCCTCTGATCCCCTAAGCCAATCTCTTACATGTCTCTTACATGTCTGGTGAGGCAAGCTAAGTTATATGCCCTAACATTAGGAGTGTTTAGTCCTCCCCGCTCAGGTGCTTGCATTAGAGTGTTCAAACTAATCCTAATTTTCTTTCCGCTCCACAAGAAAGATGTGAACGCTTTATGCAATATATGAATATCTCTTCGTTTAAGCAGTAAAGGAATCGTCTGTAGAAGGTATAGCAATCTTGAAAAGCACATCATTTTAATTAGATGATTTCTTGCTGACAAGGGTAGTGGCAGACCACTTCAACCCTGCAACTGCTTCTCCATTTTGGAGATTAGAGGCGAATACTTTAGGTTATGTACTGTATCTGTGGTGCAACCCAGATGAACCCCTAGATACTTAATGGATGTTTTTGCCACCAGGAGGATCCCACACTTGTTGGCTCACCACTCCGTTTTCCTTTTATCGCTAAGTAACAGAATTTCGCAAACATCCATTTATAAAAGTTAGACAGATTTACTTGAGTTCTTGATAACATTCTCCAACATCTGATAAGTCATAGAATCATAGAATGTTAGAGCTGGAAGGGACCTCTAGGGTCATCTTGTACAACCCCCCGCGAAATGCAGGATTCACTAAATCATCTCAGACAGATGTCTGTTCAGCCTCTGTTTGAAGACTTCCATTGAAGGACAAATCACCACTTCTCGTGGCAGCCTGTTCCACTCGTTAATCACCCTCACTGTCAAAAAGTTTTTTTCTAATATCTAATCTGCATCATCTCCCATTCAGTTTCTTCCCATTGCTTCTAGACTTTCTTTGTGCAAAAGAGAATAAAGCAGATTCTTCTCCAGTGTGACAGCCCTTGAGATATTTGTAGATAGCTATTAAGTCTCCTCTCAGTCTTCTCTTTTCCCAAATCCTCTAACCGTTCCTCATAGGACATTGTTTGCAGACTGGTCATCATTCTAGTCACTCTCCTCTGCACTTGCTCCAGTTTCTTCATGTTTTTTTTAAGATGTGGTGCCCAGAACTGGATATAGTATTCCAGATGAGGCCTGACCAAAGAGGAGTAGAGGGGGATAATTACTTCACTTGATCTAGACTGTATGCTTCTGTTAATGCAACCCTTGTTTTTGCTGTTGCAACACACTGTTGACTCATGTTCAGCCTGTGATATATTAGTATACCCAAGTCTTTTTCACATGTGCTGTTGCTTAGCCCTATTTCTCCCATTCTGTATATACTTTTTTCATTTTTCTTGCCCAGATGTAGGACTTTGCATTTCTCCTTGTTAAAAACCATTCTGTTAGTTGCTGTCCACAGTTCCAGTTTGTTTAGATCTTTTTGAATCCTCTCTCTCTCTTCTCTAGTATTAGCTATTCCTCCTAGCTTTGTGTCGTCAATGTGTCATCAAAGGCATGCATTTCTTTAACCATTTCTTCCACATAAAGCAGAGGCTCATATCTCAGTTTCTTTCCAAATAGCAAAACAATGATGTTCAAGCACAGTTGCAGAGTAACAGAGTATTTCTTCTCCCATTGCTATTATCCCACAATATGACCCTGTATTTCTTCCTGGTCAGATAACATTTCAACTTAGTCCTCCAGGACAGGTTTGACATGTTGTCAGTAGCCCAATCAACACTACCAGCCTATGGGAATGACAACTATTTAATACCACTGTAGGTACTCACTGTCAGTGAAGACTCCCCTTATATACTATACGTGTCAATATGTGTCACTGTGACTGCCTTTATACTGTCTCTGTAGTCCGGCCGTTAGATGGGAACTGGCTTCTGTAACACCATTCTCAAATTCAATTCTTTATCAAAGACTCTTTATCTTGTGGCCTGTAGCTATGTGATGCTTCTTGTTACTACAGTAGCTCAACCATAGCTGACTAACAGGAACTAACCTCCTGTACAAAATTCTCAGTAGCGCCTCCCCTCCTGGGCTGACACTATTAATCCGGTCACAGCTTAACAATTACTACAGAGCACAGTACACATAAAATCACCAGACTATGTCACAGAAAACAACAGATCACAACAACAACACACAACAAGTGGTGTTGGCTGTAGTGGAAGTGTTAGATACAGAGGTTTGTCCCGCAAGCCTTGGGGATTCCAGCACTTGCTTTCTAGTGACACCTTGGTGTCTAGTGGCTTTTTTCTCTATCTCCTGGTGTGTAGTGGTTTAGTTCTCCAACCCTAGCTGTTTAGTAAGTTAGTTCTTCAACCCCTGTTTTCTATGAGTTTAGTTCTCCATGTTCTGGTGTGTATTTGTTTCATTCTCCAACCTTAGCAGTTTAGTAGTTTAGTTTCCAACCACTGTTGTCTTATTAGTTTAGTTCTCCAACCCCTGTTTTCTATTAGTTTAGTTCTCCATGTTCTGGCGTGTATTTGTTTCTTTCTCCAACCTTAGCTGTTTAGTAGTTTAGTTTTCCAACCCCTGTTGTATATTAGTTTAGTTCTCCATGTTCTAGTGTGTAATTATTTCTTTCTCCAACCCATTCATGCCCACCCCCAGGGGTTAAATTCTGGTAATGAGGGTTTGGATTCTTCTCAGACCCCACTTCATCGGCGCCTGGATCAACTGAAAGAAATTTTGGGCATGCTTTCCCCCTCTTGAGTCTGTGAAGCTTTGGATCAGACGTCAGCTGCCCCGGAATACAATGTGTGAACAGCTCTGCAGACTCGCTCATCTGTGCTTTCCCAGTTGGCCGGCTGGAGAGTTGTCATGTGGGTGAAAACAAGGTTAATTGGGGTGCCACCTCTGAGGACTGTACTGTGTGTTAAGGTGGAGGAAGAGGAGCAGAGGCCACTTGATGCAGCACTTAACATTCACTGGAGCACATGTTCTTGCCACTCATCTACAAGACATACCACTGTTCAACTGCCAAAGAAAGGGAGTGGAGTCCAGTAACAGAAGTTTTCAAAATGCTGCACCATTGCTCACTGCAGCAAAACCAACCTACTTCTCATCTCTCATATCATACGTGTTTCACAATCCTAAACAGCTATTGAGTACTTTCAAGTCCCTCCTCTATCCACCAGCTCCCCCTCCCTCTCCTCTCTTCTCATCTCAGCTGAAGACTTAGTCTCATTTTTCAAGCAGAAGATTGACAACATCGGGCAAAGGTTTTGATGAAAGTCCCAACAGCCCCTTCTCATAACGACTCAACTCTCTTCCTCCAAAACCAGCTTCTCTACCATCACGGAAGATCATCTTTACTCTCCAAACCACATCTCACCACCTGTGAACTTGACCCAATACCATCCCACCTCAATCCAAACCATACCACAGTCCTCATCCCAAGCCTAACCCTCCTCTTCAACCTGTCACTAACAACTGGCATCTTCCTCTCATGATTCAAACATACCTCGATCACACCCATCCTTCAAAATCCCTCCCTTGACCCATCCTATGTTTAGCTATTGCCCCATCTCACTTCTCCCCTATACCTCCAAACTACCGGATCAACACGTCTATTTTGAACTGTCCTCCCACCTCTCCTCCTGCTCCCTCTTTGACCGCTTATAATCTGGCTTCCGACCTCACCATTTTACTGAAACTGCCCTGACTAAAGTCACCAACGAAATACTAACTGCCAAATTCAAGCAAGACTACTCTGTCCTCCTCCTGCTAGACCTGTCATCTGCCTTCGACACAGTAGACCATACCCTCTTAATACAGACTCTCATCTCTCGGCATCACAGACTTGACCCTGTCTTGGATCTTTTCATACCTAACCGACAGGACATTCAGTGTCTCCCACTCACACACCACCTCCTCATCTCACCCATATGTGACGGTGCCCCCCAAGGTTCAGTTCTAGGACCCCTGCTCTACTCCATCTACACCTTTGTGGGTAAAAGAATTCTTATATTTACCAGCCGCCACCTTTGGCCTGGGACAGCTCATAGTCTCACGGCTTTCAGTATCACCTCTATGCTGATGACACATAGATCTACCTTTCAGGACCTGATATAACTTCCTTACTAACTAGAATCCCAAAATGTGTGTCCTGTATTTCATCTTTCCTCTCTGCTAGATTTGTAAAAATTAACATGGATAAAACAGAATGCATCATCTTTCCACCTTTCTCATTCATTCCACCCAACTGACCTATCCATAAAAGTGAATGGCTGCCCACTCCCTCCAGTCCCGCAAGCTTGACTCTTATCTGTCCTTCAAACGTCAGATCCAAGCCCTTTCTTCTTGCTTCTGACTCCAGCTCCAAAGTATCTCGGGGATCCGCACATTCCTCAACCATTAATCTAGAAAAACACCAGTGCACGCTCTCATCATCTCCCGCCTCGACTACTACAAGCTTTCCACCATCTCATTCATCCCCCCAAACTGACCTATCCATCAAAGTGAATGGCTGCCCACTCTCCCCAGTCCCGCAAGCTTGACTTTGATCTGTCCTTCAAACATCAGATCCAAGCCCTTTCCACTTGCTTCTGACTCCAACTCCAAAGTATCTCGGGGATCCGCTCATTCCTCAACCATTAATCTAGAAAAACACCAGTGCACGCTCTCATCCTCTCCCGCCTTGACTACTACAAGCTCCTGCTCTGTGGCCTCCCTTCTACCACTCTCGCACCCCTCCAATCTATACTAAACTGTGCTGGCTGATTAAAATCCACCAGTGACCCCGCTATTCCCAGGCTTCTCCCCTCTGTCAATCCCTGCGCTGGCTCACTGTTGTCCAGAGACTCCAATTGAAAAGCTTAACTTTGGCATACCAACCTATCGAAAACTTGTCTCCTCCATACATGTGTGACCTAGTCTCCCTGTACTAGTTACCTGCATGCATACAAGATTTGTCCCATGCATCTCACCTACTGTGTAACGCTGTATCCCAACACATCACACTGTCACCTACCGTGGAAACCTTGCAAAGGAAGCTGAAGATTCACTTCTTGTGACAAGCGTATAATCTGCGGTAAGTCTCTCTTCAGCATACCTCTGCATGACTAGTTGTACCCTGACCTACTGTATCCTCACCCATCCCTTGTAGATTGTTTATGCACCCTCGTGGGCAGGATCCTCTCTCCTCTTGTACCAGTCGGTGACCCCTTTTCACATGTAACACGCCACGGAATAAATGTCGCTGTAATAATATTTTTTTTAACTGAGGGCATGTACTTATTCTCCCTTTATGATGCTGAACAATCATAAGCATGCAACAACATACAGCAGAAAAATAACATGACCCCATCGTAGCTTAGAGCCGTTGTTCTCAGTGTGTGAGATGTATAATATCAGAGGGCTTAATCTCCTGGTCTAACCTCCTTTATGAGTCAGTGTGAGGGGAGGAGCAGCACAGCTGAGCTTAACTGTGTCATATTACAAACCCCTTTTATCGGTTCTCCTCCCCTCATAGAACTGTCACCTCTAATGTACTACCACTCCCCCCCACACTGCCTGTTCAGAGATGTTTCAGCAATCACACTTATGTCTGCTGTGCTCAGGCAACTTGTAAACATTGTGCAGTTAGATCAGCGCTGTCATTATGTTTCACACAGGAGTAATCTGCCTGTGTGAGATGTAATAACACCTTACTCTGATTTCACTGCACAGCCCTTGCAAGTTGAACACAAAAGGCATAAGTGAAGGGATGGCAGGACAGATCAGTGATAAGACAATTATGAATTTGTTTACATCTGGAGGGATCCCAGAGCATATTAAAAATGATTTTAATTGCATCGAATATATTTGCTGCAAATCAAGTTTTCCTGTAAAATATACGCGGCTTGGCGTTTTTGAATCATGGCAGATACAGTCATCCCTAGAAGTAACCCACCAAATGTAAAATGTGGCGATTAGATGTTACATAATCTAGATTATTTACTTCAATTTTTTGGAGAGAAAATAGTAAAATGAACATTGTTGTTTGGTGAGATTTCACTGACGTTTTGATGAGAGCAGTGGAGTTAGTGCATGGGGATTTTTGAGGGTTAAAAAATGACTTGAGCAGAAAAGTTTATGGTATTAAGACAATTTTCCATGAAATTTTTGATGTTATAAATTACACAGATTTGAGAGATAAGGGAAAGTTTAAAGTGGCAAAGGGGATTTTAGTAGTAATTATAGGATGAATGACAAAATCCCGATAATCATGAACTATTACAAAGCTTCATAATGAAATTCTTATGGCTCATGAAGACATCCATGGATCTCAATCTGATCATGGACTAAAATACTTGGACTGGCCACGGGTCTTCCGACCAATGCATGACAGCTTCCTATATTTCTATATATTATTTAGTATATTGTAAGAAGATCCTAATTGTAATATTTTACCAGTAAGAATTAAAATGAAAGATTTTTTAAACCAAGGATAAAATAAGCCATAAATAGTAGGATTAAATGCAGAACTGAAATAACCAAGCCATAGGACAATATTGTATATATCATCAGATTTTGAGAAATTGAGATAAGGATCAGCCACAGTAAGTCTATGTGCTCACGTAGAAGATTTGATGCAGAGCATTTTTGCCTCTCTCTGGCAGAAAAAAAGTATACAGATTTACATGCGTTTTTTCTGCCATAGAGAAGCGTTTTTTCAGCGTTTTTACATGCGCTTTCGCATGCGTTTTTTCAATCACTTTTCCAAGCGATTTTGAGCATCACTTGGAAAAAGTGCTTGACAAGTTGGTCACACAATATAAATCCATGCAACCGGCATGGATTTATAAAGCGTGAACAACTTAGATGCTTTAAATGCAGCATCTATAGTAAAAAAAAAGAATTAAAACGTTAAAAATAAAAAAAAACTGTATATTCACCTCTCCGGCGGCCCCCGGTCTGCTCTCCGGTCTCCTCCAGTCTGCTCCCGACCGCATCTTCTCTCTTCAGCGTCCCGCAGTGTACTGTCAGGACCTGCGGTGACGTAATTTAGTCAGCTGATGGTCACGCGACCATCACCTGACCACCGACGTCGCGTCGCGTGACCATCAGGTGACTAAATGACATCACCGCAGGCCCTGACAGTACACTGCGGGATGCTGAAGAGAGAAGACGCGGCCGGGAGCAGACCGGAGGAGACCGCAGAGCAGACCAGGGGCCGCTGGAGAGGTGAATACACAGGTTTTGTTTATTTTTAACTTTTTTATTTCTTTTTTTCACTGCGTGGTAGCCGGGATGAAGAGGAGTTGTAGTCTCCTCTTCATCCCAGGTACAACACGCACCGCGATTACGCTGCAAATTCGCGGCCATTGAATTTAATTGAAACGCAGCAAATCCACATATTGCTGCGTTTCAATGTTCCTCAATGGGAGCGAATTTGCAGCGATATCGCGGTAGAAATGGTCATGCTGCATTTTGCAATGCAATGCGAATTCGGCGCGCAAATTAGCGCATCATGTGCACAGCACATCCGAATTCACATTGCTTTGAATGGCAGACTGTTTTACAAGCGTTTTCCCGGCGTTTTCGCGGCCGTAAAAACGCTGCAAAAACGCTACAAAAACGCTACGTGGGCACATAGCCTAAGAGTAGAAAAAGGCAACCAGCAAAGAATGAAAACCCCCATTACCAAACTCAGTGTTCGAGCTGCTTTGTTTTCAACATTTACAAGAATTTTCTTCTTACTGCTTTTCTTCTGATTTATTGATTTGGGAATATTGCTGATTAATTTCACTTGTTTCTTTGCAACAGAGAAAATGCATATGTAAATTTCAATCATGAGGGTCCCTGGAATAAAGAAACATAGCAATGAGGTGATTATAGCCCAGATGCTATTAAACTCAAGAGAACAAGATCCCATACAAGGTACAAGTGTCTCCTGCCCCTCCAAACCTTCAGTATTTACATTTGATAAAACAAGACCAAATGAATATAGACAGGGGACAGACCAGATAAGAAATACAAAAATCTCTATGACAGAAATGGTTATTTTCCTGCAGTAATGAAGAGGATGACAAATTGCATAGTAACGGTCAAGAGCAATGAAGAATAGATGAAATATGGAGGTAGTGCACAATGTCATATCAATGCAGCTGTGCACTTTACAAAACTGGTCACCATAATACCAGCATGCAGTTATGGACCTCACCATACTGTACGGCATAACTGTGAGCCCAAGCAGGAAATCTGCAGTGGCCAATGACAAATTGAGAAAGTTGGTTGCTGTGTGAAACTTTCTGAAATGAGAAACTGAAATGACCACCATGAGGTTGCCGACAATTATAAGGACAATAGCGCCATATATGACAAAATACATGGATATATCAGTAAGCACAGGTCTGATAGTTCTAGGACAAGATATATTCAGACCAGCGAAACATACTTCATTATTTTGTGAGTTATAAAAATCAAGTCTACTCATGATGGCATTTTATGATTGCTTCAATAACATCCCTGCAACAACAAAAAACAAGAGAAAAGTATGAGCAATGATTATTGAGCCTTAGTAATTGCAACTGTGCAATTTTACATTTACTGCATTTTAATTGGTTAGTACTACCGATTTTTTGGCTTAAAGATGTGGCCAAGCCATTTCTTTGCTTAAAGAATTGTCATATTATATAGCACTGTATACAAACAATTGCTCATTTTTCCCTTCTACCCAGCTAATTATTGTATTTTCTCTGTTCTATGTAGAAAAAGGAAGTACTTTGTCCCTGTATAACTCATTCCCCTCTTCAACTTTTGACCAAGGTGCTCCACTCCTCCCCTAACTATAGACTTTTGCAGTGACTAATGACTTATGCAGAGAAAATTGACCTTATGTTGCTACATAGAGCTTAGAAGGATTTAGCTAGTCAGTTTTTAATCATGTGATGTCATAGACATAATGGAAAAGAGAAGAATTTACTGGGTAGAAGGGCAAAATGAGCAATTGTAAGTGTATGGTTTTATATAATATGATGATTGCAATATATTAAAAGGATTAAACTTTTTATGAGAGTGCTTCTTTAAAGGGAATCTGTCATGAGGATGCTCTCCCCCACACCATAAATAAAAAGAAGAAAATCACATATATTGAAATAATTTTAATCAGTAGTTAGACTTTTGTGTCTTATGCCTCCAACATTGTGCTTAAAATTATTTTTTAACATG